>NC_064619.1:678278291-678903291 GCF_023898315.1 Schistocerca nitens | reverse complement strand
GCCCCTCTTCAGGAACCACACGTTTGTCTGGCCTCTCAACAGATACCCCTCCGTTGTGATTGTACCTACGGCCATCTGTATATCGCTGAGGCACGCAAGCCTCCCCACCAACGGCAAGGTCCATGGTTCATTGGGGGGGGGGGGGGGGGGACAACTGGTGTATGCACTTGTTTTTTATTGTGTGCTACAAATATAGGACACTAAAATTTCTCCTCGTTTTAATCAACGGAAACTAATATACAAACGTCTGATAACTGAGAGCTTTACAACGATAATCGTAATACAGACATTTAAAACATAAATTCTTGTTGCAGTATGGACAAAAAAAGCGCAAATGAACATTTATAGTAATACAAAATTGAAGCTAATAGATGACTATAACAACGTGCACAGCCGGCCGGTTTGGCCGAGCGGTTCTAGGAACTACAGTCTGGAACGGCGCGACCGCTACCGTCACAGGTTCGAATCCTGGACGTGTGTGATGTCGTTAGATTAGTTAGGTTTAAGTAGTTCTAAGTTCTAGCGAACTGATGACCTCAGAAGGTAAGTTCCGTAGTGCTCAGAGCCATTTGAACCATTTCAATAACATGGACAAAAGTACAGAATAATAAAACACGAGAAATTAAATCAAAGTTACTACATAAAAATAATTAAAATCGCATGGACAAAGGTTTCAAATGAAAACACAGTAATAGAAAAAATATGAGAACAAATAAAAAAAAATTAATTCACTCATTAAAATCACGCCGCAAACGATCATAAATTTAAAAAGTACATTTAGACTGATTACCTGTATAAAAATAATGATCATAGTCATTTCTATAATTATTTAAAAATGAAAATTTCAAGTCACTTTATCGGATTCGAACCCACCAAAAAAAAAAAAAAAAATTGGTTCAAATGGCTCTGAGCGCTATGGGACTTAACATCTAAGGTCATCAGTCCCCTGGAACTTAGAACTACTTAAACGTAACTAACCTAAGGACATCACACACATCCACGCCCGAGGCAGGATTCGAACCTGCGACCGTAGCGGTCGTGCGGTTCCAGACTGGAGCGCCTAGAACCGCTCGGCCACACCAGCCGGCTCGAACCCACAGCCCCCAGTAAGTGCGAAATACATTTTAAACCCTTCTCTGTGCAATACGATCAATTTTACCATAATGATACACAGCTTCGCCAGATGTCACATTACCTGCGGTTGGTCCAGCAGCAGGGGCATAAGTTTTTGTGTGAATAAATATTTGACACTACAAAGCGAAAAAACCGAAAACAGACGTAGGTTGTCAAGGGGAACGAACTGGAATAGAGGACTAGCACTTGTCGGTTCTCGGTTTGGCCGTCACCACACTGTAGTACGTATATTTCTTCCGTGCCTACGCATCTTTCGCTGAAAACTGCAAATCGCTCAATGACACGTGTGACAGAACATAGTCTGGTTCATATCTATAATCTCTTCAGAAAACTGATAGATATGGGAGCGGTATTGCGACGTTGTACACGATAAACCAGTCGGGTGTCCATAATCGAGACGCGTGAATCTCATCATGAGCTTTTGTTTGAAAGCAATGTCAGCGTGACTGGCGATATCTGTTCTCTCTTCCTGGAACGCTTTGTTATGTTGGCCCTTCAGTGTCGTGTGTCAACACTGTGATGTTTGCACCTCGTGTTTGCTCTTATAACGTCTTACTGCCACTGTAACCGAACACGTGTAGCCGGTAGGGTTTCTCATAAATGGTTCAAATGGCTCTGAGCACTATGGGACTCAACTGCTGTGGTTATCAGTCCCCTAGAACTTAGAACTACTTAAACCTAACTAACCTAAGGAAATCACACACATCCATGCCCGAGGCAGGATTCGAACCTGCGACCGTGGCAGTCGCACGGCTCCGGACTGCGCGCCTAGAACTGCGAGACCACCGCGGCCGGCAGGGTTTTTCATTCTCGCCTTCCGCCCTAAACAGAATAGAATGAGTTGATTTCTGTTCACACCGACCTAAAAGAGTGAGTCATCTTCTCTAGCGCTCTCGCGTCTTCTGCGTCTCGCACATTTGCACACGACACAAGCTCCATGCGTTGTGTCTACATCTTCTCAAAGCAACAGTAGTTGATAGAGGCAGTGTATGTTACGACTCGAGTAGCAATAGTGCCGCATGGATATTTCCACTCTGTGCGCGTCATCGGCCAGTTTTTTTTTTTTTTTTTGTTAGAAACGAAAACAATAAATGAACTGTGTTTGTAGTGTAATATGGAAAAACTTTCATTTCCATGTATTCGTGAAAACACCTTTGACATCGTGCAAAATTCCTACAAAGGAAATATGTATGTGTACAAATCTATAACCGCAGTACCCCAGACAGTTTGCATATACTGGGCGCAGCTGCTTGGTGTGTCTGCAACGCGATTTTGTAAACGTCTCAATGGCAAGGCCTCTTCGTAGCTCTATAGACGGAAATTGTTTTCGCCTACAGACGTTGGCGCTTTGCAGTTGAAATCTGTCAAAAGCACTAACATGTGTCAGGGATTTCTTTAAGCTGACTCGCCTGTAGGAGTGGCTTGGTAGTAATTAATAAATGTATTAAAACTTCATGCAACATTTGGCATTTTTCACGCATCTCAGTGTTTATGACTTCATATGTCCTAAACTACTGTTGTAAAGTGATAAATTTATGCAGAGACATTGGGCGGCATATGCGGATATTGTCTACGAAATATGTTGCAAATTGAGTTAGTAGCTGCAAAGTACTAAATTTAAACGTCATGCATAATGCGACATTTTTTTATGCATTTCAGTGTTCATTACGTCATATCTCCTGAACCGTGTGTGGTACGATGATATAATTTTGTAGATGCATTTCGCAACATGTGTGGATGCTCCCTGCGAAATTTATTGCGAATAGAGTTAGAAACACATAAGTAATAAATTGGAACGTCATTCATGACGCGGCTGTTTTTCACGCATCTTACGTATCCTGCACTATGATAGGTAGGTAGTTTTTATCTTCCAGCGATTGTTGACCGACGGTAAGGGATACGTGAATCAAGTTATGTTGGAATCGGTCCAGTGGTTTAAGAGGAGATGTGGAATACACACAGACATATACACACATACTTACATACTTTTTTATAATATACTTGAAATAAGAAATTCATGGAGAGACTAAAATGTTTGGTGTGTTCAAAACCCTCGATACTACGTAGGCTGTATAGACTGCGGTGAGTTTGAAAAAATCCTTTAACAATGACAGTCATAAAATGATTAATATGTGACGTTTTGATTTAATTCTCACACTCAGTTTAAAGAGAAACGTGTAAACGGCAACGCCACAGATCTAGAGACTTTCACCGACATTTACCGATCTGGACCAGGATGGTAGAGCATTTAAAACATTGCGCAGATTGTTTTCTTATACTGACAATGAATTTGCGGATTTTACATCCTCTGCCTGCTACTGCAAGAGTCGTGAAATTTTCCAGACGTGTTATGAGAAAGCATATGAAAACGGAGGCAGTGCCGAAAAATGTCGTGTTAGGTGACCGTATGCACGAGATAGTGCATATCTGCGTATTATACACTAACCACCCAGAACATTGTGGCCACTGAGCCACTATCGATATAAACCAGTCTAGGAGCTGACAGCGTCATCTGGCAAGGAATCAATGCTAGTCAGACAAACGCACAATGGATGTAGTATCAGTGAGTGTGCTGACAATGTGTAGAATGGGGAAGGCGCGGCATCTACCTAAGTTTGACCGAGGGCAGAGTGTGATGGCCCAGAGGTCGGCACGAACGTTTCGTGAACTGCACGACTTCTCGGATGTTCGAGGAATGCTGTGGTGAGTGACTTCAACACGTGGAGAAACCAAGGTGAACCCACGTAGACGTCGTTGGGGCTGCCACCCCTCATCACAGATGTCGGACGTCGCGGAATGGATAGACTGGTAAAACAGGACAGGCGGCGAACTGTGGCGGAACCAACGTCAGAATTTAATGCCGGGCAGAATACAAGTGTGGCTGAACACACAGTGCACCGAACACTACTAACTGTGGACCTCTGCAGCCTGCGATCTACGCATGTTACGATGTTAACACCATGACATCGGCAGCTGCAACTGAAATGGGCACGTGACCATGGACACTAGACATTGCTTCAGTGGCAGAGCGTTCTATCATCTGATGAATCGCGGTACCTTCTTTATCATGGCAGTGGCAGGGCGCGAATCCGTTATCTTCCAGGAGAACACCTCCCTGATACCTGTACTGTGGGACAGAGAGAAGCTGGCGCCAGCTCCATTACACCACTATGCCCTGGGGAACATTCACGTGGGCTTCCATGGGTCCAGTGGAGCTCGTGTGTGGTACCCATTCATGACGATCGTGTCTCACGATGGCAGTGGCATTTTTCAACAAGATAACGCGCCATGTCACAAGGCCAGGAGTGTGATCGAGTGGTTCAAGGAACACAGTGGCGTATTCCAATTGACGTGCTGCCCCCCTTCCCCCCCCCCTACACACACACACACAGCAGATCTGAACCCCATCGAACACATCTGGCACATCTTTGGACATGGCGTCAGATCTCATCGACCCCCTCCCCAGAATTCACGGGAATTAGATGAGCTGTGTGTGTAGATGTGTTGCCAGCTCCCTCCAACGACCTACCAAGGCCCTACTGTTTCCATGCTACGACGCGTTGCCGTTGTTATCCGTGCCAAAGTTGGATGTACCGGATATTGTGTAGGTGGCCATAATGTTCTGGCTTATCGGTGTATTATTTCACGCTTACTGCAGAGAAGGTTTGCCTTTAGACTTTGTAACAGAATGTGGCTGTTTGGTGGTTTTTTCTCTTCTTTTGAATACGACGGAAAAATAGTACCGTTAATTGGGTTGCTTGAAACAGCGGGTAAATGGTTCAGTTGGCTCTGAGCACTGTGGGACGTCTGGGGTCATCAGTCCCCTAGAACTTAGACCTACTTAAACCTAACTAACCTAAGGACATCACACACATCCATGCCCGAAGCAGGATTCGAACCTGCGACCGTAGCGGTCGCGCGGTTCCAGATTGTAGCGCCTAGAACCGCTCGGCCACCCCGGCCGTCAAACAGCGGGAAGCCTGAAACGATGTGTAGTTATCAAGCTTTTAATATTCGCGTCATAGTAAGCGAAATATAAAAGATGATTTTGTTGTGATTCTGAATAACCGTACGATGGGCAGTACTTTTAGCAACAAACTGAAGTAAATCAATGCAATTACCATCCTGTAGGTATCGTTTATATTGTTGATGATTTATGTTGTTGACCAATAGTACGGCTTATTTCTGTATCTTATTTCCAATATGCTTATCAATCACAAATAAAGAGGAAAGAAGACTTCGATAAAGTTTCACTAGAATCTCGCAGTAATAGTAATTCTCCTGCCTCGGGTCAGCGTCGGCAGGCAGAGGGTATGAAATACGCAAATTCGTGGTAAGTACAAGGAAACAATCTGCACAGATTTTTAAATGCCCTGCCATCTTGGTTTCAGTGGATAGATGTCGGAAAAAGTCTCTAAATACGTGCCGTTGCCGTTTACAGGTTTCATACACTACTGGCTATTAAAATTGCTACACCAATAAGAAATTCAGAAGATAAACGGATATTCATTGGACAAATATATTATACTATAACAGACATGTGATTATATTTTCACGCAATTTGAGTGCATTGATCCTGAGAAATCAGTACCCAGAACAACCACTTCTGGCCGTAATAACGGCCTCGATACGCCTGGGTATTGACTCAAACAGAACTTGGATGGCATGTACAGATACAGCTGCCAATGCAGCTTCAACACGATACCACAGTTCATCAAGAGTAGTGGCTGGCGTATTGTGAGGAGCAAGTTACTCGGCCACCATTGACCAGACGTTTTCAATTGGTGAGAGATCTGGAGAATGTGCTGTATCCAGAAAGGCCCCTACAGGACCTGCAACATGCGGTCGTGCATTATCCTGCTGAAATGTAGGGTTTCGCAGGGATCGAATGAAGGGTAGAGCCACGTGTCGTAACACATCTGAAATGTAACGTCCACTGTTCAAAGTGCCGACAATGCGAGCAAGAGGTGACCGAGACGTGTAACCAATTGAACCCAAACCATGGCACCCCATACCATCACGCCGGGTGACGCGCCAGTATGGCGATGACGAATACACGCTTCCAATGTGCGTTCACCGCGATGTCGCCAAACACGGATGCGACCATCATGATGCTGTAAACAGAACCTGGATTCATCCGAAAAAAAGACGTTTTGCCATTCGTGCACCCAGGTTCGTCGTTGAGTACACCATCGCAGGCGCTCCTGTCTGTGATGCAGCGTCAAGGGTAGCCGCAGCCATGGTCTCCGAGCTGATAGTCCATGCTGCTTCAAACGTCGTCGAATTGTTCGTGCAGATGGTTGTTGTCTTGCAAACGTCCCCATATGTTGACTCAGGGATCGAGACGTGGCTGCACGACCCGTTACAGCCATGTGGATAAGATGCCTGTCATCTCGACTTCTAGTGATACGAGGCCGTTGGGATCCAGCACGGCGTTCCGCATTACCCTCCTGAACCCACCGATTCCATACTCTGCTAACAGTCATTGGATATCGACCTGCCGGCCAGTGTGGCTGAGTGATTCTAGACGCTTCAGTCTGGAACCGCGCGACCACTACGGTCGCAGGTTCGAATCCTGCCTCGGGCATGGATGTGTGTGAAGTTCGTAGGTTAGGTTTAAGTAGTTCTAAGTTCTAGGGGACTGATGACCTCAGATGTTATGTCCCATAGTGCTCAGAGCCATTTGGACCATTTTTTTGATCTCGACCAACGCGAGCAGCAATGTCACGATACGATAAACCGCAATCGCGATAGGCTACAATCCGACCTTTATCAAAGTCGGAAACGTGATGGTACGCATTTCTCCTCCTTACACGAGGCATCAAACAACGTTTCCGCTACGGTCGCAGGGCCCGCATCTCGTGGTCGTGCGGTAGCGTTCTCGCTTCCCACGCTCGGGTTCCCGGGTTCGATTCCCGGCGGGGTCAGGGATTTTCTCTGCCTCGTGATGGCTGGGTGTTGTGTGATGTCCTTAGGTTAGTTAGGTTAAAGTAGTTCTAAGTTCTAGGGGACTGATTCCCATAGATGTTTAGTCCCATAGTGCTCAGAGCCATTTTACGGTCGCAGGTTCGAATCCTGCCTCGGGCTTGGATGTGTGTGTTGTCCTTAGGTTAGTTAGGTTTAAGTAGTTCTAAGTTCTAGGGGACTTATGACCTCAGCAGTTGAGTCCCATAGTGCTCAGAGCCATTTGAACCAAAGAACGTTTCACCAGGCAACGCCGGTCAACTGCTCTTTGTGTAGTAGGTGTCGCCACCGACGCCAACCTTACTTGAATGCTCTGAAAAGCTAATCATTTGCATATCACAGCATCTTCTTCCTGTCGGTTAAATATCGCGCGTGTAGCACGTCATCTTCGTGGTGTTGCAATTTTAATGGCCAGCAGTGTATTAAAACTAACTGCGAAAAACAAAGCAAAACATTACTATTTAATAATTTTATAGTTATTTTTAAACGATATTTTTCAAACTCACCGCATCAGATATAGACTATGTAACGCCGACTGATTCTGAATACACAAAACAGGTTACTTTCTTTGTGATTATTCCTTAAATGTTAGACATAATGAAACCACCAACCGCGAACGAGGACGCGCACAGAGTGAAAATGTCCACGTGACGCTACTGCCATTCGACTGGCAAAGGCCACTGCTGCTGATGGAGGATAGTGGCGAACGACCAACCACATCGCAGAGATCCGCGGGCGATATGTCGGCCAAAAATGCAGCGCGAGGCAGCAGTGTTATACAACGGAATTCGTGGAAGGCTGGCAAAGTCCTAGGCACACATCACCTGTTTTGGTGCTAACTGTGGCTTTTACAGTTTTCCTGGTGCAGTAAACTGTTGTTCATCTCTTCCTCAATGCCTTAGCGACGAGTTAAAAAAACTATACCTCCGGTAAGGCAGTCGGATAGTGGCGAGGAAGACACTCTGCAATCTTGACAATCTAAGATAGAAAGCCATTAAATACGTCAGCGACCGTATGAAGCGCGGTTCACACTGTTAAATACTTACAAACACCCTACAACAGTGAAGTACGGAAGTTTAAAGCTAGAAGTAAACAGCAGCCCAGTATGACGCCACATTGACGTCGAGGCGTATCAAGCGACATGGCATACACCAGCGGCACCGTTTACCATCCTCAGATTTTCTGTCGTCAAGGCAGAGTTTATCTGTCTGAAAAAATAATTAAAAAAGTAAACAAAAGCGACAACAAAGATATGGTACAGCGCGGAATGGCTGAAGCCCAACAGTTCTGCAGTTGCCGGAAAGGAATGGAAAAGGTCGCGAATTCGTCGGTAGGGTTGTTATACGCACCAGCATACCACACAAAAAATGACAATTAACTTAGTGCATAAATCCGAGACGTGGCATATTTCGATGATAAGTATGAGCAATTGAACGCGAACGCTTTAGATTTCTGTTTTCTGTATTTTTCTTTTATCCCCCTCGTGCCAAAGGAATGTCAGCAACGACAATTACATCAGCTCTTCAGCCAGATACTCGTATACGGAAGTAATTAAAAAATAGTTAAAAATATTTAGGGTTACATGTGGCTTACAAGTTAAAATCGGACAAATTTCTTCCAGTTTTTTCTCAAGACGTACAAGTCGATATTTTGATGAAGGTACAGTAAAATTGGTGTCTCTCGTGGGCGATTGATACGGCTTCTGGCCGGCCGAGGTGGCCGAGCGGTTCTAGGCGCTACAGTCTGGAACCGCGCGACCGCTGTTGTCGCAGGTTCGAATCCTGCGTCGGGCATGGATGTGTGTGATGTCTTTAGGTTAGTTAGGTTTAAGTAGTTCTAAGTTGTAGGGGACTGATGACCTCAGAAGTTAAGTCCCATGGTGCTCAGAGCCATTTGAACCATTTGATACAGCTGCTGATGATGTAGGGCCAGATTTGGGAGAGTTAGGGAGTAGGGACGGATGGGAAATAGGATTTTCTGATCTGAGAAAGAAGTGAATAGTAGGTGACCTCTCAAATTTTCTCGGTGCGATTGATTAATGGTGTACTTCCTGGTGCTCTGCCGAGTTGTTGTTTCCATTGATGTGACGGTCGATAGCGGCATGTGATGACCTCACACAAATGCAGGATGCTTTTCGACCGCAATCCCTGGGATTTGCAGTGGGAAAATGTAGTCCATCAACAAAAGAGGTGGCTTACAAAACACACGTTCGACCTATACTTGAGTATTGCTCATCAGTGTGGGATCTGTACCAGGTCGGGTTGACAGAGGAGATAGGGAAGATGCAAAGAAGAGCGGCGCGTTTCGTCACAGGGTTATTTGGTAAGCGTGATAGCGTTACGGAGATGTTTAACAAACTCCAGTGGCGGACTCTGCAAGAGAGGCGCTCTGCATCGCGGTGTAGCTTGCTGTCCAGGTTTCGAGAGGGTGCGTTTCTGGATGAGGTATCAAATATATTGCTTCCCCCTACAATACCTCCCGAGGATATCACGAATGTAAAACTAAAGACATTCGAGCACGCACGGAGGCTTTCCGGCAGTCGTTCTTCCAGCGTACCATACGCGACTGGAACAGGAAAGGGAGGTAATGACAATGGCACGTAAAGTGCCCTCCGCCACACACCGTTGGATGGCTTGCGGAGTATAAATGTAGATGTTAATGTAGATGATAGAGGCCAGCACGAGTGGGGTAGTGGCAGGAATTTGGAACATTCTATAATAATTAGTACTGGAATACTGTAGTAAATAACTTCTACTTAACTTTGCTCTGCTACTGCACTCCAGGAACATAACTAATAACATCTATCTTTCTGGAATACAAATGACTCATTAACAAACATTAACTGGATTATACAACAAACAAGATAACACGACTCTGGGGCGGGCCGCGGTGGGCGAGCGGTTCTAGGCGCTTCAGTCCGGAACCGCGCGACTGCTACGGTCGCTGGTTCGAATCCTGCTTCGGGAATGGATGTGTGTGATGTCCTCAGGTTAGTTAGGTTTAAGTAGTTCTAAGTTCTAGGGGACTGATGACCTCAGATGTTAAGTCCCATAGTGCTCAGAGCCATTTGAACCATTTGAACACAATTCTGGTATTACGTGCGTAACACATGCGCGAACTAGAGGCTGCGAACCTAGCGAGCTGAAGGCTGTTCTAATCTGACTTCGCTCACGACCTGTAGCTGACTGGGCCAGTGCGATCTGCAAGTATCTGTCCGCGTTACACGGCGGCGCTGCAAGCGCCAGCGCGTCCAGAGAGGTTGCAAGTGCTGGACCGCTATCGACTATCGCAACCTCTGGCGCGGTGTCTAACGTTGACGCCACATCCATTTTATCCACAGCTTTTCGACGACAACCCAGCCGTCTTCTTCAGGCGATACGTGTACTTGCGGCAGAATTCGTCAAATGAAGAATGAAACGCGACCGGGGAGGAACGGACTATAACAGTCGACCATTCCGCCCCAAACGTATACCTATTGAGAAAATATTCAGCAACCACCATAAACAATTTTTCCCCCAAGAACATGCTGATTTAAGTGGATTAAACCGTGATCGTGAACAAATAAATATAGCAGACCTACCTTAGTTCGAGACGGTCCAGCATGTTATAACAGAACAACGAATTCGCTCACTTTAGCAGACTACGCAACTCGCGCGCAACAACAGTTGCAACCTCACTAAACCATAAAATACATTGGTTTTTTAAACACTAGTCAATCTACGAGCACTCTAGCGCCTCTGGACAAAATTAGACGATCGAGACCGTTCTGTCCAGTAGTCCATTCCGTCCCCGTCTCCACTGCTGGGTCAGCATGAGGTAGGCGAACGATTCTTGGAAACAGCTGGGTTGATCACCCGGAAGTACAGCCCTGGTGAACCACGTCGAGAAAACTTGAGGGATCTCAAGCCCACTTTCGTTCAAAGGTACATCAGTAATTGAGTAATAGGTGATCGAGTACTACAGCCAGACTTTAATAGAGCCTTCAAAGACTGGTGATCAAGTAAAAGAGGAAGGGTGGATAAGATTCGTTGGCAATTTTGAAACCATTGGAGGACGTGCCTACCAACCGGCTTAATCAAGTCGGTGTGTAGAATCTATGAGACTGGAGACATATTACCAGACTTGCGGAAAAATATCATCCACACAGTGACGAAGACAGCAACGACAGAAAAGTGCGAGAACTGTCGAACAGTCAGCTTAACAGCTCGTCGATCAAAGAGCTGACAAGCATAATGGAAAAGGAAATTGAGGATCTGTTAGACGACGATCGGCTTTGCTCTCGGAAAAATGGAAGCATGGAGGCAGTCCCGAGACATTCATGGAATACATTCACCTAAAAAAAGTATTTGATAATGTAAAATCGTGCACATTGTTCGCGGTTCTTAGGAGATTCGAGTACGCTATACACAAAGACGGATAATACCGGTTGTTTCGAAACTATTCCTCCAAATTAATATAGGAGTTACAGAATATCAAAACAAATATGTTTAGTTATGTACGTACGGTCCCTGACGACAATTTCTGATGCTAGGGACGGTTTACACAAAATGTGATTTAGACTGATTATTACAGTAGTGATATTCACTGAAAATGCCCAAATGCGTGATCATTGGCCTACATGCAGTCTGTACGTCGTCGGACCATTGACTGCCGTGTCCGTTCGAACATTCCTGGCATGTCCAAAGTGGCGGCTAGCCTGGCGACGAGGTCTTGTTCTGTTTCCACAACGTTCTTGTAAACCAGCTGCTTCATGTGTCCAAGAGGAAGAAAGCCAAACACACGAGGCAAGTGACATGTGTGGCCACGCCACATGGCCGCCTCGACCGATCCATCGATTCCCATCGTGCTGGAAGTACGTCTTTCATCTAACATTCAGAAGTGCATCAAACCAGTACAGCCAACCATTCGCAGACAGAGCACGTTTGAATGTCAGTACACACTCCCAGTGAGCGTCACCGACACTACAGCTGACTTCTTAGACCATGCGTTCTTCATCAACATATACTTGATATCCTCTAGCTCCTGTATTAATCTGAGCAACATGTACAAGAACAAAGGCGGAACAGTAATAACATAACATCAATAACGAAATACTAGCATTAAAATAGGGTGTGAGACAGGAATGCAGTGTTTTTCCCCTGTAATTCGATCTCTACGTCGAATAAAAATGGCGAAATAAAGGGAAAGTTCATGTGTTGGTTAAAATTCAGGGTGAAGGCCCGTCAACAGTAGTTTTCGTGGATGATATAGGTATACTCAGTGGAGATGAAAAAGAGTTAAAAGAATAACAGGAACTATCGAGTGGAATGAACAGTTTAATGAGTACAGGTTGTGGATTCAAAGTAAACCAAAAGAAGACGAAAATAATGAGGAGTAGTAGAAATGTGTTTAACGATTAATTTAAGGTCAAAGTTTTGGGACCACGAAGTAGACGAAGAGATGCAATTCTGCGACCTGGGAATCAAAATAACACGAGACTAATGAAGCAAGGAAGATATAAGAACAGACTGTTGTCGTTGTTGGTGTGGTCTTCAGTCCGAAGACTGGTTTCATGCAGCTCACTATGCTGCTCTAACCTGGGCAGGCCTCTTCTTTTCCGAATAACTTCTGCAACCTACCTCCTACTGAATCTGCTTATTGTATTCATATTGTAGTCGCCCTCTACCATTTTTACCCTCCACACTTCCCTCCAATACTAAATTGGTGATCTCTTGCAGTCTCAGTAGGTGTCCTATCAACCGATCCATTTTTTTTAAACTCTGCCACAAATTTGTTGTGTGCCCAATTCTATTCAGTACCTCCTCATTAGTTACTTGATCCACCCGCCCGTCCTTCAGCATCCTTCGGAGCACCACGTTTCAAAAGCTCCTATTGCCTTCTTGTCTAAACTGTTTACCTTCCATGTTTCACTTCCATACGAAGCTACACTCCATAAAAATACTTTCATAAAGACTTCCTAACACGTAAATCAATATTCGACGCAAACAAATTTCTCTTATTCAGCAATATTTTTACTGTCACTGCCAGTGTATCCTCTTTACTTCGGCTATCATCATTTTTTCTGCCCAAATAACAAAACTCGTCTACTACTTTAAGCGTCTCCTTTCCTAATCTAATTTTCTCAGCTCCCCTTATTTAACTCTTTTACATTCCATAATCCTCGTTTTGCTTTTGCTGGTGTTCCTGTTATATCCTCCTTTCAAGACACTGCCCATTCCGTTCAACTGCTCTCCCAAGTCCTTCGCCGTCACTGGCAGAATTACAATGTCATCGCCAAATATCAAAGTTTTTATTTCTTCTCTCTGGACCTTAATTCCTACTCCAAGTTTTTCTTTGATTCCCTTTACTGCTTGCTCAATGGACAGATTGAGCAGCATGGGGGATAGGTTACAACCCTGTCTCACTCCCTCCTCAACCACTGCTTCCCTTTCGTGCCCCTCCGCTCTTATAACTGCTGTCTGGTTTCTGTAAAAACTGTAAATTTTCTTTCGTTCCCTGTATTTCATAATTTCAAAAAGGATATTCCAGTCAACATTGTCACAAGCTTTCTTTAAGTCTACAGATGCTACAAAAGTACGTTTGCCTTTCTTTATCCTATCCACTAAAATACGTCGAACGGTCAGTATTGCCTCGCCTGTTCAAATGTTTCTTCGTAATCCAAACTGATCTTCCTCGAGGTCGGCTTCTACCAGTTTTTCCATTCGTCTGTGAAGAATTCATGTTAGTATTTTGCAACCATGGCTTATTAAACTGATGTTCGGTAATTTTCACACCTGTCAGCACCTGCTTTCTTTGCTATTGGAGTTATTATATTCTTCTTAAAGTATGATTTTATTTCGTTTGTGTTATACAATTTGCACACCAGGTGGAAGAGTTTTGTCGTGGCGGGCTTTCCCAATGCTATCAGTAGTTCTGATGGAATGTTGTCCACTCCCGGCATGTTGTTTCGACGTAGGTCTTTCAGTGCTATATCAAATTCTGCTTCTGGCTCAGCCTCATTTACGCCCTTTTCCCTTTCTATAATATTGCTTTCAAGTTCATCTCCCTTGTGTAGACCGTCTACGTACTCCTTCCCCCCTATCAGATTTCCCTTCTTTGCTTAGGGCCGGTTTTCCATCTTAGCTGTTGATATTCATATAGGTGCGTCTCTTTTCTCCAAAGAAATCTTTAATTTCCCTGTAGTAGGTATACACCTTTGCCCTAGTGATATTTGCTTCCAAATCCTTACATTTATCCTCTAGCTATTCTTGCTTAGCCATTTTGCACTTCCTGTCAGTCTCACTTTTTATCCATTTATATTCCGTTTCGCCTGCTCCATTTGCTGCACTTTTATATTTTCTCCTTTCATCTTTTAAACTGTCCGCCCCCGGTGGCTAGCTGAGTGGTCAGCGCGACAGAATGTCAATCCTAAGAGCCCGGGTTCGATGCCCGCTGGGTCGGAGATTTTCTGCGCACAGGGACTGGGTGTTGTGTTGTCCTAATCATTATCATTTCATCTACATCGACTCGCAAGTCGCCGGGGTAGCGTCAAATCGAAAGACTTGCACCCGGCGAACGGTCTACCCGACGAGAGGCCCTAGTCACACGACATTTATATCTCTTAAACTCAATATTTCCTATGTTATCCACGGATTTCTACAAAATCTTGTCTTATTACCTACTTGAACCCGTTCCTGGCTTCACCGTTTCATCTTTCAGAACTACACATTCGTCTTCTCTAATATTCCTTTCCCTTGTTCCAGTCAGTCGTTGTCTAATGCTCTACCCGAAACTCTCAATAATATCTGGTTCTCTCAACTTATCCAAGTCCCATCTCCTAAATTTCCTACCTTTTTGCTATTTCTTCAGTTTTAATCTACAGTTCATAACCAATAAATTGCAGTCAGAGTCTAGATCTGTCCCTGGAAATGTCTTAAAATTTAACACAAGCTATCGAAGCATTCCCAGCCATAAAATGTCTACTACTATTAAAAATCAGCCTTAATCTGAGGAAGGAATGCACTGCACGTCTGCAGCACAGTGCTGTATGGAAGAGAACCAGTGGCTGTGGGAAAACCGAAACAGCGTTTGACGCGTGGTGCTACAGAAAGATGTTGAAAATTAGGAGTACTGAAAAGGAATTAGGAGGTCCTTCGCAGTATCAGCGAAGAAAGGGACATATCAATGGTAGGCAATGAAAACCTCGTAACTCCGTCTGTCTGTGAAAACACTTAATTCTTGTAATTAGTAACTCTATTGTCAAAAAGAGATTTGAAAGTGCGTGGATTTCTCTAGTCTGTCCACAACTAGGATTCTTATACAGTTACACATGTAGCAACTTTATCTGTATCACTTTATATATTATTTAAGAAACCATTTCTGCTTCTCCTGTAAATTATAGCAAAATGGAGTGACGAGGTTTTTATTGCCTGCCATCGATATGGAAAACACTGACAAGAAGAAGGCACATGGTGATGGATATGTCTTAAGACATCAAAGACATCATGAAATATCTTCCGCTGTAGCAGAAGGAGCTGTACAGAATATAATTTGTAGGGGAAGGCCCGAACTGGAATCGTCCAAAGAAATAATTGAGGACTTACTCTGAATCGACTGCAAATAATGGCGGAGAGGACGCCAAACTAAGTTATTGTAATGGAAGGAAGAGATGTGAGAGTGAGGGTACCCTCAACGTTGAGATAAAAAATAAAGTTGTGTTAACTGTGGAAGGATTGGTTGGTCTCAGGGGTGATTCCGTGGCCGGGTAAGGGAACCCGCTTCAGCCGCAGCTGGTGGCTGTGCCGGCGGTTGTTTTTTGAACGAAGCTGCCACATGCACCACGGACGATGCGCGGTCGTCGGTCCTACAATACTTGTTCTGGTGAGTTAGTTGCACCACCATGTCGTTCCACGTTACGCTGGTACGCCTGCAATGTCAGTTTTTGTTCCGAAGTTTCACGCCGACGCATCTGTTCATGAACCACGTGTTCAGCACCGTCTCACTAGTCCAGAGTCGCTGTCCTGGACAGCAGCCAGACGCCACCCGGTCCTGGTTGCGTTCCACGTGTGCTCGCTGTGTGCTCGCCCCCCGCGACTCGAGGTCACAGCTGGAACCACACAGTCCTTGACCGCGTTTCTTAGGTCCGTTTGATCACCGCCACCGTTCCCACGAGCGAAGACAAACACGCTCATTCTGCACTAATGAGCCAAAACATTACGACCACCTGCTTAATAGCTTGCTTGTCCGTCTTTACAACGAAATACATCACCGATTCTGCGCATCAGGGATCCGACGGTTTGTTGGTAACCATCCTGCTTAGCTGGATGGTAACGTGCTCGCCTCCCACGCACGCTGGCCCGGGTTCGATTCCCGGCCAGGTTGGAGATTTTCTCCACTCGGGGACTGTGTGTTGTGCTGTCCTCATCATCATTTCATCGTCATCACCGGCGCGCAAGTCGCCCAATGTGGCGTCGACTTTACTTGCATTTGGTGACCGAACTTCCACGGATGGGGCCTGCTCACCAACGGTGCCACACGTTCATTTCCATTTTTTCCATGTAGAGGTATGCGGCAGTAGATGCCTACGTACAGGTCAATTTGTTGTACGCGGTGATTTCGCCCAATAGCGACCGACATGGGATCCGTAGGATTTACATCTGGTGAATTTTGTCGGCGAGACATCAACGAGAGTTCACACTACACCGCTCCTTAAACCACTGTAGCACGGTTCTGACTCCGAGACACAGACAATTATACTGCTGAAAGATGACTTCGACTTCGGGGAAGACATGAAACATGAAGCGTCAGGGTGTCTCCTATTACTACCACAGGTCCAATGCAAACGCAAGAAATGTCTTCCATAGCATATTACTGCTCTCACCAGCCTGCCCGAGCGGTTCTAGGTGCTACAGTCTGGAACCGTGCGACCGCTGCGGTCGCAGGTTCGAATCTTGCCTCGGGCATGGATGTGTGTGATGTCCTTAGGTTAGTTAGGTTTAAGTACACTGCTGGCCACCGTAAATGCAACACCAAGAAAGACAAGAGGTAGCACAACAAAATTTATTGTGTAGATAAGATGTTGACCAAGTATCAAATGATTACGTTTACAGACGTCTGTGACATGTGGTTCCTGCCAGAATCAGTAGCCAGAGTAGCCGCCATTGTTGGAGATCACCGTTGCCACACGTCTCGGCATTGAGTCAAAGAGACGTTGGATGTGTTCCTGGGGTACAGCAGCCCAAGCAGCTTCCACACGTTGCCAAAGATCATCTGGTGTGTCAGCTGGGGATGTAATCTGGGTCACTCGTTGAGCAACCATGGACCACATGTTTTCTATCGGCGAAAGATCCGGAGAGCGAGCCGGCCAGGGAAGCAATTCAATCTGGTTATTGACGAAGAACCTTTGGACAATGCGTGCCGCGTGTGGTCGCGCATTATCCTGTTGAAATATGGCTGTGGCCGAGCCCTGAAGGTAAGGAAGGAGAACTGGCTCCAGCACCTCGGATAAGTAGCGCCGGCTATTTAAAGTACCGGCAATGCGTACTAGAGGCGTGCGAGAGTAATATCCAATACCGCCCCATACCATAATACCCGGTGCAAGACCAGTGTGGCGGTGCATAATGCAGCTGTCCAGCATCCTCTCCCCACGGTGTCTCCACACTCGAATCCGACCATCGTGGTGCTGCAGACAGAAGCGTGCCTCGTCAGTAAAGACAACGTCATTCCATTCTGCCGTCCACATCCGTCTGTCATCACACCATTGGCGACGGAGACGTCTGTGGTTCTGCGTCAATGGTAGACGAAGCAATGGACGTCTTGCGAACAGACCACTCTGCTGTAAACGGCGTCGAATGGCACGCGCAGACACTGGATGATGCGTTACAGACGCAATGTGCTGTGCTATGGTTCGGGATGTCACTGAGCGATCCGTCACTGCCATGCGCACAGTTTGCCTATCAGCACGTGCAGTGGTGCACCAAGGTGAATGCGATCGACCACGTCGGTCCGTCGTACCCTCCTGCATCCAACGGTCACATATCCGCATTACAGTTGTTTGGTTTCGTCCAACACGACTAGCGATTTCTCTGTGTGATAATCCACAATCTCGGTAAGCCACTATCCTTCCTCTGTCGAACTCGGATACTTGATCAAAAGATGTTCGCTGTTGTCTACGAGGCATAACTGATCGTCTTGTGAAACAACCACAAGGTAAACACACGTGCCGAACGTACACTCGTCGAAATCGCCAAGCCTTAAATGGCGCTATGAGGTGGCGCCACAGGCGCGCGTGATGTGCGTCTGCGCTGAAATTCTAATCAGGTGCATATCTCATCGCTGAAAACTCATGGTGTAAATTTCACTTGATTCGGATGCTTCCTTCAGGGTGTTGCATTTACGGTGGCCAGCAGTGTAGTTCTAAGTTCTAGGGGACTGATGACCTTCTTCTAAGTCCCATAGTGCTCAGAGCCATTTGACCCATTTTTGACCAGCCTGCGTCTGTGGTGCGCTGCACATTTCGAGTCACCGTTCACCTCGATGAAGGCGTTTGTGGAGACGACCATCGACCTACAGTAGCAAAAATATGATGCATCTGAAGAGCCGACACGTTCCCATGATAGACTGTCGAATTTCGATGGCCCTGTGCTGCTCCGGAACTCCATGTTCAATAGCGTCCGATGAACGGCGTGCTCCGAAACACTTGAGCGTGCACCAGCATTGTGGTCCTTCGGTAGAGATACCACATATCTCCATCTACCCTGTTTTACACAGAAGACAAGCATCTGACCACTGCGTTCTGTGAAGAGGCGTGCACGTCCAACCATTTAGCGCCTAATGGTAGTTTCACTGTACTCCTGCCTCTTCCCATACACTCTCATGGCAGTAGCACGTGAACGTTCGTCCAGCTTCGCCGTTATCGAGATATTCTTTCACAGATAATTGCGTAATAATAATGTGCCCTTTGTCAGAGTTGCTTATCTCAATGCATTCGCCCCCTTTGCAGCCGATATGTTCGTCTGCTCCGCTTACATACTTTTGTTACTGCTTCACGTGCCCGCAAGGCAACCGGGCGGCACCCAACGTCGCGATGGGCAGTGGTCATAATGTATTGACTTACCAGCTTACGTGGGCCACTATAACTGGCAACTGCCGTGCAATAACAGGCCACAACTTTTCCTTGCATAGTGAAATCACACCATGGGCTCAATCTTCACAACTGACTCTACCAGTATGCAACGAAGTTAAATATCAAACAAAGTAAATGCGTTTTAGGTGTAAACATTCAACAGTCTTAGCTTATTTTTTATCCACTGGGAAGAAATAGATACAAACAAAATATGTTTTATTTAACTTCCTCTCTCCTCGATGCTCATTGTTTAACGTCGCCTCTCCCGTGAGATATTAAAATCAGATAAGCTGTTCATGACACTTCTTCCACAAAAAGTCAGACAAAAGGCAGATATCTTCGAACGAGTGGTTTAGTTCAAATGGCTCTGAGCACTATGGGACTTAACATCTATGGTCATCACTCCCCTAGAACTTAGAACTACTTAAACTTAACTAACCTAAGGACAGCACACAACACCCAGCCATCACGAGGCAGAGAAAATCCCTGACCCCGCTGGGAATCGAACCCGGGAACCCGGGCGTGGGAAGCGAGAACTCTACCGCACGACCACGAGATGCGGGCAGTGGTTTAGTATCTCTCAAGTAGTAAGTTAATCAGAAAATTATTGGCATACTATCTCTACAGGTCAAAGGCTAAACACTGACTCCTAGTATCAATGAGCAAGGCCAATATTTATAACTTCGCATTTCCCGTGAGAATTTTCTCGCAACAGAAACTTTTTAATTTCAATAATTCTTTCATTAATTACGACAAATGTATCAATTTTCAGAAACATGAGAGATGGGGTTACGAGAATATAGTACTGTACCTGGGGTTAAAAGTACACGTGTGGCGAGAAAGAATAGGCATCAATTTTCATGTTCCTACAGCAAAGTTCACCATTCTCCCACCAGGCAGCGCACACACGATCATCTTCGCAGTTCTATACTGAAAACTCTCTGCAGTCTGACACTTAAAGCTGGAGAAAATGTGGTTAGGTCACTTTTGTACGTTTTAGATATAAAATTTATACACACACATCTAAAAATGTTTTTCATCACCCTGGTTTCCAGAACCCCTGAAGATAGAAGTTAACTTAGGATATTGTATCACAGAACAGTCCCTTTGACTGTTCAGAGATGTCACTAAATCCGCCCAAAAATGTAAACAACCATGCATGAGCAGCGCCTGTTAGACGGAGGGAGTCCGACAGTCGATCAGTTCCAGTCATTCCACCAGGAGGAGGTACACGGCTCGTGTTGTCTGTAGTTCAACCACGCCTAGACGGCCAATACCGCTGTTCGATCGCGTCCGCATTGTTACTTTGTGCCAGGAAGGGCTCTCGAAAAGGGAAATGTCCAGGCGTCTCGGAGAGATCCAAAGCGATGTTGTTCGGACATGGAGGAGATGCAGAGAGACAGGAACTGTCGAGTCGATGATACGCCTCCCTCAGGCCGCCCAAGGGCTACTACTGCACTGGATGAAAGCTACCTACGGATTATGGCTCGGAGGAACTCTGACAGGAACGCCACCATGTTGAATAATGCTTTTCGTGCAGACACAGGACGTCGTTTTACGACTAAAAACTGTGCGCAATAGGCTGTATGATGCGCAGCTTCATTCCCGACGTCCATGTCGAGGTCAATCTTTGCAACGACGGCACCATGCAGCGCGGTACAGATGGGCCCTAAAACATGCCGAATGGACCGCTCAGGATTGGCATCACGTTCTCTTCACCGATGAGTGTCGCATATGTCGTCAATCAGACAATCGTCGGTGACGTGTTTGGAGGCAACCCGGTCAGGCTGAACGCCTTAGACGCAATGTCGTCGTGTGCGGGCGGGCGTTATCTTGCTGAAATGTAAGCCCAGGATGGCTTGCCGTGAAGGGCAACAAAACGGGGCCTAGAATATCGTCGACGCACCGCTGTGCTATAATGGTGCCGCGGATGACAACCAAAGGGATCCTGCTATGCTCCTGGTTCTCGGAGCGAATGGCAGGCGGCAGTCAGGTCTGTATACCTCCTTTCTCCAGGGCGTCTCCAGACGTCTGCACTGGTTATGAGACCTTAGTTCAAAACGGGATCACTAAAGACAAAAAGACCTACTCCAGTTCCTGTTCCTGGCCGAAGGGCCTGAGGGCAAACAACCCCAGGTAAGGGGTGACAGATGAGCTTCCTGCACTCAAGCGCTAGAGCAACTACGAGGCACCACTCAGCTGAATGGATGTCGAAGCCTTTGACAGTACGTTCTGAATATGCTCAATAATGGTGCATGGGTGGGACCATGGCTTTTGCTGAACTGGGGGGGGGGGGGGTCTTGAATTGTTCCAAGTTGTTCCACCATGTTTACCGGAGTAAAAAATGAGGTCGTATTACTCTCCAAAGGGACACGTTGAGAAGGGCTGGCTTATCGACAGCCAACTACCGTTTTCGACCGCGAGACGTGTGGAAACAATCATAGCAGGTGGAGGGATGGTTTCATTGACGCCCATTTTGCACATCCTGAGCGCTTTTTCATGTCGATTCAGAGCGGCGGTGTCTCTGAAATGTTTTCCTCGGCCACCCATAACAAAACGGCGTGATTTCAGCGTGGGGTGTCACAGTTCTTATCTCCGTCGCAGAGGTGTGAATAGAAGTGGAGCAATGAGGGTGAGAGGGGATGTGACGTCCTTCGCATTGTGTCATGCGTCCACGATAGCGCTGGGCGGAATTGTGGTGAAATTTGGTGCCACTTTGACACTATTAACCCACTTCAGATGAAACGTCCCCTTAGAAAAATTATATAAGACTGTGCTTAAACTGACACACGGTATTTTTAGCGCAACGCAATCTGACTTTCAATAATCCCTACAAAAGAATGGCCCTGACTAACATTAACCTATACCTTTCACAAATCACTTGTCTCACAAAAATCTTCGTTACTCGAACTACTGCAATACAGCGAGCGCCACTACTGCCAGCTAAATAAAAGATTCAAACTACTGAAGGCACTAACTACTGATAGGCATAGTTAGCAAATGAAAGATTTTAATAGAGAACAAACAATGTATTTACCTTAATAGTGTTGAAAAATCATAATATACATAGCAGTTCATGACATCCAGTCTTACAAATTTCAAAACTCCGCCATTTCTCTCCCCACATCCACCACTGCTGGCGGCTCACCTCCAACTGCGCAACGCTACGCGCTGTTCACATCCAGCTGCCCAACACTGCAATGGCAGACAACAATACAGACTGCACACAGCACACAGCACAGCCAGTGATTTTCATACAGAGCTCTACGTAACGTTGCCAATAAGAAAACATAAACAGCCTACTTACATAGCCCCCATGCTCCCCACAAAAAATTTTACAAATTGTTTTGGGCAGTGGCCAATAATGATTTGATAAAATTTTTCATAATTACAATAACAAAGATATCAAATGCACACACTTATTGATACAATGTTGGTCAAAAGCTAAAATTTTCTCACAGTCCATAAAGACAGTCCTGATCATTCATCACAGTAAAATTGCAGTGTTTTTCTCGAAGTCTGAGCAGTAAAAGAAAATGCACACGGAAGTAGTGGATTTCCATGCAGTCTTGAAGAAGTAGTGTTGTCCTTCCAACGGAAAGACAGTGCTGACTCTCGACATGCAGACAGGTAATGGGCCACAACAGAGCAAACCCACAGCAGAGTCATTCGAAGTTTAGAAGAATATTGGTAGGTAGGTCATCACAGAGTAGACCCACTGTAGTCCTGGTAGAGATTGCGGTATTGGTGGGCCACCAAAGGTGCAGATCCACTGCAGTCCTTGTAGAAATAATGGTATTGATGGATCATCGAAGGTGTAGACCCACTGTAGTCCCTGTAGAGATGGCCAGCAGCCATCTGCTGCGACTGTGCAGGTGCACAATCACCATCAAAGAGTCTTGCGGACAATATAGCAAGTCCATAACCCACCACTTGTGTACTCACAAAGTTTTTGGAATTGTCCTTAGAATCAGCAATGCTGTTAACCAGTCCCTTGCTGAATTATTAACACATGTGCAAATACTAACAGTCCCTACTTCTCACATATTGTCCATATACTATGACCAACAGAAACGTGTGCAGTGAAATGGAACTTGCAAGTTAATAATATGATGAACTGGTGTCAATTACAATTTTATAACATAAGAATACAATTACAAAGGTACAAAATACATCATTAAAGAACATAATAGTACAGATAACATTTGTAGTAATAGGGGCTTTACAAAAGATTAGAAATAGACATATACATCAGTGTTACAGGAATTATGACATAAGTAAATAAATAAAATAATGAGAATAGTTCTTGAAACATTAATTTCACACATGATCATTAAAACAAAACAGAATAAATAATGTCTAAGCATCTTTACAAGGTAAATAACATATTATCAGAAAAATTCTACAACATAAATCTTATTAGCTAAACACATACAGACAGGAAAAAGACAAATACACAAGGATACATAAACACATAGCGGAATAATACAAAAGGAAAGACAGGGTTCGTTTACAGGGTAACATTTGGTACTGCAGTCCAACCCAAAACTTCATTCCACAGATCTTTCGTCTTATTTCAACGTTTGTGTCCACCAAAAAAATCCAATCCAAGCATGTTTTCTGTATTTACATGTTCACATATTTATTACCTCATTATTTATTTTCCATTATCTTACCTCATCATTTATTTCCAAGAAAATCCTACCTTAACCTGTTGTTCCTAAACCATACTTTTTTGTTCATATCCTCTTTCAAAGTACTTTTTTGGCCAAACCATTTTCTTATAGCTTCTCAATACATTTCTTCCAATTCATCAACACTCGTTCTCTTATATAGCCTACCCCCTCTTAAGCTAACTTAAATCTACTGAGCTCAGATGCTAAACTAAGGGACGAGGCAATGCAGCAACACAAAACACTTAACACAAACAGCAAGACCAAGAAAATGCAAATTGGCAAAGCAAGCAGCAGTAAATGTAATAACTTATATATAAACATGACAAAGCTCAAGCAGAAAAAATATTACAGTAAAAATGGCCATGTTTAATACCTATGTCACATCTTAACACTAGAGTGATGTGTCAAAAAAACTAACTCAGCAAGAAAGTTACCAAGTCATTAAAAAATTATTTATGCAATTCCTGTGAAGGGAAATGTCTATTTGGGCTCTCTTTTCTAAGAAAGTACATCATAAACGTATTCTTTACTGGGTCTGTAGACAGAAAATAGTGATATTAGTACATCTATTAAATTTTATAATAACCAATGCTGCAGTGCAGCTAGAAACTAGATATTAAAGAAAATGAGCAAATATGTACAAAGGAAGGCATGAAACATCATTCATTAGCCATATGGCATTTCATAAGGTAGTAAAAAAATCTCTCAGCTAGAAAGACAGTAGTCATAATCAGGTGTATAGACATAAAAATATTTCTCGTCATTTCATTAGGCATTTCGGTAAATATCATAAATTAAGTGCTCCACAGTGTTATCATATGTTTTCAAGTTTGAGCGTGTCCTATTTGCGATGCTTTCTACAAAGGAATGTCAATAGCGAGGATAATGGCCCTTTTTTTTCTCCACCTGTGCCTCTGAAAGGCACACACTAATGGCTTTTTTCCAGGCGACTGTTGTGCAGCTGGGTGCCCACCACTCATTACGTGAAGGTGGTCACTTAACTTTCTTACTGAAATATTTACGACACCAGTTTGCATTGCAGAGACAGTCTCATATAAAAAATTTCACAGGTCGAGAATTTGCGTTGCAAATGTGTAGAAACAAAATCCTATGAATATAACAGTGTTCAAAAAGTTTTCGTCGGCATTGTGATACATTCACACATTTACACACATTTCATAACTCTTAAAGTACGATTCTTGGTTTCCTACATCCTTTTCCACAAATCAGAGTCCCTAACCACTACTCATTATTCATATACGTATTCGTCGACACTTCTTCAATATTTCATCATAATAAATACATAGCATAATCAAATTCCTCATATACGGTAGCATCATCATATTGATCATAAACATACCTCAACAGCATAATACACATCGTCATTGTAAAAATAACATCATAACACCTCAGTCAAATCTCAAAAACGTCATAGCTCTCTGCAATAATGTCAAAACCTAAACAAAATTCTCTGCTCACTTCAATAGTGTCATCTACCTCAAACGTACTTTAAAATCATGCTCCCTTACCAAATACGTCATTCAAAGCTCTCATAGTATCACAATGGTTCTGAAAAAATATGAACAGTTCACAAAGTACAGACAAAATACAATTTCATAAGTGTGAAGTTACCCAACTGTGTAATTGCGTAAACATGTGTCACTGATGTCGTAAAAAAAATGTTTATCTTTCAGTTAAATGATCAGATAGCTGTGTAATTTGTGTTAGAGAAATATGGTACCGATGTGTAAAGTTGTATAAGCAAATACCATATTAGCTAGGGCTCCTTGTGTTTGCCAAACACATGGTACACAAAGTAAGCTTGTACCTCCCTGAGGATTGATGAAAATATACCATCAGTTGTTACAGATTACAGCAATGGAATGAAATGTATCACGGAAAACCTTTGTATGATTGTACTTCAAATATCTTTAAAAATAAATGACTTAAGTACAAAATTAATCACTCAAATACGTGTCCTGTAGCGCTAAATGTGCGTCTTGCTGTAAGATAATCTCTGTGGAAGTGTCGTAGTTATTGTCCTCCGAAAGCTAAGTTCTGCAGAAGCCAATGCACTTACCTCATGATAAACAAAAGTGAAATGCTTTGCGTATAGATATCTTAGTTATTACGCTTATTGCCGTGATGAAGAAAGTACTGTGCTGTAACGTATTGTTGTGCTACGGAAAAGGCAGTCTCATTGTAGCTATACCACAAAAGTTACTACTAAAACATGTTTTACTTTCCAGAATAATACAGAAAAACTGTGCAGATATAAAACAGAAACACTGCAAAAGCAACATTGTAAATTGTCACTCATTAGTAGCATCGTGATAAAATCGTGTAGCTGTCACATATACTAACCACTGAGTCATCTGGTATCTCACAGAAAGCACTTTAAATCCAGAATGTATTTTCAAGTAAACCAAAATGTTGCATTAAAATCTCATTAGCAGTACCAGTATATGTTCTAAGTATGTAAGCCTTATAGTCGTTACGTAATCATGCAAGTAACAAGCAAGAATGTACACACACAATAACACTGTAACGTCTGTTCACTATAACAATGCATTCGTAATTTCTGTTTAAATAAGTTCTCTTGGTTCTTGATTGGATATTTAACTTCAAACATTGTTGCATGGTAACGTTTTCTAAGTCTGACAATGCGCACTAGAAATGGGAAGTGAAAAGTTTTATGGCAAAGACAAAGTTAACAAGCACATTATCTTTCAATAAACGGTTTTACATGTGAAATGTGGTGTAAACCTTTACTCTTCCTAGTACGCAGAGTTTCAACTTCAACGCAATTATCATGTGGTATACGTCGGTAAAGAATACTGGAATTTTTCTCAAGGTTAGCGTCTATGTTATTTTTCTCTGAGCCAGCCGGCGCACGCGGCTGCTTGTGGTGTGAGTCATTGTCTGTCTCTTTGTTGGAGCGCGTCGTTATTAGGATTAGGAGACCTAACCTCTGCAAATTCACCTTGTCGAGAAGGCCCTGCCCTGTTTGAAGCTCGCCAGTTCTGATGGAATTCAGGTCTGTTGTTTTGTCGGTAGTTTACATATTTTCTTGTTTGTCGGTCATGTGGTGGAGAATTTCTCCCTGAATCGTAACTGCGTGGTGGACCGTTACGTCTGATGTTATTCTGTCTCCCTTGATAATGATTATTTTCGTTCCCATATTGTCTGTTTCTCTGATTGTCTCTATGATAGTCACTACCGCAGAGAGGTGATCTTTCCCTGTAATTATTACTACTCTGCCAACGGTTGTCATACGGGTGGTGTCTGTTTTGGTCACGATTTGTGTTGTGAGAATAGCCTTGTCATGTCCAGTTATTATTTCTTTCATCGCGGAATTGCGACGGATGTGACCTGTAATTGTTGTGTTCCTGTTTTCGCGTTCCGCGATTGTCAGTGTCAATTTCTAATTCTTGTAAGAATCCCTGAAAAGCTTCAATGTCGTCTTTGCAACGTCCTGCCAAAATAATATGTCGTAAATGTTCAGCTAATTTGATTAAGCAAATGCGGATGAGTTCTGAGGGGCTGTATGGGTTTGACAGGTACTGATTCTTGTGCAACATGTCTTCAAAATATTTCACAAGACTGGAAAATTCAGATTGTTCGAAATGTTTCATCATTATGGTGCTATGTTTTACTCGGTCTTGTGTAGCTTGAGAGCAATATGCTGAGAGGAAGGCATGGTAAAATTCTCCTTTATTGTGACAATCGTTAGTGACCGATCGCATTCTTACAGCTGGTTCATTCTCCAAATAGCCACACATAAATTCTAATCTGTGCTCTAATGACCAGTTGGGAGGAAAACAATGAGAGAATTGATGGAGCCACGCTTGTGGATGAATGTCGTAGCCAGAATTCTTAAATGTTTTAAATTTAAATGTAGTAATGAACAGCTTATAGTCAAAATCATCATGTCGGCGAGTCGCATATCGGTCATTGTTACGTCGTTTCGGCGGTTCCATCTCAAAATCCAATGCACCTTGCCAATTTCTTTCATAATTTCCGAAATGCGCTGTGTTATTATTTTGTGGCTGTTCCGTATTTCTATGTCCCTCTTCCCGTATTGGGGCGCGAGTGTCCTCTGAAATACGTAATTCTTGTATTACCTGTGTCAGCTGATCTTGTACTTCCCGGATTTCTCTTTGGTGTTGCGTATTAATTTGATTCTGATTTTGTTTGAATTACCTAATTTGTTCGCACTCTTCTGTGTCATTAAAGACTACCGGTTTTGTGTCATTCAGATTATCATCTACCTTCGTAGATAAATTATTTAGCTGATCCGAAAGTTCAACTACTTTCTCTGATAATGAACTAATTTCCTCCATGTGTCTTTCTGAACCAATTTTCAGAGTATCTACTGTGTCCTTTAAGTTTTCCTGAGTTTTTGCAACTTGCGTAACCGAATCGGTAGATCCAACTGAGTCAATTTTAGCTTGTAAGGTCTCATGATTTTCATGAACAATAGTTCGCAGTTCTTTTATGGCTGCTTCGTGATTCTGTAATGCTTTTTCATGACGCGAAAAAATAGGTTGGAAATGCTCACAAATTTGTGTTTTTACGTCATTACAGACTTTTTGACATTTCGATTCGATTTTAAGTAATTCAGCAGTTAAATCTTCACGTGTTTGTTCAAGTGTGGTGTCTAACTTTGGAAGATTTTCTTCCATTGCGACTAACTTTTGAAGCTTTTGCTGTGTTTGTCTCTGATTTTGTTCCATAGTGTCTAACTTTTGAAGATTTTGTTCCATTGTGTCTAACTTTTGAAGCTTTTGCTGTGTTTGTCCCATTTGTTGCATTAATTGTAATAGCAATGCACTGGTGTCTGAAACATGTTCCTCAGTGCTTTTCGGCAGTGAATTTGCACCGGCAACATTCACATTTTGACAAGCAGAAAATGTGTCTTGACTTATTTGAGAAAACGGTGAGGACCCAAAACCTGAATCTACAGTATTGCGAGATTGTGTCCTGTCATTTCGGATTCCTGAGGCGAGCTATTGCTGACCGATCGATCGATAATGCTTCCCTGTTCACTATTTGTTTCACTGTCTACGCCATTATTTGCTGCCCGCTCCATTTCCCTATGCACATTTACCAAATTACTAGTTTGAACATTAGTTAATTCATTACACGGTGGCGCTAACACACTGCTTTCGTCTTCACTGTCATTTCTCAGTTTACTTTGGAGCCTAGTATTACGTTTTTCACAAGCCATTATTGACACAATATTTCACACGATAACACAGAAAAGCACAATTTGAAGAGCAAAATAAGAAAACACATTAACATAGCACTGAAAATAATATCTCGTTAATTGCAAGCGCAGCTACGAAATACTTGGTGCAAATCTACATGCATGCCACAACTGTTTTACTGTACAACAATGAAAGACTCCAACTACAAAGAAGATTCTCTCTACAATTACGCGCTAGCAATAAACAAAAGCTACACTAATTACACAAACTGCAAGAAAAAAATCAGAAGATTCCAGTGAGGTATCCTCGGCTAAGGGTCGACACGTGAAACGTCCCCTTACTGACTTTCAATAATCCCTACAAAAGAATGGCCCTGACTAACATTAACCTATACCTTTCACAAATCACTTACCTCACAAAAATCTTCGTTACTCGAACTACTGCAATACAGCGAGCGCCACTACTGCCAGCTAAATAAAAGGTTCAAACTACTGAAGGCACTAACTACTGATAGGCATAGTTAGCAAATGAAAGATTTTAATAGAGAACAAACAATGTATTTACCTTAATAGTGTTGAAAAATCATAATATACATAGCAGTTCATGACATCCAGTCTTACAAATTTCAAAACTCCGCCATTTCTTTCCCCCCACATCCACCACTGCTGGCGGCTCACCTCCAACTGCGCAACGCTACGCGCTGTTCACATCCAGCTGCCCAACACTGCAATGGCAGACAACAATGCAAACTAGCCACAGACTGCATACAGCACAGCCAGTGACTTTCATACAGAGCTCTACGTAACGTTGCCAATAAGAAAACATAAACAACCTACTTACACAGTCATCAACTGCTAAAATAGGACCGTTTTTCCGTTTTCTCGCATGTTTCGTCACCTTGCTGTCTGAAGCGTCTGCTTCCGGTTATGGACTCCCCTGTGATGGTGTTTCCTGTTTCATAACACAAGAAAATATTGATGTAGCTCCAACTAACACAGTAAAACTGTACCGGCTTCCAGATTCTCAACAGTGAATGAAATCTAGTCTAAGACCCAATGTCTCTAGTATGATACATAGCTGAAAATACAATTCTGAGAGATAAGTTACTTTTTTTTTAGTAGAAATTGAATCAGAGAACAGTTAAAATTCTTTTTGAAGGTAGTAAAGCTGCTGCAAACAACACTAATCTCTTTTTCGTAAACCACTCTCGACTGGTTTGAAAGTGATTGTTACTGTTTGCTGCTGTCATCCACAGATTGTTTTAAGGATGACCAATAACTGATGAATTAGTTCTCGCAAGTGCGTGCAACAGTAGCGAGTCGATGTTCAAACAAAATACAGCGCATTTTGCAAAGGACTGGTATTTGAAAGGAGGTGTACAAGTGGTCGTTAGACGTTTTTGTTGAGTCTCTCTGATGGTATCTCGTACCCTGTCACAGTCACAGACCCAAAATAACAGTGAATGCTACCGTTACTGATCAGCAATTCGCGGCAAACTACAGTTCTGTTCCCTCAGACAGCTCTTAGTGCCTTCTTCTCGCACGAAACAACTTCGACAGTGTTTCTGCTGCCGCGGTAATGTTGTACATCTTCAGGCATCACGCGCCTGGTCTACATCTACATAGATACCCCGCAAGCCGCCGTATGGTGTGTCGCGGAGAGCACCCTGCACCACAACCAGTCGATTCCATTGCTGTTCCATACACAGACAGAGCGACGGAAAAAGACTACACTACTGGCCATTAAAATTGCTACACCGAGAAGAAATGCAGATGATAAACGGGTATTCAGTGGACAAATATATTTTGCTAGAACTGACATGTCATTACAGTTTCACGCAATTTTGGTGCATAGATCCTGAGAAATCAGTACCCAGAACAACCATCTCTGGCAGTAATAACGACCGTGATACGCCTGGGCATTGACTCAAACAGAGCTTGGATGGCGTGTACAGGTACAGCTGCCATATAGCTTCAACACGATACCACAGTTCATCAAGAGTAGTGACTGGCGTGTTGTGACGAGACAGTTGCTCGGCCACCATTGACCAGACGTTTTCAGCTGGTGAGAGATCTGGTGAATGTGCTGTCCAGGGCAGCAGTCGAACATTTTTTTTATCCAGAAAGGCCCGTACAGGACCTGCAACATGGGGTCGTGCATTATCCTGCTGAAATGTAGGGTTTCGAAGCGATCGAATGAAGGGTAGAGCCACGGGTCGTAACACATCTGAAATGTAACGTACACTGTTCAAAGTGCCGTCAATGCGAACAAGAGGTGACAGAGATGTGTAGCCAAAGGCACCCCATATCATCATGTCGTGTGATACGGCAGTATGGCGATGACGAATACACGCTTCCAATGTGCGTTAACAGCGATGTCGCCAAACACGGATGCGACCATCATGATGCTGTAAACAGGACCTGGATTCATCCGAAAAATGACGTTCTGCCATTCGTGCACCCAGGTTCGTCGTTGAGTACACCATCGCAGGCGCTCCTGTCTGTGATGCAGCGTGAAGGGCAACGGCAGCCAGGGTCTCCGAGCTGATAGTCCATGCTGCTGCAAACGTTGTCGAACTGTTCGTGAAGATGGTTGTTGTCTTGCAAACGTCCCCATCTGTTGACTCTGGGATCGAGACGTGGCTGCACTATGCGTCACAGCCATGCGAATAAGATGCCTGACATCTCGACTGCTAGTGATACGAGGCCATTGGGATCCAGCACCGCGTTCCTTATTACCCTCCTGAACCCACCGATTCGATATTCTGCTAACAGTCATTGGATCTTGACCAACGCGAGCAGCAATGTCGCGATACGATAAACCGCAATCGCGATAGGGTACAATCCGACGTTTATCAAAGGTGACGGTACGCATTTCTCCTCCTTACACGAGGCATCACAACAACGTTTTACCAGGCAACGCCGGTCAGCTGCTGTTTGTGTATGAGAAATCGGCTGGAAACTTTCCTCATGTCAGCACATTGTAGTTGTCGCCACCGGCGCCAACCTTGTGTGAATGCTCAGAAAAGCTAATCATTTGCATTTCACAGCATCTTCTTCCTGTCGGAATATTTCGCGTCTGTAGCACGTCATCTTCGTGGTGTAGCAATTTTAATGGCCAGTAGTGTATGAATGAAGGTCAACTGGTGGCTTCCATATTCCCAGAGTTCCGAAGAGAATATCATACGGTGACCCACTCCCGACTGTTAACGAAGGTACGAGCATACTGAATAGATTTTCAGATATATGAGTGGCTCGAAGATTTCTTAAGGAATAGACTCCAGTACGTTTCCTCGACGGCGACTGTTCATCGGAGACAGGGGTTTCATAAGAATTGTCATAGGGAAGTCTGATAGGGCCACTAATATTCTCTATATACATCAATGATCTGGCGGACAGGGTGAGCAGCAATCTGTGGCCGTTTGTGATAACGCTGTGGTATACGAGAAGGTGCCATCGTTGAGTGACTGTGGGAGGATACAAGGTGACTTAGACAAACTTTTTAATGCTGTGATGAATGGCAGCTAGCTCTAAATATGAAAAAAATATAAGCTAATGCAGATGAATAGGAGACACAAACCCCTTAATGATTGAATACAGCGTTAGTAGCCTGCTGCTTGACACAGTGGTATGAAATGGTACGAGTATATAGGGATCGTAGTAGGGAAAGTGAATGATTCACTTCGGATTACTGTGGCAATATTTGGAACGTATGGCTCAGATATAAAGGAGACAGCATAGGACACAAATGTGACTCTTTCTTGACCGCTGCTTGACTGTTTGGAATCCGCACCAGGTAGGGTTAAAGGAAGACGTAGAAGCCATTCAGAGGCAGGCTGCAACGTTTGATACCGACAAGTCCAAACAACATACAAGTATCTCGGAGGTGCTACGGGAAATCAAATTGGAATACCTGAAGGGAAGGCGACGTTCTTTTCCAGGAACACAATTGAGAAAATTTACAGCACTGACATTTGAAGATGACGGCAGAACGAGTGCCACCGACGAACAATTTGCGTTAGAACCACGAAGATAAGATACGAGAATTTAGGTCTCATGCGGAAAACCCGTTTTAGGCAAAGAATGGAAAGTAGAAAGGTGAATGGAGTATATAGAGGGTCCATACAAGGGCGATGTAGTTGAGGGCAATATTATGGAAATGGAAGAGGAAGTAAATGAAGGTGAAATGGGAGATATGACACTGTGTGAAGAATTTCACAGAGCACTGAAAGACCTAACTCGAAACAAAGCCCTGGGAGTAGATAACATTCCATTAGAGCTACAGATAGCATTGGGAGAGCCAGCCCTGGCAAAACTCTACTATCTGGAGAGCAAGATGTGTGAGACAGGCGAAATACCATGAGGCATCAAGAAGAATATAATAATCCCAATCGCAAAGAAAGCAGTTGTTGACAGGTGTGAAAATTACCGAACTATCAGTTTAATAAGTCACGGCTACAAAATACTAACACGAATTCTTTATAGACGAATGCAAAAACCTCGGGGAAATTAGTTTGGAGTCCGTAGAAATGTAGGAACAAGTGAGGCAATACTGATCCTACGACTTATCTTATAAGATAGATTAAGGACAGGCAAACCTACGTCTCTAGCAAGTAGACGTAGAGAAAGCTTTTGATAGTGTTGACTGGGATACTCTCTTTCAACTTCTGAAGGTGACAGGGGTCAAATACAGGGAGGAAATGGCTATTTACAGTTTGTACAGAAACCAGATGGCACTTATAAGAGTCGATGGGCATGAAAGGCAGGCATTGGTTGAGAAAGGTATGAGACGGGGTTGTAACCCATTCCCGATGTTATTCAATCTCTATACTGAGTAAGCAGTAAAGGAAACAAAAGAAAAATTTAGAGCAGGAATTAAAATACATGGAGAAGAAATAAAATCTTTGAGGGTTACCGGTAACATTGTAATTCTGTCAGAGACAGCGAAGGACCTGGAAGAACAGTTGAACGGAATGGACAGTGTCTTGACAAGAGGATATGAGAAGAACATCAACAAAAGCAAAACGAGGATAATGGAATGTAGTCGAATTAAATCAGGTGATGATTAGCAAGTGGGACACTCAAAGTAGTAGATGAGTTTTGCTGTTTGGAGAGCAAAATAACTGATGATGGTCGAAGTAGAGAGAACATAAAATGTATACTAGCAGTGGGAAGGAAAGCGTTTCTGAAGAAGAGAAATTTGTTAACATCGAGTATAGCTTTAAGTGTCAGGAAGTCTTTTCTGAAAGTAGTGTAGTCATGTATGGAAGTGAAACATGGACGATAAATAGTTTAGACAAGAAGAGAATAGAAGCTTTCGAAATGTGGTGCTACAGAAGAATGCTGATGATTAGATTGGTACATCATGTAACTAATGAGGAGGTACAGAATAGAATTGAGGAGAAAAGAAATTTGTCGCACAACTTGAGTAGAAGAAGGGATCGGTTGGTAGGACATGTTCTGAAGCATCAAGGGATCACCAGTTTAGTACTGGAGGGCAGCGTGGAGGGTAAAAATCGTAGAGTAAGGCCAAGAGAGACACTAAGGAGATTCACAAGGATGTGGGTTGCAGCAGGTACTTGGAGATGAAGAAGCTTGCACAGGATAGAGTAGCATGGAGAGCTGCATCAAACCAGTCTCTGGACAGAAGACCACAACAACAACAACGGAGGCATATAGACAGTAGATTTTCCCTCGCACTGTTTGCGAATGGAACAGGAAAGGAATGTACATGGTATCCTCCACCGCGCACAGTACGGTGGAGTATGGGTATAGCTGTGGTTATGGAAGATAATTCTCAACGTTCAATGTCTTATGAAAAGTTGAGGAAATTACTTCTCAGCAACTATTAAAGACAAAAAATGTATTGACATTCACCAAGAAATCATTGTGTATGAGACCAAATTCAAAATCGTAATTTAGTCGTGGGATCACTCGACAAAATACGGATAGGACTGCAGAATGTATGAAAAGATCATAGCATGTGGTTGAAGACATTCTGCTAGTTTCTTGTTTAAATATACTTGCCATATGCTTTTACATTCAGAAGAACCGAACGTCGGATCGTTGGGGAGTGCGTAGTTAACGGAACCAGTTGTTTTCGTGCTTCTGGAATTGCCGTTTAAGCAACTACATAACAGTTGCGTATGTCTGCATTTAAACGAGGAGCATAGTGGACAGAACAAATAATGCAAAAGAAAAAAATGTTGCTGCGGAAGATAAAACGTGCTCCCTGATTGACATACACTACTGGCCATTAAAATTGCTGCACCAATAAGAAATGCAGATGATAAACGGGTATTCATTGGACAAATATATTATACTAGAACTGACATGTGATTACATTTTCACGCAATTTGGGTGCATAGATCCTCAGAAGTCAGTACCCAGAACAACCACCTTTGGCCGTAATAACGGCCTTGATACGCCTGGGCATTGAGTCAAACAGAGCTTGGATGGCGTGTACAGGTACAGCTGCCCATGCAGCTTCAATACGATACCACAGTTCAACGAGAGTAGTGACTGGCGTATTGTGACGAGCCAGTTGCTCGGCCACCATTGACCAGACGTTTTCAATTGGTGAGAGATTTGAAGAATGTGCTGGCCAGGGCAGCAGTCGAACATTTTCTGTATCCAGAAAGGCCCGTACAGGACCTACAACATGCGGTCGTGCATTATCCTGCTGAAATGTCGGGTTTCGCAGGGATCGAATTAAGGGTAGAGCGACGGATCGTAACACATCTGGAATGTAACGTCCAACGTTCAAAGTGCCATGAATGCGAACAAGAGGTGACCGGGACGTGTAACCAATGACACCCCATACCATCACGCCGGGTAATACGCCAGTATGGCGATGACGAATACACGCTTCCAATGTGCGTTCACCGCGATGTCGCCAATCACGGATGCGACCATCATGATACTGTAAACAGAACCTGGATTCGTCCGAAAAAATGAAGTTTTGCCATTCGTGCACCCAGGTTCGTCGTTGAGTACACCATCGCAGGCGCTCCTGTCTGTGATACAGCGTCAAGTGTAACCGCAGCCATGGTCTCCGAGCTGATAGTGCAGACTGCTGCAAACGTCGTCGAACTGTTCGTGCAGATGGCTGTTGTCTTGCAAACGTCCCCATCTGTTGACTCAGGGATCGAGACGTGGCTGCACGATCCGTTACAGCCGCCATGCGGATAAGATGCCTGTCATCTCGACTCTAAGTGATACGAGGCCGTTGGGATCCAGCACGGCGTTCCGTATTACCCTCCTGAACCCACCGATTCCATATTCTGCTAACAGTCATTGGATGTCGACCAACGCGAGCAGCAATATCGCTATACGGTAAACCGCAATCGCGATAGGGTACAATCCGACACTTATCAAAGTCGGAAACGTGATGGTACGCATTTCTCCTCCTTACACGAGGCATCGCAACAACGTTTCAGCAGGCAACGCCGGTCAACTGGTGTTTGTGTATGAGAAATCGGTTGGAAACTTTCCTCATGTCAGCACGTTGAAAGTGTCGCCACCGGCGCCAACTTTGTGTGAATGCTCTGAAAAGTTAATCATTTGCATATCACAGCATCTTCTTTCTGTCGGTTAAATTTCGCGTCTGTAGCACGTCATCTTCGTGGTGTAGCAATTTTAATGGCCAGTAGTGTAGTTAATCAAAGGGAGGAGAGGAAAAGACGAATTTGGTGGAAGTCTCTGGGTCTTTCATGATTCAGTGCGGTCTCCAGCGCTCACCTCGTTGAAGAAACGATGGACGGATGGTAAATCGTAGAAGATTACCAGTGGAATGCTTAACTTTGACATGTCATTGTATAAGACTGATTACTGTCGGCTGCTGTGGGAACACTCTGAGAAGACAGTGGCAGAGAGGAAAACAGGCGATATCTGCTCGTGCTGCGTCATGGTGGATTTCGTCACCGCGTGCACTTTAAATCGTACAGCCGCGCTCCGGCGCTGGCAGTTGGCGTACGGGTCCGGAATCTGCACAGCTTCCAGTGAGTACGCGCACGCCATCTCTTGTCTCCTTCGTAAATGCACAGCACGGGACCTTCCTGCTGCCGCCTCTCATGTCCATATCCTGACACCTTCTGCTTTCATAGCCACCTCCGATTATATTGTAAGTAGGCTGTTTAGGTTTTCTTATTGGTAACGCCACGTAGCGCTCTGTATGAAAATCACTGGCTGTGCTGTGTGCAGTCTGTGGCTAGTTTGCATTGTTGTCTGCCATTGTAGTGTTGGGCAGCGGCAGCTGGATGTGAACAGCGCGTAGCGTTGCGCTAAAAATACAGGGCTATTACAAATGATTGAAGCGATTTCATAAATTCACTGTAGCTCCATTCATTGACATATGGTCACGACACACTACAGATACGTACAAAAACTCATAAAGTTTTGTTCGGCTGAAGCCGCACTTCAGGTTTCTGCCGCCAGAGCGCTCGAGAGCGCAGTGAGACAAAATGACGACAGGAGCCGAGAAAGCGTATGTCGTGCTTGAAATGCACTCACATGTCAGTGATAACAGTGCAACGACACTTCAGGACGAAGTTCAAAAAAGATCCACCAACTGCTAACTCCATTCGGCGATGGTATGCGCAGTTTGAAGCTTCTGGATGCCTCTGTGAGGGGAAATCAACGGGTCGGCCTGCAGTGAGCGAAGAAACGGTTGAACGCGTGCGGGCAAGTTTCACGCGTAGCCCGCGGAAGTCGACGAATAAAGGAAGCAGGGAGCTAAACGTACCACAGCCGACGGTTTGGAAAATCTTACAGAAAAGGCTAAAGCAGAAGCCTTACCGTTTACAATTGCTACAAGCCCTGACACCGGATGACAAAGTCAAACGCTTTGAATTTTCGACGCGGTTGCAACAGCTCATGGAAGAGGATGCGTTCAGTGCGAAACTTGTTTTCAGTGACGAAGCAAAATTTTTTCTTAATGGTGAAGTGAACAGACACAATGTGCGAATCTGGGCGGTAGAGAATCCTCACGCATTCGTGCAGCAAATTCGCAATTCACCAAAAGTTAACGTGTTTTGTGCAATCTCACGGTTTAAAGTTTACGGCCCCTTTTTCTTCTGCGAAAAAAACGTTACAGGACACTTGTATCTGGACATGCTGGAAAATTGGCTCATGCCACAACTGGAGACCGACAGCGCCGACTTCATCTTTCAACAGGATGGTGCTCCACCGCACTTCCATCATGATGTTCGGCATTTCTCAAACAGGAGATTGGAAAACCGATGGATCGGTCGTGGTGGAGATCATGATCAGCAATTCATGTCATGGCCTCCACACTCTCCCGACTTAACCCCATGCGATTTCTTTCTGTGGGGTTATGTGAAACATTCAGTGTCTAAACCTCCTCTACCAAGAAACGTGCCAGAACTGCGAGCTCGCATCAACGATGCTTTCGAACTCATTGATGGGGACATGCTGCGCCGAGTGTGGGAGGAACTTGATTATCGGCTTGATGTCTGCCGAATCACTAAAGGGGCACATATCGAACATTTGTGAATGCCTAAAAAAACGTTTTGAGATTTTGTATGTGTGTGCAAAGCATTGTGAAAACATCTCAAATAATAAAGTTATTGTAGAGCTGTGAAATCGCTTCAGTCATTTGTAATAACCCTGTATTGTGTGTCAGTTTAAGCACAGTAATTCATTAATTTTTCTAAGGGGACGTTCCATAATATGAACAGCATTTCCACTATGTATCGAGTATCGAGGTAGTGACCTACGTGCCGGATGCCTGAACGGGAGTCTAGAGCTCTTAAGTTTCCCCGCGGCCAAATCTGTCAGCACATTCCAATACATTTCCCACCCTCTCGGATAAATTCACGGTGTACGACCGTGTACGCATACGTTTTCATTCAACTAAGCAATATTCAGTTTCACCTTTGACATTTCTCATTACGTTTCCAAACTACGTCTTCGTACTCATTTTATCTGACCTTGAGTCCTTCTTCACCTAACCCACTCTTTCAACGACGCTTTAGTCTGAAACATCGCGTGGCAGACAGCTACAGCTCGACGCCTGCAGATACGAAATTCAATGTTTAGTTCATACAAGTTCTCCAATCGGAGATCAAATTTCTTAGAAGATTAATATGTTTAGGCAGAGATTGCATCACAAATGAATGAAGATATTATGCAGAATAAGAATATTTTGATGTGTCGAACTGCATTTTTTCCTTTCTAAAGAGTTTAGTTAACGCTCATTGCGATGCGTGTGTGAAAGCATGGGAAAATTTTGTATTACAGAAATTTATTTATTTCTCAGGCTCCGTGGAACCACGCGAGTTGGTCATGAAACGGGCCAGTACATAGTTTACAGAATGCTAATTACATAATTTATGTACAAAAGGATTAAGGGAGAGTTTTCATGAAAAATACACACTTTTCAAAAGATGCACCAAATCTACAATTTTCGATATAAGGCAATAAATTTTGTGCCATTCTTTATATAAAATTAACACGTTTACAGTTAACTTCCTTGGATTTTACATATTTTCATTTTTCAAGGACTTTTAAAGTTTTATTTTCAAATAGTAATATATATATACTTTTCTCTTAGAAATTATTCAAGAGGTGTCTACTAAATTTTCTCTGTTTAATCTCTTTGATACAGTAAGCCTTCCGCATGAGTCTTTCGACTATATGAATATGACAATTTTAATCATTTATAAGTTTAATTCTGTAAGTATAATACACTGAAGCGCCGAAGAACTGGTACAGGCATACGTATTCAAATACAGAGATATGCAAAGAGGCAGAATATGGCACTACGGTCGGCGACGCCTACATAAGACAACAGGTGTCTGGCGCATTTGTTAGATCGGTTACTGCTACTACAATGGCGGGTTATCAAGATTTAAGTGAGTTTGAACGTGGTGTTGTAGTCGCCGCACGAGCCATGGGAAACAGCATCTCCATGGTAGCGATGATGTGGGGATTTTTGCGTATGGCCATTTCACGAATGTACCGTGAATATCAGGAAACAGTTAAACATCAAATCTCCGACATCTCTGCGGCCGAAAAAAGATCCTGCAAGAACGGGACCAACGACGACTGAAGAGAAACGTTGAACGTGACAGAAGTGCAACTCTTAAGCAAATCGCTGCAGCTTTCAATCCTGGGCCATCAACGAGTGTCAGTGTGCGAACCATTCAACGAAACATCATCGATATGGGCTTTCGGAGCCGAAGACCCACTCGTGTATCCTTGATGACTGCACCATACAAAGCTTTACGCCTCGCCTAGGCCCATCAACACCGACAATGGACTGTTAATGACTGGAAATATGTTGCCTGGTCGGACGAGTCTCGTTTCAAACTGTATCGAGCGGATGGACGTGTACTGGTATGGAGACAACCTCATGAATCCGTGGACCCTGCATGTCAGCAGGGGAATATTCAAGGTGGTGGAGGCGCTGTAATGGTATGGGGCGTGTGCAGTTGGAGTGATAAGGGACCCCTCATACGTCTAGATACGACTCTGACAGGTGACACTACGTAAGCATCCTGTTTGATCACCTGCATCCATTCATGTCAATTGTGCATTCCGACGGACTTGGGCAATTCCAGCTGAACAATGCGACGCCCCACACGTCCAGAATTGCTACAGAGTGGCTCCAGGAACACTCTTCTGAGTTTAAACACTTCCGCTGGCCACCAAACGTCCCAGACATGAACAATATTGAGCACATTTGGAATGCCTTGCAATGTGCTGTTCAGAAGAGATCTCCATCCCCTCGTACTCTTGCGGATTTACGTACAGCCCTGCAGAATTCATGGTGTCACTTCCCTCCACCACTACTTCAGACATTAGTCGAGTCCACGCCACGTCGTGTTTCGGCACTTCTGCGTGCTCGGGGGGTCCTAGAGCATATTAGGATGGTGTACCATTTTCTTTGGCTCTTCAGTGTACAAAAGTCATGCAAAATTCCAAGAACTTTGCCCGATGTCTCAACTTACACTCCAGATTTTCAAATCTGCTCTTGAGGCAACATTTATTGGCTTTATAGAGTGTACAAAATTTCATACTTCTAGACTTCTTAGATTTTGAGAAAAAGGTACATTAACTTTTAAAAATATCATATTCAGGGAATGCAACTTACAGTTCAATTTATCGTTTTTACTCATGTCACCTCTCCAGAAGGCCTCAAATTTGTACTCAGGGTTCTCTTTTCCTTCAAGATATCTCCTCTGGTTTCTTTTTTCTGACTTCTTTCCTTTACCAGATCCTGAAATGACTTTTCAGCTGTAGAGAGAGACTGTAAATTTATTGTTCTCTGGACGTCTTGAGTTAAATTTCCTATCTTAAAGCCCATTCTCTCTAATACCTTCACCCTCCCCATCAACCCATCGTTAAATACAAGAACTATAAGTTGCAGTTCTGACAGCTATAGCAGATGAAAATGCAGCAAAACAAGAATTGCTTCTTCATAAACCAAGCAGCTGGTTTGTTATTCTTTCTAAGACACGGAACAGTTACAGACGATCTATAAAATAAAAGAGTACATATTGCAGCCTTCTAGATGCATCCCGTGGAAGTTTGCTTCAAAGTAATCCACGGAACCATTGTTCACCGAGCTAATAATGAAATTTTTTTTCAAAAAGTGGGCGTGGCATGACGGTCGCGACCCACACTTCATTATTTTTCAGGCACTTTGCGTGTGGTTTCATCATTAAAACTTTGAGAACTTATTGTCCACGAATTCTACAAATAAATAAAAAATAAACTAAAAATTGACATTTTCCGTCAATTTCATGAACGTTCACCTTAAAGAACAATTAAACACGGAAAAAAATTGTGAGTGAAAATAGAAACAATTACCAAAACAGAGGAAAGGTTTCAGCTACTGCGAGGGACCGCTGTACATAACAGAAGACTTTGTAGTATTAGGGAACCTATTCACTTCATTTGAATATTTATGATTTGTCACGTTTTATCTACAGAAACTGAAACCTGCTGAATAGTGCATAGGAAATCTTGTTCAAGTATGTACCGTTTTCCCGTCTAGCGTTTACTGAATGAATGGAGTTTATTCTGAATCAGTCAATATTGTCAGCAACAAAGCCCATGATAGGTAATAATTGTGTACAGGGACGGCAAAGATAGAATTCCGATACACCTGACCAGGGACCTACAAGAAGTTAGTGAAATGACGCGCCACATCAGTGCGGCAACCCTTCCCTAGACTACGAGTATTCTTGATTAAAGCACAGAGTTGATCCAAAACACCATACGACATAATGGAGTGAAAGTCACCAAAGTAAACACACCCTCAATCTACCCTCAATCTTAAGAATTTTAAACTGTTGATTTTACTGAATCATTAACCATCTTGATTTCGTTTTGTTGCGGTTAACCGTTCTCTGAAATCCACGAGACGATATTTCGTTTCACTGAAATAATGATGTTTAGCTACCACGAAAGAACATTTCAATATATTTTACAAAGAGAAGTATGACTTGTGGAATTAATCGCTCCTTGGCTACTGTTACCAACTTTTTGTTTTCTTTCAGTTGACCGCTTTCGACGTATTTAATCTCGTCATCAAATGTTATTTATGGATTATTACTTCGGATGGCCTAGATTATGTCAAAGTGGCACAGTGCATTTTTTGTACTGTCTTCCTATCGACAGAACTTCATGAATTAATATAACTGCATCCACTCCTGGTGCTTCCGTGGGAAATAGTCGACTGTTGCGAAAATCTCGTGAAGATCGAGAACATAGTTTCAGAACGGAGAAACTTGCTCTAAGTTACAATAGTATTGTACTGTATTGAAATGGGGACCTAGAAACGACGGAGAGGTTTGGTCCACGCCGTAGCCCTCAGTGGTACACAACCCCACGACAGGCTACAGCAGGCCACCCACCCCACCGCCGCCCCACACCGAACACAGGGTTAGTGTGCGGTTCGGCCCCCAATATGCTGTGGGGAACATTCAGGCGGGCATCAGTGGATGCAGTGGAGCTCGTGCAAGGCACCATGACGGCCAAGGAGTATCGTACACTGGTTGCATACCACGTACACCCCTTCATAACAATCTTGTTTCCCGACGGCAGCGGCATTTTTCAACAAGATAATGCTCCAGGAGTGTGATGAAGTGGTTCGAGGAACACAGTGGCCAGTTCCAGTTGTGTGCTCGCCCCCCATCTATCCAAATCTGGATCCGATCGTTGGCCGTGCGGTTCTAGGCGCTTCAATCTGGAACCGCGTGACCGCTACGGTCGCAGGTTCGAATCCTGCCTCGGGTATGGATGTGTGTGTTGTCCTTAAGTTAGTTAGGTTTAATTAGTTCTAAGTTCTAGGCGACTGATGACCTCAGAAGTTAAGTCGCATAGTGCTCAGAGCCATTTGAACCATTTTTTTGGACCCGATCGAACACATCTGGTATGTGATACAATATGGCGTCAGAGCTCATCGGCCCCCTTCCCGGAATTTACAGGAATCAGGAGATATCGTGCCAGTTCCCTCTAGCGACCTACAAAGACTTCATTGCTTCCATGGCATGCTGCGTCGCTGCTGGTATCCGTGCCAAAGATGGACATACCGGCTATTAGGTAGTTGGTCATAATGTTCTGGCTAACCCTTTATATTTCTACTAAAGCTGAAACTGGTTCTAGATCACCACTGGCAACTTTCTTCAGTGTCATTCTGACTGTTGCTTATCGCTGCCAGAGATACTGGACGAGTATCAGAAGAACCACTGTGTTGTGGTCTACAGTCCACAAAGTGGTGCACTCTCCATGCTTCTCTATCATGTGCAAGCTTCTTCATCTCCAAGTAGCTACTGCAACCTACATCTTTCTGAATCTGTTTAGTGTATTCATCTCTTGGTCCCCCTCTACAACTTTTACCCTCCGCGCTGCCCTCCAATATTAAACTGGTGATCTCTTGATGCCTCAGAACGTGTCCTACCAACCGATCACTTCTTCTAGTCAAGTTGTGCCACAAATTGCTCTTCTCCTCAATTACATTCAGTACCTCCTCATTAATTACATGATCTACCAATCTAGTCTTCAGTATTCTTCTGTAGCACCACATTTCGAAAACTTCTATTCTCTTCTTGTCTAAACTATTTATCGTCCATGTTTCACTTCCATATATGGCTACACTCCATACAAATACTTTCAGAAAATACGATTTCCTTGCCATTGTTAGTCTACATTTTATGTGCTCTCTACTTCGACCATCATCAGCTATTTTGCTCCTCAAATAACAAAACCCATCTACTACTTTAAGTGTCTGATTTCCTAATCTAATTCTCTTAGCATCACCTGATTTAATTCGACTACATTCCATTGTCCTCCTTTTGATTTTGTTGATGTTCATCTTATATCAACCGACTTCTGCAATCGCCTCTGGTGCGACGTGAGTACGATGACGTCGTATATTTTCACCTAGAATTAACTAGAGTTTTCGCGGAAAAGAATACAAACACAAGAAACTGAATTAAACTCACCACACTGGCTGCTGTTGCGCTGCATTTGATTAATGCGAGCGTTGTGCTACAGCGTGGCTCTCCTATTCCGCAGCTACAGTCCCTCATAAATAACAACAGCACGATTCTCCATTGACATACTGTTCCCACGACAGGCGAGCGTTTTCATATTTCCATTCTGTTAAAAGGAATTATTTTGTTTCAGTCCCAGTTATCGTTTCCTCACCATTGCTTTCGACATTTGAACATCAGAACCTCGATAATTCAAGAAAATCAAGAGTTTGAGGTAACACAACTTTGGTGCATACACTTCCAATGAAGCACTTACTGATTCGCAAGATCTAGCCGATTTTTCAGTTCCCTCCTGTAAATCCTTCCAATGCCGTTTATTTTTATACTGCATTGTGTATGTTACCAGCAGGCTCTATTTCTGTTAATTTTTAATGCGCCACTTGTTTCTTCACGGGGTCGGTTATCTTACTGTAGCACTGATAGCCGCCTACGTAGATAAACAAGGAGATGGCGCCATGAGGTTAAAAAAGTCGTCTCGAGGAATATGATACATCTACTGCCTCTTTAGCTCCCTCTTATTTTTACTTCTATTTGACAAGAAAAGATACGAAAAGTCATTCCACACTAGCGCTGCCTCTCGACTCCCACATTTGTCCGTGTAGATTACAGAGCCGAACGGAAAACAGAGAGACTGTTTCAGCGCATGATTTACTGCATATGACGACCGGACATTGGAAGCTGTAAGATAGGTATGCAGTATTTTCCTGTAATCAGCTGCTTAGCAGATATAATGTTTCTATTGCCTTTTTTCGTAGTTGCAGTGTGCAAATATGTGAAAAGCTGAAACATGCGATGCGCAATAGCGCAATAAAACACTCCTTAAACAACGCAGACTATATTACTCAGGATCGTTGTAATCGCGGACTAATATCGAGAAGTTGTAGACTCTTTATTTGTAAGTAAAGTAAGGCGGCCGGAGTGGGCGAGCGGTTCTAGGCGCTACAGTCTGGAACCGCGCGACCGCTACGGTCGCAGGTTCGAATCCTGCCTCGGGCATGGATGTGTGTGATGTCCTTAGGTTAGTTAGGTTTTAGTAGTTCTACGTTCTAGGGGACTGAAGACCTCAGAAGTTGAGTTCCATAGTGCTCAGAGCCACTTGAACCAAGTAAGTAAAGTAAATACGTAGTTGCTGATTTCGAATGTGTTCCATCGTGAACGTGATATTATGTCATGATCGATTATCAAAGAAAAGTCGGTTGCAACACCTAACAACAACCTGTTTGAAACTAAACAAACATTTTATGTTATGTGTATTCCTCTTTTTATACATGAGACGTATTTATGATGACACTACATTATTGTTGATCGCTTGCTGTTTGCATTGATACAATACGATCCTTCAGAAATGATATTATAGGATTTGTGTAACAAAAGGTTCATGTGCGCGAAGACAATTTCTGATGGTCACACGACGTGTCATCCCAACAGATTTGCCACCTGTCAGCATCGGTGGCACACCTGTTCCCTGGAGACATCATCGACTTACTTGGCATCTGCACAACCAGGAAGAGGGATCCAATCCTTTACACAAGCTGTATCCCTTTTTGAAGCTTCCTCCGCGTGCCGGTGTCTCACTGTACAAGGCGCTCTTCCGCTTTGTCATTAAGTATGCCGCCGTCGTCTGGGGGAAGGCAGCCGAAGATCACGTGAAGAAGCTCCAATCTCTGCAGAATCGCGCTCTCCGTCTGGCTCTGCACCTACTAACAGGTTTTCCATCTGGACCCCTCCACGATATCGTGGAAGTCCCACGCCTGCAAGACCGTTTCTGGACGATGCCCGTACCTTCTAAAAGCAGATTCAGCAGTCGCAGAAGGTGAAGAAATATACGCTGGACCGAAAAATTCAGCGCAACGTCACAACAAGATAGCCGCATCTCTTACTGTACAAGCAGCCCTTATAGAAGAAACCAAAAGCTGGACAATCACAAGCTAATCCAAACCTGAAGACCACGTTCATCAACATTGCAGCGGGAGCAAAACACGTACTGCTGCGAACTCTACCATGTTCAGGCGGCCAAGACACACCGTGGAGTCCCAGAAGCAGCGAAGCATCACCACTTGCGCACCTGCCTCCGTGGCCGACGTCGGGGCATGGCGGTGTATTACGTTTCACAAGCTGCGCCCAAAACAATCTCGACTCGTGTTTCTACCTAACGACGACTCACGAGGCCCTCCAGCGCCATGTGCTGTACCGGACACGACTAGCCGGCCGAAGTGGCCGTGCGGTTAAAGGCGCTGCAGTCTGGAACCGCAAGACCGCTACGGTCGCAGGTTCGAATCCTGCCTCGGGCATGGATGTTTGTGATGTCCTTAGGTTAGTTAGGTTTAACTAGTTCTAAGTTCTAGGTGACTAATAACCTCCGCAGTTGAGTCCCATAGTGCCCAGAGCCATTTGAACCGGACACGACTAGCGAATTATTCAGGCGCATTATTCGAGGATCATTCTGCCCGTTGGTGCGTTCCGAGTACGAGAAGGCTCACTTGAAGACAACTCACGGAATTTGATTGACCCTCCGAGGAAGCCATTTAAATGGAGTCCCCCCTTCATTAATTTGTGAGAAAACGACTCGGAAGCTTCAGATGGCGGTAGGCGGAAGTAGGATCCGGTGGGAGCTGGGGAACAAAAAAAAAGTCACTAATGCACGCCTGTGCGGTGGCGCTCCTCGACCCAGAGGTAAGCTGGTTCGAATCCTGGTGGTGGAAGAAATTTCCACTGCCAGTATCTGGCCTGCAGCAGGACGGGAGGTGGCGGTGTAAAGTTTCTGATCAGCAGACTCTGCGACAAGGTACTGGTTTAAATACCAAACCTCTCCGGAGTCGCTCAGAAGTAAAGGCATGTGACGCTGCTAACGGTGATCCGTCCATCGATTGAGAACATTAAGATCGGCGCGGCCCGGATATTGCTTTTCGAGAGGGGTAGGCTATGTGCCAGCATCAGGTTTCACCTTCTCCCTTCTGACATCACCTCCAACACGAACATGACACTGCACTACGCACACCCCCATTACAATCACCTACACTTAACTTGCGCACATTGTTCTCATACTTTGCGAAGGAAAGGTGCCTCCTTGATGGAAGGATAGGAAAAATCTTTCCAATTAAGATCAGATTAATTACAGCAAGCAGAGGCATTTAAATGATCATTACTCCCAAGCTCCATACGTGAATGGACCGTAAAGAAGCCCTAATAACTCGTACAATGGGAAGTACCCTCTGCCGTGCACTTCACTGTTGTCCACAGAGAGCGTGTGAAGAGTTCTTTTTTTTATTTCAGATTGCCTTTAGACGAGTACCAACAGCGATAACTACGTGTAATCTACTAAATCTCGCTGAATTTTATCTTATCTACGAAAATGCATTGCAGACAATCGAGGCTACGATTACAGCACAGACATTTCGGATGCGCTTCTTTTCATACCGTTACTGCCGCTTCGTCACAAACATTCCGGTTCGCAGCGTTTCTCCTTCTTTGATGTATTAATCTTTGGACAGGTGTGCACCGTCTACTCTCCACCTTGAGCACGTACAGTACATCCATCCGTCCCAACACTGATATATCTTGCCGTATCAAGATGATCGTTATCCACTACGTTCAAAATGGTTCAGATGGTTCAAAAAAAAATGACTCTGAGCACTATGGGACTTAACATCTGAGCTCATCAGTCCCCTTGAACTTAGAGCTACTTCAACCTAACTAACCAAAGGACATCACACACATCCATGCCCGAGGCAGGATTCGAACCTGCGACCGTAGCTGTCGCGCGGTTCCAGACTGAAGCGCCTAGAACCGCTCGGCCACACCGGCCGGCGTTCAGATGGTTCTAAGCACTATGGGACTTAACATCTGAGGTCATCAGTCCCCTAGTCTTAGAACTACGTAAACCTAACTAACCTAAGGACATCACACACATCCATGCCCGAGGCGGAATTTAGAACCTGCGACTGTAACAGCCGCGTGGCTCCGGACTGAAGCGCATAGAACAGCTCGGCCACCGCGGCCGGCTTTCCACTACGTAGGTGGAACTCTATGAAGTATTTTGGCATTCTGAGGAGAAAGCTGGTAACAGTAATTTCTAAGAGATCTCGGCGCAACGAAAAATGCCTTTGTTTTCATAATTGCCAGCTGAACTCGCTTATCAAATCTGTGATACACTCTCCTCTATTACATAAAGAGCTACACTTCACTGAACTGTTTCGGTATCCTCCGTCCACCGTATCTGGTAAGGATCTTACACCGTGCAGCAATACTACAGCAGATGACAGAAAAACGAAGACTAGGCAGTGTCTTTAGTAGATTTATCGAACTGCTAAGTGTTCTGCCGTTTATACACAGTCTTTAGTTCGCCTTCTCCGCAATATCTTCTATGCAACAGATCCAATTTAAGTTGTTCGTAAATTATAATCCTAGAAACTTATTTAAACTGATAATCTCTAAATTTGAGTGATTTATCCTGTAACGAAATTTAACGAATTTCTATTATTTTTTGTTTATACACGGCGTAAATGATAACTGTTAACAGCGTACCACAGTCGTGTAGGTGAAGTATGGACGAACAGATTGATGTAGAATACTTGTTGGCAACAGCCTCAAATCGGCCTACAAAAGCCACGTAAGTTACTATGCTTACGTGGTAACACGGCTTCATTTTTTTTTCTCGCTAGAATCGTCCTTGACTATTAACAATTTATTCTTCTTGCACCTACACAATGTAAAACTGACGTTTGTGGAAATGTTACCTCAAAATATGGTGAATTTTCACAGCATAAAATTACATCCATTTGTTGTTTGGCCTTCCTAGTACTAAACTACTGTGCTTATAAAAATTTAGGTCCAATTGTAAACGTAATTAGTTTTTTATTTCATTACCCTCACGAGAAAGTTTCATTTAAATTGTAACGAAACATCTGATTAAGCCGGTGGCATAAGAGAGCTAGAAGACACTGTCTGTAGTAGTCATCCAGTGCGCACTCTATGTAGCTTACGTGGCGCTTGTAGGCCAGTTCGAGGTTTGTTTCCGGGCTTGATCGACAGCAAGTATTTCGTGAATTCGTTCGCACTGCATTTCCCTGCAACACTATGCTATGATGTAAACAGTTTTCGTTTACGCACTGTATCGCTCTTTTACTTTACACGTTTCATAAGCGCTCTGCTAATTACTCCTTACTGAATGTTGAAATTATACTTTAATCGCATGGAATGATAACGCCGTTTCTTTATTTGTGTTCCAGACTGAAGATGGCTCTCTACTTCGACTCCTGGATGACAGAACTGTTCGTCGTTCTGTCGGTGGCCTATTTCACTCTCTACTTGTGGTTCGACCGTGCTTACAAATACTGGAAAAACAAGGGAGTGCCCTATGTGGAGCCAAGCTTCCCGTTCGGAAACGTGCAGAAGTGCTTGCTGGGCCAGCAGACTCTTCCAGACTGGGCTTACGACTTGTACAAACAGTTACCAGGTAGGTAATTCGTGACAGATCTCGCCTCGCGGTAACGTTTGCTTATCGGCGCGATGACGAAAGTCACTCTTGTTTAATTATAAAGGAAACACCAACACATCAACAACTTCCTGCCCTACATCGTGTAAGGTGATCCCATTTCAAAGTCATCTCATAATTCTACTAACTTCTCAATAAGTAAAGCTATAATATATGCAAATAAATCCACTCTGAACTCTACCCCATTTTTACTTACAAGTTTGATAAGAAAAATCGTCTTTCTGGAAAGAAACTGTTTAGGAGAGTGTTGTAGTTACAGGCACATCATCTGAAGCATGTGGTTAATCGGTGGAAATCAGAACGGGGGACGTAAGGAAGGTAAACCACTGGGGAGGGGCATCAACACAGCGTCGGTAGAGGCAGAACAGAGAGAGCAACCCCTGATGTAGAAATGGTTGTGGTGAAGCGGCAAGGGTTACGATAACGGTCGCTGCCAACAAGAACAAAAACTAGAAATAAGAAGTGATAAATGAAAAGTGTGGTCAAGTGTCTAACTGGAACACTGTGAGGCCCACACATCTCTAGGAGTGGTACCTGATAGACCTCTCACTTCCAAGAGGCACTGCATTGGCTGAAAGTGAAAAGTCTCCACAAGGAACGATATTGTACGGACACTGGCAGGATCATAGCAAGTTAGTCAAAGTGAAACTCTACGGACTTCTGTAATGGCACGTTGCTAGCCTGTAGCACCATGTCTTGTTTGGTATATTTCAAGATACGCCTAACACGTGAACGTAGCTTTCAATGACATCACGTCGGTAAATGCCAAACGACGCATCGCTTGGTTTAAGGAGCGTAAACATCAGACGATTTAACAGTGGGAAAACTTTGTGTGGAGTGAAGAATCACGGTACACAAGGCGGCGAACCGGTGGCAGCGTGTGGGTATGGTGACAACGCGTGTAGTGACAACAGTAAAATTCGGAGGCGGTGGTGTTATGGTGCGCTCGTTTTTTTCATGGAGGGGACTTGCACTCCTTGTCGTTTTGCGTGGCACTATCACAGCACAGGCATACATTGATGTTTTAAGAACTTTCTTGCTTCCCACTATTGAAGAGCAATTCGGGGATGGCGATAGCATCTTTCGATCGAGTACCACTTCATAATGCACGACCTGTGGCGGAGTGGTTACACGACAATAACATCCCTGTAATGGACTGGCCTGCACAGAGTCCTGACCTGAATCTTATAGAACACCTTTGGGATGTTTCGAAGGCCGAATTCGTGCCAGGCCTCACCGACCGACATGGTTACCTCTCCTCAGTGCAGTACTCCGTGAAGAATTGATTGCCATTCCCCATTCCTTGCAGCACCTGATTGGATGTATACCTCCGAGAATGGAAGCTGTTATCAAAGCTAAGTGTGGGCCAACACCATATTGAATTCCAGCGTTACCGATGGAGGGCGCCACGAACTTGTAATTCATTTTCACCCAGGTGTCCGGATACTTTTGATCACATAGTGTAGCTGCGAATAAGCAAAGGAAGATAGCGCAGCAGGAGAGAACCTATCCTGTGTATGGACACGAACCGCACCCGCAACGACTGAACTCAACGAGGACTTTCCATAAAACATCGACGGCTCTTAGAACCGTTGCTGAAATACACACTTGAGACACATACGCACCACGAAAGAATATCCGGATGGGACAGAAATCGGTAGATCTGATGTACATGAACAGACAAACAAATCAAGAATGAGATTTTCACTCTGAAGCGGAGTGTGCGCTGATATGAATCTTCCTGGCAGATTAAAACTGTGTGCCGACCGAGACTCGAACTCGGGACCTTTGCCTTTCGCGGGCAAGTGCTCTACGATCTGAGCTACCGAAGCACGACTCACGCCCGGTACTCACAGCTTTACTTCTGCCAGTATCTTGTCTCCTACCTTCCAAACTTTACAGAAGCTCTCCTGCGAAACTTGCAGAACTAGCACTCCTGAAAGAAAGGATATTGCGGAGACATGGCTTAGCCACAGCCTGGGGGATGCCAGGCATGTCTCCGCAATATCCTTTCTTTCAGGAGTGCTAGTTCTGCAAGTTTCGCAGGAGAGCTTCTGTAAAGTTTGGAGGATAGGAGACGAGATACTGGCAGAAGTAAAGCTGTGAGTACCGGGCGTGAGTCGTGCTTCGGTAGCTCAGATGGTAGAGCACTTGCCCGCGAAAGGCAAAGGTCCCGAGTTCGAGTCTCGGTCGGCTCACAGTTTTAATCTGCCAGGAAGTTTCAGACAAACAAATGATTAAAATTTCCGAAAATTGGACGATTTATTCAAGACAAAGAGCTTCAGAAAATGAGCAAGTCAATAACGCGTTGGTCCACCTCTGACCATGGAAGCTGACAACTGAAGAATCACTGGAGGAAGTGCATTATGCTAAATGGGTGAAGGGGGGGGGGGGGGGGGGAGGGGGGAGAGAGGAGATGAACAGATCGAAAAATATAATCAGAAATACCGTGACGTTGCCTTCTTGAGACCTTTACAGACTTACGAAACATAGCGTAATACAAATATCACTCATTAAATGTATTATGTTCAATTTATTACGTTTTCCTTAAGTTTAATCAGCACAGAATCGCGTAGTAGCAGTCACACATTTGTACATGTTTAATTTAGTGCGTGAGCTGTTCTTCCAATGCTCTCACTCACTTGCCTTTTCTGCGTTTTTCTTTTTCCAGGAGGACGCTTTATTGGGTTCTATTCCTTCCGCCGGCCACACCTTCTGGTACGCGATCCAGACCTGATACGCCACATACTCGTGAAGGATAGTTCAACCTTCGTAGACAGAGGATTCTTCATCGACGATGAAGAGCCTCTCAACTACAACCTGTTTCTCCTGGGAGGGCACAAGTGGAGGCAACTGAGAGTCAAGCTGACGCCTACGTTCACGTCCGGCAAGTTGAAGGGCATGTTCAAGGTAAGCTGAAAGTAGTGCCAGTTCAGTGTAATTCATTACGGAGGTGGCAGTTCTGAATGAACTGTGGTCTCTGACTGCTAAGAGGGAGAGTAAAACTGTTAGCATAAAACAGGTCAACAGCCATTACTGTCATTCCTCATTCTGTTCTGGTCACGTCAGAATAATGGGAGACAATTCAAAAACCGAATGTGACTCGGCGAATAAAGAAAAATGGAGGATTCTGAGAGTAATTACGAGAGGAAGGAAAATAGACAAATGAACAGCTAACTTACTAGAGACAAAACGTAATTACGAGTGTTGTTCTTGTGATCTTCAGTCCAAAGACTGGTCTGTGCAAACCTCTTTATCTCTGCATATCTTCTGCAGCCTACATCTATTGGAACCTCAGTTTCCCTCTGCAATTTATATCCCTCACACTTCTCTCCATTACCACACTGACGAGTCCTTGATGCTTCAGGAAATGTCGTATCAGTCGACCACCTCTAATGGTAAAGTTATGCCATAAATTTCTCTTTCCTCAATTCGACTCAGTACCTCCTCATTTGTCATTCAATTTACACATCTGATTTTCAGCATTCTTCTATAGCACAGTATTCCATATTTTCTAGTCTTTTTTTCTTTGAAATGTTTACCGGCAACGTTTGTAAGGGGTACCACTACAGTCAGAGGTATGGCGTAGTAAATGGCACCCTTCTCCCCTCTCTGGCTCTCTGGAACTATCGGAGCTGAGCACATTTTTTTTACAGCAGGGGCATTGTCTCGCGGCTACGTTCAACAATGGCCAAGTGTCACCGGTCAAAACGCGAGGAGGGACACAATTTTCGGATTTCTTGCCTAACGGTAGCGAGTAATTACGCAGCATCCAACTCACTTGAACAGTTTTGTAAAGCGATGAATTATAAGATTGTAAGAACTACGAGATTGGTTGGATAATTGTGAGTAATGACTCACTTTATTTCGCCGAAGTTGCGCATAACTGAATATGAAATCAGAAGAGAAAATACTATCGTCATTCGTAACCAATAGCTTCCATTGGCGGAATGTACTATTATCTCTACAGTAGCTGAATATTGGCGTTTCCCAGGCATGTATCTATTCTAGTTTTCCATCTCCTCATCTCACCTCTCTTTGTCCGTCTCCTCTTTCACCCCTCTCTGTCCACGTACCCCGCCGTCTCTCTCTCTGTTCACGTCTTTCAACCTCACCCTCTGTCCATCTCCTCCTGGCCCTCTATGTCCATCTCTTCCCTCCCTTTATGTCAGTCTACACCTCTCTCATTCTGTCCATCTCCTCCTCACCCTCTCTCTGTTCGTCCTCTCCTCCCCCCTCTCCGTCTTCTCGTCTTTCCCTTTTCTATCAATCTCCCCTCTCCCCACCCTCTGTCCAGATAGTCCTCTTCTCTTTCTCTGTCCATTTCCTCTTCCCCTCTAACTGTTCACCTCATCCTCCCTCTCTCTCTGCCTATCTTTCCTCCCCCTGTCTCAGTCCATCTCCTCCATTTCTTTCCAGATTGTAACTAATATGTTACATATAATTGGTTGAAATCGTTCCAGGGGTTTATAATTACCTTCTTATCCATGACTTTGCCCAAGTACATACATGTCAAATGTATTACACATATATGTTTAAAATACTGCATAGGTATTTGCACACATATTTTACCTGTATCTCTGGCAAATTTCGCCCTGCAGTTTCATGTCCATGGAGCTCGACGTTTATGACTATCTCCTGAACTTCGTGCTGTAAAAAGATACAATTTTGCAGCTACATTCAGTGGCAAATGTACCTACTGTTTGTAAAATGTGTTGCGAATAAAGATAGAAGTATAGAAGTAATAAATTAAAACGATATGCATGATGCCGCAGTTTTCCACTCATCTCCGTACCCACGACGTCATATCTCCTGACTTATGTCTCGTTCAGTTATATAGTTTTCTGGGTACATTCAGTGGCGTATGTGGATATTGTCTGAGAAATGTGTTGTGAATAGAGTTAGTAGTAAATAAGTAATTAATTAAAACGCCATGTATGATGCGGCAGTTTTTGATGCATCTTGGTGTTTGACGTCATATTTTCTGAACTATGTGTCATACAATGATATATTTTTCAGCAGCAGCAGATGTGGTTTGCTGTTTGCGAAAATTGTTGCGAATACAGTTTGTAGCAGTGAAGTACTAAATTTAAAAATCTTGCTTGACGCAGCGCTTTTTGACGCATCTCAGTGTTTATAACGTCATATCTCCTGAACCATAGTAAATTCAGTGGTATATGAAAATATTGTTGCCAAATCAGTCGTCAATACAGTGAGCACTAAAAAAGCAATGTATTGAAACGTCATGCGTCATGCGGTAGTTTTTCAGTGTGAAGAGCGAAAACGTAGTAAGCAATAACCTTTTTTCCTCTCATCATTTTGTGGCTGTTGTCAGTGAGAAAGAGGCTCGAAAAGGTTCCAATTAACTACAAAGTTTGTTGCAAGTCTCTAGTGCTCTTATTCTCAAATAGTGAGTGACTAAATTATGGGTATACGCAGATTGTGGGCTACTGTGCAGTTTTACCCCCTTCACCAGCCCGTCGACAGGTAGGTCTCCTTACCCCCAAAGCGATGATATCCATATAGTAAGTGATATATGTACCGAGTTTGGTTGAAACTGGATCATAGTTTAGGAGGTGATGTGGAACATACGCACAACATCCATTTTTATAATATCAAAAGGCTACTATGAACAGTTATAACATGAAACATTAATTCGGAAAAGCAATACGTAAACAGCAAACTTCAAGGTGAAAGTGGAATACGTCCATGGACTAGGCTTTATTAGGAAGGGGGTTACTTGTAAAAAATCGATGTTCGTGTTGCGGTCTCCAGTCCAAAAACTGGTTTCATGCAGATCTCCATGCTATTCTATCCAGTGTCTTCATCTCTAAATAACTACTGCAACCTACAATCTTCTGAACCTGCTTACTGTATTCATCTACGAATTTTATCCCCCACATTTCTCTTCAGTGCTAAAATTCACGAATTTTAGTACTGAAGAGAAATGTCTCAGAAGGTGTCCTACCAACTGATCCCTTCGTCTAGACCTGTTGTGCTACAAATGTCTTTTTTCCCATTTCCAGTCAGTACCTCCTCATTAGCTGCATGATGTACACATCCAGATTTCAGCATTCTTCCGTAGCACCACATTTCAAAACTTTCTATTCTCTTCTTTTCTGAACAGTATATCGTCCATGCTTCACTTTCATACATGGCTATACTCCATACAAATAATTTCAGAAAAGACTTCCTAACACTTAAATCTATATTCTATTTTAATAAATTTCTCTTCTTTAGAAACGCTTTCCTTGACATTGCCGGTCTACATTTCATATCCTCTTTGCTTCGGCCATCATCAGTTATTTTGCTGCCCAAATAACAAAACTCATCTACTACTTGAAGTACCTCGTTTCCTAATCTAATTCTCTCAGTACCCCCTAATTGAACTCGTCTGCATTCCACTATCCTTGATTTGCTTTTGCTGGTGTTCATCTTATGTCCTCCTTTCAAGACACTGTCCATTCCATTCAACTGCGCCACGAAGTCCTTTGCTGTTTTTGACAGAATTACAATGTTATTGGTAAACCTCAAAGTTTTTGTTTTTTCTCCCTGGACTTTAATCCCTACTCCAAATTTTTCTTTGATTTACTTTACTGCTTACTCAATGTGTAGGTTGAATAACATTGGAGCTAGATTACAACCATGTCTCACTGCCTGCTTGCTCAATGTGGAGACTGAATAACATTAGGGATAGGCTACAACGCTGTCCCACTACCCTCTCAACCACTGCTTCCCATTCATGTCCATCGACTCTTCTACCTGCCGTCTGGTTTCTGGACAAGCTGTAAATAGCCTTTTGGTCCCTGTATTTTACCCCTTCTTCTTCCAGAATTTTAAAGGGGGTATTCCAGTCAACATTGTCAAAACCTTTCTGTACGCCTACAAATGTTATAAACATAGCTTTGCCTCTCCCTATCCTGTCTTCTAAAGTAAGTAGTAGAGTCAGTATTGCCTCGCGTGTTCCTAAATTTCTCCGGAATCAAGACTAATATTCCCCGAAGTCAGCGTCTACGAGTTTTTCCATTCTTCAGTTGAAAGTTCGTGTTAGTATTTTGCAGCCGTGACTTACTACACCGATGTTCGGTATCTTTCACACCAGTCAGCACCTGCTTTCTTTGTAATCGCAGTTATTACCTCCTTCTTGAAGTCTGAGAGTATTTCGCCTGTCTCACACATCTTGCACACCAGGGGGAATAATTTTGTCATGGCTGACTCTCCCAAGGTCAACACTAATTCTGATGGAATGTCATCCACTCCGGAGCCTGGTTTCAACTTAGGTCTTTCACTGCTGTGTAAAATTCTTCTCGCAGTATCATATCTCCCGACCCAAACTAATCTACGTAGTCTTCCCTTTCGGTAATATTGCTTTCAATTTCCTCTCCCTTGCACGGACCCCCTATAGACACCTTCCACCTTTCAGTTTCCCTTCTTTGGTCAGGACTGGTTTTCCATCTATCCTCTTGATATTCATACAGCTCCTTCTCTTTTTTCCAAAGGCCTTTTTAATTATCCTGTGGGAGATATCCGTCTTTCCTCTAATGAAATATGCTTCTAAATACTTACAGTTGTCATCTAGCCATTCCTGCTCTTCCTTTTTGCACTTCCTGTTAGTTTCATGTTTTCAGACTCTTGTATTCCTTTTCACAAGCTTTTTTTGCTGCACTGTTAAACATTCTCCTTTCATCAATTAAACTCATTATCTCCTGTGTTGTTCACGTGTTTCTACTGGGCCTTGCCATTTTATCTATTTGATCCTCTGCTGCCTTCACCATTTCATCTCGCATAGCTACCCATTCCTCTTCTACTGTGTTCCTTTCCTCTGTTCTAGTCATCCATTGCCTAATTCTCTCTTTAAAAATTTCAACAACTCCTGCTTCTTTCAACTTATCCATGTCCCAGCTCCTTATTTTCCTTTCTGCAATTTCTTCAATATTAATCTACAGTTCATAACCAATACATTGTGGTCAGAATCCACATCTGTCCCTGGAAATGCCTTACAATTTAAAATCTGGTCCCGAAATTTGTATCTTAACATTATATAAATAATCTGAAACCTTCCGGTGCTTTCAGGTCTCTTCCACGTATACAACCTCCTTTCATGATTCTAAAACAACGTGTTTGCGATCATCTATCAGATGGCTTCCTGTTTCATTCCTTTCCCCCAGTCTACATTCACCAACTATTTTCCTTCTCTTTCTTTTCCTACTGTCAAATTCCAGTTCTCTATCATATTTAAATTTTCATCTCCCTTGACTATATGAATAATTTTTTTTTGTCTCCTCATTCAGTTCTTCACTTTATTTATCATCTTCGGAGCTAGTTAGCATATACACTTTTACTACTGTCGTATGTGTTAACTTTGTGTCTATCTTGGCTACAATAATCTTACGATGTTGTTCATAGTAGCTTACCCGCATTCCTATTTTCTTATTCATTATTAAACCTTCTGCATTACCCGTGTTTGATTTTGTATTTACAACCTTATATTCACCTAAGCAGAAGCCCTGTTCTTCGTCCTATCGAACTTCACTAATTCCACTATATCTAACTTCGACTTATCCATTCCTCTTTTTAAATTTTCTGACCTACCTGCGCGATTACGGGATCTAACATTGTACGCTCTGATCCGTGGAACGCCAGTTTGGCTTCTCCTGATGACGACGTCTTCCTGAGTAATCCCCGCCCATGGATCCGAATGGGGGACCATTTTACCTCCGGAATATTTCACCCAAGAGGATGCCTTCACTATTTAACAATACAGTAGAGCTGAACAGCCTCGGGAAAAATTAGAGCTTTAATTTCCCCTTGCTTCCAGCGTTCGCAGTACCAGCACAGCAAGGCCGTTTTGGTTGAAGTTACAAGGCCAGATCAGTCAGTCATCCAGACTGTTGCCCCTGCAACTACTGTAAAGGCTGCTGCCCCTCTTCAGGAACCACACGTTTGTCTGGCCTCTCAATAGATACCCCTCCACTGAGGTTGAACGTCACCTCATCAGACCAAACAATGACACTAGTCAAATATAGATATTCGCAAATCCATTCGCAAGATTCAGGGCGCCTATCCGGATAACCCTCACTCATCGCGTGAAGCAATCTGGGAATGTAACGTTTCTACTTCGCTTGCTTTAAAACGAGGTGAACGTTTGATCTGCTTACACCTCATTCACGCCCAGCTTGCCGTATGGATTACTTTCGTGATCTTGTGAAAGCTTGTACCACTGCCCCCATCCCACTTTCGTCCGTTACTATTTTCTTCCTGGCATACTATCCCTTCTTCAGATCAAGCACCCTTCCTTCCCTCCCAGATCTGCCGCGTAATATTCTTATTGTTATATGTGACGGTGGCACCGCCACCGCCTCTGCGCTTCATTCACGTTTTCACATATTCAGTAACGGTTAAAAATCCACTTTCCTTGTTCGAAGGACAAGTTTTCAGCCCATCTTGTTGTTTACGGGTGATTACTGGCAACTGAAAATAAACAAAAGAAAAACAAATGTACTGGTACACACACAAGCCATGAGAGCACCACATAATCAAAATTGGATCAGGTTATCATTATTACCGCCTCAGTGATTAATGTTCAAAATTGCATAAGCCCCTTTCTGGGACACCTTGTATTTTATGCTAACGCATTCCTCGTTTTAAAGAAATGCTTTTCATGCTTCTGCCAAAGTACATTTTATACTCTCTCTGCTTCGACCATCATCACTTATTTTGCTACCTAATTAACAAACCTCATCTACTGCTTTTATTGCCTGTTTCATCATCGCCTGATTTAATTCGTCTACTTTCCACTACCCTCGTTTTACTTTTGTTGCTGTTCATCTCATAACCTGTTTTCAACATAGTCCATTCACTTCAAGTGTTCTCCCAGGTAGTTTACCACTTTTGGGACAATTACAATGTGATCTTCAAACGTCAAAGTTTTCATTTCTTCTTCCTGAAATTAAATTCCATTTCTAGACTTCTCCTTGGTTCCTTTCAGAACCCTGTTCCTCATCCTTTTCTACCCACCCACTCCCTCCCCTTTCACGTCTTGATTCTTACAACTGCAGTTTGTTTTGCATGAAAATCGTAAATCAATTTTCGTTCTATGTGTTTTGTCGCAGGTACTTTCAAAACTTCAAAGAGTATAGATCAGTCAACATTGTGAAAAGATTTCTCTAAATCTAAAACTGCTATAAAGGTAAGTTGCCTTTTCCAACCTGTCTTCTAGGATTATTCGAAGGGTCAGTACTTTCACAGGTGTTTCAACATTATTCCGGATCTCTGAGGTCGGAGTCCCTAAAGGTTTTCCATTCTTTTGCCAATAATTTGTATCAGTATTTTACAGCCGGCCGGAGTGGCCGTGCGGTTCTAGGCGATAGCCTGGAACCGCGCCACCGCTACGGTCGCAGGTTCGAATCCTGCCTCGGGCATGGATGTGTGTGATGTCCTTAGGTTAGTTAGGTTTAAGTAGTTCTAAGTTCTAGGGCACTGATGACCTCAAAAGTTGAGTCCCATAGTGCTCAGAGCCAGTTGAACCAAGTATTTTACAAACGATGGCTTATCAAACACATGGTTCGTTATTATACGCCCCTCAATAATTGCCTTATTCTGAAATGGGATTATTGTGTACTTCTGGAGGTGTGAGGATACTTCCCCTGTCTCACACATCTTGCACACCAGGTGGAATAGTTTCGTCATGACCGGCTCTCCCAAGGATCCTAGTAATTCTGAGTGATTGATGTCTACTCCAGGAGACTTGTTCCCATCTCTGTCTTTTAGCGCTCCGATGAGTTCTTCGCGCAGTATAACTGCGCTTTTAGGTCACCAGCCTTCTGATTAGTTCGATGCGGCCCACCACGAATTCTTCTCCTGGGCCGTCCTCTTCATCTCAGAGTAGCACGCGCACCCGACGCCCTCAGTCATTTGTTAGAGCTACTGCAGTCTCTGTTTTCCCATATTATTTCACCTCTACAACATGGGAATTATTCCTGATGTCTCAGCACATATTCTGTCACTCAGTCCCTTCTGCTTGTTACTGTTCTCCTCATGTTTCTCTCCTCCTCGAGTCTACAGAGAAACTTCTCCCTTCTCATGAGTCTCCCAGCTTTCAACATACCAGATGATCATAATTAAAGTGCAGCTATTTACGGAGATCCAGTGTCGGCTGCAATTTTCATACGGCAGCGAAACTTCGTAGATATGTCAATGCTTTAATGCGAAATCGCTTTAGATGGAAAACAAATTAGATCCAGTTGTCGCCACCATGTGCAAATCTGGCGCTGTACACTGTTTGCATGACGTATGACATCCACGCCGTCACCTGACAAGTCGTAACGTGAGTGAACAGCATGGATATCGAGAAGAGAGAAACTGTTTCATGCATTGTTGCATTGAGAGATTATTGCCGACTGATACATCTACATCTACATCCATACTCCACAAGCCACCTGACGGTGTGTGGCGGAGAGTACCCTGAGTACCTCTATCGGTTCTCCCTTCTATTCCAGCCTCGTATTGTTCGTGGAAAGAAGGATTGTCGGTATGCTTCTGTGTGGGCTCTAATCTCTCTGATTTTATCCTCATGGTCTCTTCGCGAGGTATACGTAGGAGGGAGCAATATACTGCTTGACTCTTCGGTGAAAGTATGTTCTCGAAACTTTAACAAAAGCCCGTATCGAGCGTCTCTCCTGCAGAGTCTTCCACTGGAGTTTATCTATCATCTCCGTAACGCTTTCGCGATTACTAAATGATCCTGTAACGAAGCGCGCTGCTCTCCGTTGGATCTTCTCTATCTCTTCTATCAACCCTATCTGGTACGGATCCCACACTGCTGTGCAGTATTGAAGCAGTGGGCGAACAAGCGTACTGTACCCTACTTCCTTTGTTTTCGGATTGCATTTCCTTAGGATTCTTCCAATGAATCTCAGTCTGGCATCTGCTTTACCGACGATCAACTTTATATGATCATTCCATTTTAAATCACTCCTAATGCGTACTCCCAGATAATTTATGGAATTAACTGCTTCAAGTTGCTGACCTGCTATTTTGTAGCTAAATGATAAGGGATCTATCTTTCTATGTATTCGCAGCACATTACACTTGTCTACATTGAGATTCAATTGCCATTCCCTGCACCATGCGTCAATTCGCTGCAGATCCTCCTGCATTTCAGTACAGTTTTCCATTGTTACAACCTCTCGATACACCAAAGCATCATCTGCAAAAAGCCTCAGTGAACATCCGATGTCATCCACCACGTCATTTATGTACATTGTGAATAGCAACGGTCCTATGACACTCCCCTGCGGTACACCTGAAATCACTCTTACCTCGGAAGACTTCTCTCCATTGAGAATGACATGCTGCGTTCTGTTATCTAGGAACTCCTCAATCCAATCACACAATTGGTCTGATAGTCCATATGCTCTTACTTTATTCATTAAACGACTGTGGGGAACTGCATCGAACGCCTTCCGGAAGTCAAGAAACACGGCATCTACCTGGGAACCCGTGTCTATGGCCCTCTGAGTCTCGTGGACGAATAGCGCGAGCTGGGTTTCACATGACAGTCTTTTTCGAAACCCATGCTGATTCCTACAGAGTATATTTCTAGTCTCCAGAAAAGTCATTATATTCGAACATAATACGTGTTCCAAAATTCTACAACTGATCGACGTTAGAGATATAGGTCTATAGTTCTGCACATCTGTTCGACGTCCCTTCTTGAAAACGGGGATGACCTGTGCCCTTTTTCAGTCCTTTGGAACGCTACGCTCTTCTAGAGACCTACGGTACACCGCTGCAAGAAGGGGGTCTGAGGAGAGCTCCAATGTCATTAAATGGTTTAAAGAAGATGATAATGAAATACCAAAACTTGGGTGAGCTTGGTGTGGCACCTGTAAGAGGAGGTGGCAGTTATTCACGAGGCTGCTGTGGCTGTAACCGACCATGCAGCACGTGACCCTGGTAGTGCTAGTGCCCGTGCAGTGACACGAGAATTGTCCAGCCCATGGCCAACAGTACGGGAAGTTTTGCATTCTATTCTACACTGGTACCCGTGAATGATCCAGTCTGTGTCGCAACTGAAAGCTCACGATCCGCAGCGACCTTCTCAATTTGCTCTCCGGCTTCTGGAACGGATCGAAGTTTATGACATGTGGCCAGGCAATATTCTATGGAGTGGCGAGGCACTCTATACCCAACAGAGAACCGCCGAACTTGCGGTACTGTTAAACCGCATGTTATGCTTGAAGAGCCATTGCACTCGGCGTAGGTGACTGTGTGGTGTGGATACATAATACCTTTTATTCGCGGCTCGTTTTTCTTTAAAGAGAATACACACAGAGGGTGTGTCAAGTGTGCGACAACGTCTGCGCGTTACTGAGACCCCCTTGTAAAGTATGTGATTCTTACTGTGGAAGAGCGCAACTGCCGACCGTTGTGGCCGAGCGGTTCTAGGCGCTTCAGTCCCGAACCGCGCTGCTGCTACGATCGCAGGGTCGAATCCTGCCTTGGCCATGGATGTGTGTGATGTCCTTAGGATAGTTAGGTTTAAGTAGTTCTAAGTCTAGGGGACTCATGACCTCAGATGTTAAGTCCCATAGTCCTTACAATGGAACCTCCCCATCGCACCCCCCTCAGATTTAGTTATAAGTTGGCACAGTGGATAGGCCTTGAAAAACTGAACACAGATCAATTGCGAAAACAGGAAGAAGTTGTGTGGAACTGTGAAAAACTAAGCGAAATACACAAACTGAGTAGTTCGTGGGAACATAGGCAACATCAAGAAGATTGGATACGTAGGAGCGCTGTGGTCTCGTGGTGACGTGAGCAGCTGCGGAACGAAAGGACCTTGGTTCAAATCTTCCATCGAGTGAAAATTTTAATTTTTTATTTCCAATTTATGTGACAAACTCTTATGTTTTCATCACTTGTTTGGGAGTGATTATCACATCCACAAGAAAACCTAAATCGGGCAAGGCAGAAGAATCTTTTTACCCACTCGCCAAGTGTACAAGTTAGGTGGGTCGACAACATATCCCTGTCATGTGACGCACATCCCGTCACCAGTGTCGTATAGAATATATCAGATGTGTTTTCCTGTGGAGGAATCGGTTGACCTATGACCTTGCGATCAAATGTTTTCGGTTCCCATTGGAGAGGCGCGTCCTTTCGTCTTACTAATCGCACGGTTTTGCGATGCGGTCGCAAAACACAGACACTAAACTTATTACAGTGAACAGAGACGTCAATGAACGTACGGACAGATAATAACTATGCAAAAATTAAGAAAGTAAAATCTTCACTCGAGGGAACACTTGAACCATGGACCTCTCGTTCTGCAGCTGCTCACGCTACCACGGGACCACGGCGCTCCTGAGCTTACATAGTCCATGATGTTGCCTATGTGGCCCATGGACTACTCAGTTTGTATATTTTGCTTATTTTTTGACAGTTCCACACAACTTCTTCCTGTTTTCTCAATTGATCTGTGTTCAGTTTTTCGAGGCCTATCCACTGTGGCAACTTGTAACTAAATCTGAGGGGGGTGCGATGGGGAGGTTCCGTTGTTAGAGCCATTTGAAGAGAGCATCTCTGTGTGGGAATCACTGGTTTCGTGCAAGGTGGGGCAACACCTCACGTCGCTTGGCCACAGAAAGATCTGCTTAATGCAACCTTCCACGAACGTATTATCTCCAGTGGTTTTCTAGATGCATGAACTGCAGGGTCACCTGATCTGAATCTATGTGATTTTTGGCTCTGGGGATATCTAAAGGAACGTGACCACCAGGGACATGTTGGGTCTCTACGTGATCTGAAGGTCACTATTCAGGAACACGTTGATCAGATTCCAACAGAACTGCTGATAACGTCGTCTTACGGATGCAGCATCTCGTCGACGTCTCAGGTGCTCATACTGCACCAATTGTGTAAGTGGCGATTCTATGTCTTTCTTGCATTCACATGCAACATCTGTACGTGCTGGCCAAAGTTGGAATAATTCTTTAACAGCGTAAACCGGTGCCGCTTTCACACATTAGAATATCTACCAAGTTTCGCTGCCATACGATATTTACAGTCCACACTGGACCCTTGTGAATAGCTGTAGTTTGATTACAAACAGCCGGTACTTCCAAAGCACCGCATCCAAAATCTTCGGTTTTCTTCTGTTCCAGTTTTTCCACCACCCATGATTCATTACCATACAGTGCTGTGCTGAGAAATTTTTCCTTAAATTAAGGTCGATGTTTGATAATAGTAGGCTTCTTTAGGCCAGGGCCGGCCGGAGAGGCCGAGCGGTTCTAGGCGCTACAGTTTGGACCTGCGCGACCGGTACGGTCGCAGGTTCGAATCCTGCCTCGGGCATGGATGTGTGTGATGTCCTTAGGTTAGTTAGGTTTAAGTAGTTCTAAGTTCTAGGGGACTGATGACCATGGATGTTAAGTCCCATAGTGCTCAGAGCCATTTGAACCATTTTTTTAGGCCAGGAATGTCTTCTACGCCTGTGCTGGTCTGCTTTCTATGTCCTCCTTGCTCCGCTCGTCACGCGTTATTTTGCTTCCAAGGTACCGGAATTAATTCACTTCGTCTGACTCGCAGTTCCCAGTTTTAATGGTAATCACTCAATAATTTCATTTCTGCTACTCGTTATTGCTTTCGTCTACCTTCGTCTTGCTCTCAGTCGGTACCCTGCAATCATTAGACCGTTCATTCCATTCAGCATCTTCAGTTCTTCCTTGCTTTCACTGAGGATAACGAAAACATCAGTGACTCTTATCACTGATATTCCTACTCCCTGAATTTTGACCTCACTTCTGAAGCTTCTTTTATAGTCGTCGTTGTTTCTTCAGTGTACTGATTAAACAGTTGAGGATAAAGACTGCATCCCTGCTTGCTGCCTTTTTAATCCGAGCTATTCGTTCTTTATCGTCGTTTCTTATGGTTCCTCCTTGGTTCTTATACATTCTATATAACACTCCTCTTTCCCTATACCTTACAGCAACATTCCTGAGGAAAATCTTGGACTATTTTACACTGACGAACCCTTTTTGTACGTCGTCAAAACCTATGAACGTACATGTCGTCTTTTTTGGCGTCTTTTCTGTAGTCTCAGCTATATAAGTAATATTAGTTATTTACCGTTTTGCTTGTCTCGGCAACCAGAGACAGTGGTCATCAGTGTGAGCTGCGTTTGCGTGTGAGTGTGTGTGTGTGTGTGTGTGTGTGTGTTTGTGTGTGTGCATGTTGTATAGTTCAGAAGAAGGCCTTTTGGCCGAAAGCTTACTTGTTTGATAGTCTTTTTGTGTACCTATCTGGGAGTCAATATCTCCACTGTGTGGTGATTAGCAATCTCATCTTTTACATAATATTGTCATTTTTCCATCTTGGACTTCCCATTGTTTAATTTTGAAGGTTGTCCATTCAGCTAAATACATAGGAATTTCTCACTCCGGCGAGATCTTTTGCGAAATTTTAATTACCAACTTTGTCTTCCGTATGCGAAAACATTTCATTGACTGCCACGTACACGGGGAGAAATGATCAACCTAATGAAATACGAGAAATCAGAGTTCGAAGGGAAAGATATAGGTGTTTACTTTTCCGATGCACTATTCGGAAGTGAATTGATGGAGAAATAGTCCTTAAGTGAACTGCCTGCCAAACACTTATGTGCGAATTTCAGAGCAGTCGTGTATACGTAGATGTACATTAACGCTTTGCCATTTCATTAGCTCGCACACCAGAAGACATTAAAAAATTTTCGTTCTGTTCAGTATTTCTTGGTGAAACATAGTTTCGGTCAAATAAGGCTCGTTTTTGGGAATGCAAAACTGAGTAAGCCTCTTTTTTTCCAAAGATCATATCAAGCACGTGTATGGAAAATCAGTTAATAATCTTCATGGAAATGTCATTTCTTATTTTTTCTGTTAAAGCCTGATTCTGCCTTCTGATTCCTATGAAATGCTAGCTAATTACAACAGAACTTGAATAGAAGTTAACACCCGATCGAGCGCACTGGGAAAGCAATTTGCAATTTTTCCTCCTGAAGATGATCCGGTATTCTCTTGTGAATTAATTGCACAGATTAGTGTACATTACTACATTGCTTTCCTTAAATAATATTAAACCGAGCGATTACTGACCAATTATTTCACAAAAATGTCGTTTTCTGACACAGTATAACAGTTCATAAATTGATGTACGATTTGCTGCGGACAGGAGATGCAGGTCTACAGGTTATGAGCTTTTCGGTCCTCCCTCTCGTATTTTATGTGAATTTGAATTGTTACTTTTTTTCGTGCAAAACCAAATGAAACACATTAGTATGCTACGAGGCCAACGGCCTTGCGCAGTGGTAACACCGGTTCCCGTCAGATCACCGAAGTTAAGTGTTGTCGGACTGGGCTAGTATTTGGACGGGTGACCATCCGGTCTGTCGAACGCTGTTGGCAAGCAGCGTGCACTCAGCCCTTGTGGGCAAACTGAGGAGCTACTTGATTGAGAAGTAGCGGCTCCGGTCTCGTAAACTGACATACGACCGAGAGAGCGGTGTGCTGACCACATGCCCCTCCATATCCGCATCCAGTGTTGCCTATGGGGTGAGGATGACACGGGGGCCGTTCGGTGCCGTTGGGCGTTCATAGCCCGTTCGGACGGAGTTTAGTTCAGTTAGTTATCTACGAGAGTAAATAATGACGGTCCAGTCTCTGACCAACCAGGTATCACAAGCAAATTGCCTGTATCAGGAATCTGTAATTTAACAGTGGCACGTGGATCTAGTGCAGGCTGTTCCAGCTCGTCGACTCCATTGTGAGCCGCGGAGCGCTCCCTGGTCCAGGGAGCCGCGTCGCTCGCTGTGACCATTCAAGTGGGCCGGCACGCCGGCAGGTGGCACCGCTGGCTGAGGCAGGCGGCGAGGCAAGCGTTTTGATGTGCCAGCTGCGTCTTACAAGATCGGCAACCTCGTACCAGGAAATACGATGTTCAGGAAATAAATAAGAAACAACTGTTTTACAATAAATTGCATACTAAATTTATTGGGCCTCTGTAGCTTGACATTTTCTTTTCATTACAAGATCGGAAATATGAGGCGTCAAAGTGTTCGCAGCGTTAAAGCGGAGGATGGCCTTCATTGTTGCATCCTGAAGAAACGATCGTTCCTTACTTTTTACTCTTTTGATTGCTGAGAAAAACTGCTCACAACAATATGTAGATCCAAACATGGACATGATCCGAGCGGCATTGTTGTGAAGCTTGGGAAATGTTTTTTGCTGTAATGAACGATACCATCGTGACAAATCCAACGTGTCGTAGTACCTCTCTTTCAACAAAGTTGAATTTTGCAAATCAATAATCTCCAATTGAAGTGACGATGACATGCTCTAGTGTTTCAGCACACAGTGCCTCTTGGTGAATAAAACAATGATGAGTCAAAATGTCTTTCCCGATTTCGTCCCTGAGTTTATTTTACAAACGAGAAGCAAAACCTTGGTGACCCTCGATCATTTGTGGTGCACCGTCTGTCGCAACAGAATGGAGCTTATCCCACGGCAAATTCATATTGTCCACTGATGCACAAACAGCTTCAAAAATGTCACGTCCTGTTGCGGTGTAATCGAGTGGTACCACATCCAAGAGTTCTTCAGTTACTTGCAGCTCCATGTCGACACCACGCACAAAGACTGCAAGCTGAGCACAGCCCGATATGTCGGTGCTTTCGTCAAGCGCTAGCGAAAATGCAACAAAGCTCTCCGCCTTTTTCCTGAACTGTGTCTCTAAATCCGCTGCCATGTCCAGGATTCGACGAGACATTGTTTGCTTCGACAGGCTAACCCCTTCAATTGCCTGCACCTCCCTTGGAAACAAACATTCTGCAACTGCTACCATGCACGATTTTACGTGTGATCATACCGAAAACGGCTTGCCACTCGTCGCAATGATGTGAGCGACCCTGTAGCTTGCTCGAATTGCAAGCTCAGTAGCGTTTTCTCCGCTCTCATTTACCTGAAAATTATAAACGCATTACAGAACACGAAATATGTTGCATGTTTTGATACCCTCCGTATTACGAAACAGTTTTTGAACTTACGTCTCCTGGTATGTCGTTCTTAAGCCTGGCTACCAGTTCTCTGCGTGCAACGCCTTCTATAATGATCGTAGTGCGCTGCGTGAAGACGTTTATAATGTCGTTGTATATTGTACCTCTTCGCAGAATTAAACACTTTATGACATACAAGACACTGCGGACGACCATCCCTCTCAATGAAAAGAAAGGTATCCTCCAATAGAGGTACAGGGCTCCCGCGGCTAGTCATAGTTGTCATTGAACTCGGATTATTGCGTCAGTTGCGGCTGCATGCGGCCAGGGGGCAGTGAGTTCGCTTTCCTCCTCCACGCGGGCTCCGAGCTGCCGCAGTGAGCGCTCCGGCTCCCTGGAGCTCTGTTGGAACAGCGTGATCTAGTGCATCCAGACGTACCTTCTCAGTTCGGCATCGTCGGTGTCCAGCCGCACCACACTCATACCTGATCTTACCTAGAGTACAACTAACAGCAAGTGGCACTTCAGTATACGACTGTGCTGCGAAAGTAATACTCTAGGAAAGTTATCACACCTGTAAATAAACCATAGACGCATCTGGTAAAGGCTTAATATATTGTCGAGGCCTAATTTCATAGGTGCACATTCTTTATAATTGTGCAAAGTTCTAGATGCTTCGATCAGAATGGACAGTGCTCTAGCGACCGTAAATTTTGTCTCTAGGTCCGCCACTATCGGTACGAAAGATATAGTTTCTTGCCTCCGAAACGCACAAGTAATCATCTCTCACAATTCTACGCTGCTTGAACCCGGTACCCGCCAAGCGCCACTTGCTACCAAACCGCCAGGAAAGTTTAGGAAATGCTGGCACTTTTTGAACATACGCAAAGTAACCGAACTCTCTTCCGGTCGCAGCCAAATAGTCATCATCGACGATAAATTCACAACACTGAAGGAGCACTCATTGAAACAGTAAAGACACCGAGGGTACCTACATGCGTTGTAGTAATGGCGTTACAACTGGCATAATAAGTTGCGACATTGTCATCTATCAAAAAAATGGTTCAAATGGCTCTGAGCACTATGGGACTTAACTTCTCAGGTCATCAGTCCCCTAGAACTTAGAACTACTTAAACCTAACTAACCTGAGGACATCACACACATCCATACCCGAGGCAGGATTCGAACCTGCAACCGTTGCGGTCGCGCGGTTCCAGACTGTAGCGCCTAGAACCGCTCGGCCACCCTGGCCGGCTGTCATCTATCAAAGATATCTAAAAGCACGAAACACATTCACTTCCTATACGACTTCAGCAGCAGATATATTATCTATGAAATATGTGCAAAGCGAAAACGTATTTTGCCATAAGTGCGGAGCTTCCTCTCGCAGTACACTAGTTGGCTCGAGCCTTATTCTCCCCAACAATGGCGCATTCTTCCTGCTACTGCCCTACCAGGACGATAACGACACCAAAACCGTTACCGTTAACAACTGTTAATCTTTTTGATATTAGAATACTATTCGTCTAAAGCTCCAAGTTCTACCCCTACAGAATGATATCTGCTAGAATTTTTAACTCTCTCGTAACTATTACAATTCGCAACTTCATTAGGCCTGACTTTTCCTCTGATTTTGTACGTCACCTTGGACCCATCCACAAGCTTGGAAATACAGGGTGTCCGCTGCTGCAAACTACGCAGTATTTTTACTGACACAGTTCGTATCCGTCTGCCAGCCTTCGAAATTCCGTTATTTTAGCCAACAGCTCCCCACTCTGCGACAATGCCAGAGCCCTCTCGCTTCTGGCACTCGTGAATTTCGATCCATCAACTGTACTAAAACCAATCTGCTACTCGAATCCCGTTGAGCTTTTCCTCACAGTTATTCCGACGAAATAATCATACACCTAGATACTCATATACTTGCTCTGTTGTTGAGGGTATTTTTGTTCTGTCGTAGCAACTACAAAAATGCGTGATTTTTTCATCAGGCGCGTTTCGCTTTATTGAGGTAAAGCATCATCGGTTCCAGGCTGTAGCGCCTAGAACCGCACGGCCACTCCGGCCGGCACCAAGGAAGGAGGGTAGCCATTTATGATGGTATTTGTATGACTGCATTTAATTCCATTCGGAAGATGTTTTCATTCTTGGCGATTGATATTGTCTTCATTCTTGGAGATTGATATTAAGCGACGCATCACTGAATAAAAGACAACATGTTTATGGGTTAGTGGATATTAACAATTGGCAGGTATTACAATACGTGTGGTGGTAGGTTTCCTCCAAATCTTGGGCGTATGAATATGGTCACTGTCTACGATTAGATCTAAATAATTTATGCAGTTATCCCTAAACTTCATGGTGAATTTCTTACTGTTGTGTTGAGCATTTAGTTGCTTGTGGAACTTTTGATGATGTCTGGTAGTACCTGTCCATAAGCCAGGACATCAACGTCATACCTAAACCAGTACCCAACCTCGGAAGAAAGTGGATTATTTTCAAATAATTGTTTTTCAGAATTGTCCCCGAAGATTTCAGCAAGGACCGGGTTGAGGGGTGATCTCGTAGCTAGACCATCCAACTGTTTGTATATCCTGCCACTGAAACGGAAAAAACTGCCCAAGGGTAAAGACAGCACTCCATCTTTGGAAAAGAGTAGAACGTATAAAATCTTTTGTAGGTCTGAAAATTGTGTATAGGTCAGTCTGACAGGATAAAATGCACCCACTTGAAGGAACACCGCAGAAGCTGGAAACTTGGAAAAGAGACTCTAATGTTGCAGACCACATGTTTAAAAAAGGCCATAGTTACAAGGTGAAACATGAAGTATTAGATGACAGCCATACGAAACATAGATGAAATATCTTGGAACAATGGAAATTAATCAACATATGTCCATCAGCCCTAGCTTAGCACTGAATGACCAGACACAATTCCCATACTCGCCACGTCTAACTGCAGATACTACTCATAATCCCATCCAGGCCATACTGTAACTGACAAGCCTCAGTTCCTTTTATTTAAGTTGCTATAATTTTTCTCGTTGAGTCGAAAAATTTTCCTTTTTTCTAATCACATTTACTTCACTTATCTGCCTAATCTCAGTAGTATATGTTATCTGTTAGTAATTTATGACCTCTTACGATATGATTATTTCGTTCAGCCACACCTTTGGAACATGTCATCAAACTTTATTGCTCATTTTATTTTCTTGTATGAACAACTGCTGTAATTTGTATATACACTCCTGGAAATGGAAAAAAGAACACATTGACACCGGTGTGTCAGACCCACCATACTTGCTCCGGACACTGCGAGAGGGCTGTACAAGCAATGATCACACGCACGGCACAGCGGACACACCAGGAACCGCGGTGTTGGCCGTCGAATGGCGCTAGCTGCGCAGCATTTGTGCACCGCCGCCGTCAGTGTCAGCCAGTTTGCCGTGGCATACGGAGCTCCATCGCAGTCTTTAACACTGGTAGCATGCCGTGACAGCGTGGACGTGAACCGTATGTGCAGTTGACGGACTTTGAGCGAGGGCGTATAGTGGGCATGCGGGAGGCCGGGTGGACGTACCGCCGAATTGCTCAACACGTGGGGCGTGAGGTCTCCACAGTACATCGATGTTGTCGCCAGTGGTCGGCGGAAGGTGCACGTGCCCTTCGACCTGGGACCGGACCGCAGCGACGCACGGATGCACGCCAAGACCGTAGGATCCTACGCAGTGCCGTAGGGGACCGCACCGCCACTTCCCAGCAAATTAGGGACACTGTTGCTCCTGGGGTATCGCAACCGTCTCCATGAAGCTGGGCTACGGTCCCGCACACCGTTAGGCCGTCTTCCGCTCACGCCCCAACATCGTGCAGCCCGCCTCCAGTGGTGTCGCGACAGGCGTGAATGGAGGGACGAATGGAGACGTGTCGTCTTCAGCGATGAGAGTCGCTTCTGCCTTGGTGCCAATGATGGTCGTATGCGTGTTTGGCGCCGTGTAGGTGAGCGCCACAATCAGGACTGCATACGACCGAGGCACACAGGGCCAACACCCGGCATCATGGTGTGGGGAGCGATCTCCTACACTGGCCGTACACCACTGGTGATCGTCGAGGGGACACTGAATAGTGCACGGTACATCCAAACCGTCATCGAACCCATCGTTCTACCATTCCTAGACCGGCAAGGGAACTTGCTGTTCCAACAGGACAATGCACGTCCGCATGTATCCCGTGCCACCCAACGTGCTCTAGAAGGTGTAAGTCAACTACCCTGGCCAGCAAGATCTCCGGATCTGTCCCCCATTGAGCATGTTTGGGACTGGATGAAGCGTCGTCTCACGCGGTCTGCACGTCCAGCACGAACGCTGGTCCAACTGAGGCGCCAGGTGGAAATGGCATGGCAAGCCGTTCCACAGGACTACATCCAGCATCTCTACGATCGTCTCCATGGGAGAATAGCAGCCTGCATTGCTGCGAAAGGTGGATATACACTGTACTAGTGCCGACATTGTGCATGCTCTGTTGCCTGTGTCTATGTGCCTGTGGTTCTGTCAGTGTGATCATGTGATGTATCTGACCCCAGGAATGTGTCAATAAAGTTTCCCCTTCCTGGGACAATGAATTCACGGTGTTCTTATTTCAATTTCCAGGAGTGTAATTCATTAGTTAGTGTGTCTTTATCTTTGGAAATGAAGGTAATCTGTATACACACTAGTTTCAAATCTGTGATCTAACGAAATTTCACTGCAGCGCGTACTTGCCTTTGTAGCTGATGATGGCATAATAGCCGAAAACCGATTTGGAATACATGATCAGCCAGAACATTATGACCACCTAGCCGGCCGAAGTGGCCGTGCGGTTAAAGGTGCTGCAGTCTGGAACCGCAGGACCGCTACGGTCGCAGGTTCGAATCCTGCCTCGGGCATGGATGTTTGTGATGTCCTTAGGTTAGTTGGGTTTAACTAGTTCTAAGTTCTAGGGGACTGATGACCATAGATGTTAAGTCCCATAGTGCTCAGAGCCATTTGAACCATTTGAACCATGACCACCTACCTAATTGCCAGTACGTCCGTCTTTGGCACGGACAACAGCAATCAGGCCTTGGCAGACACAATTCAGGTAATTCCCGTAAATTCCGAGGACGTGGGCGCTGACCACTGACGACGCATTCAGTGACATCCCAGATGTGTTGGATCAAGTTCAGGTCTGGCGATCTGGAAAAGGGGGGAGGGGGGAGCAGCACATCAACGGGAACTCACCACTGGGTTCCTCAAACTACTCCATCAAGCTCCTGGCCTCGTCACATGGCGCATTATCTAGTTGAAAAATGCCACTGTCGTTGGGTAATAAGATCGTCATGAAGGTTTGTACGTGGCCCGCAACCAGTGTACGATACTCCTAGGTCATCTGCACCCATGAATCCATACGTGAATGTTCCCCAAAGGATAATTGAGCTGCCGCCTGCTTGTCTCCTTCCCACAGTATAGGTGTCAAGGACCTGTTCCTCTGGAAGACGGATTCGCACCCTCCCATCGACATGATGAAGAGGGTATCAGGATTCATCAGACCGTGCAATGCTATGCCACTGTGCCAACGTCCAGTGCTGAGAGTCACGTGCCCATTTCAGTGGCAGTTGCCAATGTCGTGGTGTCAACACTGGCTCATCCGTGGATCGTCGACAGCAGAGGCCTGTTGTTACGAAAGTCCGGTGCTCTCTGTGTTTAGACATACTGGTACTCTGCCCAGCACTAAAGTCTGATGTTAGTTCCGCCACAGTTCACCGTCTGTCCTGTTTTACAAGTCTGCCCAGCCTACAGCGTCCGACACCTGTGATGAGGGATGGCTGCCCAACCCCACGACGTCTGGACACGGTTTCGCCATGTGTCGGAAACACTCACCACAGCGTTTCTCGAAAACCGGTCAAGTCGTGCAATTTGCAAAATGCTTGGGTCGAGCCTCCAGACCATCGCAATCTGCCCTAGGTCACAAGAGGTCAAACTCAGATAGATCGCGAGCCTTCTCCATTCTGCACACGGAGAACACGCTCACTGATACTGCATGAACCAGGCGTGTCCCTGACTAGAATTCATTCCTCACCACGTGACGCTGCTATCGCCTAGACGAGTCTATGTCGATAGTAGGTTCTGGCTGATCAGTGCGTTACACCAGTGTTGTGGATGTTTTCGGCCGGCCGGTGTCGCCGTGCGGTTCTAGGCGCTTCAGTCTGGAATCGCGTGGCCGCTACGGTCGCATGTTCGAATCCTGCCTCGGGCATGGATGTGTGTGATGTCCTTAGGTTAGTTAGGTTTAAGAAGTTCTAAGTTCTAGGGGACTGATGACCGCAGATGTTAAGTCCCATAGTGCTCAGAGCCATTTGAACCATTTGTGGGTGTTTTCATTAATAACTAGTAATTGTAAGTCTGCGGGCTTTCGTGGCCGTTGTAACTAAAGTTAAAATCTTGTGGGGTGTTAGGTGGCGTCATATTTCCTCTAAAATAATCGACGTTTCGACCCCTCTGCTAGGATCTTTTTCAGGATCTTCCGTATCCACTATTGCTAGAACACTGTCAGAGACCAGTGTCGCGTTCTCTTATAAAGGGAAGTTTTACCGCTGGTAGGAAGATCCTTAAAAAGATCCTAGCAGAGGGGTCGAAACGTCGATTATTTTAGAGGAAATACGTCGCAGGCCAACACCCCAGAAGATTTTAACGTTAGTAACTAGTAAGTGTGTTGGCGGGAAGTCCAGTTCGGCTGCTGATCTCTCTGGTTGGTGCGGGCAGACGCTGCAGGTCTGCGGCCAGCAGATGATGGAGGCGCTGCAGGCGCCGGCGGCGCGCGGTGAGGTGGTGGAGATCCGCGAGCTGGCGGCGCGCTTCACCACCGACATCATCGCCTCCGTCGCCTTCGGCATCGAGGTCGACAGCCAGCGCCAGCCCGACAACGAGTTCCGCCAGTGGGGCCGCAAAGTGTTCGAGCCCTCCGTGCCCGGCTACTTGGCCGTCGTCATGAGCTTCCTCAACCCGGATATAATGAACCTGCTAAGGTTGGTGTTTCTACACAGATGACCTCATTAAACAGTAACGACATTGTTACGTGATTATTCTGACAGTAATAAAGCAAAAGGAGGGGTACAACCGACTGTTATCTCCTCGCCGTCTCCTTCCACCATTGAAGGGGTGGCCAAGAATTCGGCTGACGAACCGCGTCTCGGGGCGAGTGGCGCGGCGCCCACCCTGGACGGCACGCTTCCCACACCGCCAAACTGCGCTGTCTGACTGTGAGGAGAGGGAAGCGGAGGAAACTGAGCATGCGTCGCATTTAAATGGCGGTGCAGTTGCACAGCATGCGACTTGGTTTCATATTTCACATTTCTCCTTGCGTAGGGACGCCAGATGAAAGTTGATGTCAAGCCCAGAATCAAAACTGCGCAACGGATAATTGGGGAGAGGAGCTTGAGAGCGCTACCTAGAGAGCGTGTCCTTTTTGTACGATACTAGGGAAGGGGCTGGAGAGCTCACACGCTGATGTGTGGGTCCCTGCATTCTATAGCTTTTCTTTTAAATAAATCCCTTTAACTTGACTTCTTTGTGATTTTTAAGGTATGTTAAAGATTGATGACAGTTGATTACCTATTTATTTTAAACATTATCACTCGACTTTACAGCGATAGCAGCAATTGTTTCAGTTTACAGATATTACACTTTTACAACTTATAGATCGGGTGTATTATATACTAATCTGCACGCACATTTCTACCGGTAAGACGGAATTGCGTTGGCCAAATGTATACCACCAAAGTCTCCCAATATTTTACATAGGACATCCACTACGTGAGGAGGATAACGGGCAAACAGGGGACCAGCTACTTTAACACAGGGAGTCAAATTTCCGGAATTAAACGAGCACATTCATTACCTTACACAATCAGAAGCTGGAAATAAAAGAATTAGTATAAATATTCAAATACCTCTCTTCCATGAGTGAACATGGAGACATACGCACTGAGGGCACGTCTGCTCACTTACCCGTCTTCTGAATCACTCCCAGAATATGGCGGGCACCCGGAGGTCTTCCTGGGCCCCGGTGGAGTGGGTGGTCGAACCACTTGGCCGTGACCAACCTCTCCACCCCAAATATTGTGACACTGGAAAGTCTTTGACTTTTACCTGCCTGTGCTGTCTCTCTGATCCCCCACCCAGGAGTGAGGTTGGCACTACTATACTACAGAACTACTTCCCAACAAAGATTTGGCCACGCTTTACGGAAAGGTGTGAGGAGGATTAAGAAAGTTTATGTGCAGATTCACATCCACGTACAAGAAATGCATAATACAAGACACATATAAATACGTATTATGAAGCCTGACTCATTTCTTTCCACCCGCCCCCATGGGTTCTGTTGCACCCGCGGCCGGCCGCGTCGTGTAATAAAATTGGCTGCGGAGCCGCCACTGTTTCTATTTCCCGGTGCGAGCGACCAGCGAAACCTGCTGCTTACAGAGCGGAAACTACTGTACCGTTTCAACAGATCAAAAATAAAACAAAATTTCGAGTATTATTTAATTACTTTCGTCAAGCTCAAGACACAATATAATTTATGTTTGGTACAAACGGTCAGGATACAGACAGACGCACACAATTTCACAGTGTTTCACACTAAAGTTGCCATCTGATCGTTATCTATGTAGTTTCATAATCGGAAAAACGTGTTCCATGTACAAATTTTCGTCGAAATATTGTAGCACTTTTGGAGCCTCATTATGGAGACGTGGAAACCCTACCTGAGGAAACCGATGCAGACGCCCTAGGCAGTTTTAATGTTAAAGATTTTTGTCTTTAAAAGAGGAATTACGTTGCAGATCAAACAGTTACATCTTCACATGCATAGGGGCGCTTTCAGCTGGATCGGCAGACGGTCTCGAAAGCAGCTTGAAAACATGTAATACTGGCAGTGTCCTCAAAACGTTTAGGAAACTATCACTGAAATAAATATTTTGACGGATCAGCCTCAGTTGCGCAAATTTTCTGGTCTTTATCAGGTTTCGACTAAATCAATCTAGCCTTCTTCAGAAGCATAAAATTACTATGACATGCCAGAGTAAGGCACAGTCAACATTAAAATTAAAACCTATAGTACCGTGGTCCCATGTCGAATTAAAACTACTGAACTGAAGTCCAGCCCCGCCATCATTTCACCACGCGGTCGGTCGGCAGCGGCAACTACGTTAGCACTGACCGTTGCACGCGGAATTGCACTGAGCACATAGCAACTCGTGCGCGTGCGCATACGGGGAGGCAAGGCTGTATATCACTGGCTGTCTGTACATCACGTGTTGGGAGCTGATAACCGTAACTGTAAGCAAACTAAGCATTAGACTATGTAGATGAAGTCCCTATGTGTATTAACCATACGCAAATTGCATTAAATGGTAGGAAATTTACTTGGTTGGGTATATAAAGTTTAAGGACAACCTTTACGACTTTTGGCACATATGGCCATCGTGTAAAGTATCCCCACCGAACATGCCTAATAGCGAGAAATTTACTTGTCTCACTTATTTAAGACCTTAATCATTATCTATAATTTAATTAGGGTGTAACTGGGCGTACAACGCCCCTGTCATCACACTTAACTAGTACTAGGTCACGCATATTAACCAGGAGAGAAATATGGTGGGCGATGTAACAGATTGCCGCATACCATGTTCAGACATCAAGCCTCGCGCTTCTCTTTAAATTTAAGTTTAGCCCACTACTCTTTCACGAGAGTTTGGACGCCAATATAGTTGAATTTAACAATTATGCAGCAAAGTAAGTAAAACTTAGCTGCTTTAAATACTTCTCCTTTCTATGATACTATAACGTCACGCGCCATGTCGCGTTACTTACATTGTTACCTGTGGAAGAATATTCCCGTCAAAGGTACATTGTAGATTATATGTTAGTACACTTGACCTATGTCGGTCAATAGCACGTAAGCGTGATGACGGAGATGTTGTACCCTCCGCCACACTTTAATTAATATGCGTGACCTATGTCGGTCAGTACTAGTTAAGTGTGATGACAGGGGCGTTGTACACCCTAATTAAATTGTAGTTAATGATGCAGGTTTTAAATAAGTGAGACAAGTAAATTGCTCGCTATTAGGCGTGTGGGGTGGGGATACTTTACACGATGACCATATGTGCTTAAAGTCGTAAAGGTTATCCTTAAACTTTATATACCCAATCTAGTAAATTTATTACCATTTAATGCAATTTGCGTATTCTTAATACACATAGGGACTTCATCTACATAATGCTTAGTTTGCTACAATTACTGTTACGTCCGCGCCTCGTGGTCTTGCGGTAGCATTCTCGCTTCCCGCGCGCTGGGTCCCGCGTTCGATTCCCGGCGGGGTTAGAGATTTTCTCTGCCTCGAGATCACTGGGTGTTGTGTGTATTTCATCCTCATTCACTCGCAAGTCACCGTAGTGGCGTTAAAGAACTTGTGGAGCGGCGGCCGAACCGCCCTACGAGGGGTCTCCCGGCCACAAATGCCATACGCTCCTCATTATTATTATTATTATTACGGTTATCAGCTCCCAACACGTGATATACAGACAGCCAATGATATGCAGCCTTGATTCTTCGTATGCGCATGCGCACGTGTTGCTATGTGCTCAGTGCAATTCCTCGTGCAACAGTCAGTGCCAACGTAGTTGCCACTGCCAACCGACCGCACGGTGAAGTGATGGCGGGGCTGGACTTCAGTTCAGTAGTTTTAATTCGACATGGGACCACGGTACTAAAGGTTTTAATTTTAATGTTGACTGTACCTTACTCTGGCATGTATAGTAATTTTATGCTTCTGAAGGAGGCTAGATTAATTTACCCGGAACCTGGTAGAAACCAGAAAATATGCGCAACTGAGGCTGATCCTTCAAAATATTTGTCTTTCACAGTTGCTGAAGGGGCTGCAATATGCTAAAGATTCCTACATCCCTGAAATTCTTTCAAGGCTAAATAAGTTCTTCGAATCCCGCGTTTTCTTTAATGTCAGTGACTTTGGAGACTGGATTGCCTGCCTCAAAATGTGCCACTTCTAACACGCGATTTTGTTTTGAAATGCATCCCTATCAAATCAGAAGTAAGCTACGTTGCGATGTCTTACTGTGGGCAGTGTGCAGTCTAGTTTAATTACCATGTGAAATTTCCAATTCATTCCGGATGTTCAAATATTCGTTTCTGCCAATCTTTTTTCCTTCATAAGTACACCAATAGCTAGTTTTAAATCGAAAAATCGTTTCCAGTATGCCCCTTAACTTAATTAACATACTCTATACTAACATATGAAGTCTCCACAGCCTTCATTAATTTCCATTGAAAACTGTTGCATCTGACAATGGAATAATGAGTGCCACTTCAGGAATTTGACTATTCGTACGGCTAATTTCAAGTGCTCCATGCCTGCAAATTTAGCACAAAGTCCTTCTTTATGAACAGGAAACGAATCTCGTCTGTCGAACGTTGTAATAGATAGCGCTTTCATCACCAACTAATTCTTTCCGTATTTCCTTTCATAGCAAATATACAGTACCCATTGTCCATGCGAACTGAGAATGCTCATCCCTCTCTTCTGTAATTCCCATTCATTTTTAAAGGATTGCGATGATGGACCGATAGACTACCTCATTTTGCACATACAGCCACTTGACTTGCGAACGTCCTTAAACCACGAAGAAATAGCGAAGGGTAAACAGCATTGACACCACGTTTCTGCCGAAATCAGGGAGTTGTGCCGACCGCAAATTGCCGCACCGCAGTGTTACATGAAATGTCCGTGATGTTCCGGATACTTCCGAGAACAACCGAGCAAATCCGAGTCACAGGCCGAGCCTCGCTGAACCCGCAGCCCGCACACGCTTCACGCGCGAAGTTTGGCACGCCGTGGCCGGCGCTGCACTAATGCATGTCCGCGATCACATTTCCTATAACTTGTCGGTTTCCTTGGGGGATCATCAGTAATTGAACATCGCGTAGACCCGTCCATTGCCTGGTATTTCACAGACAAGACGTCTTCCTTCTTCCAAATCCACTTCTGATTTCAATAACAAGTTTGTTTTCCTGGCCATCATCCGCAGATAGCTCATAAACATTCGCTTTGCACCTAAAAAACGCCTGTTTCTTGCTCCAGTCTATTTTATTTGTTCCAGATGCATTTCGCCTTGACTTTCAGGCATCTAGAATGATGCAGTATTGTATTCATGTGCGATATTTGTGTAGTATAGATAGTTCACGGCTTATTTTTTAAGTAAATGAGTCATCCCTTACAGTCATTCGCGTTTTTTTCTGTCATCTGCGTGTCCTCACATCTGGCGACATGCTGGAGGTCGCTCTATAACTTTGGATATGACACGTAAACACGTTTTCACGTTACGAACTTTTTCCTTCACAATTTTCATGTTCTTTTCGCTAACTGTTGTGCTGCACTATTATTCTTCTGTCACTAGCTGCAGATATTTTACTGGCAAGTGTGATTTAAAGTACACTACTGGCCATTAAAATTGCTACACCAAGAAGAAATACAGATGACACACGGTTATTCATTGGAAAAATATATTATACTAGAACTGACATGTGATTACATTTTCACGCAATTTGGGTGCATAGATCCTCAGAAATCAGTACCCAGAACAACCACCTCTGGCCGTAATAACGGCCTTGATACGCCTGGGCATTGAGTCAAACAGAGCTTGGATGGCGTGTACAGGTACAGTTGCCCATGCAGCTTCAACACGATACCACAGTTCATCAAGAGTAGTGACAGGCGTATTGTGACGAGCCAGTTGTCCGGCACCATTGACCACACGTTTTCAATTGGTGAGAGATCTGGAGAATGTGCTGGCCAGGGCAGCAGTCGAACATTTTCTGCATCCAGAAAGGCCCGTACAGGACCTACAACATGCGGTCGTGCATTATCCTGCTGAAATGTAGGGTTTCGCAGGGATCGAATTAAGGGTAGAGCCACGGGTCGTAACACATCTGAAATGTAACGTCCACTGTTCAAAGTGCTGTCAATACGAACAAGAGGTGACCGAGACGTGTAACCAATGGCACCCCATACCATCACGCCGGGTGATACGCCAGCATGGCGATGACGAATATATGCTTCTAATGTGCGTTCACTGCGAAGTCGCCAAACACGGATGCGACCGTCATGATGCTGTAAACAGAACCTGGATTCATCCGAAAAAATGACTTTTTGCCATTCGTGCACCCAGGTTCGTCGTTGAGTACACCATCGCAGGCGCTCCTGTCTGTGATGCAGCGTCAAGGGTAACCGCAGCCATGGTCTCCGAGCTGATAGACATCTACATCTACATTTACATTTATACTCCGCAAGCCACCCAACGGTGTGTGGCGGAGGGCACTTTACGTGCCACTGTCATTACCTCCCTTCCCTGTTCCAGTCGCGTATGGTTCGCGGGAAGAACGACTGTCTGAAAGCCTCCGTGCGCGCTCTAATCTCTCTAATTTTACATTCGTGATCTCCTCGGGAGGTATAAGTAGAGGGAAGCAATATATTCGATACCTCATCCAGAACGCATCCTCTCGAAACCTGGATAGCAAGCTATACGGCGATGCAAAGCGCCTCTCTTGCAGAGTCTGCCTGTTGAGTTTGCTAAACATCTCAGTAACGATATCACGGTTACCAAATAACCCTGTGACGAAACGCGCCGCTCTTCTTTGGATCTTCTCTATCTCCACCGGCAACCCGATCTGCTACGGATCCCACACTGATGAGCAATACTCAAGTGTAGGTCGAACGAGTGTTTTGTAAGCCACCTCCTTTGTTGATGGACTACATTTTCTAAGCACTCTCCCAATGAATCTCAACCTGGTACCCGCCTTACCAACAATTAATTTTATATGGTCATTCCACTTCAAATCGTTCCGCACGCATACTCCCAGATATTTTACAGAAGTAACTGCTACCAGTGTTTGTTCCGATATCGTATAATCATACAATAAAGGATCCTTCTTTCTATGTATTCGCAATACATTACATTTGTCTATGTTAAGGGACAGTTGCCACTCCCTACACCAAGTGCCTATCCGCTGCAGATCTTCCTGCATTTCGCTACAATTTTCTAATGCTGCAACTTCTCTGTATACTACAGCATCATCCGCGAAAAGCCGCATGGAACTTCCGACGCTATCTACTAGGTCATTTATATATATTTGTGAAAAGCAATGGTCCCATAACACTCCCCTGTGGCACGCCAGAGGTTACTTTAACGTCTGTAGACGTCTCTCCATTGATAACAACATGCTGTGTTCTGTTTGCTAAAAACTCTTCAATCCAGCCACACAGCTGGTCTGATATTCCGTAGGCTCTTACTTTGTTTATCAGGCGACAGTGCGGAACTGTATCGAACGCCTTCCGGAAGTCAAGAAAAATAGCATCTACCTGGGAGCCTGTATCTAATATTTTCTGAGTCTCATGAACAAATAAAGCGAGTTGGGTCTCACACGATCGCTGTTTCCGGAATCCATGTTGATTCCTACATAGTAGATTCTGGGTTTCCAAAAACGACGTGATACTCGAGCAGAAAACATGTTCTAAAATTCTACAACACATCGACGTCAGAGATATAGGTCTATAGTTTTGCGCATCTGCTCGACGACCCTTCTTGAAGACTGGGACTACCTGTGCTCTTTTCCAATCATTTGGAACCCTCCGTTCCTCTAGAGACTTGCGGTACACGGCTGTTAGAAGGGGGGCAAGTTCTTTCACGTACTCTGTGTAGAATCGAATTGGTATCCCGTCAGGTCCAGTGGACTTTCCTCTGTTGAGTGATTCCAGTTGCTTTTCTATTCCTTGGACACTTATTTCGATGTCAGCCATTTTTTCGTTTGTGCGAGGATTTAGAGAAGGAACTGCAGTGCGGTCTTCCTCTGTGAAACAGCTTTGGAAAAAGGTGTTTAGTATTTCAGCTTTACGCGTGTCATCCTCTGTTTCAATGCCATCATCATCCCGGAGTGTCTGGATATGCTGTTTCGAGCCACTTAATGATTTAACGTAAGACCGGAACTTCCTAGGATTTTCTGTCAAGTCGGTACATAGAATTTTACTTTCGAATTCACTGAACGCTTCACGCATAGCCCTCCTTACGCTAACTTTGACATCGTTTAGCTTCTGTTTGTCTGAGAGGTTTTGGCTGCGTTTAAACTTGGAGTGAAGCTCTCTTTGCTTTCGCAGTAGTTTCCTAACTTTGTTGTTGTACCACGGTGGGTTTTTCCCGTCCCTCACAGTTTTACTCGGCACGTACCTGTCTAAAACGCATTTTACGATTGCCTTGAACTTTTTCCATAAACACTCAACATTGTCAGTGTCGGAACAGAAATTTTCGTTTTGATCTGTTAGGTAGTCTGAAATCTGCGTTCTATTACTCTTGCTAAACAGATAAACCTTCCTCCCTTTTTTTGTATTCCTATTAACTTCCATATTCAGGGATGCTGCAACGGCCTTATGATCACTGATTCCCTGTTCTGCACATACAGAGTCGAAAAGTTCGGGTCTGTTTGTTATCAGTAGGTCCAAGATGTTATCTCCACGAGTCGGTTCTCTGTTTAATTGCTCGAGGTAATTTTCGGATAGTGCACTCAGTATAATGTCACTCGATGCTCTGTCCCTACCACCCGTCCGAAACATCTGAGTGTCCCAGTCTATATCTGGTAAATTGAAATCTCCACCTAAGACTATAACATGCTGAGAAAATTTATGTGAAATGTATTCCAAATTTTCTCTCAGTTGTTCTGCCACTAATGTTGCTTAGTCGGGAGGTCGGTAAAAGGAGCCAATTATTAACCTAGCTCGGTTGTTGAGTGTAACCTCCACCCATAATAATTCACAGGAACTATCCATTTCTACTTCACTACAGGATAAACTACTACTAACAGCGACGAACAGTCCACCACCTGTTGCATGCAATCTATCCTTTCTAAACACCGTCTGTACCTTTGTAAAAATTTCGGTAGAATTTATCTCTGGCTTCACCCAGCTTTCTGTATCTATAACGATTTCAGCTTCGGTGCTTTCTATCAGCGCTTGAAGTTCCGGTACTTTACCAACGCAGCTTCGACAGTTGACAATTACAATACCGATTGCTGCTTGGTCCCCGCATGTCCTGACTTTGCCCCGCACCCGTTGAGGCTGTTGCTCTTTCTGTACTTGCCCAAGGTCATCTAACCTAAAGAACCGCCCAGCCCACGCCACACAACCCCTGCTACCCGTGTAGCCGCTTGTTGCGTGTAGTGGACTCCTGACCTATCCAGCGGAACCCGAAACCCCACCACCCTATGGCGCAAGTCGAGGAATCTGCAGCCCACATGGTCGCAGAACCGTCTCAGCCTCTGATTCAGACCGTCCACTCGGCTCTGTACCAAAGGTCTGCAGTCAGTCCTGTCGACGATGCTGCAGATGGTGAGCTCTGCTTTCATCCCGCTAGCGAGACTGGCAGTCTTCATCAAATCAGATAGCCGCCGGAAGCCAGAGAGGATTTCCTCCGATCCATAGCGACACACATCATTGGTGCCGACATGAGCGACCACCTGCAGATGGGAGCACCCTGTACCCTTCATGGTATCCGGAAGGACCCTTTCCACATCTGGAATGACTCCCCCCGGTATGCACACGGAGTGCACATTGGTTTTCTTCCCCTCACTTGCTGCCATTTCCCTAAGGGGCCCCATTACGCGCCTGACGTTGGAGCTCCCAACTACCAGTAAGCCCACCCTCTGCGACCGCCCGGATCTTGCAGACTGAGGGGCAACCTCTGGAACAGGACAAGCAGCCATGTCAGGCCGAAGATCAGTATCAGCCTGAGACAGAGCCTGAAACCGGTTCGTCAGACAAACTGGAGAGGCCTTCCGTTCAGCCCTCCGGAATGTCTTTCGCCCCCTGCCACACCTTGAGACGACCTCCCACTCTACCACAGGTGAGGGATCAGCCTCAATGCGGGCAGTATCCCGGGCAACCACAGTCGTAGTCCGATCGGGGGATGCGTGGGATGAGCTGGCCGTCCCCGACAAACCCCCATCCGGACCCCCACAGTGATGCCCATTGGCAACAGCCTCAAGCTGTGTGACCGAAGCCAACACTGCCTGAAGCTGGGAGCGAAGGGATGCCAACTCAGCCTGCATCCGAACACAGCAATTGCAGTCCCTATCCATGCTAAAAACTGTTGTGCAAAGAACGTCTGAACTAATCTACAGAGAGCGCAAACAAATCGACAAAATTTGAACGGTTATTAAAATACAAGATTGCCTAGTAAATGCAGTAATGCTGCTACTTGCGCACTGCTGACACACTGCTCGGCGGCGGAAGGAGACTACGCGATTTTACACTATTCAGGTACTAAAACGCGATGCTACAACTCTCAAATACTATAATACGCCCGAAATTTATGAATTAAACAATGTAAGTACCAAAAACACGCAAAGAAATTAAGAATTAAACTATGTATCAAATGAGTGAGCTAGGAGTATACGACTTGCTGCTGCAGCTGCTTATCCAACGGCGGCAGGGAGCTGCTGCAAACGTAGTCGAACTGTTCGTGCAGATGGTTGTTGTCTTGCAAACGTCCCCATTTGTTTACTCAGTGATCGAGACGTGGGTGCACGATCCGTTACACCCATGCGGATAAGATGCGCGTCATCTCGATTGCCAGTGATACGAGGCCGTTGGGATCCAGCACGGCGTTCCGTATTACCCTCCTGAACCCACCGACCGAGCGAGGTGGCGCAGTGGTTAGCACACTGGACTCGCATTCGGGAGGACGACGGTTCTATCCCGTCTCCGGCCATCCTGATTTAGGTTTTCCGTGATTTCCCTAAATCGCTTCAGGCAAATGCCGGGATGGTTCCTTTGAAAGGGCACGGCCGATTTCCTTCCCCATCCTTCCCTCACCTGAGCATGCGCTCCGTCTCTAATGACCTCGTTGTCGACGGGACGTTAAACACTAATCTCCTCCTCCTCCTGAACCCACCGATTCCATAATCTGCTAACAGTCATTGGATCTCGACTAACGCGAGCAGCAATGTCGCGATACGATAAACCGCTATCGCGATAGGCTACAATCCGACCTTTATCAAAGTCGGAAACGTGATGGTACGCAATTCTCCTCCTTACACGAGGCATCACAACAACGTTTCAGCAGGCAACGCCGGTCAACTGCTGTTTATGTATGAGAAATCGGTTGGAAACTTTCCTCATGTCAGCACGTTGTAGGTGTCGCCAGCGGCGCCAACCTTGTGTGAATGCTCTGAAAAGCTAATCATTTGCATATCACAGCATCTTCTTCCCGTCTGTTAAATTTCGCGTCTGTAGCACGTCATCTTCGTGGTGCAGCAGTTTCGATGGCCAGTAGTGTAGTAACTACTGTATGTTCACTGTATGTCTCTTCCTATTTCGCTTTCTTATGTATATGTTGCCAACCTAAAGAAGTATATGCCGGAAACTAACGTCTGTTGATTTATGCTCTCTTCATATCTCTCTCTGTGTGTGTGTGTGTGTGTGTGTGTGTGTGTGTGTGTGTGCTTAGTCAGGGCGAGTTGTTGAAAGTTGAGTGTAACAGCTGTCAGTGTTCAGATGATTTGAGTTTTGGTTTAAATCAGGGCCGGCCACGGCATGCCAGACTTCACGCGTGCAGTTTGTGGGGGATGCGGATGTGCCACGGCCCGGCCTGTGACTCGGTTTTGCTCGGTCCTTTTCGGAAGTACCCGAAGTAGCGCTGCTTTTCATTTAGCATTGCGGTGCAGCATTTTTCGGTCGGTGCAACTCTCTTGAGTTCGGCAGAATCACTGTGCGCGTTGTTTATCCTTCGCTATTTCTTTGTGGTATAAGAACGTTCCCAAGTCCAGTGGCTGTTTGTGCAAAAAGAAGTAGTCTAGTGATCCATCATCAGAAGCCTTTAAAATGAATGGGAATGACAGAAGACAGGGGTGAGCACTCTCAGTTCGCATAACCGATGGGTACTGCTTATTTCCTATAAAACGACATTTCAGTACCATGCTGAGAGAATTTAAATATTTAGATGACAATGACAAAGCTAAAAATTACAACTATCGACAGGCGGGATTCACTGTTCTGTACATCAAGAAGTACTTTATGCTAAATTTGCAGGCACGGAGCACTTGAAGAAATTGGCGGTACGAAGAGTAAAACTCCTGAAGCGGCACCACTATTCCATTGTCAGATGCAACAATTTTCAATGGAAATCAAACACGATTGTGGACTATTACTGTAGAGTATGTTGGTTAAGACAAGGGGCATACCTGGAACGATTTTTCGATTTAAGACTCGTTGTTGTTGAATTGATGAAGGAAAAAGGGGTGCAGGAACAAAAACTAGAACATCCGGAATGGTGTGCAGACTTCGCATTTTAAGTGGACTTGACTGGACGCTGCTCACAGTAAAACACTGCAAGGTAACTTCTTTCTGAATTGATGTGGAGGCATTTAACACGAAAATCGCGTTGTAGAAGGAACACCTTCTGACAAAGACACGCCAGTTTCCTAAGCTCATTGACATTATAGAAAACGCGGGATTCGAAGAATTCATTTAGCCTTGAAAGAATTTCATGGAGAGTTTCCTAAACGTTTTGAGGACACATCACATTTTTAGACGTTTTTGACACCGTTTGCCCTTTCAATTTAATGCGACCTGTGCATGTGCACACATAACATTGACGTGCAAGGTAATTCCAGTTCTAGTGGCAATTTTTTTACATTAAAACCTCGTCTACATTGCTTTGCTGAGATAGAGTTTCCATGTCTGCATAATAAGGATGCAAAACTTCTACAATATTTCGTTCGACATATTTGTGTGAAAGATCTTTATTCGATTACGAAACTAAGTAAGTCACAATTAGGAGGCAACTTGTGTGTGAAACTCTGTGAAAGAGTGTGCATCTTTGCGTATGTCGATAGTCTGTACCAGATAACAATTATATGATGGTGAGCTGGTATGACATGGGCATACAAAAACTGCCACAGCATCTAGAAATATGCATCGACAGAAATGGTGATTACGTCGAATAATAGCTAAATGTTCAAGCTATAAACTGATGTAAACCATTGTAGAAATTAACAGATCTGGGTACTTATAGAATAATAGGAGACCTTACTTTTGAGATTACCCTCGTATATGTCACCAAGAGGCAACTTAAAAGTGAGAGTGGCATCAGCAGAAGGAATGTTTTGCCATACTAGATCTCAACGCATTTCATCATTTCCACATATTGCTCCATCAACGTTCTCATAGCAGCTGCTTTCAAAATTACTATTCTCCAAAGTGAATTCACAAAAACTGCAAGAAAATGCGGAGCATCGATGCAAGAAGTTGTTTACAGATGAAGCAATGTTTACAAACCGTGGGCTGATAAACCTTCTCAGAGTGAACTACTTGTCGTTTAACGTCCGATCTCGTTCCATGTGCCGGCCGAAGTGGCCGTGCGGTTAAAGGCGCTGCAGTCTGGAACCGCAAGACCGCTACGGTCGCAGGTTCGAATGCTGCCTCGGGCATGGATGTTTGTGATGTTCTTAGGTTAGTTAGGTTTAACTAGTTCTAAGTTCTAGGGGACTAATGACCTCAGCAGTTGAGTCCCATAGTGCTCAGAGCCATTTGAACCATTTTTTTTTCGTTCCATGTAAATTATATAGGGGACAAATCTGGAGATCTTGTCTGCTACAAGAGTACCTCAGCACCATGCTGACAGTTCACAGAGACTCGGGCCATGTATTGACGAGCACTGCCTTGTTGAAAAATGCCAGCAGGATACCGTCGTATTAGAGTTAACGCGCGAGGACGGAGAACGTCTGTGACGTACTGTTGTGCCGTCAAAGGTCCCACAGTCATTACAAGCCGTTCCCTGATATCATATCCGATGGCTGCCCACACCACGACGCCAGAGGAAACAACGCTGTCTCTCGAAATCATTGGAACTATGAGACCTCTCGTCACCATGTTCGCCAGCAGTGGTCATCCACAGCAGTGTAGAACGAAGATTCATCGCTGAACACAATTCGACGTTATCCACCAGCCGTCCACATTTCCCTGTCGCGGCACCACTCCTAACGCACCCGATAGTGTTAACGGCAGCCTATGCGTAGAACCGTAATTCCCTGGTCCGGATGCCGCTGGTCTGCTACAAACGGCGCGGGATGGCACAGATGCGAAGGATTACGATGTTCTTGTTGCACAATACAGCGATCCTCCACTGTGGTGGTGAGACGTGGTCCATTAGAAACTTGATGAGCAGTACGGTTGCTCTCGCTTTAGATTGCTACATATCTACATACACACTCCGCAATCCACCATACGGTGCGTGGCGGAGGGTACCTCGTTCCACAACTATTATCTTCTCTCCCTGTTCCACTCCCAAACAGAACGAGGGAAAAATGACTGCCTATATGCCTCTGTACGAGCCCTAATCTCTCTTATCTTATCTTTGTGGTCTTTCCGCGAAATATAAGTTGGCGGCAGTAAAATTGTACTGCAGTCAGCCTCAAATGCTGGTTCTCTAAATTTCCTCACTAGCGATTCACGAAAAGAACGCCTCCTTTCCTCCAGAGACTCCCACCCGAGTTCCTGAAGCATTTCCGTAACACTCGCGTGATGATCAAACCTACCAGTAACAAATCTAACAGCCCACCTCTGAATTGCTTCTATGTCCTTCCTCAATCCGACCTGATAGGAATCCCAAACGTTCGAGCAGTACTCAAGAATACGTCGTATTAGTGTTTTATAAGCGGTCTCCTTTACAGATGAACCACATCTTCCCAGAATTCTACCAATGAACCGAAGACGACAATCCGCATTCCGCACAAGTGCCATTACATGCTTGTCCCACTTCAAATCGCTCCGCAATGTTACGCCCAAATATTTAATCGACGTGACTGTGTCAAGCGCTACACTACTAATGGAGTATTCAAACATTACGGGATTCTTTTTCCTATTCATCTGCATTAATTTACATTTATCTATATTTAGAGTTAGCTGCCATTCCTTACACCAATTACAAATCCTGTCCAAGTCATCTTGTATCCTCCTACAGTCACTCAACGACGACACCTTCCCGTACACCACAGCATCATCAGCAAACAGCCGCACATTGCTATCCACCCTATCCAAAAGATCATTTATGTAGATAGAAAACAACAGCGGACCTACCACACTTCCCTGGGGCATTCCAGATGATACCCTCACCTCCGATGAACACTCACCATCGAGGACAACGTACTGGGTTCTATTACTTAAGAAGTCTTCGAGCCACTCACATATTTGGGAACCAATCCCATGCGCTCGTACCTTAGTCAGGAGTCAGCAGTGGGGCACCGAGTCAAACGCTTTCCGGAAGTCAAGGAATATGGCATCCGTCTGATACCCTTCATCCATGGTTCGGAAGATATCATGTGAAAAAAAGGCGAGTTGCGTTTCGCAGGAGCGATGCTTTCTAAAGCCGTGCTGATGCATGAACAGCAACTTCTCTGTTTCAAGGAAATTCATTATATTCGAACTGAGAATATGTTCGAGAATCCTGCAACAAACCAATGTTAAGGATATTGGTCTGTAATTTTGAGGATCCGTCCTTCTACCCTTCTTATGTACAGGCGTCACCTGCGTTTTTTTCCAGTCGCTCGGGACTTTACGTTGGGCAAGAGATTCGCGATAAATGCAAGCTAAGTAAGGAGCCAATGTAGTAGAGTACTCTCTGTAAAACCGAATTGGAATCCCGTGAGGACCTGGCGATTTATTTATTTTCAACCCATCCAGCTGCTTCACAACCCCAGGGATGTCTATCACTATGTCCTCCATACGGGAATCTGTACGAGACTCAAACGGCGGTATGCAGTCGAACATCAGGCCACCATCACACTACAATGCCCCACAAATATGGATACTGCACGATTCGATAAACCAGCCAAACGGAAACCCACAATGAGTCCCTTTTCAAAGCCTGTCACATGCCGATTACGCCGTCTCAAACGACCACGTGGCACCTCCGTGTCCTCCACCATGATCACTGAGTGCCTGACGCTGCTCACGTCCTCCGTATACTCTGCGGGGTCTGGTAACAACACTAAACACAAACCACACTAATTCAGTCTGATGGCCGTGCTACATGTCACAGAGAATTGCAATTCTAATAACTGACCTCCACACCGATGGTGAGTACAAGACCGATGTTTCATAGACATCTGATGTCCTCTGGGTCTTTCACTCTTTGGCAGACAATGTACAAAATTTGGCTAATTGCTTTTGTTTTTGTGTCACATAATACATTACTTCAGCTTAAGACAGAATAGCTAAATAGCTTCATCCATTGTTTCGCCTTGCAAAAGGTGAATATGTCTTCAAAATCATCACTATGTTAATTAATAATTATTTTTCTCTTGTAGGTTCAAAGGTGGAGCGACAGCTATTAGTCAGTATTTCAGACGGATGGTTCGGGAGACGGTAAATTATAGAGAGGAGAAAAACGTAAGCAGAAAAGATTTTTTGGAACTTCTCATTCAGCTGAAAAACAAAGGATACGTTGACGTTGACAAGGGGGATGCTGGTGAACTGAATGGCACCACAGACGTCAGCAGTGAGTTTTCAGTTATATGAGAAAATGTCACACACTTAACAATATTATTAATAATTATAGTTAAAACTCGGAGATCGGTTTCAGCACAAACGTGCATAACTAAGCACGATCCTATTTTAGATGGAATGCTATGCCTTTGCTCACTTATCTACTGAACCGGAAACACACACGCGTCATGAGTGTCTTAAAAAGGAGGACCTGTGTCAGTTTCATCATGCCGTGTGTGTTTCCAGTTCAACAGTTACACTATTGTGTTATGTTTGCTGATATGGTGACAAAACAGGCATATTGGCTGCTTCTTTTCTAGCTAACATGTGAACTTCTTATATGAGACAGCTGTGACCGTATGTACAGTGGTTGTGCGGAACTGTTACTAGGTACTCCATCGCATGTTGCTTTCTCACACAGCCGGCCGCAGTGGCCGAGCGGCTCTAGGCGCTCAGTCCGGAACCGCGCGACTGCTACGGTCGCAGGTTCGAATCCTGCCTCGGGCATGGATGTGTGTGCTGTCTTTAGGTTAGTTAGGTTTAAGTAGTTCTAAGTTCTATGGGACTGATGACCACAGATGTTAAGGCCCATAGTGCTCCGAGCCATTTGAACCATTTTTCTCACACATTGCTGTGTGGGTCCTCTACCATCCTAACTTCACACAAGTTCTCCCGCATACCTAGCAGGACTACCACTCCTGGAAAAAAAGGATACTGTGGAGAAACGGCTCAGTCACTGCATAGGCGTTAATCTAGAAGCAATTTCCACTTCGATGCGAAGGAACTTCCTTGCAGATTAAAACTGAACGCCAGACTGAGACACGAACCAAAACCCTTTTTCTTTTTTGTGGCAGAGTGATCTACCGCCTGAGTTAAGCACGCGAGAGTCACGACCACCCTAACCTCCTAACCTCCCCCCCCCCCCTCCTCGCCGGCCGTGGTGGCCAAGCGGTTAAAGGCGCTACAGTCTGGAACCGCGCGACCGCTACGGTCGCAGGTTCGAATCCTGCCTCGGGCATGGCTGTGTGTGATGTCCTTAGGTTGGTTAGGTTTAAGTAGTTCTAAGTTCTAGGGGACTGATGACCTTAGAAGTTAAGTCCCATAGTGCTCAGAGCCATTTGAACCATTTTTTGAACCCCCCTCCTCTCAGAACTACTCCCACCAATAGCTCTTTCTGACCTCCCAAATTCCAAATACGTTTTCCTGCATACCTTGAGGTACTAGCACTTCTGCACGAAAGAAGATTCCGGAGAAATGAAGGAAGTAAATCTGTGATGGGAGGTCGTGAATTCTGTCTGGGAATCGCAGACTGTAGAACATTCTCCAGCAAAAGGTAAAGGTTCCAGCTTCCAGTTGCCAGCCTGATACACAGTTTTAGTCCGCCAGGAACTTTCATATTAGCATAAACTCCGTTGTAGGGTGAAAATTCATTCTCGAAACAAAGTTTGTTCCCATGAAGCGTGATAATGCCCAAGAGGGTGAAAACAGTTATTTGATAACAACGAAATAAAATGTTTACTTCAGAATTAAAAGAGCCGCCGATGCAGGTAAATTCTTCGTTTTAGGAAATGTACAGCAGCTGTGGACACACACTTGATTACCCCACGTGTTTCCTAATGCAGCTCCACTGTGCTGTAGTAAGTAATAACCACTATAGTTCAATTCTTTTACCTTGGCGGCTCGCGCATGCCCGCCCAGACGCGGGAGATTGCTGCGTTGCCAGTTGCAAACGACGCACGCGCCAATAGAAGCAGCGCCATAGTATAGTATAGTTCGCAAACTTACGTTTAGGGGGGAGCGCGCAGTTCATGAAGTAAAGCCACCACGGCTTCATTAACCCTTTCGCTGCTACAGAGACGTGCTCCCCCCATTACGCGCAGTGCGCGATTTTGTCACTGCACTGCTCGCCTGTGCAGACACATCGTGTTCCGACTGCTTTGACAGTCTTATCATTCGATTCCACAAAAACTATTTGGCCCAAAAATTAGATTTTTACACATCTTCTTGACTGATACCTTCCCCCCATAAATGACTTAATTTTGTTTCGATGTTCAACGCAGTTATTATGCAGCATTAAATATAGTAAACCATTGCACGAAATTTTGAAGAGTTTGCGGAGGTAAAAGTCCATAGACCATACTTTCCGTATGGTCGATTTTAGTTGTCACAATGTTGAGAATGAAATGTGGACAAGATACAAAAATTTCATATAAAATTTACTCTATAAAAATATCTCATTTAAGTACCACATAGGTGTGGTATGTAATATTGAGAAATATTCCGTCTTTCGCGACTGTAACAAAAGGTTTATTTACACTGAGCACGTTGGGCTTTATTTTAAATAAAGAGACAAAGCACTAGAAACTTCAAAAAATTGCATTCAAACGAATATAATTCGTGAAGTAACGCACTTCGATATTGTTTTTAAATAATGAAAATATTACGCTCCACACAAGGTTTGAACTCATAACCTTTCGTGTAGAAGCCCATCACCTTTTCTTTTTTTTTTTCTATATTGTTCGTTGACTTTGTTCGTGGCGGACGTCCAATGAAACTAGTCCGGGTTGTTTGTTGATCCGTACACTCAGTTTTTTTATTACAGAGGGTAGCTAAACCCTCTGTCCGAACACGCTGAGCTATCGCAACTCGTCCGACGACGGGACCCCATGAAGACTCTAACATGTTACGCAAAATACAAACAAACACTGTTGGTATGACTAAGAATTACTCACGCTTCGTCGAAGTACAATAGGAAATAAACAATTACCGCTGTTCTTTATTGCGAAAAAGCAGTTCGTGTGATTGATACAAACACCTTTCCTTGCTATCGCCTGAATTAGGAGTCTTATTGCTTGTTTAGTTTAATTAATTAATAGAATATGAAGCAGTTGGTATAAAGAATGCTTTTTCCAAACTTTCTATAAAAGAAAGTCTGCTATCAAGACATTGCTTTTGTTCTATTACTTTATTTATGACTGAACGTTTCTAAAACTGAACACACTCGTCCATGCTCTGCACTGCAGTCGAGATCTGGCAACGTCGTTCTCTGTTCATTGGCTGACTGTGTTTTGTGACGTCAGATGCGCAGAACGAACGTAAACTCGGCCGCCAACATAAATGACGCGCACTTTAACTGCTTGTAACATATTTCACACATAACACTATTTATGTTCCCTATATATGACAATTCCTACCTAACTTCATGACCAAAGCTTATCAACACCAGCCGGCCGCGGTGGTCTCGCAGTTCTAGGTGCACAGTCTGGAACCGTGCGACTGCTACGGTCGCAGGTTCGAATCCTGCCTCAGGCATGGCTGTTTGTGATGTCCTTAAGTTAGTTGGGTTTAAGTAGTTCTAAGTTCTAGGGGACTGATAACCACAGCAGTTGAGTCCCACAGTGCTCAGAGCCATTTGAACTATTTTTTTTATCAACACCAGTAACATCCTTAGTTTTCGGATATAGGTTAATGGCACATTGAAGACTTCGTGGATGCTAATCAACTCTTAATCTGTCGATGTTTTAGTAAAAAAAAGCCGGTTAGCGATAAACATCAGTAAATCAAAACGAAATATGTTCAGTTTTCAACCATTATCACAAAGTTTATCTCAAATTTTAATGTTATTTTCATGATGGACAATGCAGTAATTGTTCCATTGAAAACGTTCCGTGTTTCCGGCCCGTTGATATAGCACGCCCATGGCCCTGGTTTTGGATTACGGGGAACGTATACCCTTATATGCGAGTAGCGGTTACACAGGCCACACCTGACAGAACGGCCGCCGTATGTCCGCAGCAAACACTTGACACTGGAATGTGGGTCTCACGAGGAGCGTGCAAGGGATGAGTCCCTGCAGTCGCACTATTCACCCGTGTCCTCTGTGGCTCGGATGGATAGAGCGTCTGCCATGTAAGCAGGAGATCCTGGGTTCGAGTCCCGGTTGGGGCACACATTTTTAGCTGTCCCCATCGAGGTATATCAACAACATCTGTCGGCAGCTGAGGGTTTCAATTAATTACCATTTATTCTAGAGAAGCTGCACGGTCAACAATGGTATCTGTTCTTTCGATATCAGTTACTATGTAGTTACTGGAGTTGTGCCAAGGGTGGCTACTGCTACTGTAGTCGCTACTGATTGCCTAAACAGACAACAAAACAATGAAACGAGCTGCAACCAGGAGAGCTTGTATACGAATGGGGAAGACCGTACGAAAACTTGTGGGTCACGAAAAAGAGAGTGAATTTTGGATTCGTAGATAAAGGGAACAATAGTAGGAAGAGAGTGTACACCAAACATGAAGCACAATACTGAATGAAAAGTTGAGATGTTCCAGCTGCACAATGGCGAGCGACGACAATACATTGACCTAGTAGGTATAAAAGGCAAAATGCTTAACAGGCAACAATTAGATTAAGGAAGTGAGGTTGGATTTGACAACCATTAGTATAAGGGGAAAAACTCTCTACACAGCAGTTCAGAATAGATCCAGCTATAGGAAAAAACAATAGAAGATCATAAGTGGACTGATACAAAGATCAAATAAGGAACCACAAGCACGGAAATACAGTAGGAGTGGTGGAATGAGGAGATATGGGGAACAAAGAATGGAAGAATAAAGCAAGGCACCTGCGACCCTAATGCTTCGAAACGAACCATATAAATAAAAGAAAAAAGCATTCTGTCACTGAGCTAGCCACAGTTCACTGGTAACCCATTGGGAGTGCTGTATGGTGGTGACCCTGTACTTCGATCAATGCTGAGGTGTATTGTTGGGTCAAGTGTTGTGTAAGTGACAGGAACAAATGGTTCAAATGGCTCTGAGCACTATGGGACTTAATGTCTGAGGTCATCAGTCCCCTAGAACTTAGAACTACTTAAACCTAACTAACCTAAGGACATCACAGACATCCATGCCCGAGGCAGGATTCGAACCTGCGACCGTAGCGGTCGGGCGGTTCCAGACTCAAGCGCCTAGAACCGCTCGGCACCACCGGCCGGCGGTGACAGGGACAACAATTGGACTTTATTGAAGATGATAATTTTAAAACTAATTTTAGGGAGTCCGACTGAGAAATGAATAGAGAACACTGGTAGTGAGGTGGGGAAATTTTTAACATGCTTTTAATGGAGAGGATACAAAATGCTATGTTTGAGGGTACATGTTTTTAATATGCCGCTGTGGATATGAGAATGATCCGCATCGGTTGAGCTGGCCACTATTTGAATTACTCCACATGGGCTTATATGCATTTTAATAAAATATGTTGCACAGCGAATAACAAATAGGACAGGAGTTGGCGTAGCAAACATGGGATATGGGTATTGCACAGGGGGATCATCTAACTATGAAATGAAACAACAGTCCACATTAATTTCCTTCATTACAAAGTTAGCTGCTAACATATACACGAATATGAAGTTATATTATTCGGTTTTAAGGAACGCACAAAATAAGAAGACTGGCAATTATTGACATGAGACAGCACTAATCTAAAATCTAAATGTCACGGCAAGCCTGGATACCTTAGGTGAATGGGATAAAGACATAATCTACGAATGAGTTACAGAGAGACACACCTATCGAGGATACACAGTGTCCGCCTGAATCTGCCAGAAGCTTGAAAAATCTGCCACATGGAAATAGCATTACTGATTAAGTGACGAATGGGCATTCAGTCACTCGAGACAAAGCATAAGATCATGTAACATACTTGATAATGACAATGCAGCTGTACACCGCCAGTGATTTTACATCCCCTGCTTCCCTATACTGCTGTTTCCCACCATGTTCAGCACTCAGTGCTGTCGAGATTTACCAGCACTGTGTTCCGCTTCAGACAGCAGTACATCAGCTGGCGGCTGCTAGAACAGACCTTCTCTACACCTGCAGGTACTGTCCTCCATCCTATGCCACCAGGCCGAGAGCCTCGCAGTGTCTCTAGGTGAAGGTGTTCTGTTCTGTTTCTCCAGATGAAATGTGTTTGCTCTCTACATATCCACACGATTTCTGTGTTCCAAAGAAACGTGCTCTGCATAGTGCTGGCCAGCGATATTTTTGCTAACAAGAAAACAGCCTCCCGTCCTAGCAAAAGTTTTACAACGTTAACCAGCCGTTTCACTCTCACATATGCGGATCTTAAGAAATTCTAAGTTAGTCTCCCACTGCTCAGCTACGTTTTGTACAGGGTGGGGCAAATAAAAGTGGCCCAGTTAAGGGCATACCATTGAACGTGAATGTATGCATACATGTGTACCCACACCACGTGATCCACACCAGTTCAGAGCGTGGAGCGACTTGTGTCCATGTGAGTGGAGCAGTACAAAGTTGACATTGGCACCCATAGTGGAACAGCGGGTGTTCGTTGAGGAAAGTAACGTGACAGCTAAGTAATGGAAACGATGTTGTCAATTGTTTGCTTAGAAGTTCAGTGGTATCAAAGTACCAGCAAAGAATGCCATGCAACGCTTAATCCGAAAATGGTGTCAGACAGTATCTGTTTTGAACAAGTCAAAAAACATTCCGAAACGTGCCCACACGCCAGAAAATGTGGCTGCAGTTGAACAGAAAATGCTTCACAGCACTACGGAATCAACGCGACGCCTATCGCATATCACGTCGATCATGCGGATGAATACGACACTTGGACCTGCACATGCCTCTGTACCGTGTGTCTGTTGTTCATGCATTAAAACCAGCACATGCTCCTTAGCGCCTCCAGTTTTTTGAGTGGCTGTTCACTGAGACAACAGCGAATGGCTTGGACATGGATCTGTTCTTGTTTCACCTGATTGGTTATGTCAATTAACACAATCACAGATTCTGGGCAGCGAAGAATCCGCATAACTTTCACGAAACATCATTGCATGACAGAAGGTTAGGGTGGCGTGCAGTGCCTGCACGCCGCGTTATTGGTCCCATCTTCTTTCATCAGGTGCTGACTTTGGTGCGTTACATTACCAACATTTTAAAACCATTTGTGACAGCGTTAACAGAGAAGGAAAAGACCTACGGTTACTTCCAATAGGACGGAGAAACTGCCCATACAGCCGGCCGAACATTGGAGCACATTTACACAGTCTTCAAGCCTGACAGAGTTTGTTAGCTGAGGTTAGTCTGGTCGCGGCCCTAGCTGGCCACCCAGGTCACCTGATCTGTCAGTGTGCGATTACTCTGTGTGGGGAGCCACTCAAGTCTTAGGTGTACTGTGACAACCCTCGTAGTCTTCAAGAACTGGAGCAACACATCTGTAATGAGATTCCAGCCATTACAACAGCCCAGCTTCCATGTGTCTTCAGCAACTTGCTGACCAGGGCCCAAAAGCACCAAGAGATGAATGGTGGTCAGATTAGAGATTAGATTAGATTAGATTAATACTAGTTCCATGGATCATGAATACGATATTTCGTAATGATGTGGAACGAGTCAAATTTTCCAATACATGACATAATTAGGTTAATTTAACAACATACTTAAGTTAATGTAACAACTTTATTTTTTTGTGTTTTTTGTTTTTCTTTATTTTTTATTTTTATTTTATTATTTTTTTAAATATTTTTGTTTTTTTTTCTTTTTTTCCTAATTTATATCTAAAAATTCGTCTATGGAGTAGAAGGAGTTGTCATTCAGAAATTCTTTTAATTTCTTCTTAAATACTTGTTGGTTATCTGTCAGACTTTTGATACTATTTGGTAAGTGACCAAAGAATTTAGTGCCAGTATAATTCACGCCTTTCTGTGCCAAAGTTAGATTTAATCTTGAATAGTGAAGATCATCCTTTCTCCTAGTATTGTAGTTATGCACACTGCTATTACTTTTGAATTGGGTTTGGTTGTTAATAACAAATTTCATAAGAGAGTATATATACTGAGAAGCTACTGTGAATATCCCTAGATCCTTAAATAAATGTCTGCAGCATGATCTTGGGTGGACTCCAGCTATTATTCTGATTACACGCTTTTGTGCAATAAATACTTTATTCCTCAGTGATGAATTACCCCAAAATATGATGCCATATGAAAGCAATGAGTGAAAATAGGCGTAGTAAGCTAATTTACTAAGATGTTTATCACCAAAATTTGCAATGACCCTTATTGCATAAGTAGCTGAACTCAAACGTTTCAGCAGATCATCAATGTGTTTCTTCCAATTTAATCTCTCATCAATGGACACACCTAAAAATTTGGAATATTCTTCCTTAGCTATATGCTTCTGATTAAGGTCTATATTTATTAATGGCGTCATACCATTCACTGTATGGAACTGTATGTACTGTGTCTTATCAAAATTCAGTGAGAGTCCGTTCACAAGGAACCACTTAGTAATTTTCTGAAAGACAGTATTGACAATTTCATCAGTTAATTCTTGTTTGTCAGGTGTGATTACTATACTTGTATCATCAGCAAAGAGAACTACCTTTGCCTCTTCATGAATATAGAATGGCAAGTCATTAATATATAATAAGAACAACAAAGGACCCAAGACTGACCCTTGTGGAACCCCATTCTTGATAGTTCCCCAGTTTCAACATCTGCTATATTCAGGTTACTACTATTTTTCCTTTCCTCTGCTGTGTTTCTTTGGAACTTTTATTTGCCACACCATGTACTCCAGCTATTATGCTCATCTCCAGATGGGCACTTCTCGCAAACTGGTGTCCCAGCTTCCCTTTTTTTGCTATTTCTTAAGAGTGACCAGTGAGGAGACCTCTTACAACTTATTGCACAAGAGGTTGTTCACTCCACATAACGTGGTGCCAGGAACTCGTTTCATCACCTTATAAAGAGAAAAGACTTTCTCTCCAAAATGCTGCTCCGTCACTTCTCACGGAACGGCTTGATCACTGCCTGTTACTGACTTCCCCTTCACACTGTTCACAGAAGAGGACTTTTGGCACAAAACAAAGTTCCTCTGAAATGTATACGTATGAGCCAAAACATTATGACCACCTCTTTAAAAGCGTATTGGTCCACTATGCAAACACAATACAGCACTGATTCTACTTCGTATGGATTCTACAAGTCCTTGACAGGATTTCACAAGTATGTGGCACCAGATGTCTACAAAAAAGTCAAGCAATTCTCACAAATTACAGGATGGTTGTTCACGGGTACACGGCTGGCGCTCGCTCTCTGTTCCAATGGCTACAAATCAGGCACATTTGTGGGCCAATACATCAATGCTGAGTTCACTATAATGGCACTCAAACCACTGTAGCACTCTTTTGATATTGCAACACGGACAGTTATCCATCCAGAAGATGTCAACGCTGTAGAGGGAGAGTTCAAGCATGAAACGACGCAGGTGGTCCGCAATAATGCCCACATAGTTCACTCCTGTCATGATGTCTTCAATTTACCACCACTGATCGCATGGAAGCCCAAATCAGTACACTCCGTAGCATAATTCTGCCCTCATCAACCTGCATCTGCGGTACAGTGCATGTTTCGTGCAGCCACTCGCCTGGATGATGACGGGTGAGGACCCAACCACCGACCTGGTGTAACAAGAAGTGCGATTCATTCGACAGGCGACACGTTTATATCGATCCAAGGTGAAAACTCAGTGATGCTGTGCCCACTGCAGTCATAACTGACAGACGTCGTTGAGTCAACGCAGGAACACGTAGGGATCCTGTGATGTGGAGTTCCATTGTCAACAATGGCTTTTGAACGGTGCGCTGCTCCGCGGGATTAGCCGAGCGGTCTTAGGCGCTGCAGTCATGGACTGTGTGGCTGGTCCCGGCGGAGGTTCGAGTCCTTCCTCAGGCATGTGTGTGTGTGTGTGTGTCCTTAGGATAATTTAGGTTAAGTGGTGTGTAAGCTTAGGGACTGATGACCTTAGCAGTTAAGTCCCATAAGATTTCACACACATTTGATTTTTTTATTTTTTTTTTATTTTTAACGGTGTGCTCCGAACCGCTCGTGCCTGCACCATCGTTGTACTCTTTCCTCAGATCTGTCGCATATCGCTGCCTCTCCTGGATTAGACACTGGGCAGTCCTCCGACCTATACCATTTTGTGCTGAGACGTGGTCGTCCAATACCATACGGCCTACTGAATATTTCACCAACATTGATCCGCTTTCCATAGGTTCTCACAACAGTAGTACGCCAAAAGGCGACCAGATCCACCGCCGTTTCAGAGATTCTCGTTTCCAGTCGCCAGGCCACAACAATGTGCCCTTTGTCAAAACCGCTTATGTGAGTGGATTTCCGCATTTGCGGCCCGTATCTTCGCTATAATGACTGCCCGTTCGCCTGTCTTACGCTTACATTCTTTGCTTACTGCATTAGGTGCTCGCAACACCACCAGGAGGCATTCAACCCCGCCGTGGGCTGTGGTCATAATGTTTTGGCTCATGAGTGTATGTTGGAAACAAAGATTATGCTTGAGTGCAGGTGTTCGTCATCCTGTTTTATACGAATGTGGACCTGTTCGCCATACTGCGCAGGGCGCATTACGCATAAAACTGCAAGACGTGATTCCCTGGTGTCTATGACTGGTCCACCGTGCACCACCTGCCAGAGGTGGTCACTTCACCTCATCCGCTCGCTCTTTCCTCCGAAACGCGGTCCGCAATTGCCAGAGGGGCTCTGCCGGACACCAACTCACTGACCTGGGCTTCTAATCGCATCCTAGCTCATCACAGTACCCAGCTAAACTACAGGGAAAGTTACACGCAAAAACCATTAGGAAAGAGAAGGAATTAGTACAAAAGTAGATGGTTCAATTCTGGCAATCACTGATTAAATACAGAGTGCGTTCCATAAGTAATGCGACCAATTTTTTTCTGACACAACGGTACGCCACAGCATGTTGGAACCGGCTGGGCTATGTGGAGGGGGGTGTTACCTCCAAAACGCTCTTTGTCTCAATCGGCTGCGAGCTGCCGGTGAGTCAGGACGTGCGTTTCCGTCAACCCCGTTTCGAGTTTATGTAACACAGCACAATGGATCATTCTGTAGAGCAGCGGTACACTATCAAATTTTGCGTTAAACTTGGGAACTCCGCCACCGAAACGTTTCCATTACTTCAGCATGCCTTTGGGACTGACTGCTTGTCCAAATCACAAGTTTTCCGATGGCACAAGTCGTTTATGGAGGGCCAAGAGGAGATCACCGACGAACCTCGCAGTGGACGGCCATCAACCGCACGAGTCGACGAAAATGTGACGCGTGTGCGCGATTGTTAGAATTCTGAGAGACGGCTGAGCCTTCAATTGATAGCACAGACTCTAAACATGTCAAAAACAACCCTTTTCCGCATTGTGACTGAAGATTTGAATATGAGAAAGGTGTGTGCCGAACTCGTCCCAAAAGTGTTGACCAACGAACACAAGCACATGCGAGTGCTTTGGTGGTGAGAAATGTTGGAAATGTGTGAAAATGATCCTCATTTTTTAAACTCAGTTATCTCTAGTGATGAGTCGTGGATTTTTGAGTAGGACCCTGAGACAAAAGTGCAAGAGGTGCAGGACGCACTCCTGCTCTTGCAACAGCAGGGTAAGGATGTAATTTTCTGCTGGGTTCCAGGGCACATAGGGATTCCTGGCAATGAACTTGCAGATGCGGCTGCCAAGGAGGCTTGCTCCATCCCACCTCCTGCTCGCTGTTCCGTCCCCCTGCAGGCCTTTACGTCTTTCGTGACTCGGAAGGTCATGCGTTGGTGGGAGGCTCAGTGGCTGGACGTGAGGGATAATAAGTTGCGAGCGGTGAAGGATTCTGTCCGACCGTGGCTCACCTCCTTCCGCCACTGACGCGCTGAGGAAGTAGCCCTTACACGGCTTCGAATAGGACATTGTCCTTTGACACATGGTTTTCTGTTACGTCGTGAGGAGCCACCAACGTGTCAGACGTGTGGGACACAGCTGTCGATACGACATATTTTAACTGTGTTTTATATGCGGGTTTGAGGGACGATTTCCGTTTCCCACCAGACCTACCCTCTCTTTTAACTAATAATGAGGCGAGTGTTGCTAGAGTTTTACGTTTTTGTGTGATGTCTGGCCTTCTTCCCAAACTATTGGGATTGACGTCTTAATGTGCTGTCCAGTGGTTTGGTCACCCATTATTTGTAAGTGGTCACTCAGCCACCGTTAATTATTTTTCCCTGTTTGTACTGCTATTTTATTTTTAGTTTTATCTCCCTGTTTTGATGTGCTGTGTCCCATATTGCACTTTGAACAATACCAATTCTCTCACTATTCGGCTCTGAATTGAACTTTTGGGAACGGGCGCTGATAACCTCGCTGTTGTGCGCCCTAAAACACTAATAATAATAATCATCATCATCATCTGAGACAAAAAGGCAGAGTTTAGAGCGGCACACCCCATCGTCGCCCCATCCCAAGAAGGCACGCATGAGCAAGTCCAGGATCATAGGACCGTTGCTATTCACAATATACATAAATGACCTGGTGGATGACATCGGAAGTTCACTGAGGCTTTTTGCAGACGATGCTGTGGTGTATCGAGAGGTTGTAACAATGGAAAATTGTACTGAAATGCAGGAGGATCTGCAGCGAATTGACGCATGGTGCAGGGAATGGCAATTGAATCTCAATGTAGACAAGTGTAATGTGCTGCGAATACACAGAAAGATAGATCCTTTATCATTTAGCTACAAAATAGCAGGTCAGCAACTGGAAGCAGTTAATACCATAAATTATCTGGGAGTACGCATTAGGAGTGATTTAAAATGGAATGATCATATAATGTTGATCGTCGGTAAAGCAGATGCCAGACTGAGATTCATTGGAAGAATCCTAAGGAAATGCAATCCGAAAACAAAGGAAGTAGGGTACAGTACGCTTCGTCGCCCACTGCTTGAATACTGCTCAGCAGTGTGGGATCCGTACCAGATAGGGTTGATACAAGTCATAGAGAAGATCCAACGGAGAGCAGCGCGCTTCGTTACAGGATCATTTAGTAATCGCGAAAGCGTTACGGAGATGATAGATAAACTCCAGTGGAAGACTCTGCAGGAGAGACGCTCAGTAGCTCGGTACGGGCTTTTGTCAAAGTTTCGAGAACATACCTTCACCGAAGAGTCAAGCAGTATATTGCTCCCTCCTACGTATATCTCGCGAAGAGACCACGAGGATAAAATCAGAGAGATTAGAGCTCACACAGAGGCATACCGACAATCCTTCTTTCCACGAACAATACGAGACTGGAATGGAAGGGAGAACCGATAGAGGTACTGAAGGTACCCTCCGCCACACACCGTCAGGTGGCTTGCGGAGTATGGATGTAGATGTAGATGTAGATGTAGATAACCATGCTCATTGTCTTCTTTGACGTCAGAGGCTTTGTCCACCATGAATTCGTACCTACCGGGACTACAGTGAACCCATCTTTCTACTTGGAAGTGCTCGAAAGACTGAAAAGGAGGGTCTCGCGCTGCCGAAGCGACATCAAGGACACGAGGAAAGTTCACCACGACAACGCGCCGAGGCACAGCGCCTTCATTGTGAACGACTTCCTGACCAGGACCAAGCCTCCATTGTTTCCCCAGCCTCCCTGCAGTCCTGACCTGGCTCCCGCAGATATTTTTTTTTTGTTTCCTCAGTTAAAACAAGTCACGAAAGAACAGCATTGGGACACGATTGAAAGCATCCAGGCACATGTTACATCAGCTCTAAAGGACATTCCGGAAAAGGCATTCCAGGATGCCTTCCAGGCATGGTAACACCGCCTCCAGAAGTGTATCGTCGCAAGAGGGTGCTATTTTGAAAATTTTTGATTATTTGTACGAATATATTCAATAAATGAGTTTTTTTTATGAATTTGGTTGCATTACTTATGGAACGCACCTTGTATTTTATTAAACGACAAGTACGGAATTCAAATAGTAATAACTTTACATCAGTTATGAATAACATGTGAGTCGCACCAGTCAAGCAATGGATAGAAGAAGAAAGAAAAACTATATTTGTACAGAATCTAGACTCTGGTAGGAAGGTTGGATTAGCAGTATAACTGCATATTAAGGGTACAGAGTTGGAAGTGGTCGAAAACCCAGCAAATGTTTTATTTAGAAAAGCATCTATATGAAGAGATAGTATATCAGTATGATAAGAGTTGCTAGTCCTGTTATGAAATGGTACCCTTTCGTAGTTTTTCATATTTTGCTTACATGTTGTTCCTGACATGATATTTTATTGAGCTACTCTGCTCTGGTCTGCTCACCGTCTGTTTCCATGTTGCTTACAGAACTGACAATTGACGAAGTGGCGGCACAGGCGTTCATCTTCTTCGCAGCTGGCTTCGAAACTTCTTCGTCGACAATAAGTTTCACTCTCTTTGAGTTGGCTCACAATATCAGCCTGCAGAGCAAACTGCAAGAAGAAATAGACTCAGTGCTCAAAGAGGAAGGAGACATCACTTACGAATCGATTGCTAAGATGACATACCTCGATAAAGTTGTGTCAGGTAAGTTCAGCAAACTATTGTTATTGTTGTTGTTGCTTAAATCAGGGCACACTACAGCGCAGTTACGAGCCCTCGAAGCAATAGCTGTAAAACCGTAGACAACCAGAGTCAATGGGAACAACTTCCAGTATGTTGTCGAATCCGATCTCCATACAGGTCCACTATTGCGAGAACAACATAACCATTGCTCCATTTTGTCTGCAGAATGTCGTGTTTATTTCATTCACTTTGCCGTTTCCAGTCCGTACCTAGACACAAACCAATATTACAAACTGTACATCTGTAGGCCGTAGGGAAACACATTACACTTCATGAAAACACTAAATTTTATAACAACTTTGAAAAGTTGATTATACAGGGCGTCTCAGAAGCTGTGGTCAGTATTCAGGGATATGACAGAAAGGATTATTCGAAACAGACAAGTCAAGTAAATAATGGGCTCTATAATGCGTACCTTAAGACCTATGAGTGCTTCTTCATCTTCGATACTGCGAAACAAATCTCTTCTACTGCATGCTCTTTGCTTTCCATATTTTGGGAGGTGGAAGCATGGGCCAAAACAAGAAAATAGGACATCAAGTAAACACTGCAAAAACGAATTTTTCTGACCAGACATATTCCAGACATGTTCAGTGGGCAACTTGTCAGGAGGGTGTACTGTCAAATAAACCAGTGCTCAGTTTCGATCTTCGAAGGAGTCCCTACCATAACTCGCCGGCCATTACACTTTGCTTCGTGGGGCTGCATGAAGAAGAGGCATCTCGGATTCTATAGCATACGTGATGTGCTGGTTGTCTTGCGAAGGAGAAGTAGCAGTCGGGATTAGAGGCTGCGTTCAGTGCCTCCATACGCATTGCCCAAACAGTTTCCTTCCGCTGCGTTCCTCATCTTCCCAAAGCCATTTCACCTAGGCTGATTCATTGTTGATTAGTCTATTATTTTGTCCCTACTAGCTCATTTCGAGCTTCTGGTTGTTTTCTAGTGATGCATGTCACTTTATGCATCCGACCACCAGCTTAATAACGTGTCGGTCCGCTTGAAGCACACTGCATGTGGCTCTGCGGTACAGGACCCTGGACCCCCAAGTCCGCCACCATGCGCGCCAAGTGGGAACGGCTCTGACTCCGAACACTACAAGATGCGCACACATCCTGTCTCTCAGAAAACTTCAACATTTCTAGTTGAACCGTACAGCCTGCTATTCCTTCCCGTCAAACAGGACATGCCTGGCAATAGCAAAGTATGAACACTCCTACGGTCAATGGCGACCGTTCTTCATGCACAATAACGTCGCGAAGAAAAACTCTCTGCGGTAAAATACCAATGACTCTTCGATTCGCCCTTCTTCTTCCCAAAAGCTGCTCTTTTTGACACGCGTCTGTGACATCAAAAACATTTTTTTCCAATCGCGCGTTTTCGGCCAGCAACTAGCCTCGCATCAGAGGTCCTCTGAAAGTAAAAGTAGTGTCCGATGGTAAGCTTTTATATTTTCTGCAAGCAGTGCTCCATTAGGGAACCGTAAGATTGTTGTCTTCTGAAAGCACTCATCCGAACACGAGAAATCGCCGGCGTCCCACTGACAGAGGGCCTTCTTTGGCCTCAGCTCGGCCACAGGGCACTCCTCAGTTTAAATGCACAGTAGCTGACCCTCCCCCCCCCCCCCCACACACTCCCCTGTGGGGAGCCCGATATCGTAATTTTCATGGAGTCAACACTAGAGGCACGTGCCGGAGGACTGCTGTTTTTCGTTATGTCAGTCACTTCCTTGCCTGTTTCTAATTCACCATGCTTTCTGTTTCCTTGCGCTCGTTGAAGGCATACAGAAAAACAAGGAAGACCAGCACCATGTGAAATGTATTTGATATAAAGTTATTGAAATGTCATTACATACAGCTACTGTAATCCAATTGACTTAAATGAAACGTTAATATCGTATTCTGCTCCATCATTATCCCCTAATTAGTGTGATACTCTCATATTAAATGAAAAGAGGTTTTTCAAAAAGATGGAGTTTTCCAACAGAACACCACATTCATTAGAAGACAAACTACGATTTAGAGCCGAAACATTATGATAAAATAGATTCCATCCTTTGCGTATTACAGTCTTTATCATGCATAATGTGTACACAAAAGTTGCCATGGTGTGGAACGGAACAGCTTCTGCTTTCCAATTTCGTGTACGAATAACCTTTGTTGGATTGGATTTGGCTATTTTTCTAGTGTCGTTCGTACTTGAATTGTATACAGTAATGATAAGTATTTATCCAAGCAACGTAAAGAAATTACCCCAAAATAATTGTTCATTGCCTATTAAAAAGAAGCCTTAGTGGTCTCCAATGAATGGCTTTGCAATATGATCAATCACCATTAAATATTGATAAGGTCAAAATGCACTTGCTTAATAGCTTGTTTGTCCGTCTTTGGAACGAAATGCATCACTGATTCTGCGTACCAGGGATCCGACAGTTTGTTGGTAAGTTTGTGGATGTCGACGCATAAATCAGACACTTCGTGTAAATAATGTGCCGCTGATTTGCGTACCCGGTTATGGCACCCGATAGCGACCCACGTGGGTTCCACAGGATTTAAACCAGGCGAATTTGGCCGCCGAAACATCAAGGGGAGCTCATCAAACCACAGTAACACGGTTCTGGCTCTGAGACACGGACAATTATACTGCTGAAAGACGACATCGCCGTCGGGGAAGACATGAAGCATGAAGGGCTGCAGGCGGTTAGCAGCTGTCAGCGTGTCTTGGATTACTCCACAGGTCCCATGCAAGCGCAGGGGAATGTCTTCCATCGCGTAATACTGCCCCACCAACCTGCGCCCGTTGTGCGCTGCACGTTTCGAGTCGCCGTTCACCTCGATGATGGCGTTTGGGGAGACAACTAGCGACCTACTGTCGCAGAAATGTGATTCACCTGAAGATCCGACACTGTTCCATTGATCGATGGTCGAATTCCGATGGTCCTGTGTCCACTGCAATCGTAACTGACGATTTCGTTGGGTCAACATATGAAAACGTAGGCGTGGTCTGCTGCGAAGCTCCTTGTTCAACAATGTACGATGAACGGCGTGCTCTGAAACACTTGTGCGTGCACCAGGATTGTGCTCTTTCGGCAGAGATCGCACACAGCGCCATATATCCTACTTTACAGAGCTGACGAGCATCCGAACCCCTCGTTCTGTGAGGAGTCGTGGACTTCCAACGACTTAGCGCCTAGTGGCAGCTTCACTGCCCTTCTGTCTCTTTGCATAGGTGGTGGTTACGACAGTAGCACGTGAACATTCGACCAGCTTCGACGTCTTCGAGATGCTCGTTCACAGGCTCTCCGTAATAATAATCTGCCCTTTGTAAAAGTCGCTTACGTCATTTGATTTCCCCATTTGCAGCCCATAGCTTTGCGACGACGAACCCCTGTCCATGTCTGCTATGCTTACGTTCCTTTTTTTTTTTTTTTAATATAGTGTGTGGTGTGGACTGAAGAGATCATCCTTGATGACTTATTCTTCTAGGATGGGATGTAAGGATAAAAGGAAAACACTTTATTTATTACACATTCAGTTAGGCTTGGGCACGCAATGGGTCCTTTAGCCTGCTGTCTTTGGTGATGTCTATCTCCTGTGGAGGGTGAAATGTGTCAAGGCTGTTATGTATGACTGCTTCCTCGTGTTATGACAGATTGCCTATGGGAGGTGAAACGTTATTGACTTCGGTACTCGATACTTGTGCCATCTTGCACGGTTTACCGTTCCTACCGATTCTAATTGTCGAACTTCGCTCCTAAGGGCATCGATCTTGTCAAAAACTCGTAGAGCCTTGTCTTGGACCTTCTCTTGTATAGTGGTCTCGTGGAGTGCGGTGCGGATGTCGACGTTTCTTGTCCACCATGGAGCTCCTGTGATCCAGCGATAGCAAATGTTTTGCAGCGCTTGGAGTTTGTTGTAGTAGGAGACGCACGTAGTTCCCCACGACGTGGAGCCATACAACATTGTGGGTTCCACTGTTGCCTTATACAATTGGAGTTTAGTCTTAGGGTTGAGATCCTTACTCTTCAGGAACGGAATCAATGACCTGGCCATCTTCTGGGCCGCCGTCTTCTTGTCGTCAGTATGCTGCGTAAAGAGTAATTTTTTGTCAAGGTAGACACCGAGATACTTCACTCCCGGCGACCATGGGATAAATTGGTCAGCTATTTGGAGTCTGTCGTTCAGAACTGGTTTCCTCCGTGTGAACAGAACGGCTGCCGTCCTCGTCGGGTTGATCGTTATCTTATTTTGCAGCGCCCAGCGTTCCATTACAGTAAGTTGCCGTTGCATCCTAGCGATTAGCTGGTCCAAGTGTCGTCCAGTTGTCAGAAAAGCCGTATCGTCCGCATAAAAACTCGCCGTAACAAGGGGGACTGTTGGGATGTCATTTATATATAAGTTGAAAAGCAGAGGCGAATGACAGAGCCCTGCGGAATTCCTGCGGAGATCAGTTTCATTTCGGATTTTTTGTCGTCGACTCGGACATACAGTTTCCTGTCCTGCAGAAAGCTGTCTATGAGTCTAATGTAACAATCCGCAATAGGGGTAGTGCGATGCAGTTTGACGATAAGGTTGGGCCGCCACACCTTATCGTAAGCTTTTTCGATGTCAAGGAAGACACCAATCGTGAAGTGCTGCTTGTTGTATCCTTCTTGTATCCGTTCGGTGATCCGTAAAAGTTGAAGTTTGGCAGATAACTTGTCCTTGAAACCGAATTGTTCGGGTCGTATAACATCATGCGCTGTATACTGTGCTTACGTACGTTTGTTACCATGCCACCTGCTCGCAACGCAACTAGGTGTCGCGGCAGGCAGTTATAATGTTTCAGCTATCAGTGTACTTGTCACATATGCCAATGGAGAGAAGAAACAGCTGTTAGTAATAAGTGAAGACGTCATTAAAATTATCCGCCACTGTGCGAACACAATTCTAATGCTATTTTTTATTGCTTCCTGGTTGGGCTCGTATACGTTAGAGCACGGGCCGTGCTGTTTTCTTTATGGCACTGATTGGTGAATTTCACGTATTTTGTTACCATGTTTGTCAGCTGTAATTCTTAGACGAGTAAGTTAAGTGACGTTTCATTCTCTTCCAGAAACACTGAGAAAGTACCCCCCGCTGGCCTTCTTGAACCGGGAATGCAATAAGGACTACCAGGTGCCGGGCAGCGATCTCGTCCTGGAGAAGGGCTCGACCGTGCTGGTGTCGACGCTGGGACTGCACCGGGACCCCGAATACTTCCCGGACCCCGAGCGCTTCGACCCCGAGAGGTTCACCGAGGAGGCGAAAGCCCGCAGGCACCCCTATGTCTACCTGCCGTTCGGAGAGGGGCCGCGCATCTGCATAGGTGAGTCCCACGCATGCTTTGCCACTGTACTCTGTTCAGGTGTACGCTTCTTCACTGACACATTGACCTCCACAGCTCTTGTATTTTCCCTCCAGATCCTAGTGTAACATGGACTACGTCAGTCCCTTCTCACAACAGAATGGTAACAATAACCACTGAAGGGCCAAAGAAACTGGTGTAGGCATGCGTATTCAAATACGGAGATACGTATACAGGCAGAATACGGCGCTCCGGTCGGCAACGCCTAAATACAGTATGTCATCAAAAGTATCCGGACACCCCCCAAAAACATACGTTTTCTATATTAGGTGCATTGTGCTGCCACCTGCTGGCGGGTACTCCGTATCAGCAACCTCAGTAGTCATTAGACATCGTGAGAGAGCAGAATGGGACGCTCCGTGGAACTCACGGACTTCGAACGTGGTCACATGACTGGGTATCACTCGTGCCATACGTCTGTACGCGAGTTTTCCACGCCCCTAAACATCCGCATGTCCACTGCTTCCGATGTGACGGTGAAGTGGAAACGTGAAGGGACAAGTACAGCACAAAAGCATACAGGCTGACCTCGTCTGTTGACTGACAGAGACCGTCGACAGTTAAAGAGGGTCGTAATGTGTAAGAGGCAGACATCTATCCAGACCATCACACAGGAATTCCAAATTGCATCAGTATCCACTGCAGGTACTATGACAGTTAGGCGGGAGGTGAGAAAACTTGCATTTTATGGTCGTGCGGCTACTCAGAAGCCACACATGACGCCGATAAAAACCTAACGACGTCCCGCTTGCTGTAAGGAGCGTAAACATCGGACGATTGAACAGTGGAAAAACGTTGTGTGCACTGACGAATCATGGTACACAATATGGTGATCCGATGGCACGATGTGGGTTGGACGAATGCGCGGTGAACGTCATCTGCCAGCGTTTGTAGTGCCAACAGTAAAATTCGGAGGCGGTGGTGTGTGATGTGGTCCTGTTTTTCATGGAAGGGGCTTGCACCCTTTGTTGTTTTGCATGGCACTAACACATCGCAGGCCTACGTTGATGTTTTAAGTACCTTCTTGCTTCCCACTGTTGAACAATTCGGCGATAGCGACTGCAACTTTCAGCACGATTCAGCGATGGGACGCAGTATCTCCGAGGTAGCGATGAATTGCGGATTTTCCCGTACGACCATTCCACGAGTGTACCGTGAATATCAGGAATTCTGTAAAACATCAAATCCCCGGCATCGGCGCGGTCGGAAAAAGCTCCTGCAAGAACGGGACCAACGACGACTGAAGAGAATCGTTCAACGTGAAAGAAGTGCAGCCCTTCCGCAAATTCCAGCAGATTTCAATGCTGGGACATCAACAAGTGTTAGCGTGCGAACCATTCAACGAAACAGCATTGATGTGGGCTTTCAGAGCAGACGGCCCACTCATGTACTCTTGATGACTGCACGACACAAAGCTTTACGCCTTGCCTGGGCACGTCAACACCAACATTGCACTATTGATGGCTGGAAACATGTTGCCTGATCGGACGAGTCTCGTTTCAAATTGTATCGAGCAGATGGGCGTGTACAGGTATGGAGACGACTCATGAATCCATAGGCCCTGCATGTCAGCAGGAGACTGTTCGAGCTGGTGGAGGCTCTGTGATGGAGTGGGGAGTGTACATTGGAGTGATATGAGACCCCTGACACGTCTAGACACGACTTTGTCTGGTGACACGTACGTAAGCATCCTGTCTGATCACCTGCATCCATTCATGTCCATTGTGCATTCCGACGGACCTGGGCAATTCCAGCAGGACAATGCGACACCCCACACTTCCAGAATTGCTACATAGTGGCTCCAGGAACACTCTTGTGCGTTTAAACACTTCCGCTGGCCATCAAACTCCCCAGACATTAACATTATTGGGCATATCTGTGATGCCTTGCAATGAACTGTTCAGAAGAGATCTCCATCCGCTTGTACTCTTACGGATTTATGGACAGCCCTGCAGGATTCATAATGTCAGTTTTCTCCAGCACTACTTCAGACATTAGTTGAGTCCATGCCACGTCGTGTTGCGGCACTTCTGCGTGATTGCGGGGGCGCTACACGATATTAGGCAGGTGTACCAGTTTCTTTGGCTCTTCAGTATAAATCACTCAAACGCAGACACAAGTTAATCATGAATTATGTTTCTTTTTCTATGTATGAAATGTATCCGTTAACACTTATAAGGAACATAAACACATTAAAAATTGGAATACACAGTACTGATGTTGCAAAATATTTATTTTATATTGCGCTGTGAACCGGTTTTCAGCTTTCCAGAGGATTAGCAGAATACTGAAGACTGAACAGGCAGTTCACACAACATCAGGGACAGCCTCTATCTGCGCAAAGCTTGTTATTTCGAAAGATCTGTAACCATTTCACAACATTTCTTTACGAAAAACACAAATTACAATGCTTCAATGTTATAAAGGGCATGAAGAAAGAAATATTCTGTAATGACGCACTGAATGTTCTAGAAACTGAAGATATAAGTGTAAATTCCTAAACCTGCTGACTGACTGACGTATACATCTTGTACCAAGCTAGTTGTTCAGATATTTCTTCAGGTGTCTCAACTATACAAAAAATGGTCAACTGTCATTAAGGATACTCAAACAGAAACGAAGAAGGTATGAGCAAATATAATTTACATTACACTCAAAGATTAAAAAAGTAAGAATATAAGGCTAAAAGAATACACAAAGTGAGCAAGTGAGTGCCGATGCGGACTACAATGTTATGTGGAGAAAACTACTGATAAAAATTATGAACAAGCGAAGAGAGAAAGTGGTGGGGGGAGGGGGAGGTGAGGAAGGAGTCAGCGCAGTGTGTGGAGTGGGGAATAACTACACTGTTTACAAAAAATATATTATCTGATCGTGAGGAAAATGTTAAGTGGAAGCTTCAACTTCAGCAGTGGTGAATAGCGAAACTGTATTTGATCATGCAGGATTAAGTCATGATTCTATGTCTGGTGTTCGTTGATAGCTAGAGTTTTAAAATACGCCAGTCTTCCGCCTTTATTTGCTCCAAGGGCAATATAACATTTAATATCATAAAAATGGCATTGTTTCATAGCATGCTCAGCAAATCTCTACCTCATTTCATGTTAAGTCAGGCTAGTGTTATAATCATACCTTGCTGACCCACATATAACTGGCACACAACCTGCAGAAAATCCTATAAGTCCCACTACGTTGTAACGGTGAAATTTTATCTCTGCTATTGAACGGAATGTGAACAACAGCATTCTGAACACAAAAAGTTGGTACGTGAGTATATTTTCACAGTCTAAAATATTCAGTACATCATTGCAAATTATTTCTTGATTTGTACACGTATAAAATTGAAGAACTGTAATTTGAATTTGTTGTATAGATGTATGGTAGTAGAACAGTTGCAAGTCTTCGGAAATAGCAAGCTTTGTCCACATAAGAATTTTCTCTGATGTTTTATGGACTGTCTGCTCAGTCTCAAGTTTTCTGATCATGGTTTAGAAAACCAGATGTCGGTTCACAACGAAATACAAAAGAAGTATTGAGGAACATTATATTCCGTATTTCAGTTTTTAAAGATTTTTAAGGTTTTTTTAAGTCATTATTCTTCATTTAGACTGTTTTGACGCTGTGTTCCACCATTTACAGTCTTGCGCTAGCATTTTTTTTTCTCTACTTAGCTATTACATCCAGCACAATGTATAACCTCTCGTCTTGACTTACCCCCACAATTTTTCCTCTGCACTGCTATTTCAAGTGCCAACTTAACTGTTTCTGTAGGCTATAACATATGTTCCTTCATCTGGTAAATGTCTACCATAGACTTCTATTCCCGACTATGCCTCCTAGTACTTAATTTAGTGTTTGGTGGGTCCACACAATTTTTCAGTGTATTTGATAGCATCACATTTCAGATACTTTCTGTTTATTCTTCTCTGGACTTCAGATACTCAGCATTTTACTTTGACAAAATACTGTGCACCTCTTCCTCAGTTCTACGTGAATATCTGATATCAGTAAAAGCTCTTCTATTGACGAAAGTGTTTTTCAGCTGTGCTGACGCACACTTATAAACAGAGATTTAAAATCGAGTAGTATAAGATGGGTGGGGAAAGAGGGAGGAGAGATCCTGTGGGGCTATATTAACTGCATGGCGTCCATTTTGGAAGCCGCCATATTGGATGAGATTCGTAATTAAACGGACAAGGTATCATGTGATATACTCGGTGGTTATAATTATGTGCAGCTACTGACGCAGGTGTACTGTGAGCTGTAATTATCGTACGGCACCGAAACTTGCTAGATTTTCTGATGTGTTAACTATTATTTTCCAGCGTGAATTGGTTAATTCACGCTGGAAAATAATAGTTCCAGGTTTGGCCACCAGGCGGAAATCTAGCGCAGTGAGTAAAGGAAAGGCGTATAGAAATGTTTCCGTATTAATGGATTAGGAACGGGACGTGGGCAGAAAAGGTCAAACAAGTGAGAAAGTCATAATGTTGATTTTATTATTAACCGTTAACATAATTTGTTCAGAATGAATATTGTAAAACGACGTGATCAGCAGTTGCTCGCAGCAATTTCGATAAAATCTGAGCATATATCCCCAGAGCCAAAAGTCACGTCGATTCAGATCAGGTGATCTTACAGGCCATCCATCTGGAAAACCTCTGGAGATAAGACGTTCGTGGAACTCGATCTAGTATGGGTGCCAGTGTAAAATCGTAAAACTTTCCATACTGTTGGCTGTGGGATGGACAGTTCTCGTGACACTGCACAGCCACCGCCCTCTACCCAGGGCTCTCGTTGGATGGTCAGTTACAGCAACAGCAACCTTGTAGATAACTTCCTCCGGGGTAGGACGTCTTCCTCTTCCAGGTAACGCACCAGGCCCACCCGAGTATTCGAATTTCATTATCATCTTCTGTAAACAATTTAATGACATCGGGTCTCTTCTCAGACGTTTCAGTTGGGGATACTATCTCAATGCAGCGCTGTGATTACTGACGTTCACACAACACAGTTTCACTGACAGTGCAGCGTCTCTCTCCTCAATAGCCATACTGTTCACCCACTTTGGGTCTTGTCAAATGACAGTGTGGACGTCATACCGCCATACAAACGATGTACAGCGCCAGATTTGCACCTGCTGGTCACAACTAGAAGTAATTTGTTTTCCGGCGTAACGCAGCAGTAACGCATTACCGTATCTACAAAATTTCGCTGCCATATGACAATTGCAGACCACACTGGACCTCCGTGAGTAGCTCCACTTTAATAATAATTATCGCCATCCATTTGTAAACAGATAGGGAATTACAAGAGAAAAATAGCGGTGCTATTATTTTAGCAAAACTTTACTTATTATCGTGTTGCGTAGCGGTATGTACAGAGCGATGCAGATGGTAATTTTAAGGGGCTACACGATATGCTCGCAATTGCAATCACACCTCTCAATGTGATTATAGCTTGCCGCACACAGTGAGATTTGATCAGTAACTGCTCTGTATCATAACTTTACTTGCTATCGTGTTGCGTAGCGGTAGGTACAGAGCGATGCAGATGGTAATTTTAAGGGGCTACACGATATACTCACAATTGCAATCACACCTCTCAATGTGATCATAGCTCGTCGCACGTACAGAGCGATGCAGATAGTAATTTTAAGGGGCTACACGATATACTCACAATTGCAATCACACCTCTCAATGTGATCATAGCTCGTCGCACGCAGTGAGATATCATCCATAACTGCTCTATATCATCCGTAGCCATTTTAAATCATCCAGCTCATAGTCTGCCTGCGAGAGACCAGTTTTCACGGAATTTTCAGAGGGGTTCCACATCAACACTTGAGTGTAATAGGTGGTCTGTTGGGTGGCGTTTAAATCCTCCGCTATCACATTGTTGTTCCCCCATCTTGATATCGTCACGGTCTCAATGTGTTCGGGTTGTGGTTACGCCATCAGCTTTCACATAAAATTCAATCATAATTCGAGAATGAACAAATCTATGCTCAAATGAAAGACGTAACCATTTTTTGTCTTGTAATTCTCAAACTGTTATGTGCAACCCTTTGCATCTGAAAATTGCGGGCTGTATCTAAGATGGAGGCTCTCAAAATGACCGCCATATTGGTAACGCAGCCTCACAGATTTACCCTCTCTCCCATTTCACATTACTTGCTTTAAATCTTTGTTTATCCGCCCGTTTTCTTTTTAAAAGTATGATAGTCACCTATCGACCACCCTATGCTTAAATCTTCCTCAGATCTTCATTTGCCTCACAGAGGCACGTGTAGAACAGACGTCCAACACATGAACAGTTACACCAACTTTGCGATGCGAACCATGAGTTTAGCCAAGCACGAACTACACGTTCAGCAAAAAGTTCTTTCCCTACACAACGGCAGACTGGAGTGCCCACTCCAGTTCCAGCTCCAGCGTTTCTGGCGCGGCAAGTAGCGATCTGATTGGCTCGCTCGTCTGTAAACCTAAGGTATACTTCTCGTACACTTCAAAGACAATCCATAGCGAACCAAATCGTTCGCTGTTGATGCTGGATACAGAATAGCATCTTTTCCAGTGAGACTGCAACGACTAGTATGCGAAGTAATTGAAATGTTGATGTAGTAGACATAAATATAAAAGCTGTGAAGTAACAGCCAACTTTCAAGTTCAACGTACCATCGAGAATGCGGTTATGAGAGACCAACGAATGCTGCATGGTGGCTATAATTTAAGTGCTGGTACTCACGGAGCTCCAGTGCAGCCTGCAATTATCGTACGCCAGCGGAACATGGCACATATACTAATGCATTAATGCGGAACTGATTTACACTGTAAAAAAATTAGTTCCAACTGTGGCCACCAGGTGTAAATCTGGCGCTATGCACTATTTGTATGACGATATGACATCCACGCTGTTATTTAGCAAGCCATGTCATGAGTCAACAATATGGCTCTCGAGGAGAGAAACTGTGCCTTGTTAATGAAAATATTTTATGTAAACGGCAGCAGTTACAGGGCTTCAATGAGAGAGTATCGCCAACTGAAAGGCCTGAAGAGAGGCCTGATATCATTAAATGGTTTGAAGACGATGTTAATGAAATCTGTGAAATCTGAAAACAATGCAGAGCTTGGTATGGCACCAGTAAAATGATGGTGATATTTGGTTTGTGGGGCACTCAACAGCGCGGTTATCATCGCCTGTACAAACTCCCAATCTTTTCATAGTCCCGTCACGTCACTTTTCCTGAATGATCATGAACTGATGAGGACAACACAAACACTCAGTCCTCGGGCAGAGAAGATCACCAACCCGGCCAGTAATCGAACCCGTGACCCCGTGGTCCAGACGCAGCAACGCTAGCCACTAGAGCACGAGTTGTGGACACCAGTAAAATGAAGGCGACCCATCGGGGTGGGAATTATTGACGAGGTTTCCGTTGCTGTAACTGACCGTACATCACGTGCACTTGGTAGTGCTACTGCCCGTGCAGTGGCGCGAGAATTGTCCATCCCACGATCAACAGTACGCAAAGTTTTGCAGTCAGTTTTGCAGTGATACCCGTAGAAGATTCAGACGATGCAGCAAGTGAAACATTATGATCCGCAGCAACGTTCTCAATTTGCTCTTTGGTTTCTGGCACAGATCGAAGATGTTGCCATGTGGTCGGACAATATTTTGTGGAGTAATGAGACACATTGTACGCTTCAGGGTGCATTGGATATACAGAAATGCCTAATATGGAGTGCTGTTAAACAGTGTGTTGGGCACGAAGAGCCGCTGCACTCACCGTATGTGACTTTTCGGTGTCAATCCACAAGCACCTTAATTCTCTGCTCGGTTTTCTTTGAAGAGAACAACCCAGAGGGCCTGCCAGATGTTCCACGACGTCTACATGATATCGAGATGTCATTCTACAGTTTGCGATTCACGCTTTGCAAGAGCGCAACTGTGCTAAAACCACTGTTTTCACGCCAGATGGGGAAATACCTCACGCTTCAGCCAGAGAAAGATCTGCTTAACGCAGCCTTCCACGAACGTATTATCTCCAGAGACTTTCCAGATTCATGGACTATACGATCACCCGATCTGAACCCATGCGGTTTTTCAAAAATGGTTCAAATGGCTCTGAGCACTATGGGACTCAACTGCTGAGGTCATTAGTCCCCTAGAACTTAGAACTAGTTAAACCTAGCTAACCTAAGGACATCACAAACATCCATGCCCGAGGCAGGATTTGAACCTGCGACCGTAGCGGTCTTGCGGTTCCAGACTGCAGCGCCTTTAACCGCACGGCCACTTCGGCCGGCATGCGGTTTTTGCTTTGGAAATATCTCACAGAACTTGTTTACCAGAACCATGTTCGATCTCTACCTGATCTGTTGGCCAGCATACAGGAACAATGGATAACATCCCACCGGAAACGCTGCGAGCAACTGTTGATCACTCCCGTTGCAGCATCTCGTCCACATATTAGCTGCTCATACTGAACAAATTGCGTAAGCGGCGGATAGTAAATAAAATCAATATCATGGTTTGCCCATGTCCCGTTCCTAATCCATTACATGTAGAAACATTTCTGTACGTCTTTTTTGCAGTCACAGTGCAAGAGTTGCACATCGTGGCCAAAATTGGAACTAATTTTTTTCCCAGCGCAAATCGGTTGAGCATTAACACATTAGAAAATCGACCAAGTTTCGCTGCCATACGATAGTTACAGCGCACACTCGACCACCCGATATACAGTTTAATCGTCAGCACCTGTTGCTGTTAGGAGTGTCAATATCTCTCATCAGGTCTCGTTTGTGGTTTTTCTACTTTCTTTCTATATCACACCCTTGATATTCAGCTTACATTATTTCATTCCCCATCGCCAAAGTACATTCTAATACTTGCAAACCACGTGTACGAAAACCTGCGGTTTTTGTTGTTGATGCTTTCGTTGTGTACCATGTTTCCAGTTCCATTGTAAACCGTGGCATTTGACGTACATATGTTGTAATATAATGTTCTACCATATTATATTGATATTGCAGTTGTAATAGGACGTTTGCCGAGGCACTACCTCTAAGTTTCACCTCTGTACCTTTGTGTTTCAGGTATGAGGCTGGGGCTGCTGCAGACCAAAGTCGGACTGGTGTACATCCTGTCAAAGTACAGCTTGCGGACTGTAGAGCACACACCATCGAAGTTGGATTTCCACACAAGGTCTTTCCTACTCCTATCGAAAAGCGGTATTCACCTCCGCCTCAAAAAGAGGGAATAAAACAAAATTCCTGACAAATAAAACTTTTAAAATTCTAGAATTGCAGTTATGACCCTTCTTCTTCCTTAAAACAAACCTGCATCCATTTTGCGACTGGTCTTGTTGCATTCTAACGTACATTGTAATACATCTAATTATTTTCGAAGATAATAACGAGTAACGAAAACGTGCAGTCACTTAGAACGTTGGTACTGAACATATGGCCTGATGGGAAGATGTTCACAATTTCAGTGAGACATGTTTCAAACATTTATTTCATGCAACTAAACTGCGTATTTCAATGTGTACATCTGCACTGCTCAAAAGAATTAGAGGACCATGATTTTAGGTGTTGCGTACTCCAGAGAAATACGAGGGCTATTCCGAAAGTAAGGTCCGATCGGTCACGAAATGGAAACGACTATGAAAATCCGATAAAGCTTTGCACAGATGTGTTGGGTAGTGTCTCTAGTATAACCCCAGTTAGCATCACGTCGCTCTTCTCATTTCTGAGCTCGCAGTGAGTGCGTAAAGATGTCTAGAAAATAGTGTCTGCCGCCAAGTACGGGGGCCTGGTGAGAAATTTCCCCTGAAGCTATGCAGCTAACATTACATAACTGTCGTGCTGTTTCGTCTTCAAGACAATTCTCAGCCGCATTCTGCAGGGGCAATGAAGATGCTCCTGCATCGTTTTCAAATGGAAATGTGAGATTACCCACAATACAGCCCGTAATTGTCTCCCTCTGAGTTTCAGCTCAGGTCACATGAACCGCTGGTTATGAAGACAACATTTCGGCACAAGACAACGAGCCGTAGGCCAGCGTAGAGAATTGGCGGAGAGCACTGGCGGCTGCCTTCTATAGCGAGGGTATGGGAAAGTTGGTACAACGCTACGATACACGTCTAAGTCGGGTCGGCGACTATGGAGATAAGTAGCTGCAAGGTGTATCTAACTGTTGCAAATAAAACATTTTTGATTTTTACCGTGGTTTCCATTTCGCGACCTATCGGACCTTACTTTCGGAATAGCCCTCGTAATTGAAGAGTGGGTGTGTTACAAAACGATTTTTTTTTTTTTTTTTGCGAATTGACCACTTAGGATCACACTACAATTTCATTTCTTCTTTGTCTAAAGTTTCCTCTTTCTCCAGTACTCCTTCATATGGGCGCTGTGCTGTTACTTCTGTTCATCCGTCGAGGCTCTTCCAGTCTTCTTAGTTCTTTAGACTTGAAATCCTTCCAAATTTTGAATCTTGGTCCGAAATGTATCCCTATTTAACATCAGAACTTCTTGAATGTTTAACATTTCCAGAACTTTACGAGCTTCCTTAATCCATGTCGTCGTTGTCTTCTTTTTCCACAGGTAGTCGAATATCCTTTTGGTTATTCTGGTTTTGCTCATTCTAATAACCTCCACTTTTTCAAAGTCTCCGAGGTTTTCTCCACCTTTTTGTAGATTTCACTATTGCTCCGAAGTTTCCAGCCAGTTTCAACCTGGGTTGGCCCCATGATTTTTCGTAATATTCTTCTTTTTAGTATCTCCAGCTTTTCCAACTTGTAATTCAGTGAGAGGCATTCCCTGGCATACAGGCACTCTGTTTTTACCACATAAATGTAGTGCTTTATTTTGGCATTCCAAGACATGCACTTTTTGGTGTAAAGTTAATGCGTAAGCTCTCTCCATTTTTGAGACCTGGTCCCCCACAGCACCTTTTTCCAGTCAGTTGTTTTGTATAGAACTACTTAGACCTGACTAACCTAAGGACATCACACACATCCATGCCCGAGGCAGGATTCGAACCTGCGACCGTAGCGCTCACACGGTTCCAGACTGAAGCGCCTAGAACTGCATGGCCACACCGGCCGACTCTTAAGTCCTGTCTTGCCAGCAATACTTTCCAGTACGTTGATATGTATGGTCGCTTATTCTAAGTTCTCTGAAAGTCTTACAAAATCATCATCAATAGCCAAGCAGTTGACTTTGATTCCTCCCGATTTTCTTCCTAGACAGATTGATTTTCAAGTTCGGAGTTCCAAATTCGCACATGCTTCTCCAGGACACAGATAAATAGTATTGGTGATAATACACATGTCTTAATTTCAAATGGATGGGACAGTTCTGCCACAAACGTCACTTTGGAAGCTGTGCTGTTAAGTTTTCTCCGATAATGTTTGCCAGCTTGTTTTTGACCCCAAATTCTCTAATGATCCTATCTAGGGTCTCTCTATCCACCGAGTCAAAAACTTTTTTTAAAGCCAATGAAAGAAACCACTATATTTTTGCCATTCAGCTTTCTGTGTCGGATTACTGATTTGAAATTATAAATTTGTTCGGCAAGGGAGCGGCCTTTCTAGAAGCCACCCTGGTATTCTCCAAGTTGTCTATCTAGGATTCCTTCAGTTCTACTCAGCAGTATCTTTGAGAGGACTTTTTAGGTGACTGGTAGTAGTGAAACGTCCCCTTTGAACAATTATACAAGACTGTGCAGAAACTGACACACAATATTTTTAGCGCAACGCAATCTGACTTTCAAAAATCCCTACAAAAGAATGGCCCTGACTAACATTAACTTATACGTTTCACAAATCACTTACCTCACAAAAATCTTGGTTACTCGAACTACTGCAATACAGCGAGCGCCACTACTGCCAGCTAACTAAAAGATTCAAACTACGGAAGGCACTAACTACTGATAGGCATAGTTAGCAAATGAAAGATTTTAATAGAGAACAAACAAGGTATTTACCTTAATAGTCATCAAAAGTCATAATATATATAGCAGTTCATGACATCCAGTCTTACAAATTTCAAAACTCCGCCATCTCTCTCCTCACATCCACCACTGCTGGCGGCTCACCTCCAACTGCGCAACGCTACGCGCTGTTAACATCCAGCTGCTGCTGCCCAACACTACAATGGCAGACAACAATGCAAACTAGCCACAGACTGCACACAGCACAGCCAGTGATTTTCATACAGAGCGCTACGTAACGTTGCCAATAAGAAAACATAAACGGCCTACTTACATAGCCCCCATGCTCCCCACAAAAAATTTTACAAATTGTTTTGGGCAGTGGCCAATAATGATTTGTTAAAAATTTTTTTCACAATTACAATAACAAAGAAATCATATGCACACACTTATTGATACAATGTTAGTCAAAAGCTAAAATTTTCTCACAGTCCATAAAGATAGTCCTGATCGTTCATCACAGTAAAACAGCACTGTTTTTCTCAAAGTCTGAGCAGTAAAAGAAAACGCACAAGGAAGCAGTGGATTTCCATGCAGTCTTGAAGATGTAGTGTTGTACTTCAAACAGAAAGACAGTGCTGACTCTTAACATGCAAACAGGTAATGGTCCACAACAGAGCAAACCCACAGCAGAGTCAGTCGAAGTTTTGAAGAGTATTGGTTAGTAGGTCATCACAGAGCAGACCCACTGTAGTCCTGGTAGAAATAATGGTACTGGTGAGTCATCAAAGTATAGACCCACTGTAGTCCTTGTAGAAATAATGGTACTGGTGTGTCATCAAAGGTGTAGACCCACTGTAGTACTTGTAGAAATAATGGTATTGGTGGGTCATCAAAGATACAGACCCACTATAGTCCTTGTAGAGATGGCCAGCAGCCATCTGTTGCGACTGTGCAGGTGCAGAATCACCATCGAAGAGTCTTGCGCAGAATATAGCAAGTCCATAAACCACCACTTTTGCACTCACAAAGTTTTTGGAATTGTCATAAGAACCAGCAGTGCTGTTATCCAGTCCCTTGCTGAATTATTAACACACGTGCAAACACTAACAGTCCCTACTTCTCACATATTGTGCATTACTATGACCAACAAAAACGTGTGCAGTGAAATGTAACTTTCAAGTTACTTAATTTGATGAACTGGTGTCAATTACAATTTTATAACATAAGAATACAATAACAAACATGCAAAATGCATCATTAAAGAACATAACAATACAGATAACATTTGTAGTAAAACAGAATAGAAATAAACATGTACCCCAGTGTTACAAGAACTATGACATAAGTACATAGATAAAAAATCAGAATCACTTTTGAAACATCAACTTCACACATGAGCATTAAAACAAAACAGAATAAATAATGTCTAAACATCTTTACAATGTAAATAACGTATTATTAGAAAAATTCTACAACATAACTTTTATTAGCTAAACACACAAAGACAGGAAAAACACAAATATACAGGAGTACACAAACACATAGGAGGATAACACAATGGAAAGGACAGGGTTCGTTTTCAGTGTAACATTTTGTACTGCGCCGGCCGCGGTGGTCTCGCGGTTCTAGGTGCGCAGTCCGGAACCGTGGGACTGCTACGGTCGCAGGTTCGAATCCTGCCTCGGGCATGGATGTGTGTGATGTCCTTAGGTTAGTCAGGTTTAAGTAGTTCTAAGTTCTAGGGGACTGATAACCACAGCAGTTGAGTCCCATAGTGCTCAGAGCCATTTGAACCATTTTGTACTGCAGTATTTAGCAAACAAAACCCTTTTTTTCTAGGAGATCTCCATTCGTTCATCATTATTCCCAAAAAGTCCTTTCTATACCTGCTTTCTGTACTTTTTTCGTATAACTTCTCAATGCATTTCTTCCAATTCATCGCAACTCATTCTCTTATATAGTCTACCCCCTCTTAAGCTAACTTAAATCTACTGAGCTCAGATGCTAAACTAAGGGACGAGGCAATGCAGCAGCACAAAACAATTAACACAAACAGCAATGATAAAAAATACAAATGGCAAAGCAAGCAGCACAAATTAGCAAAGCAAATGCAATATTACAACTAATATAAGGCAATGCGCAGCAAACAAGAAAAATAAATCAGTTGTAAAACTAGCTTAATACAATGTAAAATTCAGTATGACTATGCCTGGCAAACAGCAGCAGCAAATGCAATAGCTTATACCTAATCATGAAAAAGCTCAAGCAGAAAAAATATTACAGTATAGATGGCCATGTCTAATACCTAAGTCATATCTTAATACTAGAGTGATGCATCACAATTTATTCTACAAAATAAATTACCAAGTACTTGAAAAGAAAATTCTGTATGCAATTCCTGTGAAGGGAAATGTCTTTTTTGTGCTCCTTCGTTTTTCTTAAGTACATCCATCATAAAGTTATTTTTTACTGGATCTGTAGTCATAAAATATTTATATTAGTACATCTATAAAATTTTATTTTAACCAATGCTGCAGTGCAGCTAGGAACTAGATATTAAACAAAATAGGCAAAGCAAGGCGCGAAACGTCATTCACTAGCCAAATGGCATTTCATAATGCAGTAAACAATCTTTCAACTAGCAAGACAATAGACATGAAATGTTTCTCATCATTTCATTTCAGTAAATATCATAAATAAAGAACTCTACAGTGTAATCATGTTTTCAAGTTTGAGCGTGTCGTATTTGCGATGCTTTCTACAAAGGAATGTCAATAGCGCGGATAATGGCCTCCTTTTTTTTTTCTCCACCTAATGGCTTTCATTTGTCAGACGACTACCTCTCAGCTGGGCGCCCAAAACGCATTATGTCAAGGTCATTTACCTTTCTTACCGAAATATTTGCGACAGCAGTTTCCGTTACAGTGACAGTCTCATATAAAAATTTCACAGGTCGAGAATTTGCGTTGCAAATCTGTAGAAACAAAATCCTATAAATATAACGGTGTCCAAAACATATTCGTCGGCATTGTGATACATTCACGCATTTACACACATTTCATAACTCTTAAAGTACGATTCTTGGTTTCCAACATCCTTTTTCTAAAATCAGAGTGCCTAACCACTACTCATTATTTCTTACCTTATTACTATATACATATTCGTCGACACTTCAATATATCATCATAATAAATACATAGCATAATTAAGTTCCCCATATAGCATCAGCTTATTGATCATAAACATACCACAACAGCATAATACACATTGTCATCGTAATAATAGCATCATAAAACCTCAACCAAATCTGAAAAACGACGTAGATTTCTGCAATAATTTCAAACACTAAAAAATATACTCTGCTCATTTCAATAGCGTCATCTAGCTCAAACATACTTTAAAATCATGATCCCGTACCAAACACATCATTCAGAGCTCTCATAGTATCACAATGGTTCTGAAAAAATATGAACAGTTCACAAAGTACAGAAAAAATACAATTTCCAGAATGAGATTTAAACTCTGCAGCAGAGTGTGCACTGATATGAAACTTCCTGGCAGATTAAAACTGGGTGCCCGACTGAGACTCGAACTCAGGATCTTTGCCTTTCGCGGGCAAGTGCTCTACCAACTGAGCTACCGAAGCACGACTCACGCCCGGTACTCACAGCTTTACTTCTGCCAGTACCTCGGCTCCTACCTTCCAAACTTTACAGAAGCTCTCCTGCGAACCTTGCAGAACTAGCACTCCTGAAAGAAAGGATATAGCGGAGACATGGCTTAGCCACAGCCTGGGGGATGTTTCCAGAATGAGATTTTCACTCTGCAGCGGAGTGTGCGCTGATATGAAACTTCCTGGCAGATTAAAACTGTGTGCCCGACCGAGACTCGAACTCGGGATCTTTGCCTTTCGCGGGCAAGTGCTCTACCAACTGAACTACCGAAGCACAACTCACGCCCGGTACTCACAGCTTTACTTCTGCCAGTACCTCGTCTCCTACCGTCCAAACTTTACAGAAGCTCTCCTGCGAACCTTGCAGAACTAGCACTCCTGAAAGAAAGGATATAGCGGAGACATGGCTTAACCACAGCCTGGGGGATGTTTCCAGAATGAGATTTTCACTCTGCAGCGGAGTGTGCGATGATATGAAACTTCCTGGCAGATTAAAACTGTGTGCCCGACCGAGACTCTAACTCGGGACCTTTGCCTTTCACGGGCAAGTGCTCTACCAACTGAGCTACCGAAGCACGACTCACGCCCGGTACTCACAGCTTTACTCCTGCCAGTACCTCGTCTCCTACCTTACAAACTTTACAGAAGCTCTCCTGCGAACCTTGCAGAACTAGCACTCCTGAAACAAAGGATACAGCGGAGACATGGCTTAGCCACAGCCTGTGGGATGTTTCCAGAATGAGATTTTCACTCTGCACCGGAGTGTGCGCTGATATGAAACTTCCTGGCAGATTAAAACTGTGTGCCCGACCGAGACTCTAACTCGGGACCTTTGCCTTTCATGGGCAAGTGCTCTACCAACTGAGCTACCGAAGCACGACTCATGCCCGGTACTCACAGCTTTACTTCTGCCAGTACCTCGTCTCCTACCTTCAAAACTTTACAGAAGCTCTCCTGCGAACCTTGCAGAACTAGCACTCCTGAAAGAAAGGATATAGCGGAGACATGGCTTAACCACAGCCTGGGGGATGTTTCCGGAATGAGATTTTCACTCTGCAGCGGAGTGTGCGCTGATATGAAACTTCCTGGCAGATTAAAACTGTGTGCCCGACCGAGACTCGAACTCGTGACCTTTGCATTTCGCGGGCAAGTGCTCTACCAACTGAGCTACCGAAGCACGACTCACGCCCGGTACTCACAGCTTTACTCCTGCCAGTACCTCGTCTCCTACCTTACAAACTTTACAGAAGCTCTCCTGCGAACCTTGCAGAACTAGCACTCCTGAAAGAAAGGATATAGCGGAGACATGGCTTAGCCACAGCCTGTGGGATGTTTCCAGAATGAGATTTTCACTCTGCAACGGAGTGTGCGCTGATATGAAACTTCCTGGCAAATTAAAACTGTGTGCCCGACCGAGTCTTGAACTCGGGACCTTTGCCTTTCGCGGACAAGTGCTCTACCAACTGAGCTACCGAAGCACGACTCACGCCCGGTACTCACAGCTTTACTTCTGCCAGTACCTCGTCTCCTACCTTGCAAACTTTACAGAAGCTCTCCTGCGAACCTTGCAGAACTAGCACTCCTGAAAGAAAGGATATAGCGGAGACATGGCTTAGCCACAGCCTGTGGGATGTTTCCAGAATGAGATTTTCACTCTGCAGCGGAGTGTGCGCTGATATGAAACTTCCTGGCAAATTAAAACTGTGTGTCCGACCGAGTCTTGAACTCGGGACCTTTGCCTTTCGCGGACAAGTGCTCTACCAACTGAGCTACCGAAGCACGACTCACGCCCGGTACTCACAGCTTTACTTCTGCCAGTACCTCGTCTCCTACCTTCCAAACTTTACAGAAGCTCTCCTGCGAACCTTGCAGAACTAGCACTCCTGAAACAAAGGATATAGCGGAGACATGGCTTAGCCACAGCCTGGGGGATGTTTCCAGAATGAGATTTTCACTCTGCAGCGGAGTGTGCGCTGATATGAAACTTCCTGGCAGATTAAAACTGTGTGCCCGACCGAGACTCGAACTCGGGACCTTTGCCTTTCGCGGGCAAGTGCTCTACCAACTTTTTTTTTTTTTTTTGTCTCCTTCCTCCCCTTCAACCCATCCTTTACGCTCGCCAAGTGTTGCCTTCTCGGCCCGGCTTCTCCGCCTTTAAGAATGAATGTAACTTGATGATGTGGAAACGCGCTTCTTCTGAACGACGAACGAAGTATGCCCCTTCTGTTGCCTTTGTTTGCAACATGGCTTGAATAAAAATAAATGTAATTTCCATGGAGGAGGCAGTCTCATAATTGTTGTGGAAATGTAACTGCATCTGTAAATTTCGTTCTCCGTGCGTGGAAAAACGGAAAGAAGCAAACTCATTATTCCTGATAAGTATAATTTCCTTTTTCAGAAGGTAATGAAATAAAATAGGCTTCTTCTGCTTGATTTTACACTTAATTAACATAAATGGGTCTTCTTGTGAAAAGAAAAAGAAAGAAAGACAGAAACTAATTAAATGGTGTATACCAGTTTCATCACTCTTTCCCCGAAACCAAAGTAATAGATACACATAGGCTTAATTGGTCTATACTGATGATCTTCTCTGACTACATTCTGTTGGAAATCGTCCTCCTGCTACTTGAAGTACAAACTTTAACCAAAAATCATTCGTCTAATATACGAAATGCTTGGATGTGCAATGTAAATTACGCATTTCTATTGGTTACAGGATTGTTTTAGTTAAAAAGTTTGCGTAATTTTCTTTGTATTTTTTAGTACACATCAACTTGTGGTGCTCAGTTGTAAGGTATACCCAGAAGTCCTCCCTATTGCTTGATTCTTTTGTTAGGACGTAATGCATCGTTTGGCCTTTCAACCAGTTAATTGCATTTCGTTTTGTTTTAGGGTAAGGTATACCGTCAGGGGTTAAAAATTCAGCAGGCGTAACGGCGGTGGGCGTAGTTCTGCTGATGCTCGCTATCTTTTGTCTTATGTAGAGCCATATATCTTTTACCCTGTCACACAGCAATCTATGCTCTTCGGTATCTGGTATTTTACATAATGGACACAGCGGTGACTCGGCCAATCGAATAGAGTGAAGTTTAGAGTTCGTCGTAATTTTTCTGTTTACAGCAAAGTACCAGGTCGATTTGACATACGTTGGCAAGTTCCGGCAGTGAATATTTTCCCATATTGTTTCCCAGTTATAACAAGGATACTTTTGTTCTATGTCGTTTCTGGGTTTGTCTTTCATCAAGTTATTATAAAGTTCTTTAACTTTCATGATGTCTTTCCCAGGAATCCTTGCCTGTATATAGCTGTATTCTACGAAAAAGTATTTCAAGTGGTATAGTCCGTTGGGTATGTGTTGGACATTTATAGGTGCACTGACGTCAGCAGGAGCTATTTCGTTTAACAAATGTGCAGCAAGGGTACCACTTGGCTCTTTACAGTGTTTGTATGTGGTAGCAAGGTATAAGGCTTGCGCTTTTTTGCTGACATCGGTAAGATTTAACCCACCACATTTCGTAGGGAGCATCAGAATGTCATATTTGACTTTGAAAATACGTCCGCGGCTCACAAAGTGTCCTAGTGCAGATGCGATGCTTTTCAACAAAGTCGCAGGTGGTGGCAAAACTTGTGCTACATAATTAGCTTTGGATGTGATGTATACATTTGCCACTGTTACTTTTTGAAGTTCATCGAGTTTCCTAATACTATGTGCTTGTACAGAGGCGCGTATGCTGTTAAGTGATTTTCGATAATTCGCAGCAATAGTGTGCTTGATATTTCTTTTAAAATCTATGCCGAGACATTTCATGGTTACAAGCTCGCGTAACAGATCCTGCGTTTGCGTCCCAATTCCACAGCCGATGTTGAAAATCCCCGACTTTGTTCTATTAAGTTTTGCACCAGATGCCTGTTCATATTTTGTTACTATTCGTAGTGCGCTCTGTACTTCAGCGCCATTCACGACTAGGAAGCCAACATCATCAGCGTATGCCTTGCACACGATCTTTTCTCCATGTATTTGTAGTCCTTGTAGATGTTTCATTAGGGAGGCAAGCAGGGGCTCAATGGCGATGGCGAAGAGTGCCATTGACATTGGACACCCTTGCCTAATGGAGCTGGTGACGTCAATCGAACGGCTAATGTGTCCATTGATGACAAATCTAGCTGAATTGTTTGTTAATGTATTTCTTACTACCGCAATGAATCGAGGTGGGAAGCCCATTGCGCCCATGGTGCGAAGGAGAAAACTATGGTTAACTCTGTCGAAGGCTTTGTCAAAGTCGAGTGAGATGAGTGCACATTTTATTTTGCAGACGTCGGCCGTTGAGATTAGGTCCCTGTAATCACAGAGGGTCTGGAGAATTCTTCTGTCTTTGCCCACACTTGTTTGATAAGGGCCAGTGACGCTGGTCATTGTGGTTTTCAGCCTGCGAGCGAGGATGCGGCCAAAGATTTTGTAATCGCTGTTTAAAAGCGTAATTGGCCTCAGAGCGCTTACAGATTTCGTATTCGTAGTTTTTGGCACTAGCACTACGAGTCCCTCACGAAATTCTTTCGGGATGTCATTCGCAGGGTTTAGCAGTTCGTTGCAGATGAGGGTAAACTTGCCTTTTACGAGGCCACTGAATCTGCGATAAAATTCTGCTGGAATTCCATCTGCCCCTGGAGCCTTATTTTTCGTGCTTCCATATATAGCTTCTTCGACATCTTCTTCAGTCACTTCCGAGAGGAGAGTCTGTGCTTCCGCGTGGCATACTTTGCCCTGGAGGTTGATCATTAACTCGTCTTGAAGCTGTTCGTCAACCGGCTGACTAGACATTAAGGATTCAAAATGCTGTACGATTGCCTCTTTAATCTCTCTTTGCTTCGTCAGCTTCCTTCCATCATCAGTTGTTATTTCAGATAATATCTTGCGAGACGCCCTTTTGCTTTCACGAATGACATGATAAATGGAAGTAACCTCGTGCTGGGCTATGTTCTGGGCACGCGACCTTATGTGGTAGCCTTCCAGTTGTTTACGCCGTAGTGCTAAAATTTTTGCTTTAATTTTGTTAATTCTTTCGTGGTTGTCCACAACTGTTGCATCGCACTTGTACAAATCCCTTAGACACTGAAAGTAAAATTCTATAGTTGATTTGTACCAAAAGTTTTTGTCTTTGGAGTAGTTTATGAAAAACCTCCGTATTTTAGGTTTGGCATGTTTCAGCCACCAGTCAGTGCCAGAGTTGTACGAGCTAAATTTGCTTTCACACTCTCTCCATACCTTGTGAAATGCCTCCTGACAAGCATGGTCTTCCAGATGTGACACATTGAGCTTCCATGTGCCTCTACCTCTGAATGTCCCTTGTTTTATCAGATTGATTGTGCATATGTATGCAGCATGATCTGAAAAAACGGTAGGCCATACTTCGGACTGCAAAATGAGGTGTTTCCAATTGTGCGTTACATATATCCTGTCGAGACGGCTCGCCGAGTGACTTGTGGCGTGGGTGAAGCCAGGGGCTGCACCTTGCATATGTTCCCATGAGTCTATTAGTCGTAAGTCATTAACTATACGTTCCAGTTCAGTACACTTGTTGAAATTGGGAGTTTGGTCTTTGGCATGCAAAACACAATTAAAATCCCCTCCTAGGATAAGGTGTTCATATCGAGTTCCAAATAGTGGGACAATTTCTTCTTTATAGAACTCCGTTCTGCGGTGCCTGTTACTGGATCCTGAAGGGGCATACACGTTAATGAGTCGTATTTTGTTTATTGTGGCCGCTATGCCTTTACTGTTTGGTAGTTTTACTACATCTTGGACTACTATGCCCTCCTTTGTGAGCAGAGCCGTGCCCATTTCCGCTCCATGCCCTGGGTTTGTAATGGCGTTGTAGCCAGGTACGTTACCAAGCTCAATGTCTGTCACTTCTTGTAAAAGTATAATGTCACTGTCAGAAGCGTATATAAAATCTTTTAAGTTCTGTAGTTTAAAGGAACTATGAATCTTATTAAGGTTTACTGTCGCGATTTTGTATGCTTGTAGGTCAGACATTCTTCGTTCTACTTGATCTAACTTTAAAAAACATTCTTCCGTTTTGTCTCGCAAACGTCAGCTTTAAAACGCGTCTTAATAATATTCACCGGTAGCAAATGTTTCAGCGGTGTGTCCTTGTTCTTTAGAATGTTCGTTCGCGGAGACGTCGTCGTTGAAGATATCAGCCACCTGTGGGGCTAGCTTACAGTCTGTCTTAGTTTCTGAAATTTCTGTCATTTCAGCGTCGGGATTGTTATGGTCGCTTTCGTCTGCCCAGCTGGTTGAGGTTGTCGTCGTGGGTGGGACGAGTGAAGCTTCATGAGAGTGACTCGTTTCTTGAGGGTGGTTGGATGCTGTCTTTGTTGGTTTTCCTTGGACGTCTCGTTTTTCCAGCGCAGAAGGGGAACGCTCCCCAGAAACTGGTGTCGCTTTCGTGTTGCTACAGATCTGTTGGCTTAAGGTACTACCTATTTCCTTCGCTTTTTGTCGAAGTATGGGAGCTGTCTCCTCTGCACCTTTGCGCGCCAGCCGGCGTTTCTTATTTTTCTTCGGAGAATCGCCTCTCGACGGACTTTCTTCAGCATCCAAGTTAGTGTCGCTTTCCTGCAAGGTGTGTCGGTCTTCAGCTTCCGGCGGATCTGCTGCCTTAACAATTGCAGGCGCTTGTGTCGGTGGAACTTCAACTGTTTCCGTAGATTGGCGGGACTCTTGTAAGTCGTCAGCTATGACGGCACTGACGTCCATCGGAATTCCAGTGTTTAGAGAATTTGTATTTGCACACGATTCAGGGGCTGAGGAGACAGTCGGCCGTTCGCGTGCCACGGCGGCGTAGGTTCCAGGCAGTGTTGTCATCGCCGGTGGCCTGGCGGCCTCGCCGGCCGGCAGCTGTGCAACGCGCCGCTGTATACATTCTGCGCGAACGTGCCCAGGCTTCTTACAGGCGGCACAGGTTCGCGGTTGGTCGTCATAAATTACAATCCCTCTATATCCGCAGACATTGATGTACGACGGGATGTGCTTTTGTAACTCTACACGAAGCTGCCGTACGCCATTTAGTACTGGGAATTTATGCGCGCTTGACCATTTCTCGGCAAAGTTGCTGAGCACTTTCCCAAAGGGCGAAATTACAGCATTAATTTGGTCTGTTGTAATCTCAAAGGGTAACTCGAAGATTCGAATCGTGCGAATGCCAAAACCAGCATGTGCAACGGTGACTTCACCAACGTTTCCATCTGAGTGCTTAAATTTCATGACACCTCCGGAAGACTCAACTATTTTCTCGCACAACTCGGAACTACGCATTTTAACAAACACGACACAAGCTACAATCGACAGGTGGATCCCAGTTACATCATTAAAGGAAAGCTTCACATCTTCTTCTAACCAATTTTCTACTTCAAACGACCTGGGTCTGGCATATCGAGGATCAAAAGTAAGTTTCAACGTATCTTTTCGACTTGGTTGAGCCATCACTGCATGCTACTCATTACTTCTCGAAGCGTTCTATAACAGAGTTTTAAGCCGCAGCAAGCGCAAGACTTACCACGCGGAAGCACAGACGGCGCAGCGCACACCACACTACGTCCTACCTCCACGCCGTCCGCCGGCGAACTGAAATTTTTAACCCCGCCGGGAATCGAACGCGGGACCCCGCGCGCTGGAAGCGAGAATGCTACCGCAAGACCACGAGCCGCGGACTAACTGAGCTACCGAAGCACGACTCACGCCCGGTACGCACAGTTTTACTTCTGCCAGTACCTCGTCTCCTACCTTCCATACTTTACAGAAGCTCTCCTGCGAACCTTGCAGAACTAGCACTCCTGAAACAAAGGATATAGCGGAGACATGGCTTAGCCACAGCCTGGGGGATGTTTCCAGAATGAGATTTTCACTCTGCAGCGGAGTGTGCGCTGATATGAAACTTCCTGGCAAATTAAAACTGTGTGCCCGACCGAGACTCGAACTCGGGACCTTTGCCTTTCGCGGGCAAGTGCTCTACCAACTGAGCTACCGAAGCACGACTCACGCCCGGTACTCACAGCTTTACTTCTGCCAGTACCTCGGCTCCTACCTTCCAGACTTTACAGAAGCTCTCCTGCGTACCTTGCAGAACTAGCACTCCTGAAAGAAAGGATATAGCGGAGACATGGCTTAGCCACAGCCTGGGGGATGTTTCCAGAATGAGATTTTCACTCTGCAGCGGAGTGTGCGCTGATGTGAAACTTCCTGGCAGATTAAAACTGTGTGCCCGACCGAGACTCGAACTCGGGACCTTTGCCTTTTGCGGGCAAGTGCTCTACCAACTGAGCTACCGAAGCACGACTCACGCCCGGTACTCACAGCTTTACTTCTGCCAGTACCTCGTCTCCTACCGTCCAAACTTTACAGAAGCTCTCCTGCAAACCTTGCAGAACTAGCACTCCTGAAAGAAAGGATATAGCGGAGACATGGCTTAGCCACAGCCTGGGGGATGTTTCCAGAATGAGATTTTCACTCTGCAGCGGAGTGTGCGCTGATATAAAACTTCCTGGCAGATTAAAACTGTGTGCCCGACCGAGACTCGAACTCGGGACCTTTTCCTTTCATGAGCAAGTGCTCTACCAACTGAGCTACCGAAGCACGACTCACGCCCGGTACTCACAGCTTTACTTGCCCGCGAAAGGCAAAGGTCCTGAGTTCGAGTCTCAGTCGGGCACACAGTTTTAATCTGCCAGGAAGTTTCAAAATACAATTTCATAAGTGTGAAATTATCCAACTGTGTAATTGCGTAAACATGTGTCACTGTCATATAAAAATTTTTTGTTTCTCTGTTAAATAATCAGATAGCTGTGTAATTCTGTGTTGGAGAAATATGGTACCGATGTGTAAAGTTGTATAAGCAAATACCATATTAGCTAGGGCTCCTTGTGCTTGCCAAACACATGGTACACAAAGTAGGCGTGTACCCCCCTGAGGATTAATGTAATTATACCCTCAGGTGTTACAGATTACAGCAATTGAATGAAATGTATCACGGAAAACCTTTGTATCATTGTACTTCAAATATCTTTAAAAATAAATGTTTTAAGTACAAAATTAATCACTCAAATACGTGTACTGTAGCGCTAAACTGTGCGTCTTGTAAGATAATCTCTGTGGAAGTGTCGTAGTTATCGTCCTTCGAAAGCTAAGTTCTGCAGAAGTCAATGTACTTACCTCATCATAAACGAAAGTGAAATTCTTTGCGTATAGATATCGTAGTTATTACATACCTTACCGTGATCAAGAAAGTACTATAATGTAACGTATTGTTGTGCTACGGAAAAGGCTGTCTCATTGTAGCTATACCACAAAAGTTACTACTAAAACATGTTTTACTTTCCAGAATAATACAGAAAAACTGTGCAGATATAAAACAGAAACACCGCAAAAGCAATATTGTAAATTGTCACTCATTAGTAGCGTCGTGATAAAATCGTGTAGCTGTCACATAAACTAACCACTGTGTCATCTGGTATCTCACAGAAAGTACTTTAAATCCAGAATGTATTTTCAAGTAAACCAAAATGTTGCCTTAAAATCTCGTTAGAAGTACTGGTAAATGTTCTAGGTATGTGAGCCTTATAACCGTTACGTAATCGTGCAACTAACAAGCAAGAATGTACACACACAATAACACTGTGTCGTCTGTTCACAATAACAATGCATTCGCAATTTCTGTTTAAATTAGTTCTCTTGGTTCTTGACTGGATATTTAACTTCAAATATAGTTGCATATTAACAGATTCTAAGTCTGACAAAGCATACTAGTAAGGTAAAGTGAAAATTTATGGCAAAGATAAAGTTAAAAAGCAGATTATCTTTCAATAAACGGTTTTACATGTGAAATGTGGTGTAAACCTTTACTCTTCCTAGTACGCAGAGTTTCAACTTCAACGCAATTATCATGTGGTATATGTCGGATTCTGTGAGGTCCATTGTAAACTAGAAAGAATTTGTGACTCAAGTGTTTCTTCTTATGTGACAATGAATGAGCTTTAATGAGAACTTTCTGACCAATATATAATTTCTTTGCATTTGCTTTACCGTGTAGTTTTCTCCTTTTGTTTGCTGCAGATTTTATATTTATAATAGCCAAATCAATTATGTCTTTATGTCGAAGTTTACGTGTATTCGGGAAAGGTACAAGCTCTCTGATTCTGTTCGGTGGTTCTTCATTCTTCAGTACAAGAGTAGGTGGTAAAGCAGTGGAGTCATGAGGCATTTCATTCAGCACGTTTTGAAATAAGTGTAAATATCTGTCCCAATGCTGATGCTTTCTGTGACTATAAAGTCTGCAAAGCTTATTGATTTCTTTCATAATCCGTTCGGAGGGGTTACAATGTGGTGAGTACAATGAAATAAAAACAGGTTTGATTTTATGATTCCGAAGCAAGCGTGACCAAACAGTAGATCTGAATTGCGGTCCGTTATCTGAAATGACTATACTAACATGTCCAACTTCACGTAAGAAATTTTTAACAAAGGCGTTGGATACAGACCGTCCAGTGGCTTTACGTAACGGTGTGAAAGAAACAAATTTTGAAGTAAGTTCAACAGCGACTAGAACGTACGAAAGTCTATTAGACGTTCTGACAAGCGGTCCCAAGAGATCAACAGCAGCAAATTCTTTTAATTTAGAAGGAATGATAGGAAACAAATGAGCACGATGGGAAATAGTAGATGGTTTCTCCTTTTGACAAAGTTTACAAATAGACAAGACTCTTCGAATTCTCTTTTCCATATTGTTAAAATAACAAGTCGTTCGAAGAATATGATAACATTTTCGTGGAGCAAAATGTGCGTAGCTGAAATGAATGTACCAAATGAGCTTATTAACAAAATCGTCTGGAATGCAAAGTACCCATAGCTTGTCATCAATAGTGCAGCGTTTGAAGAGTATGTTGTTTCTAACCAGATAATAATGCCGAATCTGAGTGTGCGGCTTTTCATGCCATTTACTTTTGATGTCATTCCAAATCTGATCTTTATCTTATTCATGAGCAATGTCCTTTAAAGATGTGGTGATGAATTTTTCAAAGGCGACTTTCTGAATGTAAAGAATACTGAAATTTTTCTCGAGGTTGCCTTCTGTGTTACTTTTCTCAAGCCCAGCCGGTGCGCGTGACAGTGCGTCCGCAACAATGTTCTCCTTGCCGGGAATGTAGACTATTGTGAAGCGGAATTCTTGCAGAAACAATGCCCAACGTTTTAACCTGTCATGATATAATTTTGAAGACATAAGAAATTGTAATGCACGATGATCACTGTATACTTTTACGTGCTTACCAGAAAGAAAGAAACGGAATTTGTTAAATGCCAAAACGATAGCTAAAGCTTCTAATTCAGTAACGGAATAATTTTTTTCAGATTTTGTTGCACTCGGCTAGCAAAAGCAATGGTTTTCTGAACAGCAGTGTCATTTTCTATGGCTTCTTGAAATAAGTGGGCACCAAGACCGACTTTAGAAGAATCCGTGCTAAAGCAAAAATCTTGTGAGAGATCTGGATGAGCTAGTCTTGGCGCGTTAAGTAGCGATTCTTTCAAAGAATTGAACTCCAACTGTGCTTGTTCGTCCCAGTTCCAAATAGTATTTTTTCCAGTGAGAGAACAAAGTTTTGGTGTAACTAGAATTTGCATATTCAGAAAACGACGGTAAAAATTTACGAGACCTAGAAAACTGCGTATTTGTCTTTTTGTGGATGGAACTGGAATGGCTCTGATTGCTTCTAACTTTTCAGGATCCGGCTGAATGCCTTCAGAAGAAATAATATGTCCCAAAAACCTCACCTTTGACCTACCGAATTCAGACTTTTCCAAGTTAACTCTAATTCCAGATTCTGCGAAAATACGTAACAAACTGTTGAGGATGCGATTATGTTGTTCCCATGAGGCTTCTGCTATTAGAATATCATCCACATATAAGGTGATGTGATGTTTTAAGAACTCAGGTAATAGGGAATTTAGCCCGTGAATGAACACTGCCGAAGAAATGTTCAAAACGAAAGGAAGTTTCCGAAATTGATAACAAACGCCGAAACAAAGGAAAGCTGTGTATTTTCTACATTCTGGATGAAGTTCGATCTGATAAAAGCTGGATCTGAGATCAATAGAAGACAACACTTTTACGCCATTAAAATTTTGAAGTAGTTCTTCCATCGTTTGCGGCCTGTCTGTTTCAGGAATGATGATAGTATTGATTTGTCTCGAATCTAAGACAAGTCTGATCGATCCATTTTTCTTCTCAACAACATGTAACGGATTGATGTATGAGCTTACTGCAGGCTCAATAATGCCTTCGTCAAGCATAGATTGTATTTCAGTTCTAACACGGTCCCTATAATGTGCTGGAATTACGTATGGTCTAACACAAAATTTAGTATGCTCACGAACACGAAATTGGTAGTGAAATCCCTTGATTGTTCCTGTTTTGTGAGTAAAAACTGTGGAATGTGCTTGTAAAATTTCAAAAAGGTCCTGCCTATCAATGTTATTACAGTTCTCAATTGTTTGAATTTTATTCTGAATTAACTCATCAGTATCAAATACGCCGTCGATATCATCCCTGTCAGTACTTGCAGAGTGATTGTTAGTGTCAAGTTTCGTCGGAAATTCCGAACTGTTGTCTAGCAGAAGGTAAAGCCGATTAATTTCCTCGTCATGGTTTGAGAGCCAATCTTCAAATTTCAAAGCTATTGACTTACCTTCTTTCCCTAACCTTATTTCAGCATCGTGAAAGTTTAAGATTGCTATGTATTCATTCAAAAAGTCTACTCACAATATAATTTCCGTCGACAATAATGGAACAATAAGAAAGTTCATAGAGAAGCTGTGGCTTTGACAAAAGAATTCTAAGTTGGTTTGTTGGCGTACATTTACACTTTTTCCAACGATTGCACCTTGTAATTTAATCTTACGTAACGGAAGTGTTGGGCAATCGTTCGATTTGTTGCATTTGCTAAAGGCTGTTTCACTAATTACTGAAATGGGACTGCAAGAGTCAAGTACTGCAGTAAATTTTACATCATTTACAGTAATGTGAATCACAGGATATGCAATGTTGTTATGTTTTACGTCGTGTTCCTGGAGTAAGATGTCCCTAATGTCTTCCATTTTTACGTAATTACTAGCTACGGCAGCTGCGTCGTCAGTTTCAGAAGTACGTTTTGTGGCTGCCAGCGGTATGAGTCATTGCCTATTGTCTCTTTGTTGCCGCACGTCGTTATTGGGATTTGGAGACCTAACTTCTACAAATTCACCTTGTCTAGAGGACCCTGCTCTGTTTAAATCCCGCCAGTTCTGATGCAAATCAGGTCTGTCGTTACGATCATATCGTCTATCGTCATGTCGGTAGATTCCATAGTTTCTTTCTTCTCGGTCACGTGGTGGAGAATTTCTCCCTGAATCGTAACTGCACACTGGACCGTTGCGTCTAAAGTTATTCTGTATCCCCTGATAATATTTATTTTGGTTCCCATATTGGCTGTTTCTCTGATTGTCTCTGTGATAGTCATTACTGTGGAGAGGTGATCTTTCCCTGTAATTATTACTACTCTGCCAACGGTTGTCATACGGGTGGTGTCTGTTTTGGTCACGATTTGTGTTGTGAGAATAGCCTTGTCGCGTCCAGTCATTATTTCTTTCATCGCGGAATTGCGACGGATGTGACCTGTAATTGTTGTGTTCCTGTTTTCGCTTTCCGCAATTGTCAGTGTCATTTTCTAATTCTTGTAAGAGTCCCTGAAAAGCTTCAATGTCGTCTTTGCAACGTCCTACCAAAATAATATGTCGTAAACGTTCAGGCAATTTGATTAAGCAAATGCGGATGAGTTCTGAGGGGCTGTATGGGTTTGACAGGTACTGATTCTTGTGCAATATTTCAAAATATTTCACAAGACTGGAAAATTCAGATTGTTCGAAATGTTTCATCATTATGATGCTATGTTTTACTTGGTCTTGTGTAGCTTGAGACCAATATGCTGAGAGGAAGGCATGGTAAAATTCTCCTTCACTGTGGCAATCGTGAATGACCGATCGCATTCTTACAGCTGGTTCATTCTCTAAGTAGCCACACATAAATTCTAATCTGTGTTCTAATGACCAGTTGGGAGGAAAATAATGAGAGAATTGATGAAGCCACGCTTGTGGATGAATGTCGTTGCCGGAATTCTTAAATGTTTTGAATTTACGTGTAGTAATGAACAGCTTATAGTCAAAATCATCATGTCGGCGAGTCGCATGTCGGTCATTGTTACGTCGTTTCGGCGGTTCCATCTCAAAATTCGGTGTACCTTGCCAATTTCTTTCATAATCTCCGAAGTGCCCTGTGTTATTATTTTGTGGCTGTTCCGTATTTCTATGTCCCTCTTCCCGTATTGGAGCGCGAATGTCCTCTGAAATACGTAATTCTTGTATTACCTGTGTCAGCTGATCTTGTACTTCCCGGATTTCTCTTTGGTGTTGCGTATTAATTTGATTCTGATTTTGTTTGAATTTCCTAATTTCTTCGCACTCTTCTGTGTCATTATTGACTACCGGTTTTGTGTCATTCAGATTATCATCTACCTTCGTAGATAAATTATTTAGCTGATCCGAAAGTTCAACTACTTTCTCTGATAATGAACTAATTTCCTCCATGTGTCTTTCTGAACCAATTTTCAGAGTATCTACTGTGTCCTTTAATTTTTCTTGAGTTTTTGCAAGTTGCGTAACCAAATCGGTAGATGCAACTGAGTCAATTTTAGCTTGCAAGGTCTCATGATTTTCATGAACAATAGTTTGCAGTTCTTTTATGGCTGCTTCGTGATTCTGTAATGCATTTTCATGCCGCGAAAAAATAGGTTGAAAATGCTCACAAATCTGTGTTTTTACGTCATTACAGGCTTTTTGACATTTCGATTCAATGTTATGTAACTCAGTAGTTAAATCTTCACGTGTTTGTTCAAGAGTTTGTTCCAATGAGTCTAACTTTTGAAGCTGTTGCTGTGTTTGTCTCTGATTTTGTTCCATTGAGTCTAATTTTGAAGATTTTGTTCCATTATGTCTAACTTTTGAAGCTTTTGTCCCATTTGTTGCATTAATTGTAATAACAATGCACTGGTGTCTGAAACATGTTCCTCAGTGCTATTCGGCAATGCATTTGAACCGGCAATATTCGCAGTTTGAAAATCAGAAAATGTGTCTTGACTTATTTGAGGAAACAGTGAGGACGCAAAACCTGAATCTACAGTATTTGCAAGATTGTGTCCTGTCATTTCGGATTCCTGAGGCAAGCTGTTGCCGACCGATCGATCGATAATGCTTCCCTCTTCACTAATTGTTTCACTGTCAACACCATTGTTTGCAGCCCGCTCCATTTCCCTATGCACAATTACCAAATTACTACTTTGAACATCAGGTAATTCATTACTCGGCGGCACTAACACACTGCTTTCGTCTTCACTGTCATTTCTCAGTTTACTTTGGAGCCTAGTATTACGTTTTCCACACTCCATTATTGTCACAATATTTCACACGATAACACAGAAAAGCACAATTTGAAGAGCAAAAATAAGAGAACACATTAACGTAGCACTGAAAATAATATCTTGTTAATTGCAAGCGCAGCTGCGAAATTCTTGCTGCAAATCTACATGCATGCCACAACTGTTTTACTGTACAACCATGAAAAACTACAACTACAAAGGAAATTCTCTCTATAATTACGCGCTAGCAATAAACAAAAGCTACACTAATTACACAAACTACAAGAAAAAATCAGAAGATTCCAGTGAGGTATCCTCGGCTAAGGGTCGACATATGAAACGTCCCCTTAGAACAATTATACAAGACTGTGCTTAAACTGACACAAAATATTTTTAGCGCAATGCAATCTGACTTTCAAAAATCCCTAAAAAAGAATGGCCCTGACTAACATTAACTTATACGTTTCACAAATCACTTACCTCACAAAAATCTTGGTTACTCGAACTACTGCAATACAGCGAGCGCCACTACTGCCAGCTAAATAAAATATTCAAACTACGGAAGGCACTAACTACTGATAGGCATAGTTAGCTGATGAATGATTTTAATAGAGAACAAACAATGTATTTACCTTAATAGTCATCAAAAGTCATAATATATATAGCTGTTCATGACATCCAGTCTTACAAATTTCAAAACTCCACCATTTCTCTCCCCACATCCACCACTGCTGGCGGCTCACCTCCAACTGCGCAACGCTACGCGCTGTTAACATCCAGCTGGCGCTGCCCACACTGCAATGGCAGACAACAATGCAAACTAGCCACAGACTGCACACAGCACAGCCAGTGATTTTCATACAGAGCGCTACGTAACGTTGCCAATAAGAAAACATAAACAGCCTACTTACAGTAATGACACGCCTCTGTTACAAAATTATTCCCTTATTTTTCACAAATTAACTGAACACTAAATCTTCGTTATATCCTTGTTCATTTACATAACAAGAATTGAAATGTCCTACAGGTGTCAAAATCAAAGTGGAAACAGTCATTCATCCCGTCGGACTGGGTGCTGTTCAATGGACTTTGAGAGCTTCAATTACGCGTATGCCCTCCATGAGTGTTTATCACTGCCTGACACCTACGTAGCGTGCAACGTAAAGCCTACGAAAGTCATCCTGTGGTATCTGATCTCATTCTTCAATGAGAGCCCTTCAGAATCCCTGGGAGTTCTTGGACTGTCTGTGCTGGAACAGGGCGACCAGGAACACATCTGCCAAGCATGTCGACACATGATCTGTGGAGCTTAAGTTTCCATAAGTTCAATATCCAGGCATCGCAAGACATCCCTGGTGATGCCCGACACTGGGACCTCCCATTATTGTGCACGGTGAGGAATTCAGGGCCACCGTCGTATGCAGAAGCCACTGCTTTGTCCAACAGGATCTCTGGCTGGCGGTGAGGCGACAATGACAAGATGCGTACGGATGTCAACAATGATGCCTGCCCGCACCAACACAGAAAATTGAAAAGATTTCCTGGATAAAATTTGGTAAGTAACCCTCACAACGACGTCTCCACGCACAAACGAGGCATCAACTTGCGTCGGAGGGGATGCGGTCTCGTTTGAAAATAACAGTTTGCGCCACTCAAGAAGTTACCAGTTGACATGGGAACGGCTGAACTGAAGGCGGTTTGCGAGATGTTGTCGTATCAAGCGGGGTACTTGAACAAAACATTTGGGTCGTCATGTACTGTGTCGTAGCTTGTTGCTAACAGTCTGATCGGACACAACGACTCCAGTGGCCCTTCTGAAACCGTCTATCAGTGCTCTGGCGATATCCATACGACGCCGCAATGCAGGGACGGCAAGATATACAGAGTGGTCCATCTGAAGTTTCGGATGAGTTTATCTCGAAAACTATACATCGGGTAAAAATAGTGGGTAAGACAAGTTCGTAAGCTCAAAGGCGGACATCAAATGATTCTACACGTGAGTGGGTGGGGCAGGGGGCAATTTTTAAATCTCAAATGGAAACACCCATTTTTTATTGCAGATTCTGATTCTCCATAAAAAAAGTAATCAAGTTTCGTGTAACATTTTTTTAAACCATTGACAGATGGCGCTGAAATGGAGAAAAATTAAAATTGGGGAAGAACTGCGATTGATCCGAGAAGGACACATCAAATTGATACAAAATGTGCACCAATTCTGTCGGTACGCCAAATTAAGCTATTTTGTTTCGTTTGTTTTTTTTTTTTTTTTTTTTTTTTTTTTTTTTACAAAATGTATCCTACCAGCCATAGTTTTTAATGGAGGGAGGTGGAATGTTATTAAAATCAGGTTAGGGAACTCTTCAAAATTACGTTACTGACCCGACTGTGGCGGTACTGTGGCCAAACTGCGAACTATGGCTCAGTATAAAGGTCGGTGCAGTACGATAAGACGTTGATCACGAAGCTTAGCCCCGTGATCACGGAGGCTGAGGTGTTGGCGGAACTCAACTCCCGGCCCGACATTGAAATCCGCTCGGCCCGTCGCATCTTCCATGATGCCGGGCCGACTTTTCTCATGCGGATATTCACCGAATCCTCCTCCTCCATTGACCGCCTCCTCACCGAGGGAGCCCTCATCTACAATCAGCGCCATAAGGTGGACCCCTCCCGTTCCCCAGTCCAATCCTACCGCTGCCAACGCTGTCTCACCTACAACAACCACATTACCTCTGCCTGCAAGAACCCCCCTACTTGTCCCCACTGCAAAGCTTCACACTTCCTCAAGCATTGCCCCAACCTCACCTCTCCCCCCTCCTGCAACACTTGCAACGAACCACATCCTACCTACTCCTTGAAGTGTAAAGCGAAACCTCCACCAGTAACCCCTGAGCTCACCGTGCCTGTCCGTCCTGTTGATGACCCCATCCACCCCAACAACTCACTCCGCCCTCCCCCTACTGCTGAGGACATCATCCGCTTCACCACCATTGTGCTCCAAAACATCCACCCCTTCCAGCACTCACACACTCTTTCCCAAATCGCCCTCGCTGCCCGTTCCATCTTCCATCTTACCACCTATGCCACATACTCCCACAACCAGGCCCACTTCACCTTCACCCCCCTCACCACCCTTGTCTAACTCTCCACTCCCATGGTACAACAACCGTACCGTATCCTGTACCACAACATTCGCTCCCTGCCCACCCACAAACTCCTCTTCCTCCACACCCTACGTCAGCACCGCGTGGATGCCTTCGTCCTAAATGAAACCTTCCTTCAACCCCGTATCTCCGTCTCCACGGCTCCTTACACTCTACACCGCACCGATAACCCGTACCCTCTCGCGCGTGGCGGAGTTGCTATAGGCCACCTCAAACACCTCCCTGTCCGGCCCCAACGTCTCCTTAACAATCCTGCCGAGCATCTCACCCTCAGCATCTTCTTCCCCGACCTTACCATCACCTGTGCCACCATTTATGTCCGCCCTCGCACCCCCATCCCGTACGATTTCCTGGCCCACATTGACCACACCTTCTCCACCTACGTGATTGCCGCTGACCTCAATATCCACAGCCGTGATCCTGCCGACCTCCGGCGGTGGCATCAGTTTCTCACCACTCTCCAGGGGGACCTGGTTCCCCTGCCTCAGCACACCCGGCCCAAATCCAACACCACTCCTGATGTGGTCCTTGCCTCTCCAAACCTTCTTGGGCGCATCACCGCGGATGTCCTTGACCTCATTGGCAGTAACCATGCTCCTGTCCTCCTCACTATCTTTAACGGTCGCCATCCCCGCCACGCTCCTCGCCCTGCCGTCCCTCCTAAACTTGTCCATGATTACTCCCGTGCCAACTGGGATGCCTACCGGGATTCCATTCACACCCAGGTTGACGGCCACGACCTTACCCTCCAGTCTCCTGATGACATCTCTCGCACTGCTGCCTTCCTGCACCAGACCTTGACTGACGCCGTCGCCACCCATATCCCAGCAAAGCAATCCACCCTCACCGCCCCGCCCTGCCTCCACAGGCCGTCCTTCTCCTTCGAGAGTCCCGCCGCCTCTACCGCTCTTTCCTCCACACTCGTGACCGGGATGCACTTACCCGCCACCGGCAATTACAGCGACACATCCACAACCTGCTTGTTGTGAAGAAACGCCGAGCCTGGCGCCAGACATATACACAACTCAACACCACGCTCCCCATCAACTCTTCCAAGTATTGGTCTGCTTTCCACCGCCTTACTGGGAACCGCCCCACCCCCCAGTACCCTCTCCTCCTTAATGACAGTCCCTTTCCTGACAACCTCAGTAAGGCCAACCACTTTGCCTCCCACCTCTCTGATGTTTTTTCCATCCCAGATGATCCCCACTTTGATTATTCCCTCTTCCCTGATGTCATGGACCGTACGAATACCTCTGTTCCTCCCCTTGCTCCTAGCTTCCGGTACTTGGGCCACACCCCACCATCTGCACTTAACACTCCCATCACTACACAGGACATCAACCTCACACTCCGCACTAAACGCAACACTGCTCCCGGCCACGACTGCGTTACCTACCGCCACCTCAAACACTGCCCTCCCTCCTTCCTTTCCCTCCCTGCCACCCTCTACAATGTCATCCTTGCCACTGGCTTCCATCCCGACCTGTGGAAAACCTCCCGTATCCTGATGTTCTCCAAACCCAATAAGCCTCCATCTGATGCCTCTTCCTATCGTCCTATCTGTCTCACATCGGTGTTCAGCAAGCTCTTGGAATCCATCCTTTCCCGGCGCATCCATCCCACCTCCACCAAAACCACCTCCTCCCAAACACCCAATGTGGCTTTCGACCTTCCTTCTCTGCTGATGACCAACTCCTCCGCCTCACTCATCTCCTCTCCCTCCAGCTTAACTCCCGTCGCTCCGCCATTTTTGTGTCACTTGACCTCGAAAAGGCCTACGACCGTGTCTGGCATCCCGGTCTCCTGTTTAAACTCCAAACCTACGCCCTTCCTATCAACTACATCCGTCTGGTGGCCTCCTTCCTCTCCCACCGCCCCTCCTATGTTACCATCCATCATGCCAATTCCCACACCTTCTACCCCTCTGCCGGTGTGCCCCAGGGCTCTGTCCTCTCCCCTCTCCTCTACCTCCTGTACACGGCAGATATGCCCCAACCCCCCCCTCCAGTACACCTCTTGCAATATGCTGATGACACCGCATTCCTCGCCCTCGCTCCTACCCTCCAACGGTCCCAACGCCTTCTCCAGAATCACCTTGACCTTTATGCTGCATGGTGTAACCAATGGCTCCTGAAACTCAATCCTTCCAAGACCCAGGCAATCATCATAGGTCGTACCACTCGCTCCTTCCGGCTCCTGGATTTCTCCCTTACTGTCTGCGCACGTCCTGTCTGCCTCACCCCCACCCTCACCTACCTTGGCCTCACCATTGACCGTCACCTCACCTGGATACCTCATCTCCGCTCCATCCAATCCAAAGCCCACAACCGCCTCCGACTCCTCAAACTCCTCTCTGGCTGGACGTGGGGGTTGCACCCCTCTACCATTCTCCACACCTACAAATCCTTAATCCGTCCCATCCTCTGTTATGCCAGTCCTGCCTGGATGTCTGCCCCCCCCAAATTCTATCGGTCCCTCCAATCCTTGAGCGTCATGCACTCCGCCTCGCCTTCCGTATCCGCCTCCCGTCCCCCACGCGGATCCTCTATGATCTCATTCCTTTCCCCCATCTGCTCCTATTCCTCGAACATATCCGCATCCTCTACACCTCCCGCCGTCTTGAACCCCCTCACCCCCTGGCTGCTCCTCTCCTCTCCCATCCCAACCCCCTGCCACGTCTTCACCGTTGTGTCCCCCCTACCCTCCATCTCTACACCCTCCATCTCCTTTCCCAAGGTGGCTTCCGTCAACTCCCCCTCCCGGAAGATGCCCTCTCTCCCTCCATTTATCCTTCCTATCAACTCTGATCCTCACTCCCCCTCCTTTTCCCTGGGCTCCCTCCCCCCTTCCGTCCTGTTTTCTCCCCACTAAACCTCTCCCTACCTCCCTTCTCCCCCCCAGTCCTTTTGTATTCCCCTCCTCTGCCTCCCCCACTCCCTGTCGCGTCTGCCCTCCACCCCTCTTCTGGGTCCTCATCCTCCATCAGCTCCTTTCCCGGTTCCCCCCTTCGCTTTGAAACGTCTCCTTTTGAACAATTTTTACTGGACTGTCCTTAAACTGACGCACAATATTTTTAGCGCAACGCAATCTGACTTTCAATAGTCTCTACAAGAGAATGGCCCTGATTAACATTAACCTGTACTTTTCACAAATCACTTACCTCACAAAAATCTTGGTTACTCCCACTACTGCAATACAGAAGCGACACTACTGTCAGCTAAATAAAAGATTCAAACTACGGAAGGCACTAACTACTGGTAGGGATAGTTAGCAAATGAAAGATATTAATAGAGAACAAACAATGTATTTACCTTGATATCATCACACACACACACACACACACACACACACACACACATATATATATATATATATATATATATATATATATATATATATATATATATATATATATATAGAGCAGTTCATGACAAATTTCAAAACTCCGCCATCTCTCTCCCCACATTCACCACTGCTGGCGGCTCACCTCCAACTGCGCAACGCTACGCGCTGTTCACAGCCAGCTGCCTAACACTACAATGGCGACTATTACAACAATGCAAAGCAGCCACAGTCTGCACACAGCACAGCCAGTGATTTTCATACAGAGGTGGCGTTACCAATAAAAAAAACCTAAACAGCCTACTTACATAGCCCCCATGCTCCCCACAAAAAAATTTACAAATTGTTTTGGGCAGTGGCCAATAATGATTTGATAAATTTTTTTTTATAATTACAATAACAAAGATATCAATTGCACACACTTATTGATACAATGTTGGTCAAAAGCTGAACTTTCTCACAGTCCATAAAGACAGTCCTAATCGTTCATCACAGTAAAATAGCAGTGTTTTTCTCAAAGTCTGAGCAGTAAAAGAAAATGCACACGGAAGTAGTGGATTTCCATGCAGTCTTGAAGAAGTAGTGTTGTCCTTCCAACGGAAAGACAGTGCTGACTCTTGACATGCTGACAGGTAATGGGCCACAACAGAGCAAACCCACAGCAGAGTCATTCGACGTTTTGAAGAATATTGGTAGGTAGGTCATCACAGAGCAGACCCAGTGTAGTCCTGGTAGAGATTACGGTATTGGTGGGCCACCAGAGGTGCAGACCCACTGTATTCCTGGTAGAAATAATGGTACTGGTGAGTCAGCAAAGGTGTAGACCCACTGTAGTCCTTGTAGAGACGGCCAGCAGCCATCTGTTGCAACTGTGCAGGTGCACAATCACCATCGAAGAGTCTTGCGGACAATATAGCAAGTCCATAAACCACCACTTGTGAACTCACAAAGTTTTTTTAATTGTCCTTAGAACCAGCAATGCTGTTATCCAGTCCCTTGCTGAATTATTAACACACGTGCAAACACTATCAGTCCCTACTTCTCACATATTGTCCATATACTATGACCAACAGAAACGTGTGCAGTGAAATGTAACTTAATTTGATGAACTGGTGGCAATTACAATTTTATAACATGTGTATACAATTACTAAGGTACAAAATACATCATTAAATAACATAACAATACAGATAACATTTGTAGTACAGGCCTTACAACAGAATAGAAATAAACATATACATCAATGTTACAGGAATTATGAGATAAGTAGATACATAAAAGATCAGAATAACTTTTGAAACATCAACTTCACACATGAGCATTAAACCAAAACAGAATAAATAATGTCTAAACATCTTTACAAGGTAAATAACATATTATTAATGACAATTATATTTGAGGATAACAGTATTCCTCATCATAGTGAATGTAGCTTAGTATTAAAAGAAGAAAAAATTCTATGAAACTACACAGAAACAGGAAGAAAACAAATACACAAGGGTACACAAACACATAGTGGGATAACACAAAAGGAAAGGACAGGGTTTGTTTTCAGTGTAACATTTGGTACTGCAGTCCAACCCAAAACTTCATTCCATAGATCTTTTGTCTTATTTCAACATTTGTTTCCATCAAAAAAATCATATTCAAGCATGCTTTCTGTATTTATATGTTCACATATTTCTTACCTCATTATTTATTTTCAAGAAAATCCTACCTATACCTGCTTTCTTTACGTTTTTCGTATAACTTCTCAATGCATTTCTTCCAATTCATCGCAACTCATTCTCTTCTATAGTCTACCCCCTCTTAAGCTAACTTAAATCTACTGAGCTCAGATGCTAATCTAAGGGAAGAGGCAATGCAGCAGCACAGAACAATTAACACAAACAGCAATAAAAAAATGGAAATTTGCAAAGCAAGCTACAGTAAATCTAAATTACCAAGCAATTCAACATTACAACTAATATGAGGCAATGCGCAGCAAACAAGAAAAATAAATCTGGCTTAGCAGAGTAACACAAATTAAAATTCAGTAGCACTATGCCTGGCAAACAGCATAACTTATACCTAAACATGACAAAGTTCAAGCAGAAAAAGTATTACACTACAAAAATGGCCATGTCTAATACCTATGTCACATCTTAACACTAGAGTGATGCATCACAATTTATTCTACAAAAGAAATTAACAAGTACTTGAAAAGAAAACTATGATTGGAGTTCCTGTGAAGGTAAATGTCTTTTTGTGCTCCCTCATTTTTTTTTGAAAAAATTATTATTTACTCGATCTGTAGACAGAAAATATTTATATTAGTACATCTATAAAATTTTATTTTAATCAATGCTGCAGTGCAGCTAGAAACTAGATATCAAATGAAATAAGCAATTACGCAAACCAAAGCCTAAAAATATCATTCAATAGTCATGTGACATTTCATAAGTTAGTAGACATTCTCTCAACTCTCGTAGAAAGACGCTTGTCATAATCAGGTGTGCAGATGTAAAAATATTTCTCGTCATTTCATTAGGCATTTCTGTAAATATCATAAATTAAGAGCTCCACAGTGTCAACATATGTTTTCAAGTTCGACCGTGGCGTTTTTGCGATGCTCTCTACAAAGGAACGCCAATAGCAAGGATAATGGCCTCCCTTTTTTTTTCTACCTGTGCCGCTGAAAAGGGCTCGCAATAATGGCTTTTTTCTCCAGGCGTCTGACACACCTGGCCGTTCACAACGAATTACTTCACGGTCACTTACCTTTGTTAACGAAATATTTACGACAGCAGTTTTCGCTACAGTGACAGTCTCATATAAAAATTTCATAGGTCAAGAATTTGCGTTACAAATCTGTAGAAACAAAATCGTATGAATATAACAGTGTCCAAAAAATTTTCGCCGGCATTGTGATACATTCACGCATTTACACACATTTCATAACTCTTAAAGTACGATTCTCGGTTTACAACATCCTTTTTCACCAGTCAGAGTCCCTACCTTCTATTCATTATTCATATACATATAAACACGTAATCACATTCCTTATATAGCATTATCTTATTGATCATAAACATACCGCAACAGCATAATACACATCGTCGTCGTAAAAATAACATCATAACACCTCAGTCAAATCTCAAAATCGTCGTAGCTTCCTCCAATAATTTCAAAACCTAAAAAAATTCTCTGCTCATGTCAAAAGTGTCATCTGCCTCAAACGTACTTTAAAATCATGATCCCATACCAAATACATCATTCAAAGCTCTCATAGTATCACAATGGTTCCGAAAAAATATGAGCATTTCACAAAATGCAGACAAAATACAATTTCATAAGTGTGAAGTTATCCAACGCTGTAATTACGTAAACATCTGTCACTGATGTAGTAAAAAAAATATTTCTTTCTCTGTTAAATAATCAGATAGCTGTGTAATTTATGTGTTAGAGAAATATGGTACCCATGTGTAAAGTTGTATAAGCAAAATACCATATTAGCTAGGGCTTCTTGTGTTTGCCACACACATGGTACACAAAGTAAGCGTGTACCCCCATGAGGATAAATGAATAATACCCTCAGGCGTTACAGATTACAGCAATGGAATGAAATGTATCACGGAATACCTTTGTATCATTGTACTTCAAATATCTTTAAAAATAAATGTTTTAAGTACAAAATTAATCACTCAAATGCGTGTACTGTAGCGCTAAACTGTGCGTCTTGTTGTAAGATAATCTCTGTGGAAGTGTCGTAGTTATTGTCCTCTGTAAGCAAAGTTCTGCTGAAGCCAATGTACTTACCTCATCATAAACGAAAGTGAAATTCTTTGCGTATAGATATCGTAGTTATTACGTACCTTACCGTGATCAAGAAAGTACTATAATGTAACGTATTGTTGTGCTACAAAAATGGCTGTCTCATTGTAGCTATACCACAAAAGTTACTATTAAAACATGTTTTACTTTCCAGAATAATACAGAAAAACTGTGCAGAAATAAAACAGAAACACTGCAAAAGCAACATTGTATATTGTCACTCATTAGTAGCGTCGTGATAAAATCGTGTAGCTGTCACGTAAACTAACCACTGTGTCATCTGGTATCTCACAGAAAGTACTTTAAATCCAGAATGTATTTTCAAGTAAACCAAAATGTTGCATTAAAATCTCATTAGCAGTACTGGTAAATGTTCTAAGTATGTGAGCCTTATAGTCGTTACGTAATCGTGCAACAAACAAGCAAGAATGCACACACACAATAACACTGTGTCGTCTGTTCACAACAACAATGCATTCGTAATTTCTGTTTAAATAAGTTCTCTTGGTTCTTGACTGGATATTTAACTTCAAACATTGTTACATGTTAACAGTTTCTTAAGTCTTACAAAGCATACTAGTAATGTAAAGTGAAAAGTTATATAGCAAAGACAAAGTAAAAAAGCAGATTATCTTTCAATAAACGGTTTTATATGTGAAGTGTGGTGAAATCCTTTACTCTTCATAGTACTCAGAGTTTGAACTTGAATGCAATTGTCATGCGGTGTACATCGGTAAAGAATACTGGAATTTTTCTCAAGGTTAGCGTTTATGTTATTTTTCTCTGAGCCAGCCGGCGCACGTGGCAGCCTGCGGTGCGAGTCATTGTCTGTCTCTTTGTTGGCGCGCGTCGTTATTGGGATTTGGAGACCAAACTTCTACAAATTCACCTCCTCGAGAGGGCCCTGCTCTGTTTGAATCACGCCAGTTCTGATGAAATTCAGGTCCGTCGTTACGATCATATCGTCTGTCGTCATGTCGGTAGATGCCATAGTTTCTTTCTTGTCGGTCATGTGGTGGAGAATTTCTCCCTGAATCGTAACTGCGCGCTGAACTGTTGCGTCTGAAGTTATTCTGTCTCCCCTGATAATAATAGTTCTGGTTACCATATTGTCTGTTTCTATGATTGTCTCTGTCATATTCATTACTACGGAAATGCGAACTTTCTCTGTAGTTATTACTCTGCCAGTGGTTGTCATACGGGTGGTGTCTGTTTTGGTCACGATTTGTGTTGTGATAATAGCCTTGTCGCGTCCAGTTATTATTTCTTTCATCGCGGAATTGCGACGGATGTGACGTGTAATTGTTGTGTTCCTGGTTTCGCGTTCCGCGATTGTCAGTGTCAATTTCTAGTTCTTGTAAGAGTCCCTGAAATGCTTCAATGTCGTCTTTGCAACGTCCTGCTAAAATAATATGCCGTTAATGTTCAGGTAATTTGATTAAGCAAATTCGGATGAGTTCTGAGAGGCTGTATTGGTTTGAAAGATACTGATTCTTATGCAATATGTCTTCAAAATATTTGACAAGATTGGAAAATTCAGATTGTTCAAAGTGTTTCATCATTATGATGCTATGTTTTACTCGGTCTTGTGTAGCTTGAGACCAATATGCTGAGAGGAAGGCATGATAAAAATCTCCTTCACTGTGACAATCGTGAATGACCGATCGCATTCTTACAGCTGGTTCATTCTCTAAATAGCCACACATAAATTCTAATCTGTGCTCTAATGACCAGTTGGGAGGAAAACAATGAGAGAATTGATGAAGCCACGCTTGTGGATGAATGTCGTTGCCGGAATTCTTAAATGTTTTGAATTTACGTGTAGTAATGAACAGCTTATAGTCAAAATCGTCATGTCGGCGAGTCGCATGTCGGTCATTATTACGTCGTTTCGGCGGTTCCATCTCAAAATTCGGTGTGCCTTGCCAATTTCTTTCATAATCTCCGAAGTGCCCTGTGTTATTATTTTGTGGTTGTTCCGTATTTCTAAGTCCCTCTTCCCGTATTGGAGCTCGAGTGGCCTCTGAAATACGTAATTCTTGTATTACCTGAGTCAGCTGATCTTGTACTTCCCGGATTTCTCTTTGGTGTTGCGTATTAATTTGATTCTGATTTTGTTTGAATTTCCTAATTTGTTCATACTCTTCTGTGTCAGTGATGGCTAAAGGTCTTGTGTCATTCAGATCCTCATCTACCTTTGTAGATAAGTTAGTGAACTGATCCGAAAGTTCGGCTACTTTCTCCGATAGTGTACTTATTTCCTCAGTGTGTTTTTCTGAACCAAGTATCAGAGTATCTACTGTGTCCTTTAAGTTTTCCTGAGTTTTTGCAAGTTGCGTAACCGAATCAGTAGATGCAACTGAGTCAATTTTAGCTTGCAAGGTGTCGTGATTTTCATGAACAATGGTTTGAAGTTCTTTTATGGCTGCTTCGTGATTCTGTAATGCATTTTCATGCCGCGAAAACATGGGTTGAAAATGCTCACAAATTTGTGTCTTTACGTCATTACAGACTTTTTGACATTTCCATTCAGTGTTATGTAACTCACTAGTTAAATCTTCACGTGTTTATTCAAGTGTGGTGTCTAACTTTTGAAGCTTTTGCTGTGTTTGTCTCTGATTTTGTTCCATTGTGTCTAACTTTTCAAGCTTTTGTCCCATTTGTTGCATTAATTGTAATAACAATGCACTGGTGTCTGAAACATGTTCCTCAGTGCTTTTCGGCAGTGAATTTGCACTGGAAACATTCACATTTTGACAAGCGGAAAATGTGTCTTGACTCATTTGAGAAAACGGTGAGGACGCAAAACCTGAATCTACAGTATTTGCAAAATTGTGTCCTGTCATTTCGGATTCCTGAGGCGAGCTGTTGCCGACCGATCGATCGATAATGCTTCCCTCTTCACTAATTGTTTCACTGTCCACGCCATTGTTTGCAACCCGCTCCATTTCCCTATGCGCAATTACCAAATTACTACTTTGAACATTAGTTAATTCATTACTCTGCGGCACTAACATACTGCTTTCGTCTTCACTGTCATTTCTCAATTTAGTTTGGAGCCTAGTATTACGTTTTTCACACGCCATTATTGTCACAGTATTTCACACGACAACACAGAAAAACACAATTTGAAGAGCAAAAATAAGAGAACACATTAACATAACACTGAAAATAATATCTAGTTAATTGCAGCTGCGAAATACTTGGTGCAAATCTACATGCATGTCACAACTGTTTTACTGTACAACAATGAAAAACTACAACTACAAAGGAAATTCTCTCTATAATTACGTGCTAGCAATAAACAATAGCTACACTAATTACACAAACTACAGGAAAAAATCGGGAGATTCCAGTGAGGTATCCTGGCAGGGTCGCCATATGAAACGTCCCCTTTTGAACAATTTTTACTGGACTGTCCTTAAACAGACGCACAATATTTTTAGCGCAACGCAATCTGACTTTCAATAGTCTCTACAAGAGAATGGCCCTGATTAACATTAACCTGTACTTTTCACAAATCACTTACCTCACAAAAATCTTGGTTACTCCCACTACTGCAATACAGCAAGCGCCACTACTGCCAGCTAAATAAAAGATTCAAACTATGGAAGGCACTAACTACTGATAGGGATAGTTAGCAAATGAAAGATATTAATAGAGAACAAACGTATTTACCTTGATATCATCACATATATATATATATATATATATATATATATATATATATATATATATATATTAGAGCAGTTCATGACAAATTTCAAAACTCTGCCATCTCTCTCCCCACATCCACCACTGCTGGCGGCTCACCTCCAACTGCGCAACGCTACGCGCTGTTCACAGCCAGCTGCCTAACACTACAATGGCGAGTATTACAACAATGCAAAGCAGCCACAGACTGCACACCGCACAGCCAGTGATTTTCATACAGAGGTGGCGTTACCAATAAAAAAACCTAAACAGCCTACTTACAGCTTTTACTCTCCTTTCCCCCCTTTTTTTGTTTTCCCATCATCTGTCCCGTCTCCCCCCACCTGCTCTCGACTGTGGTGTCACATTTTCCAACTTTTTAGTGCAGTGTTCCAGTGACTATTCAGTGTTGTTTGTCTTTCTCGTGTTGCGAACAGAAACCATGCTGTCGCTCGGTGTGAATTTTATGTCTTTTGCGAACAGAACCAGACTGTCGCCGTGTTTTTTAATTGTCTATTGTTTTCCCTGTCTGCTTCGTATGTATTTTTCTTAGCATCATCATCCCTCTGTTGTTGTTTTAAGTTCCACGACTTCTTTTCGCCTTGTTACTCTCTAAGTCTCCGATTTTCTCGCCTGTTTTTTATTATTTGTTCTCTTGATCTTTGTCACAAAATCTGTCGGCTGAAGAGCGGCATAGTAAGCTGCTGCCAGCCCGCCCCCTTCGGGGGGAATTGAAATTCAGTAAAGAAAAAAAAAAAAACAAGAGATAAGACGTCACTTCACTTTCAGATTGTGGACCGTAAACATCAACTGACGAAAGTAAATTATTCTTTAGCGAAACATGGCTCACTATCCTCCTACAGAGAGTGTTGATATGATGTTAATTTTAGGTGAATACCATAACAACTACGCTGCAGCTGCGCAGTCGTTACCCAGACAGACGACGTCCAAGCGTAAACATTATTCGAAGTTACACTCAACGAGCTCGAAATGGATACAATCCACCGTCCACCTCGTCATCACGAATACAATGGAAATGACGCTCTACCCCTATCATTCTCGCCTGTGTTCAACTGGACCCCCAAATTAGTAATCGTGCGATTCAGAGACAAACTGGAATACCGCAATCAACTGTTTTGAGGATTTTGAAGTCACATAAATATCATGCGGATCATACCACACTGACACAGGCATTAACGCCGAAAGATATGCAGATAGGCGTGCATTTCTGCCAATGGGCCTTGGAAATTACGAGGGCCGTTCAGAAAGTAACCTCCGGTTGACTTAAAAAAATACACCAAGTTAAATAAAAATATTTTAATATATACATCTTACAACTACATCTTTGCACTATTTTTCTACATAGTCTCCATAGCGATTGAGGCACTTATCGTATCTCTTCACAAGCTTTGAAATTCCTTCTGCATAAAAATCACCCGCTTGTGCCTGGAGCCAGCCTGTGACCGCATCTTTGAGCTCTTCGTCGTCATCAAACCGCTGTGACCCGAACCATTTCTTCAAATGCATGAAGAGGCGATAATCACTTGGCGCCAGGTCTGGGCTGTAAGGTGGATGGTTGATAACGTCCCACTTGAAGGACTCAAGAAGGGCCGTTGTTCTGCGAGCAGAGTGAGGACGGGCGTTATCGTGCAAAAAAACGATACCGGAAGTCAGCATACCACGGCGTTTGTTCTGTATAGCCCGTCGTAACTTTTTTATTGTTTCACAGTACACGTCTTGATTAATGGTCGTACCACGTTCCATGAATTCAACCAACAACACCCCTTTGGCATCCCAAAACACCATTGCCATCAGTTTTCTGGCAGAAAAATCTTGCGAGGCTCTTCTTGGTTTGGTAGGCGAATTTGAATGTGCCCACATCTTTGATTGTTCTTTTGTCTCAGGGTTCACGTACTTAATCCAGGTTTCGTCACCGGTCACGATTCTGTTTAACAATGGTTCTCCTTCGTCCTCATAACGTGACAGAAAGTCTAATGCAGAGGCCATTCTTTGAGTTTTGTGGTGGTCGGTAAGAATTTTGGGCACCCATCCTGCACAGAACTTACGGTAACCCAATCTTGCTGTCACTATCTCGTACAAGAGAGTCTTAGAAATCTGTGGAAAACCAGTAGACAACTCCGACATTGAGAAACGTCGATTTTCACGAACTTTTGCATCAACTGTCTGAACGAGTTCGTCAGTCACCAATGATGGTCTACCACTCCTCTCTTCATCATGAACGTTTTCTCGTCCACTTTTAAATAAACGTACCCATTCACGGACAACTCCTTCACTCATAACTCTTGGTCCGTACACGGCACAAAGCTCACGATGAATAGCTGCTGCAGAATATCCTTTGGCTGTAAGAAACCTTATGACAGCACGCACTTCACATTTGGCGGGGTTTTCTATTGCAGCACACATTTCAAACTGCCACAAAAACTAAACTAGCGCAGGTACGACGTTCACTCGACTACGGCTTGATGCCGACTGACCTGTTGAGTGCGTGAACGCACAGATGGCGTCGCTACTCCCCCCACAACCAGCACTGTGACCAATCGGAGGTTACTTTCTGAACCGCCCTCGTATATGAGGTGACAATGATTTTTTTAGATACGTTATGTTCACCGATGAAGCCACATTCAAAAACAATGGCGAATTAAACCGTCATGATTGTCATTATTGTTTCCCTGTCAATCCACATTGGCACAGACCCGTTGAAAATCACCACAAATGGTCGTTAATGGTCTGGTGTGGAGTTTTAAGCGGTTACTTGATAGGACCGGTTTCTTTTTTTTTTTTTTTTAACCGAAATGTTACTGGAGGATCTTATTTACAACTTATCCGCGATGATTTGTTGGGGCTAATGGAAGATGTTGATTTAGGAACTAGGTAATGAATGTGGTTCCAACAGGAGGGAGCAGCTCCCCATTATGCTAAAAATGTGCGGAAAGTTTTAAACTTGCGGTACCCTGGTCGGTGGATAGCACGCGGCTGAACAATTCAGTGGCCTCCATGTTCACCAGACCTAACATCTCCTGATTTTTCTAGTGGGGTTATTTAAAAAATATTGTTTATGAAAGACAGCCCACAACCAGAAGCGATATGGAGAAACGCTTTCGAAGAGCGTGTGCAGCCACACCACGGGATGTGCTGCTCAAGACTGTGGACAACTTTCGCAGACGATTGACTTTACGCACTGAAGCAAATGCGGATAATTTTGAACAATTTCTTCGTGGTTAATTTTATTAATTAAGCACCACAAATTGTGAGAGGCAAGGGGTCTCACACTAATGAAGCACCCCATGGCAACATCATTCTACTACGTCCATGTCGTTGTTCCCGCGTAAGGCTAAAAGTCGGATACAGTACATTTTGTACAAAAATACCTTAATTTGATGTAACGAAAGAATTGGTGCACATTTTTTATCGATTTGATGCGTCTTTCTTTGATAATTCTAAATAAATCAGAGTTCTTCCCCAATTTTACTTTTTCTCGATTTCAGCGCCATCTGTCAATGGTTTAAAACAATGTTTCAGACAACACTTGATTACTTTTTTATGGAGAATCCGTATCTACAATAAAAAAATTGGTGTTTCCATATAAGATTTAAAAGTTGCCCCCCACTCCACCCAAGGGGGATGTCCCCCTTTGAGCTTACGAACTTGTCTTACCCACTATTTTTACCCGATGTTTAGTTTTCGAGATAATCTCATCCGAAACTTCAGATAGTCCACCCTATAGGTCTTCAGGTGGGGTTATAATGCGTCGACGGCCTCGCCCAACTCTCCTTGTGTATTGGTCTGTCTCCGTGTAGCGTGTCAACAACCTATGGACGACATATGGCGAGATATTGCTGTCTGCAGCAAGACGATGAAAAGTCCACCCCTGTTGGATCAAACAGACTGCCCTTTCCATTTGCACTGCATTAAGACGTCGCACTGCATGTGCTCAGTTGAATACAATGTCCTCAGATACTAACTGCCGTCTATGTACCTCACTACAGAACACTGGGACACTAATACTCATTTCCTTCTGAGGGGTCAACTGATACTGTAATGCATAACACAGCCAACAGATACACACACTACTGGCCATTAAAATTGCTACACCACGAAGATGACGTGCTACAGACGCGAAATTTAGCCGACAGGAAGAAGATGATGTGATATGCAAATAATTAGCTTCTCAGAGCATTCACACAAGGTTGGCGCCGGTGGCGACACCTACAACGTGCTGACATGAGGAAAGTTTGCAACCGAATTTTCATACACAAACACAGGTGACCGGCGTTGCCTGGTGAAACGTTGTTGTGATGCCTCGTGTAAGGAGGACAAATGCGTACCAAAACGTTTCCGACTTCGATAAAGGTCGGATTGTAGCCTATCGCGATTGCGGTTTATCGTATCGCGACATTGCTGCTCGCGTTGGTCGAGATCCAACGAGTGTTAGCGGAATATGGAATCGGTGGGTTCAGGAGGGTAATACGGAACGCCGTGCTGGATCCCAACGACCTCGTATCACTAGCAGTCGAGATGACAGGCATCTTATCCGCATGACTGTAACGGATCATGCCGCTACGTCTCGATCCCTGAGTCTAGAGATGCGGACGTTTGCAAGACAACAACCATCTGCACGAACAGTTCGACGACGTTTGCAGCAGCATGGACTATCAGCTCGGAGACCATGGCTGCGGTTACCCTTGTGGTTGCATCACAGACAAAGGCGGGTGCGATGGTGTACTCAACGTCGAACCTGGGTGCACGAATGGCGAAACGTTATTTTTTCGGATGAATCCAGGTTCTGTTTACAGCATCATGATGGTCGGATTCGTGTTTGGCGACATCGCGGTGAACGCACATTGGAAGCGTGTATTCGTCATCGCCATACTGGCGTATCATCCGGCGTGATGGTGTGGGGTGCTATTGGTTACACGTCTCGGTCACCTCTTGTTCGCATTGACGGCACTTTGAACATTGGACGTTACATATCAAATTTGTTCCGACCCGTGGCTCTATCCTTCATTCGATCCCTGCGAAACCCTATATTTCAACAGGATAATGCACGACCGCATGTTGCAGGTCCTGTACGGGCCTCTCTGGATACAGAAAATGTTAGACTGCTGCCCTGGCCAGCACAATCTGCAGATCTCTCACCAATTGAAAAGTCTGGTCGATGGTGGCCGAGCAAATGGCTCGTCACAATACGCTAGTCACTACCCTTGATGAACTGTGGTATCGTGTTGAAGCTGCATGGGCAGCTGTACCTGTACACGCCATCCAAGCTCTGTTTGACTCAGTGCCCAGGCGTATCAAGGCCGTTATTACGGCCAGAGGTGGTTGTTCTGGGTACTGTTTTCTCAGGATCTATGCACGCAAATTGCGTGAAAATGTAATCACATATCAGTTCTAGTATAATATATTTGTCCAGTGAATACCCGTTTATCATCTGCATTTCTTCTTGGTGTAGCAATTTTAATGGCCAGTAGTGTACATTGAAAGTAGAGATCTCAGGCTATCCAATAACACCACAGGTACAGCCCATATAAAAATAGATTAAACATAGCGGACGTTGATATTGGTGCTCCGCTAATTCTTTTGAGCAGTGTGTAATCCTGATTTCTGCATCGTCAATAAGATCATCGATCACCCTTTTGCTATAATATGCGACTGTCAACATGTTAGTAATTTGGAAACGTCCCCTTTTTGAACAATTATTACACGACTGTGCTTAACCTGACGCACAATATTTTTAGCGCAACGCAATCTGACTCTCAAAATTCCCTACAAAAGAATGGCCCTGACTAACATTAAACTATACCTTTCACAAATCACTTACTTCACAAAAATCTTCGCTGCTCAAGCTACTGCAATACAGCGAGCGCCACTACTGCCAGCTAAATAAAAGATTCAAACTATGGAAGGCACTAACTACTGATAGGCATAGTTAGCAAATGAAAGATATTAATAGAGAACAAAGAATGTATTTACCTTGATATCATCATTTATAAATATAGCAGTTCATGACAAATTACAAAGCTCCGCCATCTCTCTCCCCACATCCACCACTGCTGGCGGCTCACCTCCAACTGCGCAACGTTACGCGCTGTTCACAGCCAGCTGCCTAACACTACAATGGTTGAGTATTACAACAATGCAAAGCAGCCACAGACTGCACACGGCACAGCCAGTGATTTTTATACAGAGGTGGAGTTACCAATAAAAAAACCTAAACAGCCTACTTACATAGCCCCCATGCTCCCCACAAAAAATTTTACAAATTTTGTTGGGCACTGGCCAATACATATTTGTTAAAATTTTTTTTCACAATTACAATAACAAAGAAATCAAATGCACACACTTATTGATACAATGTTGGTCAAAAGCTAAAATTTTCTCACAGTCCATAAAGACAGTCCTAATCGTTCATCACAGTAAAATATCAGTGTTTTCCTCAAAGTCTGAGCAGTAAAAGACAATGCTCATAGACGTAGTGGATTTCCATGCAGTCTTGAAGAAGTAGTGTTGCCCTTACAACGGAAAGACAGTGCTGACTCTTGACATGCTGACAGGTAATGGGCGACAACAGAGCAAACCCACAGCCGAGTCATTCGACGTTTTGAAGAGTATCGTTTGGTAGGTCATCACAGAGCAGACCCACTGTAGTCCTGGTAGAGATTACGGTATTGGTGGGCCACCAGAGGCGCAGACCCACTGCAGTCCTTGTAGAAATAATGGTACTGGTGAGTCAGCAAAGACGCAGACCCACTGTAGTCCTTGTAGAGATAATGGTACTGGTGGGTCATCAAGGATACAGACCCACTGTACTCCTTGTAGAGATGGCCAGCAGCCATCTGTTGTGACTGTGCAGGTGCACAATCACCATTGAAGAGTCTTGCGGACAATATAGCAAGTCCATAACCACCACTTGTGCACTCACAAAGTTTTTTTTTAATCGTCCTTAGAACCAGCAATGCTGTTATCCAGTCCCTTGCTGAATTATTAACACACATACAAACACTAACAGTCCCAACTTCTCACATATTGTCCATATACTATGACCAACAGAAACGTGTGCAGTGAAATGTAACTTACAAGTTACTTAATTTGATGACCTGGTGTCAATTACAATTTTATAACATAAGAATACAATTACAAAGATACAAAATACATCATTAAAGAACATAACAATACAGATAACATTTGTAGTACAGGCTTTACAAAAGAATAAAAATGTATACATCAGTGTTACATAAATAATGACATAAGCACATACATAAAAGATCAGAATAACCCTCGAAACATCAACTTCACACATGAGCAACAAAACAGAACAGATAAATAATGTCTAACATCTCTACAAAGAAAATAACATTATTAATGCCAATTATATTTGAGGATAACAGCATTCCTCATCATAGTGAATGTAGCTTAGTATTAGAAGAAGAAAAAGTTCTATGAAACTACACAGAGACAGGAAGAAAACAAATACACAAGGGTACACAAACACATAGTGGGATAACACAAAAGGAAAGGACAGGGTTTGTTTTCAGTGTATCATTTGGTACTGCAGTCCAACGCAAAACTTCATTCTGTAGATCTTTCGTCTTATTTCAACCTTTGCTTCTACCAAAAAAATCCTATCCAAGCATGCTTTCTGTATTTATTTCACATATTTCTTAACTCATTATTTATTTCCAAGAAAATCCTACCTATATCTGTTGTCCCTAAACCCTACTTTTTTGGTTCATATCCTCTTTCAAAATACCCGTTTTTTTGGCCAAAGCATTTTCTTTAAGCTTCTCAATGCATTTCTTCCAATCCATCATAGTTAGTTTCTTATATAGTCTACCCCCTCTTAAGCTAACTTAAATCTACTGAGCTCAGATGCTAAACTAAGGAACGAGGCAATGCAGCATCACATAAAACAATTAATATAAACAGCAATAAAAAAAACGCAGATTTGCGAAGCAAGCAGCATTAAGAAATTAGCAAAGCAATTGTAATATTACAACTAATCTAAGGCAATGTGCAGCAAACAATAAAAATAAATCATTAGTAAAACTGGCTTAACAGAATAACACAAAGTCAAATTCAATAACACTATGCCTGGCAAACAGCAGCAACTTATACCTAAACATGACATAGCTCAAGCAGAAAAAATATTACAGTAAAAATGGCCATGTCTAATACCTATGTCACATCTTAACACTAGAGTGATGCATCACAAAAACTTACTCTACAAAAAAAATTTACCAAGTAGTTGAAAAGAAAATTATGTATGCAGTTCCTGTTATTCCCTTCTTATTGTTCTTTCCATTCCAAGAGCTCCTTATTCGAAGAATGTGGGTCATAAAATAATTATTTAATAGATCTGTTGACAGAAAGTGTCCACATTAGCAAATGATTTTTTTTTATTTTTTATTTTTTTATATAAAACCCATGCTGCAACACAGCTGGAAACTAGATATCAAATGAAATAAGCAACTATGAAAGTCAAAGCATAAAAATATCAGTCAATAGTCATGTGACATTTCATAAGTTAGTAGAAAAATCTATCAACTAGAGAGACAGTAGTCATAATCAGGTGTATAGACATAAAAATATTTCTCGTCATTTCATTAGGCATCCAGTGTAATCATATGTTTTCAAGTTCGACCGTGTCGTTTTTACGATGCTTTCTACAAAGGAATGTCAGAAGCGAGGTTAATGGCCTCTTTTTTTCTCCACCTAATGGCTTTTTCTCCAGGCGGCTGGCCCAGCTGCGCGCCACAACGCATTACATCAAGGTCACTTACCTTTCTTAACGAAATATTTACGACAGCAGTTCTCGCTACAGCGACAATCTCATATAAAAATATTTCACAGGTCAAGAATTAGCGTTGCAAATCTGTAGAAACAAAATCCTATAAATATAAGTGTCCAAAAAAAATATTCGTCAGCATTGTGATACAGTCACGCATTTACACACATTTCATAATTCTAAAAGTACGATTCTCGGTTTCCAACATACGTCTTCACAAGGCAGAGTTCCTAACCGCTACTCATTACTCCTTACCTTATTACACATATATATATTCGTCGACGCTTCTTTAATAATTCATCATATGAAATACGTAGCATAATCAAATTCCTCATATAGCATCAGCTTCTTGACCATAAACATACCTCAGCAGCATAATACACATCGTCGTCGTAAAAATATCATAACATCTCAGTCAATTCTCAAAATCGTCGTAGCTTCCTCCAATAATTTCAAAACCTAACAAAATTCTCTGCTCATTTCAATAGTGTCATCTACCTCAAACGTACTTTAAAAATTATGATCCCATACCAAATGCATCATTCAACGCTCTCATAGTATCACAATGGTTCCGAAAAAATATGAGCATTTCACAAAGTACAGACAAAATACAATTTCATAAGTGTGAAGGTATCCAACTGCGTAATTGCGTAAACATCTGTCATTGATGTGGTAAAATAAATGTTTGTTTCTTTGTTAAATAATCGGATAGCTGTGTAATTTGTGTGTTAGAGAAATATGGTACCGATGTGTAAAGTTGTATAAGCAAATACCATATTAGCTAGGGCTCCTTGTGCTCGCCAAACACATGGTACACAAAGTAAGCGTGTACCCCCCTGAGGATTCGTGTCCTGTAGCGCTAAACTGTGCGTCATGTTGTAAGATAATCTCTGTGGAAGTCTCGTAGTTATCGTCCTCCGAAAGCTAAGTTCTGCAGAAGTCAATGTACTTACCTGATGATACACAAAAGTGAAATGCTTTGCGTATAGATATCTTAGTTATTACACTTATTGTTGTGATGAAGAAAGTACTGTGCTGTAACGTATTGTTGTGCTACGGAAAAGGCTGCCTCATTATTGCTATACCACAAAAGTTACTACTAAAACATGTTTTACTTTCCAGAAGAATTCAGAAAAACTGTGCAGATATAAAACAGATACACCGCAAAAGCAACAAGGTGAATTGTGTCACACATTAGTAGCGTCGTGATAAAATCGTGTAGCTGTCACATAAACTAACCACTGTGTCGTCTGGTATCTCTCAGAAAGCACCTTGAATCCATAATGTATTTGCAAGTAAACCAAAATGTTGCATTACAAAAAAAAGCAGATTATCTTTCAATAAACGGTTTTACATGTGAAATGTGGTGTAAACCTTTACACTTCCTAGTATGCAGAGTTTCAACTTCAACGCAATTATCATGTGGTATACGTCGGTAAAGAATACTGGAATTTTTCTCAAGGTTAGCGCTATGTTATTTTTCTCGGAGCCAGCCGGCGCAGGTGTCTGCCTGCGGTGCGGGTCATTGTCTGCTTCTCCGTTGGCGCGCGTCGTTAATGGGATTCGGAGACCTAACTTCTACAAATTCGCCTTGCCGAGAGGGCGCAGCTCTGTTATAATCCCGCCAGTTCTGATGAAATTCAGGTCTGTCGTTATGTCGGTAGTTTACATAGTTTCTTGTTTGTCGGTCATGTGGTGGAGAATTTCTCCCGGAATCGTAACTGCGCACTGAACTGTTGCGTCTGAAAGTATTCTGTCTCCCTTGATAATAATAGTTCTGGTTACCATATTGTCTGTTTCTAAGGTAATCTCTGTGATAGTCATTACTGCGGAAAGGTGATCTTTCCCTGTAATTATTACTACTCTGCCAACGGTTGTCATACGGGTGGTGTCTGTTTTGGTCATGATTTGTGTTGTGAGAATAGCCTTGTCGCGTCCAGTTATTATTTCTTTCATCGCGGAATTGCGACGGATGTGATCTGTAATTGTTGTGCTCGTGCGTTCCGCGATTGTCAGTGTCAATTTCTAATTCTTGTAAGAGTCCCTGAAATGCTTCAATGTCGTCTTTGCAACGTCCTGCCAAAATAATGTGTCGTAAATGTTCAGGTAATTTCATTAAGCAAATGCGGATGAGTTCTGAGGGGCTGTATGGGTTTTACAGGTACTGATTCTTGTGCAACATGTCTTCAAAATATTTCACAAGACTGGAGAATTCAGATTGTTCGAAATGTTTCATCATTATGATGCCATGTTTTACTCGGTCTTGTGTGGCTTGAGACCAATATGCTGAGAGGAAGGCATGATAAAAATCTCCTTCACTGTGACAATCGTGAATGACCGAACGCATTCTTACAGCTGGTTCATTCTCTAAATAGCCACACATAAATTCTAATCTGTGTTCTAACGACCAGTTGGGGGGAAAACAATGAGAGAATTGATGGAGCCACGCTTGTGGATGAATGTCGTTGGCAGAATTTTTAAACGTTTTGAATTTACGTGTAGTAATGACCAGCTTATAGTCAAAGTCATCGTGTCGGTGAGTAGTTGTTAGGTCGTGTCGGCCGTTCCATCTCAAAATTCGGTGCACATTGCCAATTTCTTTCATAACTTCCGAAATGCCCTGTGTTCTTATTTTGTGGCTGTTCCATATTTCTAAGTCCCTCTTCCCGTATTGGGGCGCGAGTGTCCTCTGAAATACGTAATTCTTGTACTACTTGTGCCAACTGATCTTGCACTTCCCGGATTTCTCTTTTGTACTGTGTATTGATTTGATTTTGATTTTGTTTGAATTTTCTAATTTGTTCATACTCTTCAGTGTCAGTGAAGGCTACAGGTGTTGTGTCATTCAGATCATCATCTACCTTTGTAGATAAGTTAGTGAACTGATCTGAAAGTTCGGCTACTTTATCCGATAGTGTACTTATTTCCTCAGTGTGTTTTTCTGAACCAAGTTTCAGAGTATCTACTGTGTCCTTTAAGTTTTCCTGAGTTTTTGCAAGTTGCGTAACCGAATCGGTAGATGCAACTGAGTCAAATTTAGCTTGCAAGGTCTCATGATTTTCATGAACAGTAGTTTGCAGTTCTTTTATGGCTGCTTCGTGATTCTGTAATGCATTTTCATGCCGCGAAAAAATAGGTTGAAAATGCTCACAAATTTGTGTGTGTACGTCATTACAGGCTTTTTGACATTTCGATTCAATGTTATGTAACTCAGTAGTTAAATCTTCAAGTGTTTGTTTAAGAGTTTGTTCCAATGAGTCTAACTTTTGTAGCTGTTGCTGTGTTTGTCCCATTTGCTGTATTAATTGTAATAACAATGCACTGGTGTCTGGAACATGTTCCTCAGTGCTTTTCGGCAGTGCATTTGCACCGGCAAGATTCACATTTTGACAAGCAGAAAATGTGTCTTGACTTATTTGAGAAAACGGTGAGGACCCAAATCCTGAATCCACAGCATTTCCGAGATTGTTTCCTGTCATTTCGGATTCCTGAGGCGAGCTGTCGCCGACCGATCGATCGATAATGCTTCCCTGTTCTCTAATTGTTTCGCTGTCTACACCATTGTTTGCCGCCCGCTCCATTTCCCTACGCACAGTTACCAAATTACTACTTTGAATATTAGTTAATTCATTACACGGTGGCGCTAACACACTGCTTTCGTCTTCGCTGTCATTTCTCAATTTACTTTGGAGCCTAGTGTTACGTTTTTCACACGCCATTATTGTCACAGTATTTCACACGAGAACACAGAAAAACACAATTTGAAGAGCAAAAATAAGAGAACACATTAACATAACACTGAAAATAATATCTAGTTAATTGCAGCTGCGAAATACTTGGTGCAAATCTACATGCATGCCACAACTGTTTTACTGTACAACAATGAAAAACTACAACTACAATGGAAATTCTCTCTATAATTACGCGCTGGCAATAAACAAAAGCTACACTAATTACACAAACTACAAGAAAAAAAATCAGAAGATTCCAGTGAGGTATCCTGGCAGGGTACTAATTACACAAACTACAAGAAAAAAAATCAGAAGATTCCAGTGAGGTATCCTAGGCTAAGGGTCGACATATGAAACGTCCCCTTTTTGAACAATTATTACACGACTGTGCTTAACCTGACGCACAATATTTTTAGCGCAACGCAATCTGACTCTCAAAATTCCCTACAAAAGCATGGCCCTGACTAACATTAAACTATACCTTTCACAAATCACTTACCTCACAAAAATCTTCGCTGCTCAAGCTACTGCAATACAGCGAGCGCCACTACTGCCAGCTAAATAAAAGATTCAAACTATGGAAGGCACTAACTACTGATAGGCATAGTTAGCAAATGAAAGATATTAATAGAGAACAAAGAATGTATTTACCTTGATATCATCATTTATAAATATAGCAGTTCATGACAAATTACAAAGCTCCGCCATCTCTCTCCCCACATCCACCACTGCTGGCGGCTCACCTCCAACTGCGCAACGTTACGCGCTGTTCACAGCCAGCTGCCTAACACTACAATGGTTGAGTATTACAACAATGCAAAGCAGCCACAGACTGCACACGGCACAGCCAGTGATTTTTATACAGAGGTGGAGTTACCAATAAAAAAAACCTAAACAGCCTACTTACAATTTGACCACTTCACAAAACTGAACAACATACTCATCGTGCTGCTATCGAAGCTGGGGCGCCAGAAGATTACGACTTAGTCGTTATAGAAGGAATGCATGTTGGTACTGAGGGAACGATGGGGAATAAACTCTGCGTTTTCATTTCCAAGAGCTTCACCCTGGATTTTTCCCTTAAGCTATTTGGGGAAACCTAAATCTGTGTGGTCGGCTGGGTGTTGCTGGAAGCTGACTCTTAATTGTGCTCTGTGTATGGTATTCGCTGACGAATCGTAAGTATTTCAGGGGGTAATGTTTGCCGTGAAGGCGCAAAGCAACAGCAGGTCAGAATATAATATGTAGCACACAGACTCTAAGCAGACAACTTTTGAATATCAGCCATCATTTTTCAGGTTCCCTGTAACAAATTTACTGACATTAATGTGCGAACTCTACGAGAAATCTACTTACCAGGACAACTGCTAACTTTGTATGACGTATTATGCCTTAAAATATCGTAAGAAGACGTTTTTAATTGCAATGTATTTTTACGTTGACTTAAAAAAAGTACTTTTTATCAAAACTAGTCGTCAGTAAAGCATTGTTAACTAAAATCAGTTTATGGTAGTACCATGACTTTCTCCTGCTATACCATAGTAGACACAGGTAGCCACACTATTTTGTAATGACAACTTTTTTGCTGGCAAGACAGCTCATTGAGAACTGTAGAATAACACACGTACAGTCTGTACGATTTCAGACCATGGCAGACACACGTAGCATGGTGTCAGAAGCGAACAACTCACAGAGCCAAGCCGTGTGATACATGCGTACAGCTCGTTACAAACAGGCCGATCACATGCGGCAGTGTAAAACTAGTTCACAGTTCTACGTTTTTTTTAAAAAAATAATTATCGGTCTCACTGGAAAAAGTTCATAACAGTTTTTTTAATAGAAACATAAGACTTCTTAAAAAATTTTCTTGTCTTATAATCCATCACTTATCTTTGGAAAGCTTTGGGGACGTCACGAAAGCAATCGGAAAATGAGCAAAAATTACCACAGTGAACACATTCGATTCAACAATTGGAAGCAGCACAGCGGTGTTCGCTTCATCATTTCATTTCTTCCTCTCATACCAGTCAACAAGACGAACATGACGTTCATACCACCTGCACTCGCCACTTCCATGTACGTGGAACGGTTTCGCGTAAGTCATAACAAATACAGTTAGCAGTGGGAAGATGCCGAACACTGAGAGAATTGAGAAAACTTCCTGACTACGTCGCTAGCCGCGCGGTTTGAGGCGCCATGTCACGGACTGCGATTTACAGGCTAGCGATGCAACGAGACGTCACATTCGTACAGCGACATTTCAGCTCCGGCGCCACATCTGATCGACGCGGTTCTGCACATCTGGCTGCAGATTGTAAACCGGCCCGTCCGCCACGGATGGCCGAAATTACGCTTCACCATGCTGTCGAGATCACAGACCGTAGCTGTATTCGAATGGCAGGAGACACTCTGAATCCGGTACACGTGCCTGTCACTTATTCAAGATGCAAGTGAGCAAATCACGTAACCGATTTGTCCAACTGCATGAAAATTTGAAACCTTGGCTAGGATTGTGAATCTAAACGGTTACTTTAATTGATACTCCGCTTATCGAACTACGTGTTCCGATCTCCCTCAAAGGTCGGATAAAGAGGTACTTGCTATACTAGCCATCGGTATTGACCAGTAACTTAGTGAATATGGATCAACAGCAGTGGGCATCATGACACACAGTACACGCTAAATAATTACTTTTCGCAAACAAATCATAACTGGTATCAGAAAATACGGTTAAAGCACACTTGCGGTATCAGCTGCTCTATCCCTGTGTGCTGCTACTGGCAATTCTTTTCTGTTGGTCGTAGCCAAACTGATGATAGCATGCAGTAGCCAATGAGAATCACTGAATCTAATGACTTGTTTCGCGAGGAGATACGAATCGGTTACTGTTTTCGGCATGTACAGCGTGAGATTGACGATTATTGATCTGAGTATTACGGATTATAAAATTGGTTACTGGTTTTCGTATTCTATAACGTATTTCTTGTACCGTATGTTTCTTGGAATTTCTAAGAATATTATTACGTATTCCAGTATTATCGTTTGTTTATGAGTTGGCGGAGAAACAAATGTGACTGTAAGAAAACTCGCTGTGGTGACGGTCTCATCTGTAGCAAAGCACAGTGATCATTTCGAAAACTTTGTGGCGTATTTTCGAAATGTCCGGATTTCCGATGTTACGATTACTCAGGAATCTAACGGCACAGTTCAAATTATACAGAATATGTACGAAGATGGCATCTGTTCTTTCGGCCGAGAATGTGGGTCTCGCGGGAGGCGTGCCAGAGATAAGTCTGCCGGCAAGGTAGCTCAGCGTGTTCGGTCAGAGAGCTGGTTGGCCTCTAAAAAAAACTGAGTGAAAGGATCAACAACGAACTGGAACAGATGCCATATGACGTCCGCAACGACCAAACACAACGAACGAAATGCAATAAGGAAAAAAAAGACGGATAGAGCGTCTGACATGTAAGCAGGAGATCCCAGGTTCGAGTCCCCGTCGGGGCACACATTTTCATCTGTCTCCGTTGACGTATGTCAACGCCTGTAAGCAGCTAAGGGTTTTCATTTCATTCTAATTATACGGAATATTCCGTTTTACAATACAACATTCCGCACTATGTATTCTATTATGCCGCCAAGAAATATCATACAATCCACATCACGACGACATTTATCGACATTTGCTCAGTGGTTCCGCCATCTTGTTTAAATCATTTGCAGCGCATAGAGCTACCGACTTCAACACGCAGGACAAAGCCGCCGACACCCTAAGTGCGCTTTACCCGTCGTACATTGCAGCTACGTAAGACAAACGGAAACTGATTATCACAAAATCAACTTAACTATTTTTCAGAATGCAACCAAATCGAATAACATAAAACACCTCTACAGCTGTATGCATACCTCGATACATTGTACGAACAAAAGAAAAAGCCATTCATCGTAAATAAGTCGAAGCTAGTATCGAACTATACGCTTTAGCTATACAAGTATACGTAAATATTAGTAGTAAACCGAAAAGGTTGTCACATAAAGAACGTTAATTTATCGGAATTAAAAAGTAGTATAAAAAAATCACATCAGCTGTAGAGGGAAAGCCGATAAACAGTAAGCGCTAAATATAAAACATGTATTGTAAAGAGACCGAGACTGATGTCTAAAAACCTACTTGAACTATGTGGAAACTGTGTCGCGCAGTTAAAATAATATGTATATATCAATAGTGAATCGAAACAGTTACCACAAAAAGAACTTTAACTATTTATTTTAAAAAATCATTAAAGTTATAGAGGGTACACGACAAACTCTGCCAATTAAAAACTATATCTGTCGTAAACGAAACAAAAACTGATAGACTGACGAAATATTGTTAGCTCCCGACAGTAATTCTTTTTTTCATACACAGAAGAGATTAAATGTACTATTTTCACCGTAACCATCGAAAATATGTCAAAAAATAACGCTACAAAAAAATGCAGTCAAAACTACGTGCCAGTGACTGACGTCATGGCAGTCATTACCATTACGACATTGTCGAAGTTGACGTTTTGTATCGCCAATTCCCCTCGACCCTAATGTCCACCACAAAGGCTGAATCTGTATTACTTCCCCTCTACGTGCTATTTAAATAAAAACGCCCACTTTAAGCTAACTATAATTACATAGTTAATTCACAACGCTGTGACTAAAATCACCAGCTCATACCTCAGGCGATGACGTTTCTCTCTTCCAGAGCTCCCTCAAGAACTTCGCAATCATTCCTTTCTTGTATTGTAAACTAAGTACTCACAAAATATAGCGCACTATTCAATTTCCCCGCTATTACAGAGCACACGATTACGGATGAACAAAAGACGTTATCGACAGCTTCCACCGAAAGAATGCTAAGCAACGGCTCCAGCCGCTTCGGGATTTTACGCATTGTTGAAGCCCTTCTCTGCGATCAACATTGAACAGTGAAGCCGACAACTTCGGACTACTCCACACTGCTATACTGATTGTGTGATACAAGCGTCGTACAAACGAGATATTTTAGAATGATAAAGTAAATAGGGAACTAAATACCATTCAGAAGAAAAACAATTGTTTTAAGATCTGAGTTTACACCCTCCTTCCACAGGAACTACGTTGTCCAGCGCAGTCCTTGATTGTTCACGTAATGAGAGTAGTTGCAAAGCTGGGTGTTCTGTGCAGGGGTTACGCTTCTAGGCCAGTGTACTACATACTTGCAACTGTAATGGCGGGTCAAACGGCGCACCATGAATGATGGGAAAAAAGTAACGTGTAAATCACTATGAAACGTACCTCGTATAAAGGGACAAGGGTACTTCTTTAGCAGAAGCTGTGACAGCATTGCTAGCCCCAACAGCTATTTCATAAGATTATAAAATGACTTTTATCTTAATAATATGAATATTTATATACAGGGTGTTACAAAAAGGTACGGCCACACTTTCAGGAAACATTCCTCACACACAAATAAAGAAAAGATGTTATGTGGACATGTGTCCGGAAACGCTTAATTTCCATGTTAGAGCTCATTTTAGTTTCGTCAGTATGTACTGTACTTCCTCGAGCCGCCACCATGATTTCATACGGGATACTCTACCTGTGCTGCTACAACATGTGCCTTTACAAGTACGACACAACATTTGGTTCATGCACGATGGAGCTCCTGCACATTTCAGTCGAAGTGTTCGTACGCTTCTCAACAACAGATTCGGTGACCGATGGATTGGTAGAGGCGGACCAATTCCATGGCCTCCACGCTCTCCTGACCTCAACCTTCTTGACTTTCATTTATGGGGGCATTTGAAAGCTCTTGTCTACGCAACCTGGTACCAAATGTAGAGACTCTTCGTGCTCGTATTGTGGACGGCTGTGATACAATACGCCACTCTCTAGGGCAGCATCAGCGCATTAGGGATTCCATGCGAGGAACGGTGGATGCATGTATCCTCGCTAACGGAGGACATTTTGAACATTTCCTGTAACAAAGTGTTTGAAGTCACGCCGGTACGTTCTGTTGCTGTGTGTTTGCATTCCATGATTAATGTGATTTGAAGAGAAGTAATAAAATGAACTCTAACATGGAAAGTAAGCGTTTCCGGACACATGTCCACATAACATATTTTCTTTCTTTGTGTGTGAGGAGTGTTTCCTGAAAGTTTGGCCGTACCGTTTTGTAACGCCCTATATGTGTTTGGAGAGAGAGAGAGATTGATTTTTGATTCAGATTTTTACTTTTAAGTCGTAACTGGTACCTGCATTTTGGTTGCTGCCTCCTTGAATGATCAGCTTCTGCACCAGATGGTGACGTATTATAATTTGGAGGAAGTTATTGTTCTTTAAGGTTTAAAATACGACTCTTTTAGTTACTTGGCCGTATTGCGGATAGCTTTGAGCCCAAGTTTTCGTAGCTTCTCATACCTAAGGGGCCACTGTTGCAAGTAAATAAGATAAAACAGGAATCTGCTTTTCGTGACAAAAGGAGATTGCTTCGCTCACAAACTTCCTTCAAACTACACGTCCTGCTACATCAAAATTGGTCAGTGGAGTTCAGCACCATACTATTGTACAAGAACATAGTCCATTCACTGTAATTAATAAATTATGAGAGGTTGTTACTTATTGAATGAAAACTATAGAGAATGCATTTCTTTTCCTGTATTTTAGTGAACTTTGTACACTTACAATTCTGTCGATTGATAGACGGTGACGACAATGAAGTACACCTCCTTTTCCAAAAACAAGATATTTCTATTCTTCACTTCCTGAAAAGTTGTATACATAAATTTTTGGCAACTCTTACACATATTTTGCTCGGTTTTATCACTAAAATATCAATTTACATTAAATGTTAACAATACGTTCCGAGCGACGGCCTAGCAACACCTCCTCTTCCCTCTCTTTTTCTTTTTAATAAATCAATTGTCTTTCTGTTTAGAGTCCATACTCAAAGATTCACAATTAATGTGAATGTTTCCTCTGACGTCACTGTCAATATCGCTTTGTGAAGCTGTGTGACGTTCAGTGTTAACATCATTGTTGCGGGGATTGCGCGCTAAAGAGTTTGTTGCTGTCCAGCTTCACATCACTTCACTTCAAGTACTTTTTGAATCAAATTTACATTTAAAGATTCACAAACATTACTGAGCTTCTCAGAATAAAATCAGGCACAAATTAGTTAAAAAAGAAAACCAGTGAGGCACACAAAATATTACAGAGTGTGAAAAAACGTACATCGCCCATCACGGTTTTCTCCATTTGATGTTCTGATAGACGTCTGCTGAAAAATTTTTATAATTGTCCATAAATAAGATATAAAATCAGAATAAAACCGCACTGAATGCTACAGTCTTACCAGCACTCTACTATCAATCCGAGCGTTTGGGACGTAGGAATGAAACAAAGCTTCGTTTCACACAGTGACGTTCTATTTTGCCAATTCTCGGGGTGCACAACCATTGTTCGCACGATAGCACGACATTGTCTTTTCCCATAGTATAATCGAGCGATACTTTTCTTATGCTTCTCACAACGGTAACACCTGGACGAGGGCCTTCGAAATCTGACACGAGGTAGGGGAATGCAACTCCCAATCGGACATTTCAGTTTCATTAACCTAGGTTTAACTTAATGATTTCATGAAATAACTGGCTTATACAAAGGACATTCAAAAAATGTTGCACAGTAGTCTCTAATTTTTTTATTTTTGGCAGGAGGAGCACGAAATTTTTTGTGAACATACTTGGAACATTTAGTTATAAGTTGGTATATAAAAGAATTTTCCTTTATAGACAGGTGAGCCATAATGGACCCTGAAGTAGATGTCAAGTTGCGACGACGCACGGTGACGGAGTTCCTCTTCCAGACCGGCGATGACTCTGCCACGCCGATTCACAGGAAGTTCCTCTCTGTTTAAGGGGAGGACACAGTAGATCGCAGCAGTATCCAGTGGTGGTTCTTGTGGTTTAAAGAAGGTGATTTCTCTCTACTGGACAACCCACGATGCGGTAGACCGTCGACGGCAATGATTGATGTGAATAAGGAGACCATTGATCAAATCATCCAAAATGACAGATGTGTGACGACACGACAGCTTGCTGAAATGACTCGTTTGTCATTGGGTAGTGTGGTATCACTGGTACAGTCACTAGGGTACAGAGAAATCTGTACACGTTGAGTGCCTAGATTATTGACAAGAGAAATGGAAACGATGAGGAATAATGTGTGCGAGGGTCTCATGAAGACCTTTACTGAAAAGTGGAAACAGTGTTTTGACGGCGTCATTACTCAGGACGAAACATAGTTGTCTTTGTCCGAAACTGAGAGCAAAACCCAATCCATGGAGTGGCGTCATCCGGGTTCCCCTCGGAAGAAGAAACCAAGACTTCCACAAACAGCAGACCAAACGGTCATGGCCTCTTTCTTCTGGTATCAGTGTGGTGTCATTTTCATTGACTTTTTGGAACCTGGCTCCACAATTAACCGTTACTGCTTGTCGTTGGACAAGCTGCGACGTGCTATCAAGACCCACAGACCACACAGCTTCAGGATCAGCTCATCAGACTACACCAAGGCAATGCCAAACCACATACAGTCCTTATGACGCAGGAGAAAATCAGGAAAATTGGTTAGAAAATTGTTCCTCGTCCTCCCTACAGTCCGGACTTGGCTCCGTCTGATTTCCCCTCTTTGGTCACCTGAAGGCCCACCTGTGCGGTAAAGCATTTGATAGAGAGAAAGACCTTATTTCCTGTGTCAAGCGATGGCGTAAAAGCCAATCCCCAGAATTTTACCAAAGGGCATTTACACCATGTAAAGAACTTTGGGCCAGATGCGTCACAGCTGATGGAGGCTACATTGAGTAGGTTCAATGCATAGCTAAATGTTCCAAGTACGTTCACAAAAAATTTCATTCTCCTCCTGCAAAAAATAATAAAATTAGAGACGACTGTGCAAAACTTTTTGAACGCCCTTTGTATCTTTATTTATTTTTGACTAATTCCTCCCTTACACAGCAAGTAGTCCACAATTCTGTGATAAATCATCTCGCAGCATTCAAAACATCGGTCTGTTGAAAAGGGAAGGGATTCATTAGTTTAAACTTTCTGTTCTCTTCCCCAAAGCGGCAACACTGACCTTTGGAACTGTTGTGCCGTACTAAAAATGTGTAAGAGGCAATTATTAATTTCTTCAAAAGTTTTTATTAGTTTGATGTTAACACTGAACGTCACACAAATTCGCAAAGCGATATTGACAGTAACGTCAGAGGAAACATTCTCATTAAAATAACTGTTAGTAGGGAAGACTCGGATGTGGTGGTCACTTCTGAAACATCGATATCATTCTTATAAATGGAAAGATATTTTGATGATCCCACTTCATTTACGTAAAGAATCGTGTTGTTATGGCTCTGAGCACTATGGGATTTAACATGTGAGATCATCAGTCTCCTAGAACGTAGAACTACTTAAACCTAACATCTAACTACTTAAACCTAAGGACATCACGCACATCCATGTTCGAGGCAGGATTCGAACCTGCGACCGTAGCGGTCGTGCAGTTCCAGACTGAAGCGCCTTGAACCGCTCGGCCACAACTGCCGGCAATCGTGTTGTTAAAGCAGAACTTTCAAATATTTCTTGTTAATTATACCAGTAAAAAAGAATTGATAAATGTGGAGCGTAGACTAGCATAAGCCACATCTTGGGGCAATGGCATTCAGTAGCATTCAACGTCATGTTCATTACATCACTTAGCTAATGCCATGAACATACTTTATTTATTTTACATGGTAGGCTAGAATATCATTATTACTAAATCATCAAGTTTTATGTAAGGAAAAAGGTTTCTATCAGATTTAATTTCTCCCGCATACAAATCAGAATCTGAGCCAGACTGATTCTTCGAGGTAAGTTCCCCTAACACCTCTTCTAAATTTTGATTTTAGGTTCATCTATTTTACGCTCGATTTACTTCTTCCACTTTGTTTGTTTTTTATTCTTTTCTTCTTCTATTTTATTGGTTCAAATGGCTCTGAGCACTATGGGACTTAACTTCTAAGGTCATCAGTTCCCTAGAACTTAGAACTACTTAAACCTAACTAACCTACGGACATCACTCACATCCATGCCCGAGGCAGGATTCGAACCTGCGACCGTATTGGTCGTGCGGTTCCAGACTGAAGCGCCTAGAACCGCTCGGCCATTCTGGCCGGCTTTCTATTTTATTATTTTAAGTTATTCCTTCATTGATGTAGTTGTGAACAGGTCGAACTGATGATTAGATCTTGACACTCTGCTGCAATCAAACAATGGTGAGAATACTTCTATTGGTATTGCATTATTAAGCCTACATGAGATGTTGGTAGAATCATCAATGGCAATTTGGAGGTCATTGTTAATGTTTCAGGACTGAAAGTGTAGATCTCAGGATTGTTAGATCTTTTAGCGGTATGTTCGTTCAACCCGTGACTATTATGGATATGCTGCGTGAACTCAGCTGGGAATCCCTGGAGGGAAGACAGCGTTCTTTTAGCGAAACTCTATTGAGAAAGTTTTAGAACCGATATATCTGCGACTGACTACAAAACGGTCCTACTGTCTACTGCCATCTCCCATAGGGACCACGAAGACAAGGTATAAGAAATCAACGCTTGTATACACTGACCAGCCAAAATATTATGACCACCTACCTAACAGCCGGTACGCATAGCAGCGGCGAAGAGCCGTGGTATGGAAACAATAAGGCCTTGGTAGGCCGCTGGAGGGAGTTGGCACTATATCTGCACACGCAAGTGACCTAATTCCCGTAAATTCCGGGGAGGGAGGCGATGAGCTCTGACGCCACGTTCAATCACATCCCAGATGTGTTCGATCAGGTTCCAATCTGGCAGGTTTGGAAGCCAGCACATCATCTGGAACTCGACACTGTGTTCCTCGAATCAATCCATCACACTCTTGGCCTTGTGATGTGGTGCATTATCTTGTTGAAAACTGCCCTTGCCGTCTGGAAACGTGATCGTCACGAAGGGGTGTACGTGGTGGTAATATCTTATGGGACCAAACTGCTGAGGCCATCAGTCCCTAAGCTTACACACTACTTACTCTAACTTAAACTAACTTATGCTACGGACAACATACACACCCATGCCTGAGGGAGGACTCGAATCACCGACGGGTGTAGGCGCGCGAACCGTGACAGGACGGCGCAGACCGTGTGGCTTGTGTAGATGGACTGAAACCAGTGAACGATACTCTTTGGCCCTCAAGGGGCTTTGCTCGAGCTCCATTGTACGCATAGATGCCCATGTAAGTGCTCCCCACACCATAATGAAGCCGCCGCCAGCTTGTCTGCACCCCACAGTACAGAAGCCGTTCCCCTGGAAGACGACAGATACGCACCCTCCCATCGGCATGATGAAGAAGGCATCGGGATTCATCAGACCATACAACGCTCTGCCACGGCGCCAACGTCCAGTACCGATGGTCACGTGCCCATTGAAGCTGTAGTTAGCGATGTAGTGTGTTAACATTGGCACATGCGTGGGTCATCGGTTGCGGAAATTCATCGTTAGGAGTGTTCTGTGCACGGCGTTTCAAAGACTCTAGTACTCTGTTCAGCATTAAAGTCTGACGTTAGATCCGTCACAGTCCGCCGCCTGTCCTGTGTTACCAGTCTGCCCAGCCTACGACGTTCGACATCTGTAATAAGGAGTGACCGCCCAACCCCACGATATCTGGAAATGTTTTCACATTCGTTTCTTCACGCGTTGAAGATTCACCACAGCGCTCCTCGAACACCCGACAAGTCGTGTAGTTTTCAAAATGTTCGTGCCGAGCCTCTGGGCCATCACAATCTTCCCTCGGTCAAACTCATATAGATCGCGCGTGTTTCCCATTCTACACTGGACAGCATACTCACTGATTACGTGCATCGTGCGTATGTCTGACTAACAGTCATTCCTCTCTGGGCGACGCAGATATCGCCCGGACGGGTTTATGTCGGTAGTAGGACGGTGGTCATAATATCCTGGCTGATCAATCTAGATACTGTCCCCCTTGTACCGTGTCTTGGCTTGCGACGTACGAATATAGATGTAGAATATCGGCGAGCGTGAAATAGGTCTTACATTTTAAGAGAAGACCACATTACCTTTGAAACGCAACCGTTAGTATTTTGAAGTCCTCCTTAGTTGCTAATAAGAGATGATTTATTAACAGTTTTCATATCCGGCTGTAATTGTTCCCAGGTCCACACAGTTTAATCAGCTGTTCTAACGCGATTTGTAAACATGTGAAACACAGACAGATGAGATGTGTTAAGGTGTGGTAATGCTAATCGGGAAAGAAACTGAACAGCATTGCCTCATATTAGTTACCGCTATTACCCCTACTGCTACTGATATTTTTGGATCATTCATACACACTTACGAAGTATTCTGCAATAAAAGCAAATATAATATTGAATATGTACTTAGTACAGTTGGGTTCACGGTAGTTGGAATTATTACCTCAGTGAAATATGAACACTTACCTAGGTTTAAAAACTGTTATTTCTTAGATGAAAACTTTCGGACTGCAACCTCACTACTCTACAATTGGAGAGAGTCTGCCAATAACGATGCTTCATCACCAGTAGTTCCCGAAAACGGCGACGAGATAGTAGCACCAGGCAGAGTGCTTCTACAGCATAACAAGATTTTTTACACTTTAGTGATGATTATCGCCTTCAGCAAGTCTCCGGTCTGGCCATGGGGAACAGAACTGCAAATATAATCTGTCCTAAAGGAATGAGAGTTAAAATCAAGCGGATTTATGAGAATCATAAGAAGAGTGCTTTGAGGCTTCCTTATGGTCTGAATTGGTTCTTTCTTGTTTATTGACATAAACGTCTTACTACTCATAGCAACAACAACATAACTATTGTTAAGTTACGGTCAGCCTCATTGTACGTATTACAACTGTGAACAAAAATTTTACACATTTTCTTAGATATCCGTGTTGTATTCTGTTGTACGATGAGGTAAGTAGGTGGGGCCCTACAGAACTGCACCTCTTCTGTTTCTACCGGCATTTCGTACAACGACGACTTCATGTATGAAATAAATACAGCGTGCACATACGGTTTGTTATATACACGGGTACCATTCATTTTGGCGACCTCTGGTAACTTCTTGTCCAGAGCGAAATAAAAAATATTGCAAGCAAATGTCATTGGGCATTAACAACCTTAATCGTCTTTCTTATAAAATTGTTCGTCATGAAGACGTAAACAGCAGTACGTATTTTTAAATAGCTCCTTGTATTTACTATTCAGTAATCCATTCCCTTCCCTAAACACCTGTCCAAAAACGAATCACAATGTATCATTCGCGTACACATGGCGTCATTAAAAATGTTACACAAAATTGTCTTTGATTCCTTTATAAAAGCACACTGTCGTCGTACGTGGGGTACCACTACTGGAGCTGGGAACACAGGGAAAATGTATTTTTTTTCTTTCTTTTCCTATAGCAAGACGGCTGTGTGCCAAGTAATCCACAATTGTGGATTGACTTCGTTCCATTTGTGGATCAAGAATACTTTTTTATTTAATTTGTTTCAATGGACAATTACTGGGTGTCCTCAACTGGCCTGGCTTCGTATTTTCGCGACCGTGAAAGTTTGAAACATAGCAAGTGCGATACTATAATTCGCACTGGGCAGTCCGACCTTTTAATTAAATAAAGTGCAGGTTCTAAACAGTTATTATAATTCGTGTTCATCTCGGTGAGATGATCGCAATGGCGGCTACGTAAACTACTCCTAGGCCGGTTATTGCCGTATTTCCAATTGGTAATCTGTTAATGACATAAAACAGACATTAATGTTAAGAAATAATAAAACGAAAGTCATTACTGGTGTAAAATAGGTAATTATTTCCCAATACAATTAGAAGGAGGAAAGAAAACGAAGCAAGTGATAAAAGAACAAAGATAGACAAATGACAAACACTACTTCACAAAGACGTTGTAATTTATAACCCCTCCTCCAGATTTTGGAAAACTATGCATTCAGCGACTCAGAATATAATAATTATACTTGGTAAAAGTAATTTTAGTAGCCCAGGAAAAACAAGAAAAAACACTGATATGTCGTTATACAGTCCCCTTTGATTCAGACAAGGAAATAATATTTACTTGACGAAATAAAACTTAAAAGTCTTTCACTAACGGCAAATGTACAGGAATGATAAATACTAAGTACCCTGAATAGAGCAAAAGTTTGAATGATAGTACATCCATAGGTAGAAATAAAATTTTCACTATTCTCATAGCCGGCCGAAGTGGCCGTGCGGTTAAAGGCGCTGCAGTCTGGAACCGCAAGACCGCTACGGTCGCAGGTTCGAATCCTGCCTCGGGCATGGATGTTTGTGATGTCCTTAGGTTAGTTAGGTTTAACTAGTTCTAAGTTCTAGGGGACTAATGACCTCAGCAGTTGAGTCCCATAGTGCTCAGAGCCATTTGAACTATTCTCATAATCGGATACACACGGATTAAAGATAAGATTGCCTTTCAATATGTTCACTACGTTCAACAGTTTTAAATTTTATAAAGGAACAACAGTTGGTTAAATGCCAAGGAGAATAATTTACACTCAGTTTTTCTAGTCATTTAACACATAAAACTAAAACACAAATGATTCAGTTTCGCTAACGTTGTTTTTTTTTTTTATAGGAGGGGCAGGACGTAAAACGGGCCAACTTGGAGCAGGAGAGGCACCACAGGTCATTTTAGTTTCCATTGTCTATACTTTTACAAATAAATTCATAAAACTTTGTCAGCATGACCAGGAAGGATTCAGGATTCACACTCATAGCAGTGGAAGTTCAAAAACATAACAAAATAAATTCTTTTTAGATGCAAAATTTCATCATTTTTTCTCTTACTGTCGCCTACATTTCCTGCTATAGGTATACTGTTCTACTTAAGTAACTGAGATTCTTCCGTAATTTTGCACAGCATACAAACTATAATTACAGGTGTATGAGACTCTAGAATCTTCCAAAGCTATTAAAAACTGTGGTAAAAATTGAGATAAATAATTATAAAATTTGATTTTTTAAACATGAAGTTTAAAATGTAACAGCTCATTCATTTTTTCATAAATTAAATAAATTATAGAGTTTCATACACCCGTAAGTATGGTTTGTATGCTGTGCAAAATTCATGTAAGAATCTCTCTTACTTATGAAGAAAAGTGTACCTATAGCAACAAATGCAGCCAAAAGTAAGTGAAAAAACGATGAAATTTCACATGTAAAAAAATTATTTTGTTATGTTTTCGAACTTCCACTGCTACGATTGTGAATCCTTCCTGGTTATGCTGACAAAGTTTTATGAGTTTATTTGTAAAAATATAGACAGTGGAAATTAAAATGTCCTGTGGTGCCTCTCCTGCTCCAAGTCGGCCCTTTTGCCGTCCTACCCTCCTTAAAAGCTTCGGATAAAGTTGTTTATTAGTATTTCAATTAAGAATCTCAGCTGGATAGGACTGGTGACGTGGGTATTCAAAGCGACGGACCAGGTGCAGGACTGCAGACGCGACGTCGTGCTGTCCGCGACCACCCTGCAAAGTTACTCGGAATTAGCCAACCGGATACGTCTCAGGTGAGGATTGCATGCAGGTTATGACGACGTTCATATTCGGTGGATTACATGACAAAGTAGACAGACTCGTGTTAGAATAGTTGCGCTCACGAAATATCTACGTGTGCGACAGTAAAAACTTATATTAGGGTACAGTTTTCTCTTCATTTGGTAATAATCGTTGTTACTTACATCAGGATATATTAGGTTAGTGCTTAAGTTCGTAGAGTCTTTGTTTTATATGTTGGTATTTCCGTTGCTATGGGTTTATTTACTGATTGTCATTTTTATTTGTAGTTCACTTTTGCTATTTGAGTTTGCATGTTGTTATTTCGTCACTTGGAGATTGTGAGTGGAGATGTGGACGCTAGAAAATGGAGTAAGTAAAAATTTCCGACATATTTTTCTTTTTGAGTTCAGTAGAGGGGTGAGAGCAGCGGAGGCAGCCAGGAACATTTGCACCGTTTATGGGGATATTGCCACTGAACAAAGCACGGCAAGAAAATGATTTTTTCGTTTTACGGAGGATCGCCTTCACATTCCACATTAAGGAAGATCTTCGGTGTGTCATGAAGATTGTTTAAACGCATTAATACAGAATGATCCACAAACAAAAAGTACAGAAATCAGCGTGTGGCCTTATGTGCATCGCTGCTCGTTCGTCATCAGTTGGCTCGTGAGCAGGTCACCAAACGATAACAGAAGTTTATCATCGAAAAACAAGTTTATTTAAAAAAACAACGATAATGACTGATTACAATACCTACTTGCTTATTAGCTTTGCGCAGTGCACAGTTCTGCACGTAGCGAATAGCGACGTAAAATTAAACTGACCGACCGACTTAAATAAACCGACTCGACGATCGGGAATTCCCCTGCATTTGTCTGCGGTGTTGTGATGTTTGTTTTGTTTGTAGCTGTTACTAACTGTGCTCTACGGTATTCTTTGATTAAATCGTCGTTTGTCCGTTTTGTTTTGTATTAGCGACTATTTTCGGTGTAAAAGTAAATACTGAATTATAATATAAAATGTCGAACAGGACATATCCTAGAGGGTCTGCAGAAAGGAAAAAAGCTGCACATCATAATGAAGTTACCAAAATTAACAGCATATTTTACTACCACTACTACTACTACTACTGGAGAAATTTCTCTAAGTAGCAATCAAATAATAAATTTTCCATATGATGAATCGTATCGATCACAAATTGCGGGAATTTCTGAATGTTCGTGTTCTACACTAATTTCAGATTTCTACCAATTTAGGAAAAGAGATTGAATCAGAAAGCGACCGCCCCTAATACGAATGTGCAACAACTTCGGTGACTTCACCAACACCGACAACTGTGTCAGTTGAACATCAGTTTTCCAACCCAGAATCAATATCACACGATCCTGCTGATCATTTTCATGAAAATTTTACAGAAAGAAATCCCAAAATTTTCATTCATGAGGGACCTGTATATTTCCAAATTAAAGATTCCGACTTTTCCAAGGCATCCAGAACCTACAAAGGTGGTAATAAATTAGTAACTAGGTATTTCAAGAAAGCATTATTTATTCGCAAAGTAAAGAACAATGAAAGCGTCGAAAGAAAATGGTTGCTGTACTCGCCTTCCAAGAACTCTGTACTTTGTTTTTCATGCTACTTATTTAACCCTTCTGATATAAATCTATGTTCTCCGAGTGTATGTAACTATTGGAAGCACAATAACGACATAATTTTAACACATGAAAACAGCCCAGCACTTAGGTAATCTATGATGACTTATCTGACAATACGTAAAGCCGGTTAGTAGAATAGATATACACTTATTATCTAAACATCAAAAAGGAGTGGATTACTGGAGAAATGTACTTAAACGGATTGTAGCTGTTGTAAAATTTTTGGCATGGAGAGCGTTCCGTTTCGCGATGAAAATGAAATCCTAGGATCTCCCAACAATGGAAATTATTAGAGATATGTTGAATTATTGAGTGAATTCAATCCATTTCTTACAGCTCACTTACAGAAATTTGGGAATCCTTGAAAAGGTAATACTTCTTATTTATCAGCGAATATCTATAATCACTTTATTAATGTAATGGGAAAACAGAGCCTAACAAAAATTATAAATGAAGTTAAATTAGCAAAATATTTTTCCATTAGTGTTCACGGTAGGCCCGATCAGTCTCATGTGTTCCTGTTGAAAGGTTCGTGAAATTTATACCTATTAAACACGATAAATCCGAGTATTTAGCGAAAACCGTCCTGAATTCTTTAGAGAATCATGAAATCCCCATAAAAGACTGCAAAGGATAAAGCTAGGACAATGCTTCAAATATCAAATTATAAATGAAGTAAAATTAGCAAAACATTTTTCCATTAGCGTTCACGGTAGGCCCGATCAGTCTCATGTGTTCCTGTTGAAAGGTTCGTGAAATTTATACCTATTAAACACGATAAATCCGAGTATTTAGCGGAAACCGTCTTGAATTCTTTAGAGAATCATGAAATTCCCATAAAAGACTGCGAAGGATAAAGCTAGGACAATGCTTCAAATATGTCGGGAAATTATACTGCTCTACAAGCAAGAATCAAGAGAAATGTGCATTTGCCACCTTTGTACCATGTGCATGACATTCACTAAACTTTGTAGGTGTCCAAGCTGCTGAGAGTGTATCAGAGGCAACAAAGTTTTTGAAATGGTTCAGAAAGTGTGCAACTTTTTGCCAAGCTCTACCCACCGATGGAATATACTGACAGAACATTTAGGTTCAAAAAAAGTTGTTAAAAGTCTTTCACAAACCAGATAGCCAGCCCGAGCTGATGCAGTAAGCGCCTTGCATGAACGTTGTAAAGAAATTTTAGAAGCTTTGACGTCCATCGCAGGAGATATAGAACAGGAAAGAGAAACTAGAGACGAAGCCCTTTGTCTGTCTTTAAAACTGGGAAAGTTTGAAATTTATTATACTAACGGAAATTTAGAGTTATGTATTGGAAAGAACAGACGAAACAAGTAATTATCTTCAGAAAGAAACAATAAAACTGCACCTTGCAACTAATTTATTCGCTTCACTTCATGATTTTGTCAATAACCTCACGGATAAATTTGATGACTTCGAATCGTCCGCCAAAGAAGGAAACCCGGAATCTGATTACAAGGACCTATTTCAAAGAACATAAGGTAGAAGCTCACGCCAGAGTTTTTTTATGGCTCTGCACCGTCAGTCCAACTGAATGGAAAAGAGAAATTCAAAGTAGAAGCCTTTCTTTTTATAACTGATACTCTGAGCGGTCATCTAAAACAGCGATTAAGTTCGTATGAGAACAACAGTCACCGGTTTGGTTTATTTTTTCGCTTGAAAATTCTGAATTCCGAAGAGCTGAGACAAAGTTGCAAGGAATTTGCTGAAATTTATTATGAAGATGTTAACGAGCAAGAGTTGGGAACAGAATGTCTGCATTTAACAGAATACTTGAAAACTGTTCATAGTAAAAATGGGGGAACTAATAGTATATTAGAAATATATAATCTTTTGAAAGAAAACAAAATTGAAGACACATTTCCACGTATAGAAATCGCATTGAGAATCTTTTTAAGAGTAATGTCCACAGAATGTGATATGCTAAAACAAATATAGATTTTGAAGAAGTGATTAACGATTTCGTCCACCTCAAATCTAGAAGGGTAGCTCTTCAATCAACATAGATTTTTAAGCACTAACCTGTGTGTGCCAAAAGAGTTACTTTTATGGATTATATTATATTATCTATTCATTTAATGTGACTGTAAAGAAATAAAAATATATCTACAACCTCACTTATCTACTTTCTTTTCTATTCTAACAAAATAGTGCCCTGTCAAGATCATGTTGTTGTTGTGGTCTTCAGTCCTGAGACTGGTTTGATGCAGCTCTCCATGCTACCCTATCCTGTGCAAGCTTCTTCATCTCCCAGTACTTACTGCAACCCATTAATAGCTGGTCAAATGAGAAATAGTATGAGTTTGCGACAACACAAATGAAGAAACTACAGATTTGTTTATATACTCAGAATGAGCTTTTCATAAGCTTTCTACCTGACTTCGTTTGTTTACTAATACACTGTTTCAGAATTTTCTCCGATTTGCACCAGCATTATCACCCAATTAGGCAAAAAAGCGAATTTCAACATGGCAACGTAAGAAATGTAGATGTTGGAACTTGCCAACGACGATCCTCCTTTGAAAGCAAAAGTAATGCGAAAATAAACTCTCCTTCTGTTGCAATTTCAGTTTAGTCCTGTAACACAGTGTATTTCTGATTATGAATAGTTGTCTTGTTAAACTATTGGCCATACTGACATACTGTTAATATGACCATTCACAGACTTGCTAGCTGTATCTTACAAGATCTGTCTATGACACCTTCGCCGCCCTAGTGCAAAGTGGTCACTCGCACTAGAACCCCCCACCATTACCACTGTCCTCTCCCATACAACTACGTCTGCACAGGTACAGACCAAGTTATTTTGCGCACTCTCCACATCACAGCTGGACACACAGTTATTGTCCATCCCAAACCAGGTAGGCTACTCTTCTGGCTGCAGGAGAAAGCACACAGAAGACAGAGGCTATATGTGAGAGGTACCTAGAAAGTATTTGTCCCCCGACTATACCGCTTAAGAACGACAAGCAATGAGTTGTGAAAGACAAGGGTGCCACAGCGAGTTCAAAGAACGCGCAAGCAGTTCTGCACAGATGGGCCTTCGTTGCACTTTATGGTCTTCTGTTAGGCCGCGAGGAACACACTGGGCGCTCACCTTTGAGTACTCCAACAGCTGGACGAGTGTGCCAGCACTACCAACAAAGACGCCCAGTTGAGCAGCGCGGTATTCGATTGCGACCCGTCTATCACGTCGAATGAGAGTGTCCACACGTAGCAACATCGCAGGAGTCACAGATCTGTGCGGCCATCCAGCATGCAAGAGATCGGACAGGATTGTGTAACCTCGTTGTGATGAGGACAGAGGCCTCGCTCAACGACTCACCATGCTTTTATCCACTGCCAGGTATCCGTAGACACTCAGTAAACGCCCATAAACATCGGCGATGCTCTGGTTTTCCGCCAAAATAAACTAGCGACACCTCTATGCTTGAAACGCATCTCCACTACAGACGCTTTTTTGAAGGCTATGTATAGCACTGCCACCTACCGGAACTTCATGAAACAATTGAGGCTGAAGCACACTACCCAATAACGAATTCTGCATTTTTCAACCGAAACTGACCGAGAAAAAAATGTGTTGCATTACTCACTGGACGCCCGTCGTATTTACAAATGCGAGTTGGGGTTTACCCTGTGCGTCTTCTCGAGTAGCTGTCAACAGTTAGGAAAAAACAGTTCTGCAGTGCATTGGAAATGTAGGTGTATGGCAGCAGTTCAGACCATTAGCAGATATCAGCAGATGTGTGGTATAACAATATGGTTTACATCAAACATTAGAGCGTCCTTTATCCTTATGCGCCACTTTTCTATTTGTAGTGAGCCAGTACGGATCACGATATGTTTTTGTTGTTGTTGTTGTGGTCTTCAGTCCTGAGAATGGTTTGATGCTACTCTATCCTGAGCAAGCTTCTTCATTTCCCAGTACCTACTGCAATCTACATCCTTCCGAATCTGCTTAGTGTATTCATCTCTTGGTCTCCCTCTACGATTTTTACCCTCCACGCTGCCCTCCAGTACCAAACTGGTGATCCCTTGATGCCTCAGAACATGTCCTACCAACCGATCCCTTCTTCTAGTCAAGTTGTGCCACAAACTCCTCTTCTCCCCAATTCTATTCAATACCTCCTTATTAGTTATGTGATCTACCCATCTAATCTTTAGCATTCTTCTGTAGCACCACATTTCGAAAGCTTCTATCACGATATAAATCTCGTTTATGTAGTTGCTGCAGTGATGTGGGAGGTGAAGCCTACGCTACCACCACCCCACCTCCTGGCTCCCTTCCCTCCGTCCTCCAGCGGCACAGCTCACAATTCCGTCGTACGTACAGGTTACAACTTCCATCCCCTGCTCGATACTCACCCCTACGACTGATGAAAAAAATATGTGTGTACTGTACATCAGCGATGACCTATGTGTGATTATTGCTCACGCTCGTTCAGTGTGAGATCAGACTACAGAATCACTATATATATGAGAATTCTGCTTGGAGCAAAATACAACCTTTTGTTTCTCCAAACTTATTCCCGCGTCTTTCACCGATGTTAGATCATCATCAGTGAGTTCTCTTTATTCTAATCCATAGCAGAAGTAAATATTGGATCGAAAGTAGACGCAAGTTAATATTATACTCATCAGTTTCACAGAATTGTTAAAAAAAATACAGCCTTGGCTGCCCATATTACTGTTTCCCTCGTGCAAAAGAGCTGACATTTTAACATTGCATGTTACCGCAAACAACGGAAAATTTTTTACACAGCTGTACTTACCTCCTAATGAACCTTATACTTGAAACGGACAGGCCATTAATTTAACTTGCTGCAAGCATTTGCGTAATAATTATACCAAACTGCTACGTTACGCTCCTCGTTTGTTCTACCACTTTTGCTGTTTGCAAAATGTGTGCCTGCTCTTTTAAATTGTTTGTGCACAAGACAGAAAGACCAAAAATAGTGCATATCCTAAATCACTTGAATACGCCTACATAACACAGTGATGAAGAAACCATCATTTTATTCATTTTATGCACATGTGAGTACCTACTTCTTGTACATGTATGTACAAGGGCGGGCTGGAAAGTAATACCTCTGAATTTATTTTGCGAAAATTCTTAAAGCTTTTTTAAAGAAAACAAACTCTATTCATACTGGCGACGAACACAATTATCCCACAAAGTTACTAGTTTGTTGATGCCGTCAATGTTGAATGTTTGACTTTTGTTGACAGACACGTCTGCTTGCACCGCTTCATCATCATCAAAATTAAGTCCTCGAAGGTGTTCTTTAAGTTCTGGCAAGAGATGAAAATAGGTTGGAGCTAAGTCTGGACCTCATGTCGCATGATCAGTGGCAGTGAACCGAAGGCGCTGGATTGTTGCAGATGTCGTAGCGCTCGTATGTGGTCTGGCATTGTAATGGTGAAGGAGAGGAAACTCCATGTATGGACGATATCTTCGAATTCAAAATTCGTTTGCAGCACGACATACATTATGTGATCAAAAGTATCTGGACACTCGCAAAAACATACTTTCTTCATATTAGATGCATTGTGCTGCCACCTACTGCCAAGTACTCCATATCAGCGACCTCGATAGTCATTAGACATCATCAAAGAGCAGAATGGGGCGCTCTGTGGAACTCACGAACTTCGAACGTGGTCAGGTGATTGGGTTTCACTTGGGTCATACACCTGTAAGCGAGATTTCCACACTCCTAAACATGTCCACTGTTTCCAATGTGATAGTGAAGTAGAAACGTGAAGGGACACATACAGCACAAAAGCGTACAGGGCAACCTCGTCTGCTGGCTGACAGAGACTGTCAACAGTTGAAGATGGTCATAATGTGTAATAGGCAGACATCTATCCAGACCATCACACAGGAATTCCAGACTGTATCAGGATCCACTGCAAGTACTATGACAGGTAGGCGGGAGGTGAAAAAACTTGGATTTCATGGTCGAGCAGCTGCTCATAAGCCACACATCACGCCGGTAAATGCCAAATGACGCCTCGCTTGGTTTAAGGAGGTAAACATTGGACGACTGAACAGTGGAAAAACGTTGTGTGGAGTGACGAATCACGTACACAATGTAGCGATCCGATGGCCGTGTGTGGGTATGGTGAATGCCCGGTGAACGTCATCTACCAGCATGTGTAGTGCCAAGAGTAAAATTCGGACGCGGTGGTGTTAAGGTGTGATCCTGTTTTTCATGGAGGAGGCTTGCACCCCTTGTTGTTCTGCGTGGCACTATCACAGCATAGGCCTGGATTATTTTAAGCACCTTCTTGCTTCCAACTGTTGAAGAGCAATTCGGGGATGGCGACTGCATCTTTGAACAAGTTCGAGCGCCTGTTCTTAGTGCACGGCCTGTTGAGGAGTGGTTACACGACAATAACATTCCTGTAATGGACTGGTGTGCACAGGTTCCTGACCCGAATCCTATAGAAGACCTCTGGGATGTTTTGGAACGCCGACACTGCGCCGGGCTTCTCCTCAGTGCAGCACTGCGTGAAGAATGGCCTGCCATTCCCCAAGAAACCTTGCGGCACCTGACTGAACGTATGCCTGCGAGAGTGGAAGCTGTCATCAAGGGTGGGACAAAACCATATTGAATTCCAGCATTACCGATGAAGGGCGCCACGAACTTGTGAGTCATTTTCAGTCAGGTGTCCGTATACTTTTGATCAGATAGTGTAGTTATGCTACACACCGCCATGTTACGCGTTACAGTACGGAGCCCTCTAGAGGCATAGAGTTGCAACTTCCGCTAGCAAAGTGGGCGTCCGAGTTATATGCATGACTTGTAATACCTCAACCGATATTGTGAACAGAAAACAAATTCGAGGCACTACTTTTCAACACACACTCATACTTCCAATAAATTACAAAACGACTGAAAGAGGCATTTCAGCACAGGTCGGGTATCTTCTGGCGTATCTGACGGTTTTAAGTGGGAAACTTTGCAGATAGCCATCATAACGCCCTCTCGGTCATCTAGTAACTTTGTTAGTGATTCCATTGTAAAATCTTGAAGGCCATCATTTACAGAAATATAGAAAAAATTACGTCTAAAAATTTGCTGTTGCTGATGGAGAAGCTCAGATTTCTTAAATTACTTTGAATACCTTCTGACATGCTGAAGCGGTGTAGCCGAGTTCGATTCCCGGCACTATCACGGATTTTACCTTGGAGAGAGGACTGGACCAGACTGCACTCAGCCTCGTGAGGCCAACTGAGGAGGTGCCTGGTTGGGTGTGGTAGCGGCTCCAGGGTCGGAATGTCGACAACACCTGGGAGAGCAGGATGCTGGCTCCGTGCCCCTCCATACGGTATCCGATGTTGAATATCTGAGGATGACACGACGGTCCGTCGACTATCGCATGGTCTTCATGGCTTATTAAGGGTTTCCGTTTTTCCTTTTAAACTTCTTTCACCACAAGCGCTAGGCAGATAAAAAGTTGTCCAGACGGTGGGGGTCAGTTCGAAAACGACAGCCAACTGCGACATCACGTTGCAGTAGTTTGATGTTGCGGCATATCAGTTCGAGTGACCAAGTCCTGTGGGGTGTAGTGGTACCGAAGAGGTCCATACAGCAGACTCGTATTAAGTAGTACAGCAGTTCACGTCTCCTTAGGGCCATCCAGATTGAGGTTTTCATTCATTTTCGTAGTAAATGCCGGATTTGCTCCTTTTGGAAAGGACACTGTGGAGTTTTTCCATAAACTGAGATTGTTGTTGTTGTTGTGGTCTTCAGCCCTGAGACTGGTTTGATGCAGCTCTCCATGCTACTCTATCCTGGGCAAGCTTCTTCATCTCCCAGTACCTACTGCAACCTACATCCTTCTGAATCTGTTTAGTGTATTCATCTCTTGGCCTCCCTCTACGATTTTTACCCTCCACGCTGCCTTCCAATTCTAAATTGGTGATCCCTTGATGCCTCAGAACATGTCCTACCAACCGATCCCTTCTTCTAGTCAAGTTGTGCCACAAACTTCTCTTCTCCCCAATCCTATTCAACACCTCCTCATTAGTTATGTGATCTACCGATCTAATCTGCAGCATTCTTGTGTAGCACCACATTTCGAAAGCTTCTATTCTCTTCTTGTCTAAACTATTTATCGTCCATATTTCACTTCCATACATGGCTACACTCCATACAAATACTTTCAGAAACGTCTTCCTGACATTTAAATCAATACTCGATGTTAACAAATTTCTCTTCTTCAGAAACGCATTCCTTGACATTGCCAATCTACATTTTATATCTTCTCTACTTCGACCATCATCAGTTATTTTGCTCCCCAAATAGCAAAACTCCTTTACTACTTTGTCTCATTTCCTAAACTAATACCCTCAGCCTCACCCGACTTAATTCGACTACATGCCATTATCCTCGTTTTGCTTTTGTTGATGTTCATCTTATATCCTCCCTTCAAGACACTATCCATTCCGTTCAACTGCTCTTCCAGGTTCTTTGCTGACCCTGGCAGAATTACAATGTCATCGGCGAACCTCAAAGTTTTTATTTCTTCTCCATGGATTTTAATTCCTACTCCTAATTTTTCTTTTGTTTCCTTTACTGCTTGCTCAATATACAGATTGAATAACATCGGGGACAGGCTACAACCCTGTCTCACTCCCTTCCCAACCGCTACTTCCCTTTCATGCCACTCGACTCTTATAACTGCCGTCTGGTTTCTCCACAAATTGTAAATAGCCTTTCGCTCCCTGTATTTTACCACTGCTACCTCCAGAATTTGAAAGAGAGTTTCCAGTCAACGTTGTCAAAAGCTTTCTCTATGTCTACAAATGCTAGAAACGTAGGTTTGCCTTTCCGTAATGTATTTTCTATGGTAAGTCGTAGGGTCAGTATTGCCTCACGTGTTCCAACACTTCTACGGAATCCAAACTGATCTTCCCCGAAGTCGGCTTCTACTAGTTTTTCCATTCGTCTGTAAATAATTCGTGTCAGTATTTTGCAGCTGTGGCTTATTAAACTGATAGTTCGGTAAGTTTCACATCTGTCAGCACCTGCTTTCTTTGGGATTGGAATTATTATATTCTTCTTGAACTCTGAGCGTATTTCCCCTGTCTCATACATCTTGCTCACCAGATGGTAGAGTTTTGTCACTAATTGCTCTCCCGAGGCCGTCAGTAGTTATGATGGAATGTTGTCTATTCCCAGGGCATTGTTTCGACTCAGGTCTTTCAGTGCTCTGTCAAACTCTTCACGCAGTATCATATCTCCCATTTCATCTTCTTCTACATCCTCTTCCATTTCCATAATATTGTCCTCAAGAACATCGCCTTTGTATAGACCCTCTATATACTCCTTCCACCTTCCTGCTTTCCCTTCTTTGCTTAGGACTAGGTTTCCATCTGAGCTCTTGATATTCATGCAAGTGGTTCTTTTTTCTCCAAAGGTCTCTTTAATTTTCCTGTAGGCAGTATCTATCTTACCCCTGAGATTGTATCCAGTGGCTAATATGCTTGCTGTCGACAGGGTGAAAAACTCTTACCAGTTTTCTTTGGTACGACCCACGACCCGCCCTCACAGCTCTTATTCCGCCAGTAACTCGTCTGCTACCTTCCAAACTTCACAGAAGCTCTCCTGCGAACCTTGCAAGACTAGTACACCTGGAAGAAAGGATATTGCTGAGAAATGGCTTATGCACAGCCTGTGGGATGCTTACAGAATTAAATTTTCACACTGCAGCGGCACGTTGCCACCACAGCTCAGGCGTGACCTATACTCGACAACAATTCGCACGAAGTGTTGAAAAGCATATACTCTGAAACTTGCGGCAAAAGCATATCATGGAAATTGCTACGAACAAGGGAACTCCCCATCGCACCCCCCTCAGATTTAATGGTAAGATGGGCCAATTGGGAGCCCGTCAACAACTGAGCACAGATCAAGCGTGAAAACAGGAAGCGAAATAGAAGCAGTGAACGGTCCGAGCTCAAGATGCGCAACCAACGAATCTCAGTAGCCATGGCATCGTGGTTATGTGGCCACGGTGTTGAGCTGTAAACGTGAAAATCCGTGTTCAAATTTCCCTTGTGCCCCATATTTTTCTTTTTCACAAAATTGTAAACTCGCCGTCTGGTCACTGACTTGCCTGTTCTCTGTATTCAAATTTGTGTCTGCGTCGTGACTTAGTGTCTGATTGCAGCAGTGATGTGTAAGGAAAGGTACCTCAAGACGTACGTACCTCCTGTTTGTTCTATGCAATATGCAAGTACTTATTATGCCTCTTGCGTTCTGTTTTGGGACTCTTCACTTCCTCTGTTGTTAAAAAAAACGGTGGTCACACAACCATGATGCCGTGTTTCTTGCAATTCGCTCGATGTCGCACATCATGAGCTTCGACCATTCACTGTTTCTATTTTGCTTCTTTTTTCACAGTTCAGTACACCTTCTTCCTGTTTTCATGCTTGATCTGTCTTCAGTTTTTAACGAGCTGACCACCGGTCCATTTTACCACTACATCTGAGGCGGGTGCGATGGGGAGTTTCCCTTCTAAGTAGCCACTACTCTCATTGAAGCCGAAGCGGCAGCCTTCAGCATGCTGTATAAAGTAGCAGTGCTCACTCCTGCTGTTACATGCAATGAACGAGCCGACCTTGGTGGCTCCTCCGTACAGAGCTACAGCCAACCAGAAGCGACATCAGGTCTCACTGTTGTTAAAAAAAACGGTGGTCACACAACCATGATGCCGTGTTTCTTGCAATTCGCTCGATGTCGCACATCATGAGCTTCGACTATTCACTGTTTCTATATGCACGGTATTCTCGGCAGACTCTTGACATTTTGGATCTCGAAATACTGGATTCCTTAACGATTTCCGAAACGGAATGAGCCACGTGTCTATCTCCAACTATCATTCCGCGCTCAAGACCTGTTGATTCCCGTCGTGCGCCATAATCACGTCGGACACCTTTTCACATGAATGACCTGAGTACAAATGACAGCTCCGCCAATGCTCTGCCCTTTTATACTTTGCGTGCGATACCACCACCATCTGTATGTTCATATCGCTGTGCCACGACTTTTGCCACCTCTCTGTACAAAGTTGACCTCTCCCACGCAGCAGGAATGGGTACGAGGTGACCAGTTGTAGTACACACTCATATCCCCTTTACTAATATTAACTTTTCATCTAGAACACTATTTCGTAGAATTCGTCGTTTTCGAAGAATTTAGTTGTCTCAAGTTGAAACAAAGACACCGTATATTTGAGCAAAGCAACACTGCCCGCTCACATGGTTAAATGTAGCAGAACCGTTCCTTCTTCAAGTACCTTACGGCAGATGAATTATCTTATCTGGCTCAATACAAAAGGCCACCTTCTGAAATTCTTTTTATGTTGACAGTGTGATAAAATCAGGAGAGGAACAACAAATTCAACAAATCATGAAGCTGTGCGGAGAGGAATTCTAAAATTCTGACATGCATATCGGTAGCACTAAAACAGAATTTGTGCTGCGTAATCTCGTCACCGTTAGAGCCAATTTAATAGACGATCATATCGAACTCGACAGAATCACAGATTCAAATATCTAGGATCAGCAATAAAAGATGACGGAGCTACAGCCGCATATGATATTCGAATTCCATGGAGACGGCCATGTGTGACGGTTATGTGGAGTGACCCTTAAGGGTAATGTCATTAATGAATATACAAGGGGTAGTTCGAATATATCATAGGTTTATATGAGATTACAGAATCCGTCCTGGGATGGCACAGAAACGTCTCACGCAGATGACAACATTGAGAAAATCCTTTCCATAACTACATTTAGGAGAGGGAGAAACAGGCCTTCGGTACACCTCGCTGGCAACTCTCCAAAAGAGCACGAATCATATGGTCTGCTTAAGCGTAACCTGGGACGTTTGTTTGGCGCGCTCATGATGCCTGAGAATAAAACGTCCGTACAGCGTTTCGTATCCACGAACACTGCAACTAGCAGTATCTACTTCCAGCTTCGTAAATCACCGTCACGCCAGAACGAAGCAAATGGTGCCCAGAAATGGGAAAGTCGCACCTATGTAACGCGAATGTGCGAGGAGGAGGAGGAAGAAGAAGCAAAAGAACAGACTTGCTGCGCCAGAGAGGCAAGCTCTACATTTATGGAAATTTGGAAATTGGTGATAAGTTCCCATGGGACCAAACTGCTCGGTCCCTAAGCTGACACACTACTTAATCTAACTGGGGGACATGAGAGAAGCCTCCACGAAGGGTGTGTCCTGACAACTAAGCCTTACACATCCGGGCGTCCCCTGGGCGTCTAGGTATACCTAGACGGCTGATTCTCTCGCAACAGAAGCAAACAAACATGTGAGTAAATAAACGGTCCTTATCAGAGCCAACTTAACTATCATATCTATAAATATTGAAGGCATATCATCAGCCAAAGAACATCTGTTATCCAACCTATGCCGTGACAAAAAATGCGACGTCCTGTGTATACAAGAGACGCATAGAGATGAGCGACAGAGACGACCAAAAATACCGGGCATGAAACTAGCTGCAGAAACACCGCACTCTCAGCATGGAAGTGCTATATTTGTAAGACCAGGGCTTCAGATAATCAGTGCTCACTGCACCGTAGAAAATAACATCGCAGTCTTCTCAGTGGAGCTGAGTAACTGCGTGGTTACCTCTGTGTATAAGCCCCTTCGGCTGCATTTTCCTTCACACCACCCAGGAACTTCCATAACAGCAAGACGTCTATAGTAATCGGTGACTTTAACAGCCATAGTCGTTTGTGGGGATACTCTGAAGATGACGAAAATGGGGAGGCAGTCCTCTCCTGGGCTGAATCCTGCCAGTTGTCTCTTATACATGACAGCAAGCTACCCCCTTCCTTCAACAGTGGCAGGTGGCAACGTGGATTTAACCCTGACCTCCTCTTTGTGAGTGAAGACATCACACAGCTTTGCTCCAAATCAGTGTGCTCGCCCATACCAAAGACGCAACACAGGCCACTACTGTGTCAAGTTCTTCCAGCAATAAGGCCACAGGAGGTGTATTTCAAACGGAGATACAATTTCAAGAAAGCTGATTGAAAAAAATTTGCTAAGATGCTGGACAAGGAGATTAAGTCTGTGCGACCTACTCCTGAAGAGTATGACAGCTTTGTTCAAACTGTCAAACATTGCTCCCGGGCATCAATTCCAAGAGGGTGTAGGACAATGTATCTGCAGGGTGTGACACCTGAAACAGCTGCTCTGCTGGACGGATACTATCGACTATATGAAGAAAACCCTTATAGTGAGGAGACTTATCTGGCTGCGCAAAATACTCTCTCCTCAATAGCTGAGGCGAAGAGAGAACAGTGGATTAAACTGATGACAGAATGTGAGATGAGTAGAAGTAGTCAAAAGGCCTGGAGATTGTTACGACACCTTAACAATGATCCCTCCCAACCCAATACGCATACAAATGTGAAGGCAGACCAGATCGCACACCAGCTTTTGAAAAATGGTAAACCTGACCATACCAGTAAAATCGGGAGACGAACCCTGGAAAGGGAGCCCGAACAAGAGGGAAACACTCTGTCTCGATCATTCAGTTTGAATGAGCTCGACTCAGCTCTAAATAAGTGCAAAGTCGGAAAAGCAGCAGGGGTAGATGACATAAGAAGTGAACAGATCAAGAACTTTGGTCCAGGCGCAAAGTGCTGGCTACTCGAGCTAATGAATAATTGTGTCAAGAGCGGCAAGATACCAAATTCTTGGCGGAAAGCAAAAATTATAGCTATACATAAACCAGGGAAAGACCTGGATGACCCCAAAAGCTATAGGCCAATCTCCCTCCTATGCCACCTGTATAAGGTATTGGAAAGGTTGATCCTCCAAAGAATTACAGATATGATAGAACCATTACTGATCCCTCAACAGGCAGGTTTCAGACAAGGGAAGAGCTGCACAGCACAGGTGTTGAATTTGACACAGCATATAGAGGACGGCTTCCAAAGGCGGCAGATAACAGGAGCGCTGTTTATAGATCTTTCAGCAGCCTACGACACTGTCAACCACAGACTCTTGTTGCTGAAGCTATACAACCTCACCAAGGACTAGAAACTAACCTGTCTAATTAGAAATCTTCTGCAGAACCGAAGATATTTTGTGGAATATCAAGGACAAAGAAGCAGATGGAGGCAGCAGAAAAATGGGTTGCCACAGGGCAGTGTACTGGCACCCACTCTCTTCAATATATACACTAATTACCAGCCGTTACCAGAAGGAACACAAAGCTTCATATAGGCAGATGACCGAGCAATCACAGCACAAGATCACAGCTTTGAGAGGGTGGAGAAGAAGCTAACTGATGCTCTGAAAGAATTAACTGCCTATTACAGGGACAATCAATTGAAACCAAATCCTTCTAAGACCCAGACCTGTGCTTCCCACCTCCGAAATAGACAGGCAAGTAGAACCTTGCAGATAGATTGGGAAGGAACCCCTTTAGAACACTGCAAGACTCCAAAATACCTCGGAGTCACTCTGGACCGTGCTCTTACATATAAGGAACACTGCTTAAAAACAAAGCAAAAAGTGGCTGCCAGGAACAATGTGGTTAGGAAGCTGACTGGAACAACATGGGGAGCACAGCCAGACACAGTGCGCACATCCGCATTAGCCCTCTGCTACTCTGCAGCCGAGTGCGCTTGCCCAGTATGGTGCAGATCTACACATACAAAGAAAGTTGATGTTGCTCTGAATGAGACATGTCGTATCACTACGGGTTGTCTAAGAGCCACACCCGTGGAAAAACTGTACTGCTTATCCGGGGCCGGCCGCGGTGGTCTCGCGGTTCTAGGCGCGCAGTCCGGAACCGTGCGACTGCTACGGTCGCAGGTTCGAATCCTGCCTCGGGCATGGATGTGTGTGATGTTCCTAGGTTAGTTAGGTTTAAGTAGTTCTAAGTTCTAGGGGACTGATGACCACAGCAGTTGAGTCCCATAGTGCTCAGAGCCATTTTTGCTTATCCGGCATAGCCCCCCCCCCCCCCCCCCGGACATCCAAAGAGATACAGCAGCACGGAGTGAAATGAAGAAGGCATTAACATCCGAAGCGCACCCACTACATGGCCACCAACCGGCACAGCAAAGAGTTGTGTCTAGCAAGAGCTTCCTTCACAGTACGGAACCACTCGCTGACACTCCACATCAACACCGGGAGAACAGATGGCAGGTCAGATGCAGCATCTGGAGGAGTGGCTGATCCCGCAAGAAGTTCTTTCCCCAGGCCACACAGAGAAATGGTCCACATGGAAATCACTCAACCGCCTGCGTTCTTCTGTCACAAGATCCAAGATTAATCTGGAGAGGTGGGGCTTCCAGGTGGACTCTCTCCAGTGTGACTGCGGAGCTGCCGTGCAGACATCAACACATCTACTACAATGCACATTACCTCCAACTGTGTGCACCATGGAGGACCTCGTAAACGCTACACAAAGTGCACTGGACGTTGCAAATTTCTGGGCATCCACTGTATAGATTAAAATTACCTTATGGTTGACAACACAATCTGTGTCTAATCATTTATTTCATTCTTGACTAGTTTAGTTTATAAACCATAATGTATGTATGTATGTAGTAATGTATCTAATATTATTTTTTTTTAGTTTGCTTCTGGCAGGATAAATAATAATAAACTTAATCTAACTTAAACTAAATTCGGTAAGGACAACACACACATCCATGCCCGAGGGAGGACTCGAACCTCCAACGGGGAAGCCGCGCGAACCGCGGAAGGCACTTTTAGGCCACGCTGCTACCCCGCGCGGCTCTACGTTTATGTTCCATTATTCTATAGCAGGGGTTCCGAACAAAATTTTCTCGAGGACCCCCTCATCGAGCATGATCGGTACCGCGTCATATCACAGTATCAAGTACCTAAAAAAGCCAAATTAATAGTCTTATTATACGTTTCCTATTTTTGGTACTTAGAAAAAACATTGACATTCATTACTGAAATAAAATATTGAGCTTAAAACTTTTTCAATTTAGCCCTCATTGTTATTGTTAAATTTTTGATTATTGCTCAAAATCTTTGTTTTCAAATCTGGGTGTTTAGCATAACAAACTCCTTAAACAAATAATGGCCGATTGTCGTCTGAAATGCGAGTTTCTGTGTAAAGTGACTGTCAGTTGTCGGCTGCAAAGAGGCAACGCGCGCAGTCTAAGGCATACAGCAGAAGTATTTGCCTCTATCTAATTCTAGTTTTGCGTTAGAGTGTGCTAGTGTCAGTTGGCTCTAGGAGGACGCTAGACGTAGAAGATAGCGTTCGCTAAAGCTCTGCTCATGCAGGAAGCGGCCAAAACAAAAAAATCTGTTATCGTACGAAATACATTTAATATATTTTTATTCTAATAGCATCTTGCGGCCCCCTCTGGCATAGCTCGCGGACCCCAAGGGGTCTGCGGAGCACCTGTTGGGAACCACTGTTCTATAGAAGCGGAAAAGAAAAGAAATGTGGCGAGCTCTTGTTCTAGAAACAATATCAGGATAGTGTAGGAGGCATACACAAAATCTACTCGTAAATTAGAATACCCAATGGAGATCTGAATGGCGCTCATCCCAAAAACGTGCCAGCCGGAGTGGCCATGCGGTTCTGGGCGCTACAGACTGGAGCCGGGCGACCGCTACGGTCGCAGGTTCGAATCCTGCCTCGGGCATGGATGTGTGTGATGTCCTTAGGTTAGTTAGGTTTAATTAGTTCTAAGTTCTAGGCGACTGATGACCTCAGAAGTTAAGTCGCATAGTGCTCAGAGCCATTTGAACCAGAGCCCAAAAACGTGCTCAATCACTTTCCCCATTGACCACACCTTCTGGTAATTATTTTGAATATAATCTGGTATAGTAAAGTGGCATTATTTCTGTTAGCACATTTATTTGTTTCGAAATTTTCATTTCAAAGAAATAACTTAAAAAACATCTTATATTCAAAAGAATGTGTATGATGGAAACAATACTTCCTAATATTGGTGGATTACTGTAGCCTGTAATTTTACTCATCATTGACGGTGCTAAAGTGCATAAAACCAGTTTATTTTTAAAGATTGTTTTGTTATTTAAGTATTCAAGGTTACAGAAAAAGATGAAGCAGATTATTCTGTCCACATGATTGGTTTCCCATATTCGAGTAGGTGAATACCAGTATGGTACGCAAGTCCCACCACCATTACACGATTCGCAAGCATTTCTAAAACGTTCACACTTTCACATAGAATAACACTAGACTCAGATAGATGGAAAAATGCGTATGAATTTCTAAGGGACCAAACTGCTGAGGTCATCGCTCCCTAGACGTACCACTACTTAAACTAACTTATGCTAATAACAAGACAGACATCCGTGCCCGAGGGAGGACTTGAACCTTCGGCGAGGGGGGGGGGGGGGGGCGCAATCAGTGACATGGCGCCTCAAACCGCGCGGCACAAATAGGTGCAGTACCCAGATTCCGTCGCGGGATGGGTGGCGACGGGGAGAGGGGGGGAGGGAGCGGCCGAGGAGGGGAGGGCGGTGGTAGAGGGAAGGGGAGGGTGGTGGCACAAAGGACATGTGGCCCGCCTCTACCACAATCACTGCCCAGTCTAGATTAATATTCCGATCCGTTATGATACGGGATAAGGACAGCAAAACGAAGAAACTTACGTGAGCCGTGGTAAAAACTGCTGTTTTGAAGAGCGCGCCGCATCGCGTTGTGTAAAGCAGTCGCCCTCCGTTTCTGGCGGTGGCGCCGCTGTGGCAATCGCAGCTTTGGTTTCTCCCTCTGGTGGAAAAGGAGAAAGGTTGCCTGTTCACGTGCATTTAAGGGGCGCTATAAGGGGAGTCTGGGTCAGTTGGTCAGCCGGGTCAGTGTGGGGCAGTCGGTGTCTGTCTGTCGTCCGGAGTGCTAGTACGTGTTAGGACGCCAGTCTGCTCGAGTTTGTTCAGACATTGGCGGTTGGATCGATCGGTTGGTCGGTCGCACACTGAGACACAAGATGACTTGTCCGTCTTGAGCGTCGGCGCATGTGAGGTCGCCACGTCTGTCCAGTGGGCCGCGCCTTATAGCGAGGGGTAGTGGCTTCGCGGCCGACACGAGAGCAACAGGAGTCAACCCACGACATCGGTCTGGCCGGCGCGAGCTGCGACGCCGTGAGGCGGGAGATCGGCGCGCCTTCCTGCGTCCATTGAAGCGGCTGGCAGCGGACGGTTCGGGAGAGCGTTTTGGGGATGCTGCGCCAGGTCTTCGCCAGACATCGCAGTTTATTAGAAGTTAAGTGATTCGTGATATGTTGTTTCATTTACTTGTTAAATTCTACTTGTTTTCTTGGTCAGTCTCTCGTCCCCAACTAGCTCGTCTGTCTCCCGTCCGCATTTGTTATGCAGTTAGTGTCTGTCTGTCTGTTTGTCGATCTGCTGTACGTTAAAAGCTGCCTCTGTCATGTTTGTCGGATTCAATGTTAACAAATTTATTGCTTGAAGCGTAACGGCCACGGCCGAATTCCTGAAATATGTGTTTATCTTGCCTATTATCTTGAGAGGCAGTATATGTGTAATGTAGAGCATGTCTGCCAAACCTTGTATATTTTATGTAAGACTGCATTTCCTGGGCTTTTATTTAAATAATCATTTTAGTATATAAAGTTGCCACCCTTCCACTGTAAGACCTTTTTTAAAAAAAAAATAATAAAGTTGCACCTTCGGTGGCAAGTTAATCTTTTAATTTTAGTGTTTTGTACCATTTCCATCCCTCCTACGGGGTGCATAGTTTATTTGCTTGTGTGAGTTGTTAAAATTTTTAGTTTAAAGTGATCTGGTGTGTTGCAGATTTGCACCAGTGTAGTCTTTCAGAGGTTGTTGTGAGCAGTCGTGACTACGACCGTGTCAAAAGGGTGCGGCAAGGTTCTCACCCCGAAAGCTCATACTGTCAAAAATTTGTTCTTTCTGCCTCTGAATAAATTGTAACTTGATATTTATAGGGTGCTTTCTGATTATAATTTTAAATATCTTTTTTTTAAAAAAAGGCTTTTAGGAATAAAATGTTACATTTGTTGAAAGAAATCTAATTTGTTTTCATCAGTTACCCACCGGCAACTACTTAAACGCTCACATAGTGTGATTAAATGTGTTAATGTTCTTGATGAATCGCTAGTAAATAAAGTAAATTATTAAGAAAAGGTTTTGAAGGTAAATTCACGGTTCAGTCTCCTAGTTAATGTCGATGCTGTGGTTTGATAGTCGCATATGTATGAAGCGCCAAACATTCCACTGATAATGAGTGCAAAAATTGGTCAAAATAGAATTATGTTATTTGAGGCTGCCAGAATGTACAAAGACGCCATCCAAAGATGCTTGCTTTTCAGTGTACAGTAGTTATGTTCTCCTTAATTATGTCCCTTTATCAGATGTGACTTGCAGAGTAGACCACCTTGGCTTCACACATTTGTTACAAATTGCGCAGCTGTTCGCAAAGTCATTTGGTCTTCTTTTTGTTAGCTGGGACCCTTCTCGGCGTGCAGCACCTCAGCAGCGCCCGTACACCAAAGAAGAGCAGCGCCACAGAGAAGACGACCGCCGCCACTACGAAGGCAGCGACGTCTAGCAGCAGGTACTGGTACCAGGCCAGGTCGAGCGCCGCAGACCTCAGGTGAGGCGCTCCCCGGTGCCTGATGACGTACTCCACCCAGTAGATCGCCTCTTCCATCGGAGGTCGAGGTCGGTCCCGGAACAACTGGGACACTTGTTTGGCGCGCTCACGATACCTAAAAAGAAAACATCCATACAGTGTGAGGTATCCATCGACATCGTACGTCGTATATTACCGTCACTTCAGAAAACAGTGCCAATACCATCTTTCGTCAACCACCTGCCGCATTCTTGCCAGTACTTCGGTAATATTTGATCACTTTCCCTCTTACAACTATGAGTCGACAGGCTTAAAAGGGATGCAATAATAAGAAAAGGAATGAGACGGTATGTCTGACCTTTTTCCAAAATAGCAGCAAAAGTAATATACTCGAGAGAAACAGATAAGTAGAAACTATTCACTTAGTACATGACATTTTGATCTCAGAAGGGCTGGTCGGCTGAAAACGTTATTTATACATTTACTCATCAAATATTAGAATCCTTAAACAACAAAAAATGCCTACAATTTTTTTCATCTGTCCAAGGCGATTGACTGTATAAATAATGCTATTCAATTTAAAATCTTATGTTCTGTGGAATTGTTGGCTTTACAAACATCAGTTTTGATTAATACTTAACGAAAAGAAAGCAAAACTTTGTCCTGAATAATTCAAACAATGTTGGAAACAGAGAAAATTTTAGTTACTGGAGATCAATCATGAAAGAAGTCCCACAGGGTTCACTTTTGGGTCCACTCCTATGTGAATGACCTTCCTCTTAATGGTCATGAAGCACAACTGGTCTTTTTACAGACGATACTAGCGTCACAATAAAACCAATCAGAATGAAACAAAACAGAAGAGATTGTTAATGGTGTATTGAGAGATCCCTTGAAAAAGGAGTCTCCCTTAATTTTGAGAAAATATACTATATACAGTTCTGTACAAGCCATACCAACAGATGTAGCACATAAACGGAAGAAAGGAAACAGGGTAAAATGTACCAAATTTTTGTATCTTCATACTGATGAAAACTTGAAGTGGAAGAAACATACTACTGATCTGCTTAAACAATTCAGTTCTGCTACTTCTATTCCTCACATAATTTTTCGTCTTAGAAACAAACGTGTCAGCCACATAACATAACTCATATATTTCTAAACAGTGGGATAATTTTTTGGGGAAACTCATGCTTTAGAAAGGAAGTGCTGATTGCAGAGAAACTAGCAGTAAGAATAATATGTGCTGTTTGCTCACAGCTATCTTTCAGGTATCTCTTGAAGGAGTTAGAAATTTTAATAGCTCCTTCACAATAGGTACATTCACTTATGAAATTCGTCAGAAATAATCTGTCACAATTTAAGAAAAATAGTGATGTCCTCATCTACGATGCTAGAATAAAAAATAACCGTTATTACTCATTATTAAAGCTGTCAGTGTCTCAGAAAGGAGTTCAGTGTGCATCAAAAAAGTTCTGATCATTTTCCCGTTACATAAAATATCTAACAGATAGAAACGCGAGTTTTAAATATAATCTAAAATCATTTCTGCTTGACAACTCCTCCTTTTCCATAGACGATTTTTTATTATAAATAACTGGGAGTCTGTTAAATTAAAAAAAACATTAGTTTGAAGTGTATACACCGTAAAAATAATCTGTTCATCATTGTTAAATTTAGGTCAGGGTGCAATTTACGAATTTGTAATGGCAGCATGTAGCCATCCACTAAAAGTACAGTTGCTGTAAACTGACTCTGGTCAACAGCAATTTGATAAAAAAAAAAGTTCAAATTATCTAGGAACATTAACTAACTTACTAGCCGATCTACTCCTCCCAGTGTTATTCACTCTGAACATCGACCTAGCAGTGAAGGAAACTAAGGAGAAATTTGGTAAAGGAATTCATTCACACATTACGGTGTTCACGCAGCATTTCCACAATGCTATACCTCTGACGGACTTGTTATTTGCTTCGACCAAGTCCCACGTTCTGCAAGGTTGTTCCAGTAGAGTCATATGAGCAAGTGGCTCGAATCTTGTGTAGTTCCACGCTCATAGGGCACGTCTCCATCAGTCGGAAGGCTGCTGATCTTGCAATGGGAGACGGCCACACAAAGATGAGTGAGTGATCTTCAAACAGAGTGGGGTGATCGCGCCCTGCAGCTAGCTCTTCCTTTGCAGGGATATCCGGTGGCAGGTTACTCTTCCATCCCGTGACGTCGTTAGACTTTAGTGTTCCCTCCAGTCGTTGGGTCCTAGCGATGAAGCTCTCCAGATTTTGAGCTGACAGACTGCAGCTTGATAATCATGAAGTACAGGACGGGGTCTTTGATTTCCGTCACTCTCTCTGCATCAGCAGAAAAGCTTTTCGTTAGCGGGGAGAACTATTCCAACAATCAGGAAAAGTTTGTGGACCGAAATTGGCTTCATACGAGGGACATTTTATAAATAATGCACATGTTGATATTACTGTGGTTTGTTTGATGCAACAACAATGAAAATTACTTCAGATGTAGTTGGGAGCTTGAGGAAAGGCACGTGTTTTAGTTTTTCCGCTGTCTACTCCAACATAAAACTGGCGAGAGGTGGAAATGAACGCTGCAGTGGTCTCGGATACTGTTACTGTTGAAGACCAGATGTCGTACATCAAGATCGTACCTTTACGCGGCAAAAACCCGATGGAAATCCACAGTGCGTTAAGTGAAGTTTCACATGGGACAGTAGTACAGTTTCATGCTGGGTTAATCGTTTTCGTGGAAGTCGTATGAGCATAGACGATAATCCTAGAATCGCAAGGTCAAAAACATCAGTAGGTGAACGAAGTGTGAAACTTGTGACAGGTGCTCTTGAAGAACAGCGCAGTATGACTTGTAATGAACTCTCTGAAGAAACAGGGAATCTCCCTACATAAGTATTCCTTATTCTGACAAATGATTTCAAGAAGAGAAAAATTTCTGCGAGATGGGTCCTACACTGTTTGACTGCTGAAGAGAGGCAGAAACGCCTGCACATTGCAACCTTGTTTAACAACGATTTAATAGTGAAGGTCAAGGATTCTTGGGTCGAATGAAACGTGGACTGGAGACTTTGAACCGGAGTTGAAATCACTGTCCAATGAGTGGAGAGCTTAAGATTCTCCACGCCCAAAAACATTCCGACGCGCCTTATGAAAGCTCAAGCAAATGATGATTTTTGCTTATGATCACCAAGGAATCACCACGAGAGATCGAGTCCCATGTGTCACAGTAGTTTATCATCGTAGTAACTTCATGAAAAACCTGTGCAGAAAAATGCACAAAACCCAGCGTCATTTAGTCGAGGCTGGGCCACTCATTCGTCATCACAATGCTTGTCCGCGTATCGGCAATGTTGTAGCCCCAAAACTGCGCGAATGCGGCTGGGAAGTGTTGCCGGATCCTCCCTACATCCCGGACGTAAGTCCATCAGATTTCGACTTGCTGCCGAAGTTGAATAAACCTACGCGTGGACGTCGTTATCTTTCTCTGGAAGAGCGTTCTACTACCGTAACCCGAACTATTCGACCGATGAACAGCAGTGGTGTCCTGGATGGAATAATAAAGCTTCTGAGACTTGGAGATTCAGTCATAGAGAAGCAGGGAGACTATACTGAAGGACTGTAAAGAGACCCAGAAAAAAATACACATGTAAGAAAAAAAATTGTGTTCGTTATTTATGATATGTCCCTCGCACAGTCTGACAGGGTACAGACAGTCTCGTTACTGACTGTGGTGTCAAGCTGCTTGGTGTGAGCAGCTGCACTCGACCCAGGTTAGGTGTATTTTGCAGCTGTCACACAAAGCAAGAGCAGAAGTTCTCAGGACGTGACGACTAGCTTCCCAGGACCTTGCTTGTAAGATTTCTCAAAATATTGTTCCTTGAACTGATCTTCATCCTGGTGTTGTGGCAATGTTTTTGAAAGACACTGATGGCCTTGGGAGAGCCAGTCATGACAAAACTCTACCATCTGGTGAGCAAGATGTATGAGACAGGCGAAATACCCACAGACTTCAAGAAGAATATAATAATTCCAATACCAAAGAAAGCAGGTGTTGACAGATGTGAAAATTACCGAACTATCAGTTTAATAAGTCACAGCTGCAAAATACTAACGCGAATTCTTTACAGACGAATGGAAAAACTGGTAGAAGCGGACCTCGGGGAAGATCAGTTTGGATTCCGTAGAAATGTTGGAACACGTGAGGCAATACTAACCTTACGACTTATCTTAGAAGAAAGATTAAGAAAAGGCAAACCTACGTTTCTAGCATTTGTAGACTTAGAGAAAGCTTTTGACAACGTTAACTGGAATACTCTCTTTCAAATTCTGAAGGTGGCAGGGGTAAAATACAGGGAGCGAAAGGCTATTTACAATTTGTGGAGAAACCAGACGGCAGTTATAAGAGTCGAGGGGCATGAAAGGGAAGCAGTGGTTGGGAAAGGAGTGAGACAGGGTTGTAGCCCTCCCCGATGTTATTCAATCTGTATATTGAGCAAGCAGTAAAGGAAACAAAAGAAAAATTCGGAGTAGGTATTAAAATTCATGGAAAAGAAGTAAAAACTTTGAGGTTCGCCGATGACATTGTAATTCTGTCAGAGACAGCAAAGGACTTGGAAGAGCAGTTGAACGGAATGGACAGTGTCTTGAAAGGAGGATATAAGATGAACATCAACAAAAGCAAAACGAGGATAACGGAATGTAGTCAGATTAAATCGGGTGATGCTGAGGGGATTAGATTAGGAAATGAGACACTTAAAGTAGTAAAGGAGTTTTGCTATTTAGGAGTAAAATAACTGATGATGGTCGAAGTAGAGAGGATATAAAATGTAGACTGGCAATGGCAAGGAAATCGTTTCTGAAGAAGAGAAATTTGTTAACATCGAGTATAGATTTAAGTGTCAGGAAGTCGTTTCTGAAAGTATTTGTATGGAGTGTAGCCATGTATGGAAGTGAAACATGGACGATAACTAGTTTGGACAAGAAGAGAATAGAAGCTTTCGAAATGTGGTGCTACAGAAGAATGCTGAAGATAAGGTGGGTAGATCACGTAACTAATGAGGAGGTATTGAATAGGATTGGGGAGAAGAGAAGTTTGTGGCACAACTTGACTAGAAGAAGGGATCGGTTGGTAGGACATGTTTTGAGGCATCAAGGGATCACAAATTTAGCATTGGAGGGCAGCGTGGAGGGTAAAAATCGTAGAGGGAGACCAAGAGATGAATACACTAAGCAGATTCAGAAGGATGTAGCTTGCAGTAGGTACTGGGAGATGAAGAAGCTTGCACAGGATGGAGTAGCATGGAGAGCTGCATCAAACCAGTCTCAGGACTGAAGACCACAACAACAACAACATGTCTTCAAGAGTAACATCCAGACAGACAGATATTGGAGTCGTTCGCCATGCCATGTGACGTCCAATTCGTACCGGTCTTCTCTGTTCTGTAAGTGAAATGCACACAATATCTTCGATGATTTCCCTCACAGTAAAGGCCAAGAGCATCCAATGATGAAGGCAATTTTTCTTCCACCTCTTCGAATGTCTTCCCTTGAGCAGCCACTTCTGTATCATCAGCATAGATGGGCTCATCACTCATGTAACTATTTAGAAGTACAGGAGCGAGCACTTTGCTTTGAGGTAGGGCGCTCTTTGCATGCAACATCTGCTCTTCTTGCCCTGACGAAAGACCTGAAATCCCCTACTCTGCAGAGAAGTGTCTTTAACGAATGTTAGATGGTAGGGATTAAAGAAAAGGATTAAATCGCCATGAGAAGAAATGACAGTGACATTGTAATTCCGTTAGAGGTAGCTAATGATGTGGAAGCTATGTTGAACGGAATACATTCTGTCGCAAAGAGGTCAGAACGTACAATTTCAAAAAAACAGAAACAAGAGTGCAGTTGAATTACGTCAGGTGATGTAGAAATAATTAGATTAGGTAATGAAAAGCTTTATGTAGTAGACAGTTTTACTATTTGGGCAGAAAAATAACTGACGGTGGCAGAAGGATATAAAATGTAGACTGGCATGAGCAACAAAATCTTTCCTGCGGAAAGTAAATATATTCACATGTAATATAAATCAAATTGTTCGTAAGTGTTTTCCTGGAAGTTCACTGTTCAAAAGAATTAGCATATGAACCAACGTCCTGTACGTTAAATCTATTTTGAGACAGGCAGTACTTGTGGTCTTCTCGCATGGCTTGAGACCTTCGCTTTCAATGTATGAAACAATTAACGTCATTTGCCAGTAGCCATTTATTGGCTGTGTCATGCACTACCTGAGACAGACGACCTGTCACAAGGAAGTGAGTACCGATGTCCCAGTGTTCTCTAGTGAGGTACACAGACGGCAGTTGTCATTTGAGGACGTTGTATGCAACCAGTCGCATGCAATGTAATCTTAATCAAATGCAAGTTGCAAGGGCAGTCTGTGTGATCCAGAAAGGATGGACATTCCGTTGCGTTCTTGCAAGTGTCAGTGTCTCTCCACCTGTCGTCACGCTACAGGGAGACAAATCAGTACAGAATGGGTGTTGGACAAGGTCGACGACGAATTACGACTACTCGTGAAGACCGAGATTCGGCCAATTAAGCCTTGCGGGGTCGCAGAGACACCGCCAGAGCACTGCAGAAGGGCCGCTAGAGGCGCTGTCTCCGATCACACTGTAAGGATCACATTACAAGAAAGGGCCATACGAACCAGCCCAGCCGGCCGGACTGGCCGTGCGGTTCTAGGCGCTACAGTCTAGAGCCGAGCGACCGCTACGGTCGCAGGTTCGAATCCTACCTCGGGCATGGATGTGTGTGATGTCCTTAGGTTAGTTAGGTTTAATTAGTTCTAAGTTCTAGGCGACTGATGACCTCAGAAGTTAATTCGCATAGTTCTCAGAGCCATTTGAACCAGCCCAGACGTCCTGTTCGGGTACCCCACTTGACACAACATCTTGCAGCTCGCCTTCAGTTCTGCCGTTCCCATGTCAACTGGCAGTTTCGTCACTGGCGAAACGTGCTATTCACATATGAGTCCAAATATCCTCTGACGTAAGGTGATGGCCGTGTTCGTGTGCGGAAACCCGTGATGAGCGGTACCAGCCCGCATCTCGTGGTCGTGCGGTAGCGTTCTCGCTTCCCACGCCCGGGTTCCCGGGTTCGATTCCCGGCGGGGTCAGGGATTTTCTCTGCCTCGTGATGGCTGGGTGTTGTGTGCTGTCCTTAGGTTAGTTAGGTTTAAGTAGTTCTAAGTTCTAGGGGACTTATGACCACAGCAGTTGAGTCCCATAGTGCTCAGAGCCATTTGAACCATTTGAGCGGTACCACCCAAATGTTGCCCAGGAAATCGACAGATTTCCAAGGTTCTGTGATGTTGTGGGGAGGCCTCAGTGTTGACAGGCACACGTCGTTGTCGTTGCCCATGGTCGCCTTACCTCCAGGCAGTACATCGAACCGATGATGTTGAACTATATGGTGGATGCTGCATACGATTAGCTGAGATGTCTTACAAAGCCTGGACATTGGAGTAATGGAGTAGCCGGCAGTAAGTCCCGACCTAAATAACGTTGCGCATGTGTAGGACATGCTTGACAGAAGCGTTCGTGGTCGTGTTGTTCCATCTTCGGTTCTGCAAGAACTCTCACAGGCTCTCATTGAAGAATGGAAACGGATACTATAGGGTACCTCTGTAGAATTATACGCAGCATGCCACGTAGCTATCAGGCAGTGATAAACGCTTGCAGAGGGCATACGCGTTATTGAAGCTCTCAAAATCCAATGAAAAGTACCCAGGCTGACGGAATGAATGATTGTTTCCACTCTGATTTCAACACCTGTCGGACGTTTCATTTCTTTTTATTTAAACGATCGATGACACAATGATGTTTCTTTGTGTACTTGATAAAGGTATAATTTGGTAACATACCCAGTCTTCAGTCTCTGTTCAGTAAAGCATGTCAGGTGCCAAAACTCATGTTCCCCTAATTCTTTTCCGCTATGTATTTCATTCGAATGTTGCCTTACGTGAAAAGAAACGTGGACGGTATATTGTACAGGCAAGAAGACAATAGGTTTTGGAATGTTGTATTTCTGTAGAATGCTGAATATTGGATTGGTAGATTGGATCTCTAATGAGGAGATACTGAATCGATTTGGAGCGAAATGTGGCTAAAAGAACGGATAGGTTGACAGTGCATACCCAGAAGCATCACGTGGTAGTTAATTTATGATGGAGAGAAGAGTAGGGGTAAAAATTCTCGCAAGAGACAGCTAGAGATGAAGGGACATGCATAGAGAAGAGTAATGTAGAGACCTACAGTAATCCAGTGTTTGCAGTGAAGACAACAACAACAACAACAACGACGACGACGAGAACAGTAAACACATGATTTCTACTACAATCACAGCCGATTCTAGCAAGCATGCAGGTTCCAAGATCCACAGGCGATGGATCGGTTTCATGTTCTTTGTTCTTGAAAAAGACAGAAACATTACTCATTTTTCTCCAATGGAACGGTCAGCTACGAATTTCAAACGTAAAAAAATGAGGAAACTTTTCAAATAAGTCATTGGCCCTTCTGCCCTAGTATAGAGGGTGGACCATTTTAATCTATAATGGTGAACAGCTCAGGATACAGATCAGATACAGAAGAGATTGGACGTGAACCGCAATCGTAATTCGGATGCTCAGGAGAACTACGAATGTGTGCAGCGTAACTGACGAGCAGTTGTGCACGCCTATCCTTCAATGGAGGGACTCCCACCTCCACCAGGACGCTGGATAACGGACTCGTTCTTAAAGCTCCTGTTGCCAATCGAACGCCACAGTGGTGTACTGGGTCGAGTAAACGCAACGCGCAGGGCGCCGCCGAACCATAAACCAGACTCCCACAGTCAAGGCGGGATTGAACAAGGGCTCTGTAGAGCTGCAGCAGCGTAGAGCGATCTGAACCCCAATTGGTGTTGCTCAGGCAGCAGAGGCCATTGAGGTGCGGCCAGGACTTCCACTTCAGGTGACGAAGGTGAGGAAGCCAAGCCCATCGGGCATCGAAAACCAGTCCTAAGAATCGATATGTCTCCACTGCCGTGAGTGGATCGTCATTAAGTCAAAGTTCTGGTTCCGGATGAAAGGTAAGATGCCGACGGAAGTGCGTGACACACGACTTCGTGGCTGAAAACTGGAAGCCGCGGGCTAGAGCCCATGACTGCGCCTTGTGGATGGCGCCCTGTAGGCGCCGCTTGGCAACACCTGTACTGGAGGAGCAGTACGAAACGCAGAAGTCGTGTGAGACCGACAGCCCGACAGCTGCTGCTAGACCGTTAATGGCCACTAAAAATAGAGATACACTCAATAAAGAACCTTGCGGGATCCCATTCTCCTGGGTATGGGGGGAACTATGGGGGGGGCACAAACTTTGACACAGAAAGTATGGAGTGACAGGAAATTTTGGATAAAAATCGGGAGCGGGCCCAGAGACCCCACTCATATAATTTGGCAAGGATATGATGCCGCCAGGTCGTGTCGTAAGCTTTTCGTAAATCAAAAAAGATGGCAACCAGGTGCTGGCATCTGGAAAAGGCTGGTCGGATGGCAGATTTGAGGGAAACTAAGTTATCAATGGCAGAGCGACCCTGACAGGAACCGCCCTGGCATGGAGCCAGTAGGCCACGTGACTCCAGGACCCAACACAACCACCGACTTACTATGCGTCCTAACAGCTTACAAAGAACGTTGGTGCGGCTGATGGGCCGATAGCTATCCACATCAAGCGGGTTTTTACCGGGTTTGAGCTCTGGAATCATGGTTCTCTCCAGCCACTGCGACGGAAAGACACCATTGCACCAGATTCGGTTGCAGACGACGAGGAAATGTAGCTTGCAGCCGGATGAGAGATGTTTGATCATCTGACTGTGGATCCGATCTGGCTCAGGAGCTGTGTTGGGACAATGTGTAAGGATGCTGAGAAGCTCCCACTCTGTAAATAGAGCATTATAGGGTTCGCTGTGGCGTTCAGTGAAAGAGAGGACTTTCCTTTGCATCCGTTGTTTGAGAGTGCGAAATGCTGGGGAATAATTCCCTGACGTGAAGGCTCGAGCATAGTGCTCAGCAAAGTGCTCGGCAATTGCGTTTGCGTCGGTAGATAACACGTCATTGATGTTAATGCCAGTAACACCTGTCGGGGTCTGGTGCCCACAAACACGTCCGCTCTTCGTACAGACCTGGGAAGGTGACGTATGGCATCCAATGGTCGAGACGTACCTCTCACAGCAGTCCTGTTTCCTTTTATAAGCTGGCGACTGTGGCATGGAACCCTTTAAAAGCAATTGGGTGCTCTAGGGAAGGGTGCCGCTTATGTCGCTGTAGAGCTCGCCGACGCTCTTTAATGGCCTCAGAGATTTCCGGCGACCACCAAGGTACTGACTTTAGCCAGGGGCGCCCTAAAAAACAAGGGATCGCGCTTTCCGCCACAGAGACGATCGTTCTAGTGACCTGCTCAACTACCACATCGATGGTGCCATGTCGGGGAGATTCAACGGTGACAGCAGAAATGAAAGTGTCCCAGTCTGCCTTGTTTAAAGCCTATCGTGGTAAACGTCCAGGGGAATAGCACTGGGGGAGTGACAGGAAGATGGGAATGTGGTCACTACCACACAAGTCATCGTGGGCTTTTCAGTGGACAGATGGGAGAAGTTCTGGCCTGCAGAGGGATAAATCATTGGCTGAGTAAGTGCCATGAGCCACACTGAAACGTGTGGGGGCCCCAGTATTTAAGAGGCAGAGGTCGAGTTGATCCAGGAAAGTTTCGACATCTCTACCTCGGCCAATAAGCACAGTGCCACCCTACAAGGTGTATGGGCATTAAAATCTCACAAAAATAGGAAAGGTTTAGGGAATTGATGAACCAGTGCAGCCAATGCATTCAGGGATACTGGAGGAAGATATACACTCCTGAAAATGGAAAAAAGAACACATTGACACCGGTGTGTCAGACCCACCATACTTGGTCCGGACACTGCGAGAGGGCTGTACAAGCAATGATCACACGCACGGCACAGTGGACACACCAGGAACCGCGGTGTTGGCCGTCGAATGGCGCTAGCTGCGCAGCATTTGTGCACCGCCGCCGTCAGTGTCAGCCAGTTTGCCGTGGCATACGGAGCTCCATCGCAGTCTTTAACACTGGTAGCATGCCGCGACAGCGTGGACGTGAACCGTATGTGCAGTTGACGGACTTTGAGCGAGGGCGTATAGTGGGCATGCGGGAGGCCAGGTGGACGTACCGCCGAATTGCTCAACACGTGGGGCGTGACGTCTCCACGGTACATCGATGTTGTCGCCAGTGGTCGGCGGAAGGTGCACGTGCCCGTCGACCTGGGACCGGACCGCAGCGATGCACGGATGCACGCCAAGACCGTAGGATCCTACGCAGTGCCGTAGGGGACCACACCGCCACTTCCCAGCAAATTAGGGACACTGTTGCTCCTGGGGTATCGGCGAGGACCATTCGCAACCGTCTCCATGAAGCTGGGCTACGGTCCCGCACACCGTTAGGCCGTCTTCCGCTCACGCCCCAACATCGTGCAGCCCGCCTCCAGTGGTGTCGCGACAGGCGTGAATGGAGGGACGAATGGAGACGTGTCGTCTTCAGCGATGAGAGTCGCTTCTGCCTTGGTGCCAATGATGGTCGTATGCGTGTTTGGCGCCGTGCAGGTGAGCGCCACAATCAGGACTGCATACGACCGAGGCACACAGGGCCAACACCCGGCATCATGGTGTGGGGAGCGATCTCCTACACTGGCCGTACACCACTGGTGATCGTCGAGGGGACACTGAATAGTGCACGGTACATCCAAACCGTCATCGAACCCATCGTTCTACCATTCCTAGACCGGCAAGGGAACTTGCTGTTCCAACAGGACAATGCACGTCCGCATGTATCCCGTGCCACCCAACGTGCTCTAGAAGGTATAAGTCAACTACCCTGGCCAGCAAGATCTCCGGATCTGTCCCCCATTGAGCATGTTTGGGACCGGATGAAGCGTCGTCTCACGCGGTCTGCACGTCCAGCACGAACGCTGGTCCAACTGAGGCGCCAGGTGGAAATGGCATGGCAAGCCGTTCCACAGGACTACATCCAGCATCTCTACGATCTGGGAGAATAGCAGCCTGCATTGCTGCGAAAGGTGGATATACACTGTACTAGTGCCGACATTGTGCATGCTCTGTTGCCTGTGTCTATGTGCCTGTGGTTCTGTCAGTGTGATCATGTGATGTATCTGACCCCAGGAATGTGTCAATAAAGTTTCCCCTTCCTGGGACAATGAATTCACGGTGTTCTTATTTCAATTTCCAGGAGTGTACATTGCAGACAGTTATTTCCTGAGTCGTCCTTATCCTGACAGCCACAGCTTCAAGAGGGGTTTCAAGGGACACAGGTTCACTGCATACTGAGTTCAGGACATAGACACAAAGTCCACCTAACACTCTATTATAGTGGCTACAGTTCTTGTAACATCCCCTATAGTCGCAAAGGACAGGGGTCCGCACTGCCGGGAACCAGGTTACCCGGAGGGCAATGCAGAAAGCAGGTGTAAAGCTTAACAGCTGCTATAGCTCAGCCAGGTGGTGGAGAAAACTGCAGCAGTTCCACTGGTGGATGACGTTATCATGAGGCTGGGAAGGCATGAAGCATGCATGGAGGCAGGTTACGCCTCAGGGTCACCTGCTGCTACCGACTGAGTATTTGTATACATTCCTATTGCGGATGAGGCATCAGTGAGATCCAGATCCTCAGGCGATGCTGAGATCTCCACCTCATTCGCAGGTGCAGAATTGGTAGGGAGAGGTGGTGTTGGGGCCACCAGAGGGTCATTTTTCTTAGCAGACTTCTTTGTTTGCTTGCCCTCTCACTTTTCTTTAGGGGCTTGCTGGGAGGACTTCTGGCATGGAGGAAGCCCATGAAGCTCTTCGTACAGCAGCTTTTGGCTCCTTTAGCCACTGGCGAGTACTACTGTGGCATTAGTGTAGACCTTGGGAGTAGGTGAAAACACCAGTAGCAACCCTGTTGTCTTTGGGTCTCCCGTAAACGCGCCTGATAAAATGAACACCCTGCCGTTCTAGATTGTCACGGAGCTCGTGAGGAGGTCCCCATGGAAAATAATCCACTGAACCATGTTGAGGCTTTTATGGGGAGCAACGGAAACAGTAATATCACCCAGCCAGTCACAAGCGAGTGACGCCTGGGATTTGGCTGGGGTTGCTGTCTGAAACAAGACTGCAATGCTCCTCATCTTGGACAGTGCTGTCACTTCCCCAAACTTATCCTCAAGATGTCCAGCAACAGACTGAGGCTTCATAGGTAGAAAGGAGTCCCTGTCCATTCCAACCGAGGCGAATATGGCTCTCTTCTTTCTGTCGCACTATGTTCCTCCCATGGTGTAGCGATGGAAGGAAACGATTGAGGGTCATATCTGTTAGCGTTGTACTTTACAGAAGCTCTCCACTGCAGAGTGAAAATCTCATTCTGGAAACATCCGCCAGGCTGTGGCTAAGCCATGTCTCCGCAATATCCTTTCTTTCGGGAGTGCTAGTTCTGCAATGTTCGCAGGAGAGCTTCTGTTAAGTTTGGAAGGTAGGAGACGAGGTACTGGCAGAAGTAAAGCTGTGAAGACGGGGCGTGAGGCGTGCTTGGGTAGCTCATTGGTAGAGCACTTGCCCGCGAAAGGCAAAGTCCCGAGTCCGAATCTCGATCCGGCACACAATTTTCATCTGCCAGGAAGTTTCAAAAGCAGATAAAAATTCACTTGACGCCTACCTGAGAGACAATCTCCACACGTTCCAAATTATTAATATAAGTGTAGACCAGATGTGGCTTAAATTCAAAGGTATACTATCGGCAGCAATTGAGAAATTTATACCAAATAAATTAACAAACGACGGAGCTGATCCTCCTTGGTACACAGAACGGGTTAGAACACTGCTGCAGAAACAACGAAACAAACATGCCAAATTTAAACAGACGCAAAATCTCCAAGATTGGCGATCTTTTACAGAAGCTCGAAATTTAGCGCGGACTTCAATGCGAGATGCCTATAACAGTTTCCACAACGAAACGTTGTCTCGAAACCTGTCAGAAAATCCAAAGAGATTCTGGTCGTATGTAAAGTATGTTAGCGGCAAGAAGCAATCAATGCCTTCTCTGCGCGATACCAATGGAGATACTATCGAAGACAGTGCTGCCAAAGCAAGAGTTACTAAACACAGTCTTCCGAAATGCCTTCACAAAAGAAGACGAAGTAAATATTCCAGAATACGAATCAAGAACAGCTGCCAACATGAGTTACGTAGAAGTAAATATCCTCAGAGTACTGAAGCAACTTAAATCACTTAATAAAAGCAAGTCTTCTTGTCCAGACTGTATACCAATTAGGTTCCTTTTATGCTGATGCATTAGCTCCATACTTACCAATCATATACAACCGTTCGATCGATGAAAGATCGGTACCCAAAGACTGGAAAGTTGCACACGTCACACCAATATTCAAGAAAGGTAGTATGAGTAATCCACTAAATTACAGGACCATGTCGTTAACGTCGATATGTAGCAGGATTTTAAAACATATATTGTATTCGCACATTATGAATTACCTCGAAGAAAACTGTCTATTAACACACAGTCAACATGGGTTTAGGAAACATCGTTCCTGTGAAACACAGCTAGCTCTTTATTCACATGAAGTGTTGAGTGCTATTGACAAGGGATTTCAGATCGATTCCGTATTTCTGGATTTCCGGAACGCTTTTTACACTGTACCACACAAGCGGCTTGTATTGAAATTGCGTGCTTATGGAATATCGTCTCAGTTATGTGACCGGATTTGTGATTTCCTCTCAGAGAGGTTCCAGTTCGTAGTAAATGACGGAAAGTCATCGATTAAAAGTGTTTTTGGCGTTCCCCAAGGTAGTGTTATAGGCCCTCTGCTGTTCCTTATCTACACTCCCGGAAATTTAAATAAGAACACCGTGAATTCATTGTCCCAGGAAGGGGAAACTTTATTGACACATTCCTGGGGTCAGATACATCACATGATCACACTGACAGAACCACAGGCACATAGACACAGGCAACAGAGCATGCACAATGTCGGCACTAGTACAGTGTATATCCACCTTTCGCAGCAATGCAGGCTGCTATTCTCCCATGGAGACGATCGTAGAGATGCTGGATGTAGTCCTGTGGAACGGCTTGCCATGCCATTTCCACCTGGCGCCTCAGTTGGACCAGCGTTCGTGCTGGACGTGCAGACCGCGTCAGACGACGCTTCATCCAGTCCCAAACATGCTCAATGGGGGACAGATCCGGAGATCTTGCTGGCCAGGGTAGTTGACTTACACCTTCTAGAGCACGTTGGGTGGCACGGGATACATGCGGACGTGCATTGTCCTGTTGGAACAGCAAGTTCCCTTGCCGGTCTAGGAATGGTAGAACGATGGGTTCGATGACGGTTTGGATGTACCGTGCACTATTCAGTGTCCCCTCGACGATCACCAGTGGTGTACGGCCAGTGTAGGAGATCGCTCCCCACACCATGATGCCGGGTGTTGGCCCTGTGTGCCTCGGTCGTATGCAGTCCTGATTGTGGCGCTCACCTTCACGGCGCCAAACACGCATACGACCATCATTGGCACCAAGGCAGAAGCGACTCTCATCGCTGAAGACGACACGTCTCCATTCGTCCCTCCATTCACGCCTGTCGCGACACCACTGGAGGCGGGCTGCACGATGTTGGGGCGTGAGCGGAAGACGGCGTAACGGTGTGCGGGACCGTAGCCCAGCTTCATGGAGACGGTTGCGAATGGTCCTCGCCGATACCCCAGGAGCAACAGTGTCCCTAATTTGCTGGGAAGTGGCGGTGCGGTCCCCTACGGCACTGCGTAGGATCCTACGGTCTTGGCGTGCATCCGTGCGTCGCTGCGGTCCGGTCCCAGGTCGACGGGCACGTGCACCTTCCGCCGACCACTGGCGACAACATCGATGTACTGTGGAGACCTCACGCCCCACGTGTTGAGCAATTCGGCGGTACGTCCACCCGGCCTCCCGCATGCCCACCATACGCCCTCGCTCAAAGTCCGTCAACTGCACATACGGTTCACGTCCACGCTGTCGCGGCATGCTACCAGTGTTAAAGACTGCGATGGAGCTCCGTGTGCCACGGCAAACTGGCTGACACTGACGGCGGCGGTGCACAAATGCTGCGCAGCTAGCGCCATTCGACGGCCAACACCGCGGTTCCTGGTGTGTCCGCTGTGCCATGCGTGTGATCATTGTTTGTACAGCCCTGTCGCAGTGTCCGGAGCAAGTATGGTGGGTCTGACACACCGGTGTCAATGTGTTCTTTTTTCCATTTCCAGGAGTGTATATAAACGATTTGGGAGACAATCTGCGCAGCCGTCTTCGGTTGTTCGCAGATGACGCTGTCGTTTATAGACTAATAAAGTCATCAGACGATCAAACAAACGGCAAAACAACGATTTAGAAAAACTATGTGAATGGTGCGAAAAGTGGCAGTTGACCCTGAATAGTGAAAAGTGTGAGGTCATCCACATGAGTGCTAAAAGGAACTCGTTAAACTTCGGTTACACGATAAATCAGTCTAATCAATTACGAACAACTAAAATTGGAAAGAACACACAGAAAATGTTGTGGGGAAGGGTAACCAAAGACTGCGTTTTATTGGCAGGACACTTAGAAAATGTAACAGACCTACTAAGGAGACTGCATACACTACGCCTGTCCGTTATCTTTTAGAATACTGCTGCGCGGTGTGGGATCCTTAGCAGGTAGGACTGACGGAGTACATCGAAAAAGTTCAAAGAAAGGCAGCACGTTTTGTATTATCTAGATACAGGGGACAGAGTATCACAGAAATGATACAGGTTTTGGGCTGGAAATCGTTAAAAGAAAGGCGTTTTTCGTTGCGACGGAATCTTCTGACGAAATTGGAAATCGTTAAAAGAAAGGCGTTTTACGTTGCGACGGAATCTTCTCACGAAATTCCAATCACCGAATGCGAAAATATTTTGTTGACACTGACCTACATAGGGAGGAACGATCATCACGATAAAATAAGGGAAATCAGAGCTCGTACGGAAAAGATACAGGTGTTCATTCTTTCCGCGCGCTATACGAGATTGGAATTGTGGTGTCACCGCCAGACACCACACTTGCTAGGTGGTAGCTTAAATCGGCCGCGGTCCATTAGTACATGTCGGACCCGCGTGTCGCCACTGGCAGTGATCGCAGACCGAGCGCCACCACACGGCAGGTCTCGAGAGACGTACTAGCACTCGCCCCAGTTGTACGACGACGTTGCTAGCGACTACACTGACGAAGCCTTTCTCTCATTTGCCGAGAGACAGAATAGCCTTCAGCTAAGTTAATGGCTACGACCTAGCAAGGCGCCATTTGTACCATTGCATGTGCCTCAAGATAGAGTCTCACTTGTATCATCCAGAATGCTGTATACCAAAGGACAATATAAAAGTTAAGTGTTCTAGTAGCTACGTTCTTTTCTTTATCACATTCATTACGAATCCTGTTCCAGACTTAACGCCAGACGGCGTGAGTTGACGCGTGCCCTTTCGGCTACTTCACGGTGGACTGGCTGCCTTGTCAGTCCACTACAGGAATAATAGAGAATTGTGAAGGTGGTTCGATGAACCCTCTGCCAGGCACTCAAATGTGATTTGCAGAGTATCCATGTAGATGTAGATGTCGATGTGTTCGTGCAGCAACATGTGGTCGTGTATTGTCTTGCTGGATAATGGCGTCTGGGCTCTTGTGCAGAAAGTGTATGGTTACAGGGCGCAGGATGTCATTCACGTAGGTCACAATGGTCGCAGTGCCCTCGGCACGTACCAGCTGTGGTTTGTGGCTGGATCCAGTAGCAACCCACACCATATGGTCTTGCACTGGCGCTATATGTCTTGTGCGAATAAAGTAACTGTGATGCCGCTCCCCCTGTCTGCGGCCAACCAAAATGCAGCCATCATTTTCAAACAAACAGAACCCGGATTCGTCCGAAAACATTATCTGATACCATTTCTGTCCCCAGTGACGTCGTTCCACACGCCATTGCCGTCTAGCATGTTTCTGCACATTTGTCAAAAGGTAGGCGGAGAAGTGGGCGACGCGCACGTAACCCATGCCGTAATCAACAGCGGCGGATTGTTACCGCTGATAGTGTACGATGTGTCACACTGTTCCACTGTTGTGCCAAAGCCGAGGAGAACGCATATCTGTCCTGCAGTGCCATTCGGATGAGGTGTCGATCTTTTCGGGGGATAGTCTGGTTGGTACGACCTGATCCATCTCGTCGTGTTCTACGGCCCTCCGTGAACCATTCCGCGTACATCCGCTGCATGCCGAAACACTTCGTCCCATACGAGCAGCAATTTGCCGAATGCATGCATCACATTCTCTCATGCCAACAATGCGCTCGCTTTCAAACTCACTGATTTGACGGTACGGTTCGCACATACATCTGTGAGGCATCACGCTCTGATCCATTACCTTCGGTGTATAGCGACAACGAGAGGCGCAGACTTCTTTTACCGGTACGTGGTGTTGTGCCGCGATATCGATATTGACCTTGGTTCCGCTGTCCGACATGGTACAAATACCAATCATTTCTGCAAAACATACTAATGCACATGGCATGTGAATATGAACGTCCTATCTCTAGTCGTTCAAGGTTTTCTGGTTATTTTTCTGAACATGAATATACTTACGAGTAAACAAATCACTTTAACCATATAATGTCTTTGGCACGACGTTGAAGTGCACAATGAGCTGATAAACGATTATCGTCATGCGCAGAAACGACATTACTTGCCGGTCCCAGTCATAAATACAGTTGCCAAAAGTCACGGGAAGGGCTGTCCAATTTTAATATGTGGCATGAATGACGCCCGAATGTTGCTCCTAGATGCGGTGTATGGCAGTCTGTTATAATAGCTATGTAATGAACGTGTTAAGTGACTTTGAACGTTGAATGACAGTCGTAGCATATCGGAGAATGCACAACAAATCCGATGTCAACAGCGCCTTCAGCATCACAGTGAAAATGCATCCGCTCGCGTAAATCGCCGCAAACGGCGACCACAAGTGTTTAACGAACAGACGCCACCTCGCCTTCGAAGAAGCCATGCGAGGAGGATGGCGGTCTGATGTCTGTCCCGTCGTCTCCGGTTTGGATGTGGGACGTCAGGATGCTATTTCTGGCAGGACTGTACGGAGACAGCTGCAGCGGTTTAATTTCAGTAGTTGATGACTGGACGTCACATCCACTGCCTTCCCATGACGTTTGCCAGTCAGTGCGTAACACTAATATCGATATTACCTATAATTTTCTTACCTAAAAATGTTCAAATGTGTGTGAAATCTTATGGGACTTAACTGCTAAGGTCATCAGTCCCTAACCTTACACACTACTTAACCTAAATTATCCTAAGGACAAACACACCCACGCCCGAGGGAGGACTCGAACCTCCGCCGGGACCAGCTGCACAGCCCATGACTGCAGCGCCCTAGACCGCTCGGCTAATCCCGCACGGCTTTTCTTATCTAACTTCTTTGTCTCGTTCCACTTACTGTAGCTTCTTTGAAACTATGCTCTTGGATGTAACATCCATGTAAATTTTTTATGCATTGTTTATGATAATTTATGTAATTTTAATTAATCTATCGACGTACTCATAATTTCAAAAGTACTTCTAGTAATGGTTCGTGCATAGGGCATGTATATTTGTAACTACGTAAAACTTGGACGGAAGCCCCTCTGCAACGAAACTGGCTTCGAGGGAATGGGAAAGGTGAATCTGGTGAACGAACTGTAAAGCTTCTTAGTGGCATGAGGCAGACCTCGGCTAATAGGCGTAGTGTTCGCATCTCGTGAACTGAACGAGGCATGGAGAGCATCAAGATTATACACACATCAAAGAACGTTTTGCAGCGCGTCGGTTCCGAGAGTTCCCGAAGCTGTACAGAAAATTGGAACAGAGAACAACATAAACATCATTCCCGCCCTTTTTATTGTTCATAAAAAGCACACATTGCGTGTTGTACTACCATACAACGAGACCTTCAGACGTGGTGGTCCAGATTGTTGTACAAACCGCTACCTCTAATACCCAGTAGCATTAATGCATGTCTGTACTCGTCGTGGCATACTATCCACAAGTTCATAAAGGCACTGTTGGTCCAGGTTGTCCCACTCCTCAACATCGATTCAGCGTAGATCCCTCACAGTGGTTGGTGGGTCACGTCGTCCATAAACAGCACTTCTAGTCGAGCGAAGCCGTTATCCTGAATGAAGTCATTCATAAGATGAGCACAATGGGGGCGCCAATTGTCGTCCATGCAGACGAATGCCTCGCCAATATGCTGCCGATATGGTTGCACTTTCGGTCGGAGGATGGCATTCACGTATCGTACAGCCGTTACGACTCCTTCCACGACCACCAGTGGCGTACGTCGGCCACCCCAAAACAGCAGGGAACGTCCACCTTGCTGCACTCGCTGGACAGTGTGTCTAAGGCGTTCAGCCTGATCTGGTTGCCTCCAAACACGTCTCCGACGATTCCAGAATGAGATTTTCACTCTGCAGCGGAGTGTGCGCTGATATGAAACTTCCTGGCAGATTAAAACTGTGTGCCCGACCGAGACTCGAACTCGAGACCTTTGCCTTTCGCGGGCAAGTGCTCTACCAACTGAGCTACCGATGCACGACTCACGCCCGGTACTCACAGCTTTACTTCTGCCAGTATCTCGTCTCCTACCTTCCAAACTTTACAGAAGCTCTCCTGCGAACCTTGCAGAACTAGCACTCCTGAAAGAAAGGATATAGCGGAGACATGGCTTAGCCACAGCCTGGGGGATGTTTCCAGAATGAGATTTTCACTCTGCAGCGGAGTGTGCGCTGATATGAAACTTCCTGGCAGATTAAAACTGTGTGCCCGACCGAGACTCGGACTCGGGACCTTTGCCTTTCGCGGGCAAGTGCTCTACCAACTGAGCTACCGAAGCACGACTCACGCCCGGTACTCACAGCTTTACTTCTGCCAGTATCTCGTCTCCGACGATTGTCTGCTTGAAGGCATATGCGACACTCATTGGTAAAGAGAACGTGATGCCAATCCTGAGCGGTCCATTCGACATGTTGTTACGCTGCATGGTGTCGTGGTTGCAAAGATGGACCTCGCCATGGACGTCGCGAGTGAAGTTGCGCATCATGCAGCCTACTGCGCACAGTTTGAGTCGTAACGCGACGTCCTGTGGCTGCACGAAAAGCATTATTCAACATGGTGGCTTTGCTGTCAGGGTTCCTCCGAGCCATAATGGGTAGATAGCGACCATCCACTGCAGCAGTAGCCCTTGGGCGGCCTGAGCGAGGCATGTCGTCGACAGTTCTTGTCGCTCTATATCTCCTCCATATCCGAACAACATCGCTTTGGTTCACTCCGAGACGCCTGGACACTTCGCTTGTTGAGAGACCTTACTTCCACAAAGTACCAATGGGGACGCGATCGAACCGCGGTATTGACCGTCTAAGCATGAATTACAGACAAAACGAGTCTTGTACCTCGTTCCTGGTGGAATGACTGAAGCTGATCGGCTGTCGGACCCCCCCCCGTCTAATAGGCGCTGCTCATGCATGGTTGTTTACATCTTTGGATGGGTTTAGTGACATATCTGAACAGTCAAAGGGACTGTGTCTGTGATACAATAACAACATCATCTATCTTCAGGAGTTCTGGGAACCTGAGTGATGTACAACTTATTTGACGTGTGTATAATACAATCTCGGATGTGGACGCAATTTGGCTTATTAATCACGGCATACTTTGGCTGACTCTGTACTACGAAACTCCGACGCTAAGAAGAGAATTTTCAGTGCTAGTTACACAGCAACAGCCATGGATATTTTCGCCATCTTTTTTTGAATAGTACGGGAGATCGACATTGCCACCACTCAAATTACCAGTTGAGTACTGTAAAATTGCATGGACCAGTTATGTGGTTTATTTTTCAATAATAAGTCTCTGTTCTGCAAACTTTGTGTTGAGGACACATATTTTATCCTTAGTCGATATTTCCGAGTCTCGTATTTTATTGAATTGAAAAGAAATTACCTTTCTTAACAAAAGTTAATAAATTTTGTGAAGCAGTAAAGTACATAATTATTTAGTGAGTAAGAGTTTCTAAATACTCCATAGTTTTCCTTACAGGTTAGTTAAAGTTTCATCAAAGTACGATTATTAAGAGAAGATTTAAAGTATTCAGTTCAAAGATTCTTCTTATGGAAATAATAGTGTTCATAATTTCATATATTATGTAGTTTACAGTGTTCCTCATCGTGTCGCGACTGAAGTATTCAGTCTCGATCTGAGTCTACTGATACATTAGTTTCTGGGTCCTCAGATAATAGCTGAGCCAGATTTAAATGTCATATTACAAGAACAGTAATCGAGAAGTACAACTTTCATTCTAACATTTGTGTGTGATAATAAGCAGTTAACTACAACCATTCGAACTGCACTACATCCAGGTACTACATGTCGCATTTGAGCTAAAAAGTATGAGGAAGTGAATGCTCCTCTAGAATACGAATAATGCTCAGTACAAATGATACAACTGCGAGAAAACTATTTCAATGGTAATGTACTGGCCAGGGCAGCAGTCGAACATTTTCTGTATCCAGAAAGGCCCGTACAGGAGCTGCAACATGCGGTCGTGCATTATCCTGCTGAAATGTAGGGTTTCGCAGCGATCGAATGAAGGGTAGAGCCACTGGTCGTAACACATCTGAAATGTAACGTCCACTGTTCAAAGTGCCGTCAGTGCGAACAAGAGGTGACCGAGACGTGTAACCAATGGCACCCCATACCATCACGCCAGGTGATACACCAGTATGGCGATGACGAATACACACTTCCAATGTGCGTTCACCGCGATGTCACCAAACATGGATGTGACCATCAGGTTGCTGTAAACAGAAAACCTGGATTCATCCGAAAAAATGACGTTTTGCCATTTATGCACCCAGGTTCGTCGCTGAGTACACCATCGCAGACGCGCCTGTCTGTGATGCAGCGTCAAGGGTAACCGCAGCCACGGTCTCCGAGCTGATAGTCCATGCTGCTGCAAACGTCGTCGAACTGTTCGTGCAGATGGTTGTCTTGCAAACATCCCCATCTGTTGACTCAGGGATCGAGACGTGGCTGCACGATCCGTTACAGCCATGTGGATAAGATGCCTGTCATCTCGACTGCCAGTGATACGAGGCCGTTGGGATCCAGCACGGCGTTCCGTATTACCCTCCTGAACCCACCGATTCCATATTCTGCTAACAGTCATTGGATCTCGACCAGCGCGAGCAGCAATGTCGCGATACGATAAACCGCAATCGCGATAGGCTACAATCCGACCTTTATCAAAGTCGGAAACGTGTTGGTACGCATTTCTCCTCCTTACACGAGGCATCACAACAACGTTTCACCAGGCAACGCTGGTCAACTGCTGTTTGTGTATGAGAAATCGGTTGGAAACTTTCCTCATGTCAACACATTGTAGGTGTCGCCAACGGCGGCAACCTTGTGTGAATGCTCTGAAAAGTTAATTATCTGCATATCACAGCATCTTCTTCCTGTCGGTTAAATTTCGCGTCTGTAGCACGTCATCTTCGTGGTGTAGCAATTTTAATGGCCAGTAGTGCGATTTCTTCTCAAGTCATTGTTCAGAATTCACAGAGAAAGTTAAGTACACTGTAACACTTCCACAGTGTTTCAAACGTTTCTTGTTTTGATTATAATGTTTTATCGTTAGATAAGGCAGTTTTTTGAATACTTCTTTTACATTTATTATACCTTCATTACGAGTTTCGTAGACGGAGGCAAGTTTCCATCCTACCTCGTAAAGCTGAAAATCCAGCCTCTGCATTCGGGTCTGTAGCTGCATAGGATCTTTCTGCATGGTACTGCGACAGACGCACGGAGCGCTTTTGAAACCGAACTACAAACGGGAAAAAAGAATGTCATGGGATTATGAAACGGTGGTTCCGTTAGACATCAGACATCAATTTAGTGCTGAGCCGTAATAAATGAAGGGCTGAAAGCAGACGTTACGTGCGTTTCGTAGTAGATTATTGAGACACTGGCGGTTGAGGGTGGAAGAGCGCTTGTAACACTATAGGCTGCATCAGTCTAACGCCTACTGTGTAACATTTGCAAGTATTCAGCATCCTGGCTCCCCTTCAGCCCTTCCTTACGCTCACCAACTTTTGCTTTTTTGGCGGGAGAGCGTCTCTAGCTATATCGTTCAACAATCGGGTGAAAAAATAAAATTAATGCGCATTCTCCCCTTAAATCAACTACAGATCTTTTCTGTAAATCAGAGGTGTGATCTTAGTCTTCAAAACCGTCGAAGCTTTCATTCTCTAACGATACTAAATGAAAACTGAAAATTAAAATATATTCATGTAAATAAAGCTATGCTCCCTCCAACTGTTTTTCAGTCTGCAGTTTATGAAGCCTCGTAACTTTAAGCAAGAATAAATGTAAAAGGAAGGAACTAGATCAGGAAATAAGACGCTAGAAGTAGCAGATGAGCTTTCATAAAATACATAATGGGAATAGCAAAAAAATCGTTTCTCAAATAAGAAATTCGTTAACATGGAATGTAAATTTAGGTGCCAGAAAATCTTTTCTGAAGGAATCTGGCTGGAGTGTAGCCTTCTACGGAAATGGAACGTGGATTAGCAGAAGTTCATAGAAGGATAAACAGGGATTTTTGAAATGTTGTTGCACGGAAGAACGCTGAAGATGAGATGGTTAGATCGAATAAATAATGAGCATATGCTGAAGAGAAATGGAGAAAAAAGAAATCTGTGGCACAATTTGACTAAAAGAAGGGGTTCCTTGATAGGACATATCCTAAGAAACCAGGGAATTGTGATATCCTGAGAAATCAAGGAAATGCAGTGGGGTAGGTGGAAGAGTAAAGCACCTTCATGTGGACGTAGGTTCCTGTAGTTGTTTAGAGATGAGGAGGCTTGCACAGGCTAAACTAGTGTGGATAGCAGCGCCAAACCAGGTTTCGGACTGACTCTACAACATGAGCAGTTGAACAGAAGGATCTGTGTCAAACTGTAACTGTCTGATGTAACTGACAAAGTGGTAAATAAGATCACAAGAGCGGCGAATTCTTTTAAATTTGTCGATTCATACCTATATTTCACCAAGTCACTGTGTAGGATATAACACTTCTGCACAGTTTCAATTCATGCCGGCCGTTGTGCCCGAGTGGTTCTAGGCGGGAGCGGAAACGCACTGCTGCTACGGTCCCAGTTTCGAATCCTGCCAGACGTGGATGTGTGTGATGTCCTTAGGTTAGTTAGGTTTAATACAATTTTGGTAAACATTTTTGGAAAGCAGTGATCAATTAATTGTTATATTTTGACTAAGTTCAGTCTTGATCACGTCATGTATGTTTTAATGATACAGGTAACCGGTTTCGGTTCTTTCTACAAAACCATCATCAGACCTATGGCTCCTTAGGATGGTAGGCGGAGCTCTCCTCGCTGCTACGCAGTCTAGGGGACTGATGACCTCAGATGTTAAGTCCCATAGTGCTCAGAGCCATTTAAACCATTTTTTTTTTCAATTCCAACCCAAGTTAAAAGTCGTCTGTTCAAAGTTCAAAGTATAACGGAATTAAAATGTTATTACCTTTGACAGCTACGAATAACAATAAAATCAGTGCTACTGTCAAGTCACTGTAATAGGGCACTTGTACTCGAACATCAGCGACAGGGCGCGAAATATTCTCCGCACGAGAGGGTTTACGATGCGGTTTCTCAACTGGGAATCTCGCAAGGAAGAATAGAGTGAACAGGGTTTAATTCCCCGTCGACATCGCGGTCATTAGAGACGGAACACAAACTCCGATTGCTCAAGGATGGCTAAGAGACCATCCTGGAAGCTGCCTTGCTTTGGAGAAATCACGGAAAACCTGTCTACACTACTGGCCATTAAAATTGCTACACCACGAAGATGACGTGCTACAGACGCGAAATTTAACCGACAGGAAGAAGATGCTGTGATATGCAAATGATTAGCTCTTCAGAGCATTCACACATGGTTAGCGCTGGTGGCGACACCTACAACGTGCTGACATGAGGAAAGTTTCCAACCGATTTCTCATACACAAACAGCAGTTGACCGGCGTTGCCTGGTGAAACGTTGTTGTGATACCTGGTGTAAGGAGGAGAAATGCGTACCATCACGTTTCCGACTTTGACAAAAGTCGGATTGTAGCCTAACGCGATTGCGGTTTATCGTGTCGCGACATGGCTGCTCGCGCTGGTCGAGATCCAATGACTGTTAGCAGAATATGGAATCGGTGGGTTCAGGAGGGTAATACGGAACGCCGTGCTGGATTCCAACGGACTCGTATCACTAGCAGTCGAGATGACAGCCATCTTATCCGCATGGCTGTAACGGATCGTACAGCCACCTCTCGATCCCCGAGTCAACAGATGGGGACGTTTGCAAGACACCATCTGCACGAACAGTTCGACGACGTTAGAAGCAGCATGGACTTCAGCTCGGAGACCATGGCTGCGGTTACCCTCGCCGCTGCATCACACAGGAGCGCCCGCGATGGTGTACTCAACGACGAACCTGGGTGCACGAATGGCCAAACGTCATTTTTTCGGATGAGTCCAGGTTCTGTTTACAGCATCATGATGGTCGGATCCGTGTTTGGCGACATCGCGGTGAACGCACATTGGAAGCGTATATTCGTCATAGCCATACTGGCGTATCACCCGGAATGATCGTATGGGGTGCCATTGGTTATACGTCTCGGTCACCTCTTGTTCACATTGACGGCGCTTTGAACAGTGGACGTTACATTTCAGATGTGTTACGACCCGTGGCTCTACCCTTCCATCGATCCCTGCGAAACCCTACATTTCAGCAGGATAATGCACGACCGCAAGTTGCAGCTCCTGTATGGGCCTTTCTGGATACAGAAAATGTTCGACTGCTGCCCTGGCCAGCACATTCTCCAGTTCTCTCACCAGTTGAAAACGTCTGGTCAATGGTGGCCGAGCAACTGGCTCTTCACAATACGCCAGTCACTACTCTTGATGAACCGTGGTATCGTGTTGAAGCTGCATGGGCAGCTGTACCTGCACACGCCATCCAAGCTCTGCTTGACTCAATGCCCAGGCGTATCAAGGCTTGTTATTACGGCCAGAGGTGGTTGTTCTGGGTACTGATTTCTCAGGATCTATGCACCCAAATTGCGTGAAAATGTAATCACATGTCATTTCTAGTATAATATACTTGTCCAATGAATACCCGTTTACTATCTGCATTTCTTCTTGGTGTAGCAATTTTAATGGCCAGTAGTGTAGACGGCCGGACGCGGATATGAACAGTCGTCCTCTCGAATGCGAGTCCAGCATGCCAACAGCTGCGCCACGTGGCTCGTTGGGGAGCTCGGGCTGCTACCAGTTCTGGTCCATGACTGCAGTCAGGTTGGTTTAGGAGCCAGAGTATCGTACTAGTCACAATAAGTGTTCGTTACAAGATAGAGTGGCACGCATACCTCAACGTAGCGTGATAGGGTCACGATATGAGCGTGTGAACGACGTCTGTAACGCTATGGCCGTGTCAACGACTTCAGTAGTGCTACGAGGCTGTTCGAAAATGACGAATTGTGTACAGGAAGGCGAAATCGTTCGGAAATTGTTACGAAATGCGAGAAACTTGATGAATATCGGCATCCCGTGTAAAGATTAGCAGCTGACCTTAAATAACTGTAAAACAAAAAGAGATTAAAAGATCCCACACGTTTACATAACGTGTTGAGCCATCAGTCATGAGAATCAGTAACGACGACCTAGATGGAAGAATTAAGGTGGATAGACTAGATACATGGCTGAGGCAAAACATTAAGACAACCTGCTTAGCGGCGCGGGGTAGCCGCGCGATCTAGGGCGCCTTGTCACGGTCCGTGCGGCTTTCCCCTTCGGAGGTTCGAGTCCTCCCTCAGGCATGGGTGTGTGTGTTGTCCATAGCGTAAGTTAGTTTAAGTTAGGTTAAGTAGTGGGTAGGCATAGGGACCGATGACCTCAGCAGTTTGGCCCCACAAGACCTTACCACAAATTTCCAATACAACCTGCTTAATAGTATGCTGGTTCACTTTTGCAGCGCAACGAAGCAGCGATTGTGCGTGTCATGAATTCGAGAAGTCCTTGATAGGTTTCCGGACGTATGTGACACCAGGTGTCTACGTATAGGTCACGCAGTTCGTGTAAATTACGCGTCAGTGGTATGGGGGCACGGAGATTGTGCCAGACAGCGTCCCAGAAATATACCATCTGTTTCAAATTTGGTGGCCGAGTGAAGAACGTCAGTTCATTATTGTGCTCCCCAAAACATTATATCACGAACTGGAGCTTGTGACAGAGAAAGTTATTCTGCTGGAAATGCTGTCACAGATGGCAAAGAAATTGCTGTGACACTGTCAGTATGTACAGTCGCAGCCAGTGAGCTGAAGTACTCCTGGCTTTATTTGCCAAAGCCAGCCCCACTCGGGCGATGCCAATTCAGGCCGAACACACGGCGTGCCTAACAATACTGGCGGACTACAACAGCCATCGGCCGATCTGTGTTCACAGCAACACGTGTACACAGCTCTGTGTACACGCCGTATTCCAGCGAAATCCACTAGAAGCATCTGCATAGCCCGCCGGTGACGCGCGCATCCAACCTCGGCGCTGCGAGTCACGTGACACCTTACAGAGCTGGCCGCTGTGGCCGAGCGGTACTAGGAGCTTCAGTGCGGAACCGCGCTGCTGCTAAGGTCGCAGGTTCGCATCCTGCCTCGAGCATGGATGTGTGTGATGTAGTTCTAAGTCTAGCATACATTGAAGTGCTCAGGAAAATCTACAAGAATTCTTCAGCTTATGTTAACACCGGCGAATCAAAAGAATTCCGCATCATGAATGTTGTCAAGCAAGGCGATCCCATCTCCCCAAAACTGTTCTCTGCTGTATTGGAAATGGCTATGTCAAAGCTGAGCTGGGAAGGTAAGAGAATTAATGGAAGAAGGCTTACCAACTTGAGATTTGCTGATGATATTGCCTTACTGGCCAAAGACTTCGCAGAGCTCCAAAATTTAGTTACAGATCTTGCATCGGAATGTCATCTGGTTGGCTTGAACATGAACCTTTCCATAACAAAAGTAATGCCCAACAAATGGGTCCCAGCTGGAGATGTGAAAGTCAAGGACAGTCTATTAGAAGAGGTCAGTGAATATGTCTACCTTGGCTAGATTATAAATATGAAGGGAGACATAAGGCCAGAAATCTATCGACGCATCAAGCTTGGCTTGCAAGCATTTGGGAAGAATTCGACATTATTCAGATCAAAAATGCCAGTGAATCTGAAGAAAGCAGTATTTGATCAATGCATTCTTCCTGTGATGTATGGCGGTGAGACATAGACACTGAACTCATTTACAAAAGGGAAACTTAGGACAGCACAGATAGCCATGGAGAGATCAATGCTGGGCTATACAAGAAAGGATAGGAAAAGGGCAGATGACATCCGGTCTGTGACGAAGGTTAATGACATCTTAGAGACAGTAGGGTCCTTGAAATGGCAGTGGGCTGGCCACATCGCAAGAAGAAAAGACAACAGATGGACGAAGCTAGTACTGGAGTCCGAGAGAGCACCGGAGGCCTAGAGGAAGACCACCAGACAGATGGGACACATCCCGCGTCCGGCCATCCTGATTTAGGTTTTCCGTGATTTCCCTAAATCACTCCAGGCAAATGCCGGGATGGTTCCTCTGAAAGGGCACGGCCGACTTCCTTCCCCATACTTCCCTAATCCGATGAGACCGATGACCACGCTGTCTGGTCTCCTTCCCCAAACCAACCAACCAACAGATGGGACAAAGACATCAAGAAGATCGCTGGTAACACCTGGCAGAGAACTGCCGAAGACCGTCCCACTTGGAGAAGACTGCTGAAAGCCTACCTCCACGACTCGAACAGGCCACATCATTTAATGATTGACTTGGCTGATGATGATGATGATGAAGTCTAGGGGACTGATGACCTCACATGTTAATTCCCATAGTGCTTCGAGCCATTTGAACCATCTGAACCATTTGAACACCTCACAGGAAAACTTCCCCCGAACTATTTATGACGCTGAGAGAACTCTAGCCGACAGCATTCGCTCACGCTTTGGGCTCAACGGCGACTGCTCTCAGAAACATATATGTCAGAAGCGTTCGCCAGCAGCAGTTCCAACGATCCCAGTTGGACTGCAACCTAGACAGCAGACTGGATGAGTCTCTCGGCACCGTATTGTACTGGCAGCCACCGCTGGTTCGAGCTGTGGTCTTCCATTAGCTGGAGTCCGCGCAGGATAAGGTGGCTGATGCGCAGTGGCCAGTTTTTGTCCAAAGTGCTGGGCGAGATCACTCGTTTGTTTGGAATGGGAGGCCAACAGTATCTGCCACCTTCGGGCCCGTCGCCGATGACAGAAACGAGGCGCGCGCCTGCAGTCTTCCTCAAACGATTTTACGGAAACTATTGGGTAAAAAAATCATTTTTGTGTTGCTTCTAGCTTTATATGTCAAGTTCATGATGAAATGGCCATCATTTCGTTAATGATCATTGTATTATGATATCGACATAGAAGTAAGACACTAGGCGAAATTGGAAAAAATTTGCAATGAGAAACAGCTGTGGCTGTGATATTCCGATTGGTGTATATTACATAATATGTTGCTGCGTATGAAATTTAGCTAATATTTTGAATTTTTCTTCACTCTTGGGTGGAGGTCTCTATCCGTCACTGACTTCGAGCAAATTGATCTGATGTGGCACACTCATTTGCCATCGCACCACACCAGCGATAAAGCCGGAGCGAAATATCCACAACATTCCTCATGTTTCATAAACGGTTTTAGACACGGAAATGAGACTTTTGCAACTGACAGCATGCGAAGTGGAGAGTTATTACGCTGAACTTCATTATCTACTATGTTATTCCTCTAACTAAACTTTTTCGATGAAAGAACGTACCTTTTAAGGCCGATCACTAACTGATGAAATGAGAAAAGCTACGGGTTTCGGAACAACATGAATGAAGACATTACACACTGAAGCGCCAAAGAAACTGGTAAAGGAATGCGTATTCAAATACAGAGATATGGAAACAGGCAGACTACAGCACTGCGGTCACTAACGCCCATATAAGACGACAAGTGTCTGGCGCAATTGTTAGATCGGCTATTGCTGCTACAAAGGCAGGTTATCAAGATTTAAGTGAGTTTGAACGTGGTGTTATACTTGGTGCACGAGCGACGGGACACAGCGTCTCCGAGGTAGCGATGAAGTGGGGATTTTTCCGTATAACCATATCACAAGTGTACCATGAATATCAGGAATCCGGTACATCAAATCTCCGACATCGCTGCGGCCAGAAAAAGATCCTGCAAGAACGGGACCTTCTGCAAATTGCTGCAGTTTCAATTCTGGGCCATCAACAAGTGTCAGCGAGTGAACCATTCAACGAAACATCATTGATACGCGCTTTCGAAGCCGAAAGCCCTCTCGTGTACCCTGATGGCTGCACGGCACAAGACTTTACGCCTCGCCTGGGCCCGTCAACACCGAAATTGGACTGATGATGACTGGAAACATGTTGGCTGATTGGACGAGTCTCGTTACAAATTGTATCGAGCAGATGGACGTATGGAGACAACCTCATCAATCCATGGACCCTGCACGTCAGCAGGGGACTGTTCAAGCTGGTTGAGGCTCTGTAATGGTGTGGGGCGTGTGCAGTTGGAGTGATATGGGGCCCCTGATACGTCTACATACGGCTCTCACAGGTGATACGTACGTAAGTATCCTATCGTATCACCTGCTGGCCACCAAACTCCCCAGACATGAACATTATTGAGCATATCTGGAATTCTTTGCAACGTGCTTTTCAGAAGAGATCTCGGACTTATGGGCAGCCCTGCAGGATTCATGGTGTCCGTACTCTCCAGCACTGCTTCAGACATTAGTGGAGTTCATCCCACGTCGTGTTGCGGGGCTTCTGCGCGCTTGTGGGGGCCCTACGCCCTACACGATATTAAGCAGGTGTACTTGTTTGGTTCAAATGGCTCTGAGCACTATGGGACTTAACACCTGAGGTCATTAGTTCCGTAGAACTTGGAAATACTTAAACCTAACTAACCTAAGGACATCACACACATCCATGCTCGCGGCAGGATTCGAACCTGCGACCGTAGCGGTCGCGCGGTTTCAGACTGAAGCGCCTAGAACCGCTCGGCCACTCCGGTCGGCTGTACTAGTTTCTTTGGCTCTTTAATGTCATTTATTGTGTACTGAGGATGTGCTTTTTCATAAGCTACTGACATTACTTTTCTTCATGCCTCACTTGGTAAGCGCAATCAACCATTGTTTCAGAATCCTCCAGCAACTGCATGTCAAGTTAGTGAGGTGACACTGTGTAAACTCTGCTATGTTTTGGCAACAGAAGAAAATTTATCATGGTAACAAGAGAAATGTGTACGATTTACTGAAAATTTGCCACTCAGGATGCTTCTCTGAAAGTTACAAATAGTTAACAAGCCATGAGAAAATAAATCGCTGCATTTTCAGTAGTATTCTTTCCAATAAGTAACCAAAGCAGAGGTGACATCTGTTTTGAAAGGTCACCATGCAAATGTGGGCGTGGAAGGACTTTACTTGACATTTACAAAGAATGTGAGTGTAGGCTTCAGTTCAGAAAGACACTTCGCCTCCAACGTTCAGCATTTTCTCTACAGCACCTGTCTGTAACCGCCCCCCCCCCCACCCTCCCACTTTCCCATCCCAACTGTGCAGACTCTACCAAGGCTCTACCGATGCCCGACCAGGCAGCTTGCACCCGATCAGACACCACCTAGGATGTCGTCGCTGGTCGAGCCTGTTTGGCACTCTCCCGTGTGTGGGTTAGGGGCGCTCAACGAAGAGGTTATCAGTGAGGCACTCTAGCGCCCCTGCAGCCGCCGTAGGTTGGATCTCTGGTATCACACCTGCTGCCGTCACTCTGCCAACGGCCCAGTGGCCAGCCTGCACCTCGACTGACCTGACCTGGTCACAGTAGGACATCGACCAGACGCTGGACCTGGAGCTCGAATCTGGTTGTGAAACAACACCATTCTACAAGAAGTGGCTAATGTTTTCTGTTTCACGCCAGAACTATGAACAGTTCATTTATGTTTCACCATTAAATGTTTCTTTTATTGCATCCTGGGACCCGACTTTATTAAGTGCTGTCCTTTCCACCGCATAGGACAAATGAAATAAAAGACGTCAAGCATGAATGGATGCAGGTGGCCCTCAATAATGTTTCCATTTATCCATGGTCCAACCTCGATGACGTGCACACTGCAGTCGTAATTGACAATATTGTTGGGTCAACAAGTAAACACATAGGGATATAAACATGTAAACACATAATAATCGTGTGCTGTGGAGCCACTTGTTCAAGAATGCACACTGAACGATGTGCTAGAGAAGACTTCTGTCTTCACCAGAACTGTAACGTGTTGTCATATCTACCACAGGTCTAAGCCTATAGTGCTTTAAAGAGTGAGCAAGCCTCACGTTCTCTGATTCATGGACCTCCAACAGCTTGTCGCCTACTGGTGGTATTACTGTCCTTCCACGATTTTCCATAGATATTCACAACAGTAGCACGCGAACAACTGATAATGTTCGCCATTTTCGAGATGCTCGTTCCGAGGCTCTGGACCGTACGAATCTGCTTTTTCAAAGAAATGTTCAAATGCGTCTGAAATCTTACGGGACTTAACTGCTAAGGTCATCAGTCCCTAAGCTTACACACTGCTTAACCTAAATTATCCTAAGGACAAACAACATACACACCCATGCCCGAGGGAGGACTCGATCCTCCGCCGGGACAAGCCGTACACTCCATGACTGCAGCGCCTTAGACCGCTCGGCTAATCCCAATCTGCTTTTTGCCAGAGTCACTTTTGTCAGTGGGTATCCCCTTTTGCAGCCCGTATCACAGCTCTGCTTATGCACTTTCCTTACTGCGTCACACGCCTGCACTTCCTGAGATTCTGCACAGGTCTCCGGAAAGTAATGCTGAGCATTGTCGCAAACATCTGTCAGCAGTAACTTTACGCCGCTATCTCTCCTCCCAGTGCTGGAAAGTAACGGGAATAAACTATAATGACGGAAGAAAAATCGCAACACGGAGAATGAGTTGTGCGATATAAAAGGAAGTTGGCAGGCGTCTTTTTATATCACGAAGATGATATCGATTCCAATTTCGCGCCAGTCGCATAAGCATGGCGGTAAGAGCGTCACTGTAAGGGTGTAGGCTAAATCAGGTTTACTTTAAATACGAGCTGTAAAAGTGGTAAGCGGAAGTTAAATTTGAGGTTCGACGTAATTGTTAGTCACGACTGCCTTTAGGGCGAGGAATACGCCATTATCAGCACCTCACAGATTTCGAACGAGATCGTGTAGTAGGACTACGAGGAGCTGGATGTTCCTTCTGTGATACTGCTGAAAGACTTGGCAGGAATACAGCCACAGCCACTGAACAACGATTGCTGGTAGCGGTGGTCACGGAGGCAAGAAGAGGGGTCTCCTGACGGCCAAGGGGCGCTACTGAGACGGAAGACCACCGTATGTGTCATCATATTGCATCTGCGGCAGCAATTTCAGCAGCAGTTGGCACTACAGTGACACAGCGAACTGTTACAAATCGGTTACTTCAAAGACAGCTCCGAGCCAGTCGCCCTGTAGCGTACAGTGAACTGACGCCAAACCACCGTCATTTGCGTCTTCAGTAGTGTCAAGTGGGACCACATTGAAGGGCATGGTGGAGATCTGTTGTGTTTTCCGCTATCTGCGTCGGTGCCAGTGATGGCCAGGTGTTGGTTAGAAGGAGGCTAGCAGCTGATGGCCTGCAAACAACCTGTCTGCTTGCTAGACGCATTGGACCTACACCTGAGTTATGCTCTGGGGTGTGAATTCGTATGACACGAGGAGCAGTCTCGTGGTTATCCAGCGAACCCTGACAGCAAATCTGTACGTCCGTCTGGTGATTCGACCTGTTGTGCTGCCATTCATGCACAGATCTCCGGATGGTGTTTTCAAATATTGCAATGCTCGCCCACATACCGCTGTTGTAACCCAACATGCTCTACAGAGTGTCGACACGTTGCCTTGGCCTGCCCGGTCACCAGATCTGTCTCCAATCGTGCATGTAAGAGACACCATTGGACGACAGCCCCAGTGTCATCCATGAACAGCATCAACCGCCCCTGTATTGATCGACAAAGTGCAATACGCACGGAACGCCGTCCCACAAACTAACATCCCGCATGTGTACAACACAATGCATGCACGTTTGCATGCTTGCATTCAACATTCTGGCGTTGCGACTTCTTTTCCGTCAGTGTAATTTCAGCTGGTCTCGAAACGGCTACATCCATGTAGAGCGCCACCATACAACTGCGCGCTAGTAACCTTAGCTATCGCACTATGAACGATTCTAATGGACAGTACGAGGGCCACTCCAAAAGAAATGCACACTATTTTTGTAAAAATACAGTTTTCATTCCGCGTGTGTGAACGTTTTACAGTGTGTAGGTACATCCTTCCCGCTTGTTTTCAAACTTAGTTCAACCTGTTCCCGTGAGTGGCGCCGTCACAGCATGTCTTCAAGATGGCTGCTACACTTGACGTTCATCAGAAGCAACGTGCTGTTATAGAATTCCTGTGCTGTGAAAGTGAGACAGAGGAAAACACCCACAAGAGGTTGAAAAAGGTGTATGGAGATGCTGCTGTCGTTCGCAGTACAGTTAGTCGGTGGGCAAGCAGGTTGAGTGATGAAAGCGGGCACGGCAATATTGGGGATTGTTCTCACAGCGGCAGGCCTCGTACTGCACACACTCCAGACAATGTGCAGAGAGTTAACGAATTGGTCACTGCTGACAGACGCATCACAGTGAACGAATTGTCACGCTACATTCGGATAGGGGAAGGAAGTGTTTGCAGAATACTGAAAGTGTTGGCGTTAAAAAAGGTTTGTGCCAGGTGGGTTCCCAGGATGTTGACAGTGGCTCACAAAGAAACAAGAAAAACGGTATGCAACGAGCTTTTGGAACAGTACGAGAATGGTGGAGATGAATTTCTTGTAATAATTGTGACAGGTGATGAAACATGACTCCATCATTTTTCACCAGAGACGAAGAGGCAATCAATGGAGTGGCATCATGCAAATTCACCCAAGAAAAACAATTCAAAACCACACCTTCTGATGCAAAAGTTACGGCTATGGTGTTTTTCGAAGGACTGTTCCTTGTGGACATCATGCCAAGTGGAACCACCATAAATTCTGATACATATGTGACGACACTGAAGAAACTTCAAGCTCGACTGAGTCGCGTTCGACCACATCGGCAAAACCAGGATATTTTGCTGTTGCACGACAATTCACGGCCACACGTCAGTCTAAAAACCATAGAAGCGATCACAAAACTCGGATGGGCAACACTGAAACACCCGTCTCACACTCCTGACCTGGTTCCATGTGACTATCATCTCTTTAGGAAACTGTAAGACTCTCTTCGTGGAACAAGGTTTGAAGATGGCGACTCCCTTGTGCACGCTGCCAAACAGTGGCTCCAAAAGGTTGGTCCAGAATTTTACCGTGCGGGTATATAGGCGCTGGTTCCAAGATGGCGTAAGGCAGTTGAGAGGGATGGAAACTATGTGAAGAAATGAAAATATTGTTCCTAAAGGATGTATCTACACACTGTAAAACTTTCAAACATGTAGAATAAGAGATGGGTTTAAAACATAGTGTGCATTTCTTTTGAAGTGACCCTAGGTACGAGGTTTAGGGCAACGCAGAAATTGCAGATTAGTTTTCTGGTTAATTTTGTCGTCGAGGTACTACAGAATTGCTTCCCTTTGCCACGAGGCTGCTATTATGGAACACTATTAGTGCAGTGTTGTGTGTTTATCTGTGCTGATACAAACGTAAATGAAAAGAAAGTGGGAGATTTGTTGAGTACTGGTGCAGTGCACGTCCTTTTACAGTCCAAAATGCACACAGAAGCCCGGCAAATCAAATAGCGTGCTCGGTCCTCTTCGGAGCCCTCATCATATCCATAGAGTGTTACCATACTTCTTTCGATAGAAACCCAAAATGGTAGAAATAAAACACTTGTGCTAAATTAAAAATCAGAGATTTCGAAACAGCTCAAATTCGATAAAAATCAAAAATGGCATTAACTTTGTCACCAACGTACGTCATTCGACAGCCTTACAAATGTTTGAGGCTTAAACAAGTCTGGAGTGGGCTTGGGATTAACATAGTGACTTTTTCGTTGTAGGGCGTGTCACCAGCGAGGTTGAATCGCTATTAGAATCCCATGACTAAAACAGTTTTTCAAGGACATAATTTATTTCTGTGACACATATTATTATTTTCTCTGCAGAAGCAGCCTACTTCAGTTACTCGCGTCCCATGAAAGCCATTTATCAACGGGATGCCTTCCGTAGTGCGCATTGCAATAAGTTTAGAACAAGTGCTGCAGCACTGACTTGCTGATCTGCTTTACGTAACACCAAATTACGTAACAGAACTAGTTTACTCCAACAGCTTGAGCACGATTACCTCTGCCCTTCTCTTGTTCATCCCGTACTCCTTCCGGTTAGCGAGGTAATATTGAGTGTCACAAAGAGAGACCTGAATTTCGCCTTGTTAGGATACTCTTCTTCCCAGAATCTCACGTCGTTAATTAGCGCAGCGCTCCCTGCACTGACGGTCTCGGCGAAGCCCCAGTGCACACGGCTGTCGTCGGCCTCCTTCGCCATCTTGAGTGGCGTGTCACGTGACTAGCTTGGTTACGTCGTACAGCCTTCATCTTTGCGAAGATAAGAAGGCAACTATAGCAAACTAAGGCGAACACAGAGCATGGCATCTCCACCGGACTGAGAGATTGCCAGCACGGCCTTATTCCCTCACTGCGTTATGACAGAACAGAAATGCTCAAAATTTCAAAATTCAACACAGGGTATCTTTCGATCACATAACGTAATCCGACGTCTCCCCTTCCGTTGGTGGCTAACGTCAGGCGTGAAAATTTCTTCCCCCAACGTTATTTTACACGGTGCAGTCACACGCCCATGTTCTTGCAATAACCACTCACACAAGACCGGCAGAGGATGGTACATTATTATTTAGTACATGGTTCATAACATCACAGTAAAAATTACAGACACAACACGATTTTAAAAAAATCACATATGTATAAACAGAACAATAAATAACAGTTTGTATATAAGGACACCACCAATTGTAAATTTATACTCACAGAAAGCAAGCCGGCCGCGGTGGCCGAGCGATTCTACGCGCTTCATTCCGGAACCGCGCGACTACTACGGTCGCAGGTTCGAATCCTGCCTTGGGCATGGATGTGTGTGATATCCTTACGTTAGTAAGGTTTAATTAGTTCTAAGTTCTAGGGGACTGATGACCTCAGATGTTAAGTCCCATAGTGCTCCGAGCCATTTTTTTGAACAGAAGAGCAATCAGAAACAGACTTCCAGCTTAGATAATATATAGTCGATTGCCTCTTGGGTCGCCATTAGGAAATCCTGTGGGTCACCCTCATATACCCTTAGTGGGCATTCCTGCACGATGTGTTTGACCGTCTGTATCTCAGCGTCACAGTCGCAACCGGCGAAGGAAGTTTACCCCATCTGTGTAAGGAGTTGGCGCATCTCCCACAGTTGGTTCTGATGCGATTAAGAGTTGACCAAACTTTGCGAGGGCAATCAAATCCTTTTGGTTTACTAAAGATGTGGCAGTTTACTGCTGTTCTGCTCTCCCATTCCTCTTTCCATCGGTCATTTATTTTAAAGTTGGTTTGGTGCAGCGCCTGTGCGGTCTTTAGTGGAGGATGCCTACACCGGAGTCGGTTTCCTTGGATGTCGTGAGTGTGGTGTCACCGCCAGACACCACACTTGCTAGGTGGTAGCCTTTAAATCGGCCGCGGTCCGTTAGTATACATCGGACCCGCGTGTCGCCACTATCACTAATTGCAGACCGAGCACCGCCACACGGCAGGTCTAGTCTAGAGAGACTCCCTAGCACTCGCCCCAGTTGTACAGCCGACTTTGCTAGCGATGGTTCACTGTCTACATACGCTCTCATTTGCAGAGACGACAGTTTAGCCTTCAGCTACGTCATTTGCTATGACCTAGCAAGGCGCCATATTGAGTTACTATAATTACTTCAAGAATGTAATCTGAACAGATAATATTGTTAATCATGTACCGTCAAGAGCGACGTTCATCATTAACGGATTAAAGTTGAGTATCAAACTAATTACGCCCGCTTTCTGAATTCTCATTCCTTGTCATGTTCCAGACCTCGCGTCAGTATAGTTCTTCCCTCCTCACGCCAGCCTGCGTGAGCTAAAACGCGTGCATTTCGGCCTCCACTCGTAACACGGTGTTGGCTCTTCTGCTAACACAAAAGTGAGTATCTTCATGGATTTGTAAATGAGGATGGCACATAAAGCGTATCGGTGGGACGCGAAAAATAGTGCACGCGATGTCGTATTGCGGAAATGGAGCGATTTATATGACGTCCGCCGGCCGAAGTGGCCGTGCGGTTAAAGGCGCTGCAGTCTGGAACCGCGAGACCGCTACGGTCGCAGGTTCGAATCCTGCCTCGGGCATGGATGTTTGTGATGTCCTTAGGTTAGTTAGGTTTAACTACGTAGTTCTAAGTTCTAGGGGACTAATGACCTCAGCAGTTGAGTCCCATAGTGCTCAGAGCCATTTGAACCATTTTATATGACGTCCGAAAAGACATGATCATTGGTTTTCAAGTCAAGTGTGGAAGTTTTTCCGAAGTGGGTAATTTTGTAAACTGTCGCGTGTCACCATTGTTGAATTATATTGTGCATGGTAAAACGGCGCTACGCAAAACTGGCTGCTAGGCAACTGTGGTGCAGCATGGACCATAGATGATAGGGGTGAACGAGGCTGCAGAAATGTCTACAGGCGAGTATACGCGCAACTGCTGAGCAACTGACCACCCAGAAGAACAAAAACGCTACCAACAGCGTCTCCTCAACGATCGTTCAGCGAAGATTGCGTATGGGCCTCTGCAGCAAATGCCTGGTTCAAGCGTACATGCCGCAGATCAATCACGTTGTATGCTCCATTGGACTGAAAGAAAAACGTCCTGAAAAAATAGTCGGAATGGTCCTGGCCAGAGGAGGTAGCATTCTGGTCTGGGGAATCTTTTTGTGCCAGTCCCTAGGAGACACAAGTATAAATCTATCCTTTGTGACTATGTCCACCACTACATGTAATTTGTTTTTCCTTAGCACGACGGCATCTACCAGCAGGACAACACAATGCGTCACACAGTTCACAGTGTAGAGTCCACGCAGAATAACGTGTGGTAGGTATGCAGTCGTCAGGACATGCATGGGAAGAGCAGTAGTAGTGGGGGTTGCTGGCAGGTGCTGTGGGGGAAATGGCGAGTGCCGTAGGGGAAATGCCGAACCCTGGAGGCGAAGAACCATTCTCAACTGAAACCCACACTCACGTTTTTGTAAATATTAGGTGGAGCCCATCCGTGCCCACATATGCATGGTGACAATATGAAAAGAGCTATTGTCACCTCTGCTTAGGTTATTATCTAAGGAGAATTCCGCTTAAAACGCAAATAAAACAGAAATTTATTTTCGCCTGGCTTTTTAACCATTTCTAACTTACAGAGAAGCGTCATAAATGGCGAATTTTGAGTAAAACCTACATTTCTCTTGTCACCAACATCGGATTCTACACAATGTCACCTCACTAACATGTTGTGCAGACGCAGCTGTGAGAGAATTTTGAAACAGCGGTTTATTAATTTTATCGAGGAACTGAGGAAAAGTAAGGTCAATAGGTCATGAAACAGCTTACCCTCAGTATAAAAATAAACGTGTAATGTCTTCACTTATGTTATTCCAAAACCCACAGCATTCATCGTTTCACCAATTATCGATGGCCCATAAAAATTACATTCTGTCATCGAAAAAGTCTGTAGTTAGTGGAATAACACAGTACATAATGAAGTTTTGCGTCACAGCCATATGACTAAACACTCTCTTCTCTGTGTGCTATCACCGAGCAAGGTGGCGCAGTGGTTAGCACACTAGACTCGCATTTGGTAGGACGACAGTTCAATCCTGATTTAGGTTTTCCATGATTAACCCTAAATCGCTCCAGGCAAATGCTGGGATGGTTCATTTGAAAGGGCGTGGCCGACTTCCTTCCCTGTCCTTCCCTAATCCGATGAGACCAATGACCTCACTGTTTGATCCCCCCCCCCCCCCCCACACACACACACACAACCCAACCCAACTCTGTGTGCTATCATTTGCCAGAATCTAATTTCATTATGAAATACGAGGAATGTTGCAGATATTTCTTTCTGGTTCTATTGCTAGCACGCACGATCAGGAATGAGTGTGCTACATCTGATCAGTTTTCTCAAAATTGGAGAGTCCTCTGAGCAAGTCTAAGGAAAAAGTCAACATTTCATATGCAGTAACACATTATGTAATATGAACCAAAACGCAGAATCATAGCGATCTCTGTTTTCCTCTGCAATTTTTTTTTTCGAATTTCATGCACTGTTTTCTACAGAAGTGGAAAGAATAACGATGACCATTACCGAAATGATGCGAACGTCATCATGAAACTGACATATAAAGCTAAGCAACTCAAAAAAGATTTTTTTAACCTAAGAGTTACTGTATAATCGTTTGAGAAAGATTCTGTCATCGCGGCATGATGCCAACCGGCCTAAAGCGCACGAACGATGGCCGAAAGCGCACGAACGATGTCGGCCTCCCCCTCCGAACAAACGAATGAACTCGCCCAGCGCTTTGGACGAAACTTGGTTACTGCGCAACGGCCACAGTATCCTACGCACGTGGTTGGGAGACTTCCAGGATGTGATTGCCGTGTTCCCCCTGGTTACCAAATTCCTCGTGTTTAAACCCAGTCCAGAATCTGTGGGACGACCTTTGTCCAGATCCTCAAATAAGCAACCTAGCGCAGCTGGCCACAGCACTGGAGTCGACATGACTCCACATCCCTCACGGTACCTTCCAGAACCTCCGTGACTCTCCTCCTGCACCTCTCGCAGTGGTGCGCACTGCAAGAGCTGGTTATTCAGGTCACCTTAATGTGGCTGGACAGTGAAGCAGTGACACTAGCAGTGACAACGAGCTGTTGCAGAGTTTCTTGACATCTGGAAGGCATTCTGTGCAGTTCTGCACTGCAGCTTAGTAAACGAAATACGAGCTTACTGAGAATCGTTTGATACTGGATACAGGACTTCCCTGCAGACAGATCTGGATAAGTCATTTTCGACGAAACAAAATCGACAAATATGAAGGTAATTTCGGGAGTACCCCAAGGGAATGCTATAGGACCTTTACTATTTACAAATCTTATTGATGAGCATAACTCTGAAGGCTACGTGAGATGGTGCTGCTGTTTATACTACATTTTGGCACCGCCACAATACAGCAAATAGCAAGACCTGCTGAGAATTTGTGACTGGTGCAAGAGCTGGCTCTTCACCCTGAACGTAAAGAAGAAGGCTCAAGTGTCATAATCCAGGCACATAGCGGAGAAAGCTCTCTATATGATGCTCACTATCCGCTGTATCATAATACGGAACCTACACAGTCGCTTAGTTCTGAGTGAAACTGAATGTAACTTTACCTGTAGGATTTTCGATTTGTATGCGTAGCGTCTTAATTGACGGAGGCTCACATTTGATTCGACTGCATTTTTTGCTCTATTTCAGACTGCCACAACTGGCAATTGTCAGCTAGAGAATCCGATCACAAACTACACTCATGCTCATAAATTAAGGATAATTGCAGAATGTGGTGCCACACAACGTGGCACTACACAAAACTGCCGCTAATAGCATAGGCACATAGGGAACACACACGACACAGATCCGTAAGTCCACGGTATTCGTGATAGGTTGAGAAAACCGTCCCGAAACACATGTGCTACCAAACGCCACTGTGCATGTACCCCGACATCAATATGGGATATGATCACCATGCACACGTACACAGGCCGCACAACGGGTTGGCATACTCTGGATCAGGTAGTCGAACAGCTGCTGGGGTATAGCCTCCCATTCTTGCACTAGTGCCTGTCGGAACTCCTGAAGTGTCGTAGGGGTATGAAGACGTGCAGCGATACGTCGACCGAGAGCATCCCAGACGTGCTCGATTTGGTTTATGACTGGAGACCAGGCAGGCCACTCGATTCGCCTGATATCTTCTGTTTCTCCACGATGGCAGCTCGGTGGGGCCGTGCGTTATCATTCATCAGGAGGAAGGCGGACATACCGGTGCAAAATGACGTCCCGATACACCTAACCTGTTACAGTTCCTCTGTCAAAGACATGCAGGGGTGGACGTGCACCAATCATAATCCCATCCCACACCATCAAACCACGACCTCCATACAGGTCCCTTTCAAGGACATTAAGGGGTTGGTATCTGGTTCCTGGTTCACGCCAGATGAAAACCCGGCGAGAATCACTGTTCATACTATACCTGGACACGTCCGTGAACATAACCACTATTCTAATGACCATGTACTGTGTTCTTGACACCAGGCTTTACGGGCTCTCCTGTGACCAGGGGTCAGTGGAATGCACCTTGTAGGTCTCCGGGAGAATAAACTGTGTCTGTTCAGTCGTCTGTAGACTGTGTTCTGGAGACAACTGTTCCAGTGGCTGCGGTAAGTTCCCGCACAAGGCTACCTGCTGTACTCCGTGGCCGTCTGCGGGCACTGATGGTGAGATATCGGTCTTCTTGTGGTGTTGTACACTGTGGACGTCCGTACTGTAGCGCCAGGACACGTTTCCTGCCTGCTGGAATCGTTGCCATAATCCTGAGATCACACTTTGTGGTACACGGAGGGCCCGTGCTACGACCTGCTGTGTTTGAACAGCCTCCAGTTGCCCTAGTAATCTACCCCACATAACATCATCAATGTGTGTTCTTTGAGCCATATTCAACACACAGTCACCAATAACACGTCTGAATACGTTTGCACACTTACTCGCTGCTTCGTACTCTGAGATGCACCAACACGCCTCTGCATATGTGGACTGCTGCCAGCGCCACCGCACGGTCATACCCCGAGGTGGTTTAAACCCGCAAACCGCCCAGCAGAGCGTTGTTTCACCATGTATCAGCATTATCCTTAATTTATGAGCATGAGTGTGTATAAACAAATAGTTTAATTCTGCGTAGGTGAAATTGCTTCCCATATTACTGTGTCACTTGAGCAATTTCCTTCCCGCATCGTAGATAGCAGCTTGTCTAAACTAGCCATGTCCGTTTTCACGAAGTTCCGACTCTCCTGTGGAACTTCGGGCCTCAGTCCCTTCATTAATAGGGAATGTATCTCCCTGCCTTCGTCCCTTCTTGTCAATCATAGTCGAACACAAGTACGTCTGGTTTCTCGTCGCGTCGTCGTTCTGCCCATCTCTTAACGAGTACGGCCCTGTCTGGGCAACAGCTGCAGAATTACTACCACCTCAATGTGTAAAATGCTGTACAGACGTAAATTTTCATAAAAATATGCTTGTACTAGGTAGTGTCATCTCATAAAACGAACAGCTGAACGCATTATTCAGTACAGTAATACAGTGATAGCAACATAAGAGGAAAACTGTTACTTACAAGGGAAACTCCCCCTCGGATTCCTCCCTCAGATTTAGTGGTAAGATGGGCCAGTGGATAGTCCGTTCGAAACTGAACACAGATCAAGCATGAAAACAGGACGAAGGTGTACTGAACTGTGAAGAAAGAAGCAAAATAGAAATGGTTAACGGTCCAAGTTCAAGATGTGCAACACCGAGCAAATTTGCATAGCCACGGCGTTGTTGTTTGTGGCAGTAGGAGCAGGAGGAGAAGATCGTGTTCAAATCTCCTTCCGCCATATATTTCTTTTTCACAAAACTGTCCGTCCGGTCATTGATGTGTCTGTGTCGTGGTGTAACGTCCGTTTGCAACAGCAAGGTGTAAGGAAGGGACCTCCAGACGTAAGTTCCTCCTATTTGTTCAATTCAAATATCACATGTTATGACTCTCGCGTTCAGTTTAGGAAGTTTTAACTCTTGAATTCATTCTTTGTAACATGGTTCACACCGTTTATTTGTTGTTCCCATTTCTGTGAGAGGTCTATGCGGCATCTCGTCTGCTCTCACTCTTCATCACATTTACATGTGACGGTAATACGTTCTTACCACATGACTCATATTCTACGAGGGCAGTTCAATAAGTAATGCAACACATTTTTTTTCTCAAACAGGGGTTGTTTTATTCAGCATTGAAATACACCAGGTTATTCCCCAATCTTTTAGCTACACAACACTATTTTTCAACGTAATCTCCATTCAATGCTACAGCCTTACGCCACCTTGAAATGAGGGCCTGTATGCCTGCACGGTACCATTCCACTGGTCGATGTCGGAGCCAACGTCGTACTGCATCAATAACTTCTTCATCATCCGCGTAGTGCCTCCCACGGATTGCGTCCTTCATTGGCCAAACATATGGAAATCCGACGGTGCGAGATCGGGGCTGTAGGGTGCATGAGGAAGAACAGTCCACTGATGTTTTGTGAGCTCCTCTCGGGTGTGAAGACTTGTGTAAGGTGTTGCGTTGTCATGAAGAAGGAGAAGTTCGTTCAGATTTTTGTGCCTACGAACACGCTGAAGTCGTTTCTTCAATTTCTGAAGAGTAGCACAATACACTTCAGAGTTGATCGTTTGACCATGGGGAAGGACATCGAACAGAATAACCCCTTCAGCGTCCCAGAAGACTGTAACCATGACTTTACCGGCTGAGGGTATGGCTTTAAACTTTTTCTTGGTAGGGGAGTGGGTGTGGCGCCACTCCATTGATTGCCGTTTTGTTTCAGGTTCGAAGTGATGAACCCATGTTTCATCGCCTGTAACAATCTTTGACAAGAAATTGTCACCCTCAGCCACATGACGAGCAAGCAATTCCGCACAGATGGTTCTCCTTTGCTCTTTATCGTGTTCGGTTAGACAACGAGGGACCCAGCGGGAACAAACCTTTGAATATCCCAACTGGTGAACAATTGTGACAGCACTACCAACAGAGATGTCAAGTTGAGCACTGAGTTGTTTGATGGTGATCCGTCGATCATCTCGAACGAGTGTGTTCGCACGCTCCGCCATTGCAGGAGTCACAGCTGTGCACGGCCGGCCCGCACGCGAGAGATCAGACAGTCTTGCTTGCGATGATGACACTCGCTTTGCCCAACGACTCACCGTGCTTTTGTCCACTGCCAGATCACCGTAGACATTCTGCAAGCGCCTATGAATATCTGAGATGCCCTGGTTTTCCGCCAAAAGAAACTCGATCACTGCCCATTGTTTGCAACGCACATCCGTTACAGACGCCATTTTAACAGCTCCGTACAGCGCTGCCACCTGTCGGAAGTCAATGAAACTATACGAGACGAAGCGGGAATGTTTGAAAATATTCCACAAGAAATTTCCGGTTTTTTCAACCAAAATTGGCCGAGAAAAAAAATGTGTTGCATTACTTATTGAACTGCCCTCGTATAATCAATGTATAGTATGTCGATTGCGAAGACTACAGAAGGAGAACAGACACGTCAATGACCGGACGGAAAGCTCATAATTTTGTAAAAGAGAAATATATGGCGCGAAGGAGATTTGGCACAACCATAACGCCGTGTGCTCGGACCGTTCACTGTTTCTATTTTGCTTCTAATTCACAGTTCAGTAAACCTTCTTCTTGTTTTCATGCTTGATCTGTGTTCCGTTTTTGACGAGCAAAGTGCGGAGCTATTTTACACTAAATATTTGGGGGTGGTAGGGGTGGGGGGGGCGGAAGGGGGGGGAGAGAGATTGGGAGTTTCTCTTGATAGTAAATAAATAAGATCCTCGATCTCTCAGGAGTATTCAGTATGACTGAACTATGATTTTACCTTCCCATCATGGACTTTCGCTTCTTGAACATCCGACGTGTATCGTGGTATCGCGTAACCGGCCGATGTTTTCCAACTCTGTAGTTCCTAACGTGTACGCTTGGGGTGCTGTTGCAGAGGTGCCTTAAGCCGTTGGCACACGGACCGTGCATCCGAATGTTGAGCGTGCCGAGTTTCTGACGTCATAGCGTGGAATAGCACGTTTCGGAGTCTTTCCGAACGTGCAGAGCAATATCTGTCATGTCAGATATTCTGAGCGTGCGTCTGAGCGTTGACCAATGAGATGGCACAACGCCGCCTACGTCACACGCACAGTACAGAGTTGTAAGGCTCCATATTGGCATTCATTTCAAGCCTACAAGTATATATGCCGTTTCTGAGCACCAGCAAATTGAGAATCACTGGAAAACCCGTTTTTAACTGTTCGATTCGTTCCAATAAAATAATGAGAAACATCATATTTGTGGCAAAAGAATTATTGTAAGTTGCGTGTTAAGACAGTAGGCTATTCGAAGGCAATGACCCACTGAAGATCCACCCAAAACGCATTGTTCCTGGTCAATTTGTTATAATTAAATTTCAATTAGTAACGTAGCTACGAGTAAGGTTTTCAGCAAGGGGTAAAATAATGTGATTAGATACTTTTGGGTGTGTTGGTTTAGCACAATGGGTAGCGTCACTGTCCTGGACTGAGCTATGAGTTGGGGCGGTGGTTCGCGTCTTGCCGCTTACTATTTTTTTCCCTAACATTCTCGTTTTTATTAGGTTCTGATACTTTATTATTAGTTTAATATAAGTATATAATATAATATTTGATGTTATGTAAATATAAGTTCACCTTTTTTTTTTTTGAGGGCTGACTTTGTTCAATTGGTTTAATTTACAGGACAACTTGCGCTACTTGTATAAAGATATTTTGCTCCTTTTTCTTTTACGCTTCGTAATTCATATGTTGCAAACATTCTGCTATTGGGTAGGAACAGTGATCAAGTAAGACTGACCTTGGGGTTTTACTAAAATGTGGTAATGATGAAATAATGTTTATCTTATGCGGAGAAGTATTCCAAATTTGTACCGCACTGTTTGTAATGGAACTTTTGCAACCCTGCGTCCTTATTGATTGGACATGGTACTTCCCTTTTCGTGGACGATGGAGATTCAAAAATTGGTTCAAATGGCTCTGAGTACTATGTCATCAGTCACCTAGAACTTAGAACTACTTAAACCTAACTATCCTGAGGATATCACACACATCCGTGCCCGAGGCAGGATTCAAACCTGCGACCGGAGCGGTCGCGCGGTTCCAGACTGTAGCGCCTACAAACGCTCGGCCACACCGGCCGGCGACGATGGAGGAAATGTGCGTTTTCAAATGGTTCAAATGGCTCTGAGCACTATGGGACTCAACTGCTGAGGTCATTAGTCCCCTAGAACGTAGAACTACTTAAACCTAACTAACCTAAGGACATCACAAACATCCATGCCCGAGGCAGGATTCGAACCTGCGACCGTAGCGGTCTTGCGGTTCCAGACTGCAGCGCCTTTAACCGCACGGCCACTTCGGCCGGCTAAAATGTGCGTTTTAATAGAGCTAACGTTGAGTAAACATTTACGAATTAGAAACATTACTTAACTGCCGCTGGAGTACGTTGCGATCGCGTATACCACGTCGGGGTCCACGTACCGTATGCACAACTGAGATCGTTCCTCAGCGTTCAGCAGCACGTTGAACTTGGCACGCTCGACGTTAACGTTCGACAGCACGGTCCGTTTTTTTTTTTTTTTTTTTTTTTTATGGGACTCAACTGCTGAGGTCATTAGTCCCCTAGAACTTAGAACTAGTTAAACCTAACTAACCTAAGGACATCACACACATCCATGCCCCAGGCAGGATTCGAACCTGCGACCGTAGCGGTCTCGCGGTTCCAGACTGCAGCGCCAGAACCGCGCGGGCACTTCGGCCGGCAGCACGGTCGGTGTGCCGACGGCTTTACACGCGTAACTGCAAGCGACCGTGGCCGTATACTCTTCGGGGGCCAACACAATGATGGACTGTTCTTCAGAAACGTAGCAGACGTGCAATACCGTACTGTCAACCGTAAGCGGTTAGCAGCCGTCCGCGCGCTGACGTACCTGGCATCATGGAGCAGCGCGTCCAGGGCGCTGCTGAACGTGTCGTACGTGAGGTCCTGGTATTCCAGCAGGAGGCCGGTGCCCCTCCTGGCCGCCCTCGCCGCATTGGCCACCTGGTCACCGCCGAACGGAATGGCCAGCACCGGCACGGCGGCCATCGTCGTCTCCACCATGCTCATCTGACCGGCGTGAGTGATGAACACACGCGTATTGGGGTGGTCTGGAACACAAGAGGCAGCACACCGCTGGTTACTTGTCGTCACTTTCACTTCATTTGTTTCATTATGAACAACACTATAAAATGACTTTTGTGTTAATAATGTGAATATTTATACAGGGTGAAAAGTATTTAAACGGACAAACTCTGGGAGGTTGTAGGGGACATCAAAACAAATATTTTTCCCTAATGTCATTTTTTCCTATGAGGAGTATTTAAACCAGTAGAGGAAGATTTCTTTGGTGGCAAATTAATTAAACCAACAAACACTTTTCCATTTTTTTATGACCAAGAGACAACACACTAACACAACCCAATTTCAATTACAGTAGATTTTCAAAACTGCCTCCATTTACACGTAAACAAAGGTTACACTGTCGGATCATGTTCTGTCTGACACGGGCAAAAACCCCAAGAGTATCCTGAATTGTTCCTGCTGCTGCTACTATCCGGGCAACCAGATCCTCTTCTGATGCCACAGGAGTTGCGTAAACAAGGTTGCGTCATCTTTAACCACACAAAAAAGTCCAGAGTGGACATATCTGGGGATCGAGCAGGCCACGGTACAGGACCAGCTCTGCCAGTCCACGTTTCTGGGAACCGTCGGTCCAGGAATCGACGCACACGACGACTGAAATGTGCCGCGCCCCGTCATGTTGGAACCACATGCGTTGTCTTGTAGGGAGCGGGACGTCTTCCAGCAATTCTGGCAATGCTCTAGCGAGAAAATTGTAATAGTGACTGCCATTTAATGGCCTAGGTATCAGATAAGGCCCAATTAAACAGTCCCCAACAACACCGACCCACACATTAACGAACAACCGCACTTGATGAGCGCTAGTAACTGTGGCATGAAGGTTATCCTCACTCCAAACATGTGAATTGTGCATGTTGAAGACTCCATCACGCCCGAACGTTCCTTCATCGGTAAACAACACAGAGGATGGAAATGTAGGATGCATTTCACACTGTTCCAGGTACCACTGCGAAAACTGTGCTCTGGGTGGATAATCAACTGGTTCCAGCTTGTGGACACGCTGTAAGTGAAATGGACGTAACAATTGCTCTCGAAGGACTGTTCTTACATTCGTCTGATTCGTCCCCATGTTATATGCAATTGCACGAGTGCTGATTGAAGGATCCCGCTCCACAGGCTGCAAGACAGCTTCCTCAAATTGCAGCGTTCTTACCGTGCGACGGCGCCCCTGTCCAGGTAATCTGCTAAATGACCCGGTCTCACGCAGACGCTGGTACACAGCATCAAAGGTCGTATACGGCGATTAGGATATTGTTGTTGATAAACCCGCTGTGCAGCTCGTTCGTTGTGGTGCGCTACGTAGTACCTACCAACCATATCAGTGTACTCACTCCAGGTGTATCGCTCCATTAGTAAACACAGACAATGCACTAGTACACTGGTGGACAGCAGTTGCCTACAACTGAAGAGCGTAATGCGGCCTCCAACAACTGAAGATCGTAATGCGGCCGCTAACAACTGAAGATCGTAATGCGGCCTCCACCAGTTTAAATAATCCCCATAGGAAAAAGTGGCATTAGGGAAAAATATTTGTTTTGATGTCCCCTACAACCTCGCAGAGTTTGTCGCTTTAAATACTTTTCACCCTGTATATGTGTTTGGAGAAAGAGAGAAAGATTGATTTTTGATTGAGATTTTTACTTTAAGTCCTAACTGGTACCTGAATTTTGGTCGCTGCCTCCTTGAACGATGCGCTTCTGCACCAGTTGGTGACGTATTACAATTTGGAGGAAGTTATTGCTCTTTAAGGTTTAAAATACGACTCTGTTAGTTACTTCGCCGTATTGCGGATAGCTCTGAGCCCAAGTTTTCGTACCTAAGGGACCACTGTTGTAAGTAAATACGATCAAACAGAAATCTGCTTTTCGTGAGAACAAACTTTCTTCAAACTACACGTCCTACTACATCAAAATTGGTCTGTGGAGTTGAGCACAAGAAAATAATCCAATTACTGTAATTAAGAAATTAAGAGAGGTTGTTACTTATTGAATGAAAACTGTAGAGAATGCATTTCTTTTCCTGTATTCTAGTGAACTTTGTACACTTACAATTCTGTCGATTGATCGACGGCAACGGTAATGAAGTTCACCTCCTTTTCCAAAAACAAGATATTTCTATTCTTCACTTCCAGAAAATTTGTATACATAAATGTTTGGCAACTCTTACACATACTTTACTCGGTTTTATCACTAAAATATCAATTTTCATTAAATGTAACAATACGTTCTGAGCGACGGCCTAGCAACACATCCTCTTTCCACAAGATACAGATTAACAGTCCTCTTTTTTTTAATAAATCACTTGTCTTTTTTTTTAAATCCATACTCAAAGATTCACAATTACTATCGTTGCGGGGTTTGCGCGCTAAAGAGTTTGTTGCTGTCCAGCTGCGCTTCACTTCACTTCAAATGGTTCAAATGGCTCAGAGCACTATGGGACTTAACTTCTGAGGTCATCAGTCCCCTAGAACTTAGAACTACTTAAACCTAACTAACCTAAGGACATCACACACATCCATGCCCGAGGCAGGATTCGAACCTGCGACTGTTGCAGTCGCGCGGTTCCCAGACTGTAGCGCCTAGAACCGCTCGGCCACACCAGCCGGCCACTTCACTTCAAGTACTTTTTGAATTACATTTACATTTACGGTATCTGCATACATTACTGAGCTTCTCGGAATAAAATCAGGCGCAAATTAGTTAAAAAGAAAAAAAAACAGTGAGGCACACATAACATTACAATACGCAACGAGCGACAAGTCTTGTGGCGAGCCGGGTTGCTCTCTCACCATCCTTTAAACAATCTGTCCACCTACCTGGACAGGCTTCAGGTTGTCTGTCTCTTCACTCTGCGATGGTGGATATTGGTTTGGCCGACAAAAGCAGCGTTGACAAAATACGACTAAATACCAACCACGCAAAGGCCACATAACTCCAGTCCATGGGCAGCGCCGGCCTCTGTGGCCGAGCGGTTCTAGGCGCTGCAGTCCGGAACCGCGCTGCTGCTGCGGTCGCAGGTACGAATACTGCCTCGGGAATGGATGTGTGTGACGTCCTTAGGTTAGTTAGTTTTAAGTAGTTCTAAGTTAAGGGACTGATGACCTCAGATGTTAAGTCCCATAGTGCTCAGAGCCATTTGAACCATGGGCAGCAGATGTAAGTTAGTTAAACTATCGGGTGTGTGGTGTCACAGCCAGACACCACACGTGCTAGGTGGTAGCTTAAATCGGCCGCGGTCCTGTAGTACATGTCGGACCCGTGTGTCGCCACTGTGTGATCGCAAACCTAGCGCCACCACAAGGCAGGTCTCGAGAGACTGACTCGAACTCAGCCCAGTTGTACGGACGACAGAGCTAGCGGCTAGACGTACGAAGCCTTTCTCTCTCATTAGCCGAGAGACAGAATAGCCTTCAGCTAAGTTAATGGCTACGAACTAGCAAGGCGCCATTAGCCTTACAGTGATTGTAATTAAAGTCTCCTTTGTGCGATGTACCACAATGAGTTATTAAAGATAAGTATTATACCAGCTACGTACTTTTCTTCATAGCATTAATTACGTATCCTGTTCCAGTACTTCACGCCCGTCTGCGTTAGTCTAGCGTGCATTAAGCCACCTCTATCTACAAGGTGTTGGCCCAGCTGCCGACACATCAGGGTGTTCGGGATTGTAGCATGCCTCGTTTGAAAAAAATGCCTAAAATTTCCTTTTAGTTGGTTTATTGTCTCTAAAACAAGAAAAATGGCTATCAAGTCCGTATTTAATATCCCGACGCTAATTATGGAATGTTACTGACTGTCTAACAAGTCCACACCCAAAAGCAGACAGAAGGTGTTCAGTCCTAAACAGTCACTGACCCACGAGTATTTGCGGCTTAACAGAGTCCGTCGTTCGGCAGTCCTCTTGTACAGAAGTGCTCCCCATAGTGCCTCGTAATCTGCACGAAACACGCCACGTGCACTTTATGTACGACACGAAATCTTCCCAAGCAAATATCACCTACATTCAGCTACTCACAAAGCTTAAACTTTCAGAAAGTACTCAACACTAGTCACTTTTCATTAACTACCCGAGAACCAATCAAAAGCGCGGATTTCTTCATTTTGATACAAATTTGATCAGCGCGATTTAACATAGGTGTCTACCAGAAGACGGCTCCCGAACGACTATTTCCACTCATAGATTATAATGAAACGCGCGGGAAATCCTGAATTCCCACGGGCTATTATGCTAAGCATTCAATCCGATCACCTCGATCACTTCTATATTCGCGGTATTTCTAATATTAGCTGCTCAGATTATCACATGTAATGTAGACTACAAATATGGAAATTCTGAAATTAAATAAAATTTGCCGGCCGCGGTGGTCTCGCGGTTCTAGGCGCGCAGTCCGGAACCGTGCGACTGCTACGGTCGCAGGTTCGAATCCTGCCTCGGGCATGGATGTGTGTGATGTCCTTAGGTTAGTTAGGTTTAAGTAGTTCTAAGTTCTAGGGGACTGACAACCACAGCAGTTGAGTCCCATAGTGCTCAGAGCCATTTGAACCAAATAAAATTTAATGAAAACAAAATACGATTCCTTTCCACAAAACAAATTACTATTAAATTTAATATTCAACGCCTCTTCTGCCTGCCTTTCACAAAATCAAGCTCGCTCGGACATACATCACAATTCCCCTATTACACAACAAAATTCTCACGCTTACATTTACGCAGCTTTGATAAAATATCACATTCTCACTTCCCGTATATCCTCCATTCACTCTCTCACTCTCTCCAAAACACCCACACAACCAAACCAAAACAAAATAATAATTTTCCAACATACTTTCAACTACGTCAGAAATCTGTGGCGATGAAACTAAAGAAAATTCCAGAAAATTAGATTACATAAACGTATCCTATTTGTTGTAGTTTCAGTTGATACTACTGGTGAATACATTACAGCCGGCCGTTGTGACCGAGCGGTTCTAGGCGCTTCAGTCCGGAACCGCGCTGCTGCAGGTTCGAATCCTGCCTCGGGCATGGATGTGTATGCTGTCCTTAGGTTAGTTAGGTTTAAGCAGTTCTAAGTCTAGGGGACTGATGACCTCCAATGTTAAGTCCCATAGTGCTTGGAGCCATTTGAATACATTACCGAACCTAACTCGGTTTTACAATGCCAGCACGGTTATTATGTGTTTCAGGTAAGAATTTATATCTCCGAAAGAATTGAAGTTATTAATTTGAAATTTTAGCCGTTTAGTTAAGTTATCCATAGAATTTGGTATACTAAGTATGAAAAAGATCGATTAACACTTAATGGAACTTCTTCAGATTCATAGAGACTATGTGTCACGTACTGCACGCAGCGTAGGCAAGCACACAGCTCGCCCTGCCCAGTAGCCAGTGTCAGCTGTGCGAGCATAAGAACCGACACCTCCTCTCCTTCCGGCTCCAGGGCAATGCAAGGTGACAACTCGGAATAATTAGCTACGTTACAGTCTGTTTTATTCTAAACTCATCAGCTTCAACCATCAATATCCGAAATATCGCGAATCGTAAACTGCTGGAGAAATGACAGCATCAAGCAGTTTCGAATAAACTACGATTAAGTAAGTTCTGGCTGAGGCCATCTTTATGTTCTGCCACGATGGTAGTAACCTTACACTGCAGTCACCGCTCAGGGCAGTGGAACTACGAACTAACAGTTTACGGAGTGGAACCTGAGGTAACCTGTCCTTCGTTGTTTTGTTTAGAGAAGTCCAGCCATCTGTAGAGTTCCAGATCCGCGACTTCCACGGATTTATTTTATTTATCTTGTGGTTAGTGGTTTGTCTAAGGTAGTAGGCCAACGGTTTCACAACATATTTCAGGTGATTTTAAATGACTGAAAAACAAAAACTACATTTGTTAATGTTTGAATGTTTGTTTATCCAACATACACTATCTGATCAAAAGTATGAGGACGCCTACACTATGTGATCAAAAGTATCCGAAAACCTGGCTGAAAATGACTTACAAGTTCGTGGCACCCTCCATCGGTAACGCTGGAATTCAGTTTGGTGTTTGCCCACCCTTAGCCTTGATGACAGCTTCCACTGTCGCAGGCATGCGTTCAATCAGGTGCTGGAAGGTTTCTTGGGGAGTAGCAGCCCATTCTTCAGGGAGGGCTGTACTGAGGAGAGGTATCGATGTCGGTCGATCAGACCTGGTATGACGTCGGCGTTCCACAACATCCCAAAGGTGTTCTATGGGATTCAGGTCAGGACTCTGTACTGGCCAGTCCATTACAGAGATGTTATTGTGGTGCCGTGCGTTATGAACAGGTGCTCGATCGTGTTGAAAGTTGCAATAGCCATCGCCGAATTGCTTTTCAACAGTGGGAACCAGAAGGTGTTTACAAAATCAGTGTAAGCCTGTGCTGTGATAGTGCCACGCAAAACAATAAGGGGTGCAAGCCCCCTCCATGAAAAACACGGCCACACCATTACGCCACCGCCTCCGAATTTTACTGTTGGCACTACACACGCTGGCAGATGACGTTCACCGGGCATTCGCCATACCCACATCCTGCCGTCGGATCGCCACATTGTGTAGCGTGATTCGTCACACCACACAACGTTTTTCCGCTGTTCAAACGTCCAATGTTTACGCTCCTTACACCAAGCGAGGCGTCTTTTGGAATTTACCTGCGTGATGTGTGGCTTATGAGCAGCCCCTCGACCATGAAATCCAAGTTTTCTCATCTCCTGCCTAAATGTCGTAGTACTTGCAGTGGGTCCTGATGCAGTATGGAATTGCTGTGTGATGGTCTGGATAGATGTCTGGCTATTACACATTACGACCCTCTTTCAACTGTCGGCGGTCTCTGTTAGTCAACAGACAAGGTCGGCCTGTACTCATTTGTACTGTACGTATCCCTTCACGTTTCCACTTCATTATCACATCGGAAACAGTGGACCTAGGAGTGTTTAGGAGTGTGAAAATCTAGCTTATAGACGTATGGCACAAGTGACACCCAATCCCCTGACCACGTTCGAAGTCCGTGAGTACCGCGGAGCGCCCCATTCTGCCCTTCCATGATTTCTAATGACTACTGACATCGTTGATATGTACCTGGCAGTAGGTGGCAGGACACCCCACCTAATATGAAAAACGTATGTTTTTGGGGGTCGCATAGTGTATGACTGGACATCACTATGGGCTTCGCATTTATGACGGCTTGAACTCTGCTGGGCACACTTTCAGTAAGGTGCCTCAGTGTCTGTGAAGAATGGCGGCCCACACTTCGCAAAGAGCAGAAACCAATTAAAGTACTGAAGTCGGACGATGGGGTCTGGAGCGAAGTCGACGGTCTGACTCATCCCAAAAGGATTCAGGTCGTGACTCTGGGCAGGCATTCCATTCGAGGAATGTTATTGTCATTAACTACATGAGGTCTGCTTCGTCTTGGTTGCTGTCTACTCTTCACAATCACACCACCAACAGTCGATTTGGTCATGCCTTATGACAGGGTGCACTGTCGTGGTGATACAATGCATGATCGTCCCCGAACCAATCGTGTACCGATGCAGTACACTGTGCTGTAAAATGTTTTCAAACCTTTCCGAATTTAGCGCAATAAGGGGACCGCACCACAACCACAAAGAACACCTTATCGTAACGGCTCTTCTGCACTTCACCACTCGCACTACACGTAATGGCAGGTAAGTTTCTTCAGGCTTCCACCAAACACAAACAGTTCCACCTGACTGTCACAGAGCATAGCGTGATGAATCGCTCGAAATCACTCAAGTCATCCACCGACCAGTGCCGTCGCTCCTTACTTCACATCAAGTGCCGCCAGCACTGACCACAGAAACTTGTGGTTAATGAGGAACTTAAGCCCTTCTTTTTAACTCCCTGCGCACAGTCATTGTGGTAGCTGGACTGCTGGTACACTTTGGAACTCACGAGTGAATCCTTCCGTTGATTTCATGCGATTTTTTACTGTTCCTCTCGGCAACGGTCGGCGATCCCTAACCGTTAGTACATGAGGTTTGATTCGTCTTAGTTAAGCTGTGGCTGTCCTTTCACGTTTACTCTTCACAATTGCACCACCAGCAGTCGCTTTGGTCATCTTTAGAAGGGTTAAAATGTCCTCAATGGATTTGTAACTCTGACTTCGAAGGTGGACGTCGCCTCTGAGCTCCACTGATCGATCCACTCTGCTGTTACTGTTTCTCTACTGGTAACACAACAAACTGTCCCCGTCTCCTTTCATACTGGTGGGTCCGCTTCTCGCGTCACCTGGTGATCAATTCCGCAGTACACAGGGCTGTCCGGACACTGATCAGAGAGTGTATATTCATTCGAGCCGGCACTAAGGAGTACTTAACTGATCGGGTGTGTTCCAAGATGAACCGAAGGGAACAAAAGTGGTTTGTTTTTGAAGCACTTCCAAGAGAGATTTTTGTCTGTTTCTTTAGTTACATTGTATATCCCGTAGAGGATCGAAGGACAGTCAGTACTGATTGCTATACAAGAACTTGTTTACAACAAGAATGAAACCGGGAAAAACAACCTGCGACATTATGCTTCATACTTCATCTTGACAATCACAGGTGTCAGACGGCACGATCTGCTTATTTGACGGAGGAAAACATCCAACGAATGTCTCACTGCCTGCATGGCCCTGATTTATCCCCTAACGACTTCTTTTCGTTCCGTATTGTAAAACAAAACACTATGCGGATGATTATTTTCATCATCGCGAGCCTGCCGAAGTGGCCGAGCGGTTCTAGGCTCTTCAGTATGGAACCGCGCGACCGCTACGGTCGCAGGTTCGAATCCTGCCTCGGGCATTGATGTGTGTGATGTCCTTAGGTTAGTTAGGTTTAAGTAGTTCTAAGTTCTAGGGGACTGATGACCTAATATGTTAAGTCCCATAGTGCTCAGAGCCATTTGAACCATCTGAACCATGATCGTGGGAAGCTCTATGGTTTTGAGGTACCAACATGCGGGTGGAAAATATGTTGCCAGAATAGGTTCCACCGCCCGGAGAAATACATAGATTTCAAACACAAATATTTTGGGAAACAATAAAACTGCTTATGCAGTATTCTATTGGTGATCAGAAAAACATAGTCATACTGAAAGCGGAAGTACATAGTATTTATGTTCCATAATAATATTTATTTTATGGTTGGTTTGGAACCTGCGTTCAGCTTTTTAGACCATCTTCAGACTGTTTAAGATTAAACCGGTAGTAAGTGTTACAGTCCTACCCTAACGCATAACGCAGTAAGTAGACGGAAGAGACAGTACTTAGCTGCAAATTAAAATCCAGGATCAATACAGCAGATTTCTGTACCAGAAATACTCGTTGCCCACTCTCTGTAAAGAAATGAAAAAAAATTTCCATCTTCAGAACAAAGTGGAATCCACAGGATACCCTTTAATTTGTGTGGCAAATTATATGTAAGTCAGTTAGGGCTATAACTGGTAGACTGATTGAACATGAAAGAAGCTGGTGACTGAAAAATAAAGATTCCACCTTGCTGAGCATGCCTCAAATTAATGTTATATGTTATTCTTATGATATAGATGTTATGTCCCCCACAGACCAAATAAAGGTAGAAAACTAACATTACCTGGAACTCTATCAGTAAAGAAGAGTGACAGACCCATGACTTAATCCTCCATGTTCGAATACAGTTCCATTATTCATCCTTGCTAAAGTAATAGCAGCCAGTTAGTATTTTCCCAACCATAAGATAACATGCTAATCATAAACAGTATAGCCGTTCGCGACTCGCCACACTGTACTGATCCTTCCTTCCCCTTTGACTCCCGTCTCCTTTTTTTGCCTGTTCACCACATTTTTCACCACAGTTTTCCCATACAGTCCATTTAACAGAGTAGTCTGAGCCCAAATATTCACTTAACTACTGTTGCGGCATGTACATTCTCATACTTTCAATCTTCGAGTATAATATGCCATAAGATTTGTTTGTTTGTAGATTTTTTGTGTGTTTTAGTATGCCTATATATTACGTACAGATATTTAGTGATATAAGATCACATATCTTTCGAAAAACAGTCTTTTAATAGCTGTTAATTCTCATTGATGTTGGGTGGACTGTCCGTTTACTTTCAAGCTGTCTAAGGATTTTCTAAAAAGGCAAAATCAGGTCTACAACGAACTATAAAATAAATATGATTGCGGAAAACCAGTACTGTGTGAATCAGTTTTTCAAATGAAATTATTTACACTGATAACATTACGACCACTGCCTAGAGACATTGGATACCGCCTTGTGGCGTTGTGGGCACGTGACACGGTAACAAAAGTATGTAGACAAAGCAGACATGGAGAGGGTGGGATGGATCACCCTAGCCAAAATGTGGGCTGCAAATGGGGAAATCCATTGACATAAGCGATTTTGACAAAGGCAGATTATTCAGATTATTATTAAGCAAAGCCTGTGAACGAGTATCCAGGAAACGGTGAAACTGGTCGAATGGTCACGTGTTACTGTCGTGAGCATCCACGGAAAGAGGCATAAGGACAGTGACACTACAACTAGCCGGTAAATGGTTTTGACGCCCACAGCTCTTCACAGCAAGTGCGGTTCGGAATATTGCTAGCTCTGTTAAGTAGCCGTTCATCGTACTTTGTTGAACACAGAGCTCCACAGCAGACCATCCCTACGTGTTCACATGTTGACCCAAAGACATCATCAGTTACAATTGCAGTGGACACGGGACCATTGAGGTTCGACGGTCGATCAATGGAAACGTGTCGGCTCCTTGGGTGAATCACGATTTTTGCTACACTAGGTCGATGGTCGTCTCCACAAACGCCGTTATCGATGCGAATGGCGGCTTGAAACGCACTGCGCGCCACAGACGCAGGCTGGTGGGAGCACTATTACGCTGTGGAAGACATTCCCGTGCTATTGCATGCGACATGTGGTAGTAATCGAAGACACGCTGACAGCCTTGAACCATCTGCATCTCTTCAGGCTTGATGTCTTCCCCGAGGGTGATGCAATGTAACTGTCCAAGCCTCGGAGCTAGCACCGCTCTACAGTGGTTTGAGCAGCATTGTAGAGAACTCCTATTGATGTCTTGGCGACCAAATTCACCTTATGTAAATCCTATGGGATCCATTTGGGTCGCTATCGGGGCGCCATCACCGCGTTCACAAATCAGCATCCATTATTTACGCGAATTACATGACCCGTCCGTAGACATCTAATGCCGAATTTCTCCGGAAACATATCAACAAATTGTTGGATCTTTGATACACAGAATCAGTAGTTCGTTCCAAAGACCGCCAAACAAGCTATTAAGCTGCTGGTCATAATGTAGTGGCTCATCAGTGTATACCAGTATGAATTAGGATAAGAACTTAGAAGACAGCCCTGATATCGTGAAGCGCAGATCAACAGCTGACTCACTGAGCACGTCGTTCTGCGGCAGCCACGTCGTCGCTTTGACGTTGTCCGGCAGCGGTGGCAGGCCGGTGGCGTCCACCTTCCAGAGCACGCGCTGCTCCAGGCTGGAGAACGTGTCCAGCACCGCCCGCAACTTCTCTGAAGAGAACCAATCCGCACGGATCTTGGTGCCGAGACTGAAGTACACCACGCCTCCCGGGCTGCCGTCCATGAATTTCTGAATTTCCTACAACAGCAACAGCATCATCAGTGGAGCACTTGCTCACACCCGAAGCTGAGTAGAATCAGTGTTATAGGTACAACAAAGGTCTGCTCACTAAGGTACTGCGGGAGACAATCCAAAACGTCATTTACCTTATACCTATAGTCGAGAGTCTGCGTATGGTACCAGTCGGTCGTGGTCTTATTAAAGAAAACATGCTGTCATACACTACCGGCCATTAAAATTGCTGCACCAAGAATAAATGCAGGTGATAAACGGGTATTCATTGGACAAATATATTATACTAGATCTGACATGCGATTACATTTTCACGCAATTTGGGTGCATAGATCCTGAGAAATCAGTACCCAGAACAACCACCTCTGGCCGTAATAACGGCCTTGATACGCCTGGGCAGTGAGTCAAACAGAACTTGGATGGCGTGTACAGGTACAGCTGCCCATGCAGCTTCAACACGATACCACAGTTCACCAAGAGTAGTGACTGGCGTATTGTGACGAGCCAGTTGCTCGGCCACCATTGACCAGACGGTTTCAATTAGTGAGAGATCTGGAGAATGTGCTGGCCAGGGCACCAGTCGAACATTTTCTGTGTCCAGAAAGGCCCGTACAGGACCTGCAACATGCGGTCGTGCACTATCTTGCAGGGATCGAATAAAGGGTAGAGCCACGGGTCGTAACACATCTGAAATGTAACGCCCACTGTTCAAAGTGCCGTCAATGCGAACAAGAGGTGACCGAGACGTGTAACCAATGGCACCCCATGCCATCACGCCGGGTGACACACCAGTATGGCGATGACGAATACACGCTTCCAATGTGCGTCCATCGCGATGTCGGCAAACATGGATGCGACCATCATGATGCTGTTAACAGATCCTTGATTCATCCGAAAAAATGACGTTTTTCCATTCGTGCACCCAGGTCCTGTCTGTAATGCAGCGTCAATGGTAACTGCAGCCATGGTCTCCGTGCTGATGGTCCGTGCTACTGCAAACGTCGTCGAACTGCTCGTGCAGATGGTTGTTGTCTTGCAAACGTCCCCATCTGTTGACTCAGGGATCGAGACGTAGCTGCAAGATCCGCTACAGTCATGCGGATAAGATGCCTGTCATCTCGACTGCTAGTGATACGAGGCCGTTGGGATCCAGCACGGCGTTCCATATTACCCTCCTGAATCTACCGATTCCATAGTCTACTAACAGTCGTTGGATCTCGACCAACGCGAGCAGCAATGTCGCCATGCGACAAACCGCAATCGCGATAGGCTACAATCCGACCTTTATCAAAGTCGGAAACGTGATGGTACGCATTTCTCGTCCTTACTAGAGGCATCACAACAACGTTTCCCCAGGCAACGCCGGTCAACTGCTGTTCGTGTATGAGAAATCGGTTGGAAACTTCCCTCATGTCAGCACGTTGTAGATGTCGCCACCGGCGCCAACCTTGTGTGAATGCTCTGAAAAGCTAATCATTTGCATATCACAGCATCTTCTTCCTGTCGGTTAAATTTGGCGTTTGTAGCACGTCATCTTCGTGGTGTAGAAATATTAATGGCTAGTAGTGTAACAACATATTAGTAATTTTCTTTGTTCTTTTTTCCTTTCTTTGAAAAAACTACTTTTTAGTGCAAAAAAAAAATTGACTGACTGTAAAGCGTGTTATTTATGATGAGGAAAAGACTCACGTATATGAAACATACAGTCATAATGCGTAAAGTCTGGTGTAATCAGTTCAGATTGGTTGTTTGGTTGATTGATTTGGGTGAGGGGACCAGTGAGGTCATTGGTCCAAACGGATTAGGGAAGGATGGGGAAGGAAGTCGGCCGTGCCCTTTGAAAGGAACAATCCTGGCATTTGCCTGAAGCGATTTAGGAAAATCATGGATAAGCTAAATCAGGTTTGCCGGAGGCGGGTTTGAACCGTTGTCCTCCGGAATACGAGTCCAGTGTGCTAACCACTGTGTCACCTCGCTCGGTAATCAGTTCAGTAAATGGCTTATTTTTGTAAAGCTATATCCGTCTTGTCAGACACATTTCACTTGTCATTTCCGTCTTTACCTTTTCTCCTCCTAGAGGCGATCTGTTAAGATGCCTGCATCAATGGAAGTTTCTTTAAGTGAGAATAATTATTCATTTTTGTTCAAACACTGTGTCATATTCTTTAATTTTGTACGACTAATACCCATGTTATTGGCATGTTTTACAGCGGAAATGCGGCTAACTCTGATGGTGTGAAGGCGAATAACTGTCTTGGGCAATGTCTGTTTAACCACCATTACTGGTTCGCGTTAGATATTTGAAGCTGACACGGTCGCTAAAATAAGGAACCAAGCCAGTTACTCCAGAAACATAAAATATTTCATTTAAATTGAAGATGTTCTATTCACTGTGAGTATAACTCTCCAGCAGAGTTAAACTGGCGATCGCTAATAGGACAGTTGAAATAGATCATTAATATGACGTGTGTTTCAAGGCTGTCCGTTTCTTTTTTCATACCTGCCAATGACTCGTACATGTGAAGTTAATCTGATCTGTGAGTTTTGAAAGGGTGAAAAATCTGTTTTAAAAAGAGAAGTAAATCCACGTGAAAACAATAAAATCAAGGAAAAAGACATGAAAAAAGGTGAAATTGTAACTCATACATTTTTAAGAAGACGCCATTGTTAATCTCTACAACATAAGGTAAGCCAATATACAGGGTGATTCAAAAAGAATACCACAACTTTAAAAATGTGTATTTAATGAAAGAAACATAATATAACCTTCTGTTATACATCATTACAAAGAGTATTTAAAAAGGTTTTTTTTCACTCACAAACAAGTTCAGAGATGTTCAATATGGCCCCCTCCAGACACTCGAGCAATATCAACCCGATACTCCAACTCGTTCCACACTCTCTGTAGCATATCAGGCGTAACAGTTTGGATAGCTGCTGTTATTTCTCGTTTCAAATCATCAAACAAGTTCAGAAATGTTCAATATGGCCCCCTCCAGACACTCTCTGCTAGCTCTGCGAGTCGATTTTCCTGGACTGCGAACAAATGCTTGCTGGATGCGTGCTACATTTTCATCACTCGTTCTCGGCCGTCCAGAACATTTCCCTTTGCACAAACACCCATCCTCTGTAAACTGTTTATACCAACGTTTAATACACCACCTATCAGGAGGTTTAACACCATACTTCGTTCGAAATGCACGCTGAACAACTGTCGTCGATTCACTTCTGCCGTACTCAATAACACAAACTGCTTTCTGTTGAGCAGTCGCCACCTTAGCATCAACTGACGCTGACGCCTAGTCAACAGCGCCTCAAGCGAACAAATGTACAACTAAATTAAACTTTATGGCTCCCTTAATTCGCCGACAGATAGTGCTTAGCTCCGCCTTTTGTCGTTGCAGAGTTTTAAATTCCTAAAGTTGTGGTATTCTTTTTGAATCACCCTGTACATTGCTCATTCAGTCTTAGTACCAGTCCTGGCTTCGGTAGCAGTAAAATCTTCTTAGTTGAGACTCAAATTTCGAAAAATTAGCTGTATATAATTTTTTTTATTTAGTACGTAGTCACAATGCGTTTTTCAAAAGAACCGCAAGACGGCACTTAACGTTTCTAAGCACACGCAGTTTCAGTAGTGTCTTGCATTTGTTTCACACAGAAGTATTTTATGATGTTGAGTGTCGCGCCAATACCATCTGTGAAACGTTTGCAACTAAGCCGCTTCACAATAAGTAATAGATTCCTCAGACTGTATTGTACGGTAGTATAATCAGCACTTCAACACAAGCTGTTATAGATGAATTAGGACAAATCCTGGAAGTCTGGACACAAGATGTGCCTAAACGGCAAGAAAATGTCTAAACCCATCTAAATGATGAGACAGGAAATACGGAAAAGGAATTAAACGCAGTAAAGAGGCAGGTGAGGAATGACACATCCCAGGTGGCTGAAGTAGCTCGGACTTACGATGTTTATGACCGTACAGAACCTTCTGAAAATTGTTATGTTGATGAAATGTATGGAGTAATTTTTAGCCACAATATTATGCAAGTAGAAGTATGGGGCAGAGCCATATTTCTATGTTATTTTGCTGGACAAAAGTCTACTCAAATACAAACACTTCATGCTTTCAACTTAATAACAAGCATAATAACGAAAATGACAAAAACTACAACAAGAGATGCGGTGCAAGTTATTTCTCGCAGCAGCAAGTAAAGTTTTGTTGGCGTGCTACGACGACGTTAATTCGGTGACGTAAGCGATGACGAGCCTACTGAATTCCACACGCCATGCAGGGTATCATGCAGGTGTATCAATAAAATGAGATTGACAGTAACCCAAATGGTTACACAATACACTGAACATGACATATTACGCTTGCTATTACACCTTACACAAACAACGAACCACCAGAATGGATGGGGGCAGTTCAGATCTAAATCAGTTATTTGCTAGCATATTCAGCTACCAAGAAGATTAAACGACTGTATTCACACCGCCGGCCGAAGTGGCCGTGCGGTTCTAGGCGCTGCAGTCTGGAACCGCGAGACCGCTACGGTCGCAGGTTCGAATCCTGCCTCGGGCGTGGATGTGTGTGACGTCCTTAGGTTAGTTAGGTTTAACTAGTTCTAAGTTCTAGGGGACTAATGACCTCAGAAGTTGAGTCCCATAGTGCTCAGAGCCATTTGAACCATTTTTTTTTTTTTTTTTTTTTTTTGTATCCACACCGAGATCTTAAGAAACACGTTCACCAGGTACAGAAAAAGAAATGAACACCATGCTTCGAAATTAAAATACTTTATATGGGGTCATATTTATTACTATTTCAGTTAGGTACCGCTGAATGCTTTCAAATTATGGATGAACCAAGTCAAAATAAAAGTGAACAAGTATTGACCTATTCTCGTGAAGTGAAGAACGTCCTAGGTTTTCTCTGTGACGCTTTACCTATATTCTGCTAAATGAAGCTTAATACTATTTTGTAAGTAACTGGAATTGGTGACAACTCGGTGTTATTCAGTAGATACACATTTGTTGTGGTAAGGATAGGTATACGGTCATTAATTTTTAGGGTAAGTTTGTAAAAGGGGATCTGTGTCAAACAACACGGCCCAAATAAGTATTTAGATGCAGGTTGGTCGAGAGTGTGGAATATTGGAAATGGACGAATGGATTGCCCGGAATTTAACTAATGGGTATTTAAACAGGCATTTTTATAAAATGAGTATGCAGCAAGGCATATACTGTCTTAAGTGGAACAGGTTAGGTCATTTATCTATGTTAAGCAAAATATAAATACCTGAAGCGTCAGAGGTTTGAATGATTAAGTAATACGGTAACAAACGTCTATACGGATCTAAGTTGAACTGTGTCAGATGATAATATGACTAATATGATTAATCTTGTCTGAAGCCTTGATCAGAAAACTTCAAGTATTGTTCATTGACAGCCATCTTTCGAAAATATTCCACTTATACAAACAGATCAAAGAAAGCTTCTCACCATGTAACTCCCCAGTAGAGTCAAACATTCTACTGGTGTAACTTAGTGAAACTATGGGACATATGCAGCAGTCGACTGGATATTTATTTATTTATTCCGTGCTGGCGAACAATGGCTCACGTGAAAGTTCCAGTCGCTTCTCTTTTGTTCTATTTTCCTTCAACAGTCTTACACCCTTTCACCACATCTCTGTTTTTCACTCTTCAGAGCACTTCACATTCATTGTCTGACTGCTCCTGTCTTGGTCTCCTCCTACACCTAACATTTTCCTCTCTAAAATATCTGCTTCTTCTTCTTATATTTCGTGAATCTTTCAATATTTTTAGCTGCTGTGACTTGGTTGCTTGTTAATTTCTTTTCCCGGTGATAGTTCAAAATAATATTTTGTCAGTCTATTGTCATTCACACTGTATAAAGTCCAACTAATGTCAGTCTGTTTCTGTTATTTTTCTTTGCTTTTCGTTGCCCCTTTTCCACGATTCTTATTAGATCTAAATTATTCGTCATGATTCTTCCTCTAATTATTTCTGTCTAATTTATACCTGAGCGCTAGGCAGTCACTTGCGTAGAGGCATTCCGGATTCTTTGCTTTTCTTGATACGAACTTTTTAATGCAAATAATTTTTTGTGATCGTTACGCTTTTTACCTTTTGTATCCTCTTTCATTTATGAAATATAACCCAATTTCTTGACTCATTTCTTCCTGATATTTGATCCATTCTGACTGAACATGGCCTGTCTGTAAAATTCTGGTAGCAGTGCCTTTTTTATGTTTTTAATAAATTTGTTTTCCGCTACAGAGATTCCTGAGTGAGCTTTACTGTCTGTCTCTTCCAAGAGATTGTCTCGTATTTCTGCATCTGCTAGATTTTCAGGCAGTACAACAAAATCATCTGCAAATGCCTGGCGGTTCTCTTCCAATAACTGAGTTGGTCAGTTTCGAGACATGTCACGCCATAAGAACTAAAACAAAAATACTTATTATATTTCAGGGAATTCACGGTTATCCGCTTAATATATGAATAAAAACTGTGTACTGTGATTCACGGGAGTTGAGGGGGGGGGGGGGGAGTGTGTGGGGGGGGGGGGTCCCTACCCCCTCCCTTGCAGACGCTTATATCGATACACTGTTTATTACTTCCCTATTTCACTGTAGATACGTGATATTGTTTTAAATTTGAATTCCAAATTCTTACAATTTATTGTAATACACAGCTTAAGAGAACTGGAGACAAACTGCCGCCTTGTATTAGAAAGGTATTTATTTTATGGACTTTACTTTTTCGACTGTACCTGCAAGCGTCTCACGCATTAGACACGTCATTGTAGTTTTATTTATTTTTATTAACTTATTAATTTATTTCACCTGGCAAGCTGAGGCCGTCAGGCACATGATAGGCTCAGCAAAGAAGAGGCCACTGGACACGACGAGATACAATACCAGTCTACAAAGTTTATGCGAAAGAGCTCGCTCGTCTTCTAGTAGCAGACTACCGTAGGCCACTGGAGAAGCAAAATGTTCCAAACTGTTGGAAAAAAGCGCAGCTCATTCCCGTTTCCAAGAAGTGTCGTCGAACAGATGGTCGAAGCTATAAATCCATATCTGTGACTTTTGCCTATTGTAGAATTTGCGAACAAGTTTTATGCTTGCATATCATGAAATTTCTGGAGACCGAAAACCACCTCTGCAGGGATTAACATATGTGTCGGAAACAACGATATTGGAAAACTCAGTTCACCCTGTTCGCCCACGAGACCCAGAAATCAACAAATACTGGCGCCCCAGTTCATGACGACTTCCTTGACTTCCGTAAAGCATTCGATATAGTTTCGCAGTGCCGCCTAATCAACTAAATAAGACCGTGTGGAATAACAGACCAGCTTTGTGATTGGATTGAAGAGTCTAGCATACAGAACACATCACGTCATACTCAAAGGAAATAAATCTTTAGAATGAAATTAACTTCGGGCGGCCGCTAGGGATTGTTATAGGACCATTACTTTTCACAGGTGGGCGACCTCTGGGGTTCCACTAGGCTTTTCCTCGGTGATGCTGTACTAAGCAGAGAAACCGCAACGCAGATAAATTTTAACGAAATGCAGGAAGACTTGCAGAGGATCGACACTTGGTACACGGATTGGCAGTTCACGTTCAACATATATAAATTTAACATATTGCGTATATGTGGACAGAAAGACACTTTTTTGTATGATTACACGGTAGCAGAACTTGCTGAGTCCAGTGCTTTGTCCTCGAAGTCTTCCATGAACAATTTATCTACCAGAGAGAAGAGAGGGCTTCCCATAGCAACTCTATCAATCTGCTCGTAAAATTCACCATTAAACTGAAAGTAAGATAACAAAATCACATGTTCAAATAAGGCCGTAATGTTCTTATCAAAATGTTGGCTGATAAGAGATAAAGAGCGCTTTAAAGCTACACTGGTATATAATGATACCACGTCAAAGCAAAAGAGCACATCCGTACTATTTAGCCCGACATTTCTTAGTCTCTGAAGAAAATCCATAGAATTACGAATGTGGTGACTACATTTCTTACCAATGGTTTATCATTTCCAGGCCACGCCTGTGCGCTGGTGAAGTGGCCATAGTTTCCACCACTGCCAGTATCTGGCGCAAAGTTTTCTCCAGCCTGGTGGCGACGGGTCCGTCTTTCCCTAGTCCTCCCAAATGAATTTTGGCCGGTGCCTACATGGCTGGCATAAACGCTTGTAGCTTAACATGGTGATCAGTATTCTGCAGCGCCTATTGCAAAAGCACTTGTAAAAGTCCTCCGGAAGCACCACCTCACAAAAGCTCTATTATTCGGAGCTGCAAATGGCCAAATAAAATGCCTATACTTTACTCCCGATTCTGATTAGATGGGATGCGTAAAGGCCAAATAATTTTGGAAAGCATTTTGGACGCTCGCAAATTGGAGGGGTAGGCCGCCAGCCTTCGTGGCGAGTAAAGTCGTGTGCCCTCTGGGGCAGGAGTGGCGTTGGGGTAGTGTATTTCTTAAGTCGCGAGAAGCTGAGCCTTTGCGATCAACCTAGTTCTTTCTTGCAGTACAGAAAATTGAAACAATCCGAATGTGTGTTCCCTTGAGTGAATTTCGAGTTCAGCCTTTCTGGCTTTTCTAGACGAGTGTTGCATTTTAGCAATCGTGCAGATGCTCAATAGAGAGGGACAAAAAATTTGGATTTGGAGCTCAGTAGCTCGCTGGTCGGCAGTGTTTAACTGACCGAAGTGGACTTGGCAATGTTTTCACTGAAGCAATGAATGTCGCTTGTTTTCGTGAAAATTTGAGTGTGTTGTTGTTTTTTTTATTTATTTACAACATGTTCCATTACAATACCTGTAATACTGCATGTCCACTGTTCAGCCAGAACATTATGACCACCGACCTACTTTCGATATGAACCCGTGCAGGCGATGGCAGTGTCACCTGCCGACGAATGACTGCTAGTCAAAAACGTGAACGGTACATGTAGTATCAGTGAGCATGTTGTCCGTTGTGGTTGCACCTACGGTACGGCTATCTGTATCGCTGAGGCACGCAAGCCTCCCCACCAACGGCAAGGTCCATGGTTCATGGGGGGGGGGGGGGGGGAGACAGTGGATAGGCCTTGAAAAACTGAACACAGATCAATCGAGAAAACAGGAAGAAGTTGTGTGGAACTACGGAAAAAATAAGCAAAACATACAAACTGAGTAGTCCATGCGCATGATAAGCAATATCAAGGACATGTGAGCTCAGGAGCGCCGTGGTCCCGTGGTTAGCGTGAGCAGCTGCCGAACGAGAGGTCCTTGGTTCAAGACTACCTTCGAGTGAAAACTTTATTTTTTTTATTTTCAGACAATTATTATCTGTCCGTCCGTCCGTCTGATGTGAGGTAACTGCGCCGTAGTATGGCGACGCTACACCTAAACCGAAAAATTTGAAAACGTTAAAAACATATGTTTTGACAGAGTACAGGGAAAACTGTGCGACTGTGAAACTGTTGCATTCATCTGTTGCAGTTTACGTGACAAACTCATCACTTTTTTGGGAGTGATTATCACATCCACAGGAAAACCTAAATCGGGCAAGGTAGAAGAATCTTTTTACCCATTCGCCAAGTGTACAAGTTAGGTGGGTCGACAACATATTCCTGTCATGTGACGCACATGCCGTCAGCAGTGTCGTGTAGAATATATCAGACGTGTTTTCCTGTGGAGGAATCGGTTGAACTATGACCTTGCGGTCAAATGTTTTCGGTTCCCATTGGAGAGGCAGGTCCTTTCGTCTACTAATCGCACGCTTATGCGGTGCGGTCACAAAACACAGACACTGAACTTATTACAGTGAACAGAGACGTCAATGAACGAACAAACAGATAATAACATTGCGAAAATAAAAGAAGTAAATTTTTCATTCAAGGGAAGACTTGAACCAAGGATCTCTCGTTCCACAGTTGCACACGCTAACGACGAGACCACCGCGCTCCTGAGTTCGCATGATCCATGATGTTGCTTATCTTGCGCGTGGGCTACTCAGTTTGTATATTTTGCTTATTTTTTCCACAGTTCCACACAACTTCTTCCCGTTTTCTCGATTGATCTGTGTTCAGTTTTTCAAGGCCTATCCACTGTGCCAACTTATAACTAAATCTGAGGGGGGTGCGATGGGGAGGTTAGTTTGACCGAGGACAGACTGTGATGGCCCGGAGGCTCGGCACGAGAATTTCGAAAACGGCACGACTTGTCGGGTGTTCGAGAAGTGCTGTGGTGAGTGTGTTAAAGATGTGGCGAAGCCAAGGTGAAACCACGTACAGACGTCGTCAAGTTGAGCGGCAACTCCTCATTACAGATGTCGGACGTCGTACACTCGGCAGAATGCTAGAACAGGACAGGCGGCGCCTAGTAGCGGAACTAACATCAGACTTTAATGCTGGGCAAAGTACAAGCGTTTCTGGACACATAGTGAACCGAACACTCCTAACGAAGGTCCTCTGCAGCTGACGACCCATGCGTGTCCCAATATTAACACCACGATATCGGCACTGGATATTTGCGCCGACTGGATGGCGAGAATCCGTCGTTTTCCAGGCGGACAGCTCCTTGACACCTGTATTACAGGACGGAGACAAGCTGGCAGCGGCTCCATTATGCTCTGGGGAGCATCCACGTGGGAATCTGTGGGACGCGTGAAGCTCGTGCAAAGCACCATAACGGCCAATGAGTATCGTACACTGGTTGCAGACCACGTACACCCCTTCTTGACAATGATGTTTCCAGAAGGCAGAGTCGTAAGGCCAGGGGTGTGATAGAGTGGTTCGAGGAACACAGTGGCGCGTTCCACCTGATGTGGTGGCCCCCCAACTCGCCAGATCTGAACCCGATCAAACACATCTGGGATGTGATTGAACGTGGCGTCACAGAACTGAATTTAAATATGTAAAATTAACTCATTAACTGTAAAATTATTTTCCTTCATCCTGCATTTATTTTTGTGTTACCTGACTAATGAAGAGACTGGGAAAACGGATGTAAAATTAAAAATAAAATGAAATAACCTTGAACTAAACGCTGTATTGTAGTCAATCTGCAAATGGGATAATAGCAGTTAAAGGGTTAATATATTCAGTTTCGCTGTAACTACTACCACTGTAAGTCAAAAGGCTATAGGACATCACATTGTAGTACACTGGCACACTGGCATAATTTTGCACAAGTTGTCACTGCCTTTTCCCGACTTTCTGAATGTTATATGATTACATTTCCCCTGTCAGAACAATGTAAAATGGTTTTGGAACTACAAATGAACAGAGTAAAATGGTATCTACTGTCAGTTGTCCAGTGTATCAAATATGCTATGTCTATGGAAACACCATTCTGAGGAATTAAAAGCAAAATTTCTTTAGTAGGAATGGAATCAGGAACTCTTAACAACTGTTTAATAATGCAATAAAGCTAAATCAATAACATTAATCCATCTATGCTTCTCAAAAAGTGACTGTGAATGACAAGTATCTGAGTTCATTGTTGTCCAGAGAGTACCAAGTAATACACAACTGACCTTCATAAGAAATGTAGAGCATTTTGTGAATGAACATAGTTTGAACAGATGTTATCATATCTGAGACCAGGAGTTGCTAAAGCTTATGTGCGCCCAGATACACTGGCTGGAGCTGCAGGAACCTGTTTTAGGTAGTTAGTTAGTCAATTAGTTAAGTAGTTAGTTAGTCATGTACTTCTAGATCATACTGATGATAAACATTACCATATGGAACATATGCACATGCACATAAACGACTAAAAATTTACATAGCTCTTTCTTTAAACATTAAAAATCATTTACACTCAAGAATTCCTCTGTGGTATACAACAAGTGGTTAAGGAGATTCATCTTTAATCTACATTTGAAAATACTTTCTATCTGTCATACATGTTATTTCCATGGACATATCATCAACGAGTTTTATAGCTGCATATTTCAGCCATTTTTGTGCCAAAGTTAAGTTCATTAAAGGGTGACACAGAACATTTTTCCTTCTAGTGTTGTACTTGTGAATGTTCCTATAGTTTTTAAAGTCAGATGAATTGCTGAAGACAAATTTCTAATGTGAATAAAGGTACTGTGCGGATGTGGTTAATATTCCCAGTTGCTTAAAGAGATGCATGCTAGGTGTATTATATGAACCCATCACATTATTCTCATTACTTCCTTCTGTGCAATGAATAGTTCTTGCCTTAGTGATTTGTTATCCTTGGGTATTATTCTCTAAGGAATCAGTTCATGGAAATATGGAAAAATGCGTTAAATTACTGGCTTTGATATTCCCCAAGTTGGTAATTATTCCTCTGGCAAAATTAGCCATACATAAATGCTTTAGCTGATCCACTATATGGTTCTTATATTTTTTTCTCATCAGTATGCACACTTAAGAACTTAGAATTATCTACCCTCCGCATTATTCTCTGGTGGTATAGCAGGTTAATACAAGTTGGAATATGCTAATGGTACTGAACTGGATGACCTGCGTTCTTTCAGTTGCCCATACAATGGCCCATCAAGAGTAACTTGAAGCAAATAATTCTGATCAGAAAAGGAGCTCATCCCCCAGAAGTGAATGCCACACCATGCTACCCACCTGTGGCAGAGGTTTGGGCTCTGGAACATGCAGACCAGCAACTTCTACGAGGGCGGGCACCCTGGGGATGACTTGGTCGATGCTCCAGTGGGTGTTGAGCAGCACAAGGCTGGCATTGCGCACAATCTGGTGCGTAGGCGGCACTCCTGGACCGAAGACGTCATGCACCAAGGCGTCCACCTGCCTGTCCGACAACCAGCGGTAGCCCAGACGTGTGTAAACATATGCCAGTGAGTGCTTCAGACGCTGCCAGAATGTGAATGGTGCAATGGCGTCTGAATTGAACAACTCCGTGTACGCTGGGTGGTCTGGGTTCCCCACCTGTTCTGGCAAAAAAAATTTCTCACAGGAGTTCACATCACAGTTTCCATATTTCACAAGCAAAATACACTCAGGAGCAACTGAATTAGAGACACCTTCTTGTATCTCAGCGTGATGGCAACTGAGACTTCAGTATTGAGACTGTACAGCTACTGACATACAGTGTGACTGATGCTAAAAGCCACTTGCAACATGATGAGTGGTCTCCTAAACTACAGTGTATGGCTAGTGTATAGGGACTAGAGATCAGAAATGGGTTCGTTAAATTTGCTTTTTACTCTCCAGTGGACTCTATGGCATCATCTTCAAACTCATCATCTTTGTATGGTCGGACACTCAACAATATCCACCACTGCCCATTTAAATAAAAACTTATGACTAGAGTCTATTTACAGGTACAAATGGACTATGACAACTTGTGTGTGTGAGTAAAAATTTTTTCAAAGTGTGCTGTAAATTTATTAAACAAGAATACAACCTTACTGTTTGCACTGGACAACTTTTTTATATTTTCCATCTGAAGTCTGGACTACAGCACTGAACTTCTTCCACACATCACTCTCGCTCTTATGGAGCAAATTTTCAACGGTATATATAGCATCACATAATTTTGGACTTACAATCTTCAAAGTCTTACAAAAGACAGCTTCATTAGAGGCCATCTTATCCAGAGACTTAGTGATTTCCGCCCTGTCAGTGCTAACAATCACAGCAAGATCGTGCACTTAACTTCTGTGCTGGATAATGGCTTTACACTCCGGCACATTTTAATAAGGGGAACAAGTCGAAGAACAGAAAGTGACCATAGTGCCATCATTGCCAGACTCGTCATACTCTGGGGACTAAAGGAGGAAGTAAGAAAGCCAGGATAACATTGATGTAAAAGTGGCATCTTGATTTCTAATGTATGCATCCCTCAACATTGGACTCATAACTGCTTCATTCCTGATATCTAATAGGGACTGGCTTCAGCCATCCAAGAACACTTCAGACCATCAAGCAGCCAGTAGCTTCACCTCAAACAATCGAGGAAACCTGCTGTTACCTGTAGACTTGGATACGTACAGCATTAGTTCAGTGGAGGACTCTGCTACTGCATACAGTAATCTGGCTTTGAAATCTTCGACATTCTAGTTACACGATCTTGTCCTGTTTTGGACCCTAAAGAAATTTGACTTGTCATGGACAGCTTATGAACTATTTCATCTGCTGCACTGTGATCTTAGAGAATAAATCAGTGACTCCGTCAGTTACAATGCTGAATACTTCACACCTTCTGAACAGGGCATCGAACTTATGAGGACAACCACAGGTCTCGCGATGGACTTCACAAGACGTCTAAAGCTGTAGCCTTACTTCCTAATCCCAAATCCGTGAGCACAGCTAATAGACATAGGTCTGACCTGGATCCAAGGAGCGCCCATCTCACTCAATGTGTGATAGGTCAAATGATCTGGAGTGCAAAAAAAGCAAGCTCCTATCAGCGGTGTGCTCCTCAAATATGCAAGTCAAGTATTTTACCATTACACAACCTCACTTGGAGGTTAAAAACAGGGCAACAGATCAGCCATCAGGATTGCACAAGTTTACATGATCTCTGACATTAAAGACTCAACGGAGGATGAGAGCCCCTACGTTTCTGGGAAATCTCCCTCCATGCAGTTTACCAGCAAGTCAATCAAGCATAAACCATGGACGGTAGGAGACTGTGAGAAACACGCTGCAGAGCTAGAATGTGAGGTGAGTATGCAGCCCAGGGAAGCTGATGTAATCGTCAATCTTCGAATAAGGCAATGAAATTCACAGCAGACAGTGCAAACTGTTGGACTAGATGGGTTCCACACCCAACCAAAACTGTGGGTGGGGCTGCACAGTTCGTCATGGAGATGTGAATAAGAAGACATCCACCCCATATTATGATTACATGGAGCGATCGTTTCTCTGCCTGGCTCTCTTCCACCTATCAGATCAAAACAGCATTTCAGTGCTCCAGCATACGGCCAAAACTGAATGAGAAGCTGTGCAGTTCACCACAACAATCTGGACACGATAGCAGTCATCTGATTTTGTGGCCATATAGTACAGATAATTTCTGGACATGAACCCCTTCTATTGATCAGGTCAATACATGCATCATCACAGCTGCTACAGTTTCGCAGCACGGAACCGACTATGAAAGTGCAGTTGTATAATTCATCATGATCATCTGATCCAGATGGCAGGTGTCCCATTCGATGGTTCCACTTCTTGGTCCAATACATTTCTCTCCATCAGATTCTTATGAAAAACTGTGTAATACAAGCATGTAAAATATCCAAGATACTTTTGATGAGCCCATTAGCCAGAGATCAGTCATTCTGTTGCATTCAAACCATTCGCATGACTTTGCCATTGATCAGGTCTACTGGCATTGGCTTTTCATGTTGCCACTTCATCTGATTTTGTTCAATTATCTTGGTGTAGCATTGACCTTTCTAGCCGCTGTGTCCTCCATAATATATGGGACACAGCGTATAAAGAAGAGCATCAGGCCCAAAATAGTTAAGTTTACACTCCACATACAGCGCACCTGACAAGGAGTATGCTATGCAACCGCCTTACATTAAACAAATACTTCATAAATGGACAGTCATCGAGCAAACTTGAATATAAGGTGGCACGGAGCGGAAAGTACCTCAGGACAGTAGCTGGGCAATTGTCAAAGTGTATCAGGTCAGTGTCTCTGTGAGCATCTCAGGACTCATCTGCAGATGCCACCAAGGAGAACCAAACTGGACATTATTCAAGTGGTGTTAAACATACACTGGATTTTCGACTATACCGATGTCTGAATACAGATTAGTGCAAGTGAATGTTGAACTGCACTAATGAGCCAAAACATTATGACCACCTATCCATTAACGTATTTGTCTGTCCTTGGAATGAAATACATTACTGATTCCGTGAACCAAGGATCCAACAGATTGCTGGTATGTTTGAGGAGATTGTGGCATTAGATGTCTACGCACAGATCGTGTAATTTGGGATGGGTTCCATAAGATTTACATCACGCGAATTTGGTCACTGAGACAACGTGAGTTCGCTATAATGGTCCTCAAACCACTGTACCACGATTCTGGCTCCGAGACATGGACAATTACACTGCTGATAGATGACATCACTTTCAGGGCAGACATCAAGCATGAAAGGATACAAGTGGTTCTCAGTTGTCAGTGTGTCTTCAATTACTACCAAAGATCCCATGTAAGCGCAGGAGAAAGTCTCCCATAGTATAATACTGCTCCTACCAGCCTGCGTCTGTGGCGCATTGCACGTTTCGAGTCACCGTTCACCTCGATGAGGCATTTGTGGAGACGACCATAGACCTAGAGTAACAAAAATGTGATTCACCCAAAAAGCCGACATGTTTCCATTGATGGACAGTCGAATCCAGATGGTCCTGTGCCCACTGCAATCGTTACTGACGACGTTGTTGGACCAACATGTGAACACATAGGGTGGGCTGCTGAGAAGCTCCACATCCAACAACTTACGATGAACAGTGTGCTCTGAAACACTTGTGCGTGCACCAGCGTTGTCCTGGTGCCACAGATCACCATTCACCCTACTTTACAGAGCAGACAAGACTATGAACACCACGTTCTGTGAAGAGTCGTGGATGTCCAACCATTTAACGTCTAGTGGTAGTTTCAGTGTCTTTCTACCTCTTTCCGCAAATGCTCACGACAGAAGCGCGTGATCATTCGACCAGATTCGCCATTCTCGAGGTACTCTTTCACAGGCTCTGTATAATAATAATCTGACCTTTGTGAAAGTCGCTTATCTCAATGGATTTCCCCATTTGCAGCCCGTATCTTCAGTAGGGTGATTCCCCGTCTGTGACTGCTCTGCTCATGTACTTTTGTTACTGCGTCACATGCCCGCGACCCCACCGGGTGGCATCCAAAATCACGGTGGGACGTGGTCATAATGTTTTCGTTGATCAACGTATGTTACCATGCACAATCTTCATACCCCAGTGAAATACTGTAAAACTTCTATTATCCCTTTGAGTCTCATCAATATGAAAAGACAAGGTTTTAAAATTTTTCACAAAAGTAACCTTTTTTGTAATAATAAGAAACGAATACAATAAGAAATTGCCAAAATGTAAACGACCAAGTGTTTTAAGGAGGTGGTTTCACTTTGGAACCAATAGGACATACAGTTTTCAATCACTCACTACTTTATGTGATACATCTTCAAGCAAATTCACATTTTTACTAAAGAAAATCCCACATCTCAAAATGCTTAAAAGAAATTGTAGTTCTAAATAACAAGCAAAAATGGTCGTAAAATTTACTACATTTTGTATTAAAACTACATACGACTCCAGTGATTTCATTTGAAGCCACTCCAAGCAATATTACCAACATAAATTACATTATAATAGCTCAAGATATACTTGTGTATTGTGTATGGAGTATTGAACTGGGGACCTAGAAACGACGGAAAGGCTTTGCCCTGCCACAGCCCCCAGTGGTCACAATCCCACAACAGGCCACAGTAGTCCACCCGCCCCACCGCCGCCCCACACCGACCCCCAGGGTTATAGTGCAGTTCGGACCCCAGAGGACACCCCCCCCCCCCCCCCCGGAAACGTCTCATTCCAGACAAGTATAACTCCAATGTTTGCGTGGTAGAGTAATTGTGGTGTACGCGTACGTGGAGACAGTGTTTGTGCAGCAATCGCTGACATAGTGTAACTGAGGGGAACCAGCCCGCATTCACGGAGGTAGATGGAAAACTGCCTTATAAACCATCCACAGACTGGCCGGCACTCCGGACCTCAGAAGGGAACCTCCCCATCGCACCCCCCTCAGATTTAGTTATAAGTTGGCACAGTGGATAGGCCTTGAAAACCTGAACACAGATCAAACGAGAATACAGGAAGAAGTTGTGTGGAACTGTGGAAAAATTAGCAAAATATACAAACTGAGTAGCCCATGCGCAAGATAAGCAACATCAAGGATCATGCGAACTCTGGAGCGCGGTGGTCTCGTGGTTAGCGTATGCAACTGTGGAACGAGAGGTCCTTGGTTCAAGTCTTCCCTTGAATGAAAAATTTACTTCTTTTATTTTTGCAATGTTATGATCTGTCTGTTCGTTCATTGACGTCTCTGTTCACTGTAATAAGTTCAGTGTCTGTGTTCTGTGACCGCACCGCATAAGCGTGCGATTAGTAGACGAAAGGACCTGCCTCTCCAATGGGAACCGAAAACATTTGATCGCAATGTCATAGGTCAACCGATTCCTCCACAGGAAAACACGTCTGATATATTCTATACGACACTGGTGACGGCATGTGCGTCACATGACAGGAATATGTTGTCGACCCACCTAACTTGTACACTTGGCGAATGGGGAAAAAGATTCTTCTACCTTGCCCGATTTAGGTTTTCCTGTGGATGTGATAATCACTCCCAAACAAGTGATGAAAAAATAAGAGTTTGTCACGTAAACTGCAACAAATGAATGCAACAGTTTCACAGTCACACAGTTTTCCCTGTACTCTGTCAAAACATATGGTTTAACGTTTTCAGATTTTTCGGTTTAGGTGCAGCGTCGCCATACTACGGCGCAGTTACCTCACATCAGACGGACGGACGGACAGATAATAATTGTCTGAAAATAAAAAATTAAACTTTTCACTCGAAGGTGGTCTTGAACCAAGGACCTCTCGTTCCGCAGCTGCTCTCGCTAACCACGGGACCACGGCGCTCCTGATCTCACATGTCCTGGATATTGCTCATGATGCGCATGGACTACTCAGTTTGTATATTTTGCTTATTTTTTCCATAGTTCCACACAACTTCTTCATGTTTTGTCGATTGATCTGTGTTCAGTTTTTCAAGGCCTATCCACTGTGCCAACTTGTAACTAAATCTGAGGGGGGTGCGATGGGGAGGTTCCCTTGTCAGTATTAATCCGCCTGCCGGCCGCGGTGGTCTCGCGGTTCTAGGCGCGCAGTCCGGAACCGTGCGACTGCTACGGTCGCAGGTTCGAATCCTGCCTCGGGCATGGATGTGTGTGATGTCCTTAGGTTAGTTAGGTTTAAGTAGTTCTAAGTTCTAGGGGACTAATGACCACAGCAGTTGAGTCCCATAGTGCTCAGAGCTATTTTGAACCATTAATCCGCCTGGTGGATTCATGCCGGGGACCGGCACGCCTTCCCGCTCGGGAAGCAGCGCGTTAGACCGTACGGCTAGGCGGGCGGGCGAGATATACTTACTTTTACTGTCAATGATCTCCTCAATATGGTCGGTACAAAAAGAACCGCACGTCACAGTCTCCTATAATCAACTAGCAGGGGCTCGGGAGGGACAGTTGCATTGATAACCATAAATGGTTGCCACAATGCATAAATTCGTAGAAGTACCTCAGTGTACCACTAGATGTTTCTGTCTTTCAACACTATCAGTGGTTTGATGCCAAAGGCACTAGTAGTTCAATAATAATAGAGCTCGTACGGAAAGATATAGGTGTTCGTTCTTTCGGCGCACTATACGAGAGTGGAATAATAGAGAATTGTGAAGGTGGTTCAATGAACCATCTGCCAGGCACTTATATGTGATCTGTAGAGTATCCCATGTAGATGTAGATGCAGAATAAAGTATTGGCTTACTGGTATTCAAAGAGTTAATAACTCAATGTAAATTGCCTGGCTCTGAGCACTATGGGACTCAACTTCTGAGGTCATTAGTCCCCTAGAACTTAGAACTAGTTAAACCTAACTAACCTACGGACATCACAAACATCCACGCCCGAGGCAGGATTCGAACCTGCGACCGTAGCGGTCTTGCGGTTCCAGACTGCAGCGCCTTTAACCGCACGGCCACTTCGGCCGGCTCAATGTAAATTGTTGCTAACTGTGTCGTCATGTACACTCCTGGAAATTGAAATAAGAACACCGTGAATTCATTGTCCCAGGAAGGGGAAACTTTATTGACACATTCCTGGGGTCAGATACATCACATGATCACACTGACAGAACCACAGGCACATAGACACAGGCAACAGAGCATGCACAATGTCGGCACTAGTACAGTGTATATCCACCTTTCGCAGCAATGCAGGCTGCTATTCTCCCATGGAGACGATCGTAGAGATGCTGGATGTAGTCCTGTGGAACGGCTTGCCATGCCATTTCCACCTGGCGCCTCAGTTGGACCAGCGTTCGTGCTGGACGTGCAGACCGCGTGAGACGACGCTTCATCCAGTCCCAAACATGCTCAATGGGGGACAGATCCGGAGATCTTGCTGGCCAGGGTAGTTGACTTACACCTTCTAGAGCACGTTGGGTGGCACGGGATACATACGGACGTGCATTGTCCTGTTGGAACAGCAAGTTCCCTTGCCGGTCTAGGAATGGTAGAACGATGGGTTCGATGACGGTTTGGATGTACCGTGCACTATTCAGTGTCCCCTCGACGATCACCAGTGGTGTACGGCCACTGTAGGAGATCGCTCCCCACACCATGATGCCGGGTGTTGGCCCTGTGTGCCTCGGTCGTATGCAGTCCTGATTGTGGCGCTCACCTGCACGGCGCCAAACACGCATACGACCATCATTGGCACCAAGGCAGAAGCGACTCTCGTCGCTGAAGACGACACGTCTCCATTCGTCCCTCCATTCACGCCTGTCGCGACACCACTGGAGGCGGGCTGCACGATGTTGGGGCGTGAGCGGAAGACGGCCTAACGGTGTGTGGGACCGTAGCCCAGCTTCATGGAGACGGTTGCGAATGGTCCTCGCCGATACCCCAGGAGCAACAGTGTCCCTAATTTGCTGGGAAGTGGCGGTGCGGTCCCCTACGGCACTGCGTAGGATCCTACGGTTTTGGCGTGCATCCGTGCGTCGCTGCGGTCCGGTCCCAGGTCGACGGGCACGTGCACCTTCCGCCGACCACTGGCGACAACATCGATGTACTGTGGAGACCTCACGCCCCACGTGTTGAGCAATTCGGCGGTACGTCCACCCGGCCTCCCGCATGCCCACTATACGCCCTCGCTCAAAGTCCGTCAACTGCACATACGGTTCACGTCCACGCTGTCGCGGCATGCTACCAGTGTTAAAGACTGCGATGGAGCTCCGTATGCCACGGCAAACTGGCTGACACTGACGGCGGCGGTGCAGAAATGCTGCGCAGCTAGCGCCATTCGACGGCCAACACCGCGGTTCCTGGTGTGTCCGGTGTGCCATGCGTGTGATCATTGCTTGTACAGCCCTCTCGCAGTGTCCGGAGCAAGTATGGTGGGTCTGACACACCGGTGTCAATGTGTTCTTTTTTCCATTTCCAGGAGTGTATTTTGCCCTTAGCAGTTGCTTTACACTGTTTCGCCATGCGTTGAATTTGTATAGTTGCCATTTGCAAGGAAAGTACCTTATAATAACAGGGCGTTCTCTTTCTGCCACATTTATATATTTGTCACCAAGTGTATTGTATGAGTAACACGACGAACTGTACATTTGGTTCCATTACATAATCCAATTTTCAATTCATTTGGGCTACTTTTAGGGGGTGCTACAATTCTACACAAATTTTAGTGTAGATGTGTATTCAAATTTGATATATTGACCATTTGCTAAGTGACTGTCTCAGATGAAACTCTGAAAGGTTAAAAAATACTAGAGGTTTTTCCTAAGGCGCTCGTCGTTTACTCACCATGACAGCCAGAGAACTGAAGGGAAATACACTGACGAGCCAAAACACTGTGACCACTGCACACCGCAGGCCTGAATGCGTCAGGTGGCGTTGCGTTGCGGACACGTGACACAGTAAGGGAAGAATGTATGCGGAAGACAGACGAATGGGCAGTCATTATAGCGAAGATACGGGGCACAAATGTGGAAATCCACTTATGTAAGCGGTTTTGACAAAAGGCACACTGTCGTGGCGCTGCGGCTGGAAACGAAAATATCTGAAATGGCTGTTTGCGTACTACTGTCGTGAGCACCTGTGGAAAGTAGTTGAAGGATGGTGAAAAGACGTATTGGACGTCCACGTCTCGTCACAAAACGCAGAGGTCGGAGGATCCCACACTGTGTAACGCAGTGTAGGCAGCAATCTGAGGCACATCTGGCGACAGAACACAGTGCTGGCGCAGACACAAGTGTTTCGGGGCACATCGTATTCAGGCCATTGTTGAACACGGAGCTCCACATCTCTGTGTGTCCCTGTATTGACCCCATAACATCGTCAGTTATGATTTCAGTGGGCAGAGTATCACTGAGTTTTCTCTGTGGAACAATAGCAACGTGTCGCCTGTCGAATGAATCGCATTTCTTGTTAGAACAGGTTGGTGGTTGGGTATTTACACGCCGTCATCCAGGCCAATAGCTGCACGAAACATCAACCACTCCACAGGTGCTGGCCGATGAGGGTAGAATCATGCTATGGCGTACATTGAGTTGGCGTTCCGTGGGATCTGTTGGTGGTAGTCGATAGCATCATGACAGCAGTGAACTATATGAACATTATTGCGGACCACGTGCATCGCTTCTTGCTTGAAGTCCCCCCTAGAATGGTGTCTCTTTCTGTAGGATAACTGCCCGGGTTACAAGGTCAGAATCGTGCTACAGTGGTATGAGGAACATTATCTTGAACTCATACTGATGTCTTGCGCAGTACACGTGTCTGGTCTGTACCCATTGGAACACATATCGGGAGCCAACTGGGTGTCCACAAGACCACCATCCCGTAATTTGCGGGAATTGCTCGACTTGGGCGTAGACATTTGGTGCCACATACTTCTAGAATCCTGTCAAGGACTTGCAGAGTCCATACCAAGCTGAATCGCTACTGTATTGTGTTTGCATACTGGAGCAACATTATTACACAGGTGGTCCTAATGCTTTGGCTCATCGATGTAAATCTGAAATGACGCACCCTGTCGTGTGTCCAGGAGAAGGGGAAGCTGGTGGCGACGTTGATTAGCGGCGCGCCCAGGTGGTGAGCGAAGGCAGCCGTGCAGTCTGTGAAGTGGATGTCGGTGATGACCAGGTCGTAGCGGTCGCCGGAGCGCACCAGCTGCCGCGTCTGGGGCTGCGACAGCGCCTCCCTGCAGCCTTCCACGTTGCCCAGCCAGCTGGAGGCGTGGCCCCGCACGATGGACCGCAGCGCAGGGATCATGTCCGGTGATTCCTGGGAGAGAAAATGAGGTTTTGTTAGAGACAGGGGCTGAATAAGCGCTCGACAGACCCGAGTCTGTACCTGACGATGAGGTCAGCACTCTGTTGTGTTGTGCATCAGGTGAAAACTGGATAGCACGGTCAAGAGCTAAAGCGAACCGTGACACAGGAGGTAGATTCTTTCCGTCTCTGATGTTTCTCTTCCACAAATATTATTATTTTTTCCGCAAATTCTGTGATATATTCGATGCTATACACTGACAAGTCAAAACATTATGACCACTGCCCACCGCGGCGTTGGATGTCGCCTGGTGGTGTTGCGGGCACGTGACGCGGTAACAAAAGTACTGGGTGATCAAAAAGTCAGTATAAATTTGAAAACTGAATAAATCACGGAATAATGTAGATAGAGAGGTACAAATTGACACACATGCTTGGAATGACAGGGGGTTTTATTAGAACCAAAAAAATACAAAAGTTCAAAAAACGTCCGACAGATGGCGCTTCATCTGATCAGAATAGCAATAATTAGCATAACAAAGTAAGACAAAGCAAAGATGATGTCCTTTACAGGAAATGCTCAATATGTCCACCATCATTCCTCAACAATAGCTGTAGTCGGGGAATAATGTTGCGGACAGCGCTGTAAAGCATGTCCAGAGTTATGGTGAGGCACTGGCGTAGCATGTTGTCTTTCAGCATCCCTAGGGACCTTGGAGGCCAAGCATGACGAAAGTGGCGGCTGAGCACACGATCATCACCAAACGACGCGCGCAAGAGATCTTTCACGCGTCTAGCAATACTTTTGTTTCTTTTTGGTTCTAATAAGACCCCATGTCATTCCAAGCATATGTGTCAATTTTTACGTCTCTATCTACATTATTCTATGGTGTATTAAGTTTTCAAATTTATACTGACTTTTTGGTCACCCGGTATGTAAGCGGAGCAAACACGGATGGGGGATAATCCTGGCTGAGATATGGGCTGCTGATGGGGAAATCCGTTGAGATAAGCGACTTTCACAAAGGGCAGTTTATTATTACGCAAAGCCTGTGAACAGTATCCTGAAAACGGCTAGGCTGGTCGAATGATCACGTGCTACTGTCGTTAGCATCTACGCAAAGAGGTAGGAGGACAGTGAAACTACCACTAGGAGCTAAATAGTTCAACGTCCACGACTCTTCATAGAACGTGGCGTTCGAAGGCTTGTCTGCTCTGTAAAGTAGGATAGATGGTCATCTGTGGCATCTCTGCCGAAAGAGCACAGTGCTGCTGCTCACACCGTTAATTGTGCATTGTTGAACATAGCGCTCCGCAGGAGACCACCCCCACGGGTTCACATGCTGACCCAACAACATCATCAGTTACGGTTGCAGTAGGCACAGGAGCATCTGGATTCGACGCCAATCAATGGAAACTTGTCGGCTCGTCGGGTGAATCACACTTGTGCTGCACAAGATCGATGGGCGTCTCCACAAATGACGTCATCGAGGTGAAACGTGCAGCGCGTCACGGTCGCATGCTGGTGGGAGCAGTATTATGCGATGGGAGACATTCTCCTGCACTTGCACGGGATCTGTGGTAGCAAACAAAGACACGCAGACAACTGCGAACCACCTGCATCCCTTCGTGCTTAATATCTTCCCCAACATCGATGTCATCTCTCAGCAGTGTAATTGTCCGTGTCTCGGAGCCAGAACCGTTCTACAGTGGATTGAGCAGCATTACAGTGAACTCACGTTGATGTCTCGGCAACAAAATTTGCCTGGTGTAAATCCTATGGAACCGACCTGGGTCACTATCGGGTGTCATAATCGCAAACACAAATCAGCGGCCCGTTGTTTACGAGAATTACGCGACCTGTGCGTACACATCTAATACCAGAAACCTCCGCAAACCTACCAACAAACTGTCGGATCCCTGATACATAGAATCAGTGACGTATTTAGTTCCAAAGACAGACAAACAATATACAAAGTCATAATGTTTTGGCTCATCAGCGCCAGCACTTAGAAATATGAAATATTGACACTATTCAACTACAAGGGCTAAAAATAGCCTACAGAACAGACAACTCAACACAGAGAAAACTAAGGACAACCAACACAAGCACAGACAAACACAACACATCTGATATTTAACAACTAACATGCCAGGACTGCAAAGCAGTTTATACTGGGCAGACAAGCAGAAACTTTAATACCAGATACACAGAACACAGAAGAGTATTAAAAAGTAACAGCTGTCATTCCACATTTGCTGAACACCTCATGGACATGAAACATAACCCAACAAACATCAGTACGGATTTGAAAATTCTCAAATGTAGCAACAGCCCCCCACAAAAACTAATAATTGAAGAAAATTATCAGACACAAAAAGCCATAGTAGAAGGCAAACGAGTGATAAATGAATACACAGCTCTCTGCAATGGCACTCTGTTCTATGCCCTCAAGGAATTATTAGACAAGACCAACCAATAGAGCTCTCAGCCCCCCCCCATCCCAACCCCCCACCCCCACCCCCCACACACACACACGTGCACGCACACACACACACACACACAAAGAAAAAAGAATCATTAACACCTCTAAAATATTCAGTACAACCGCCAGGAACACCTTCAACTGATCCACTGTCAGCCATCTTGTTTTTACACCTTCAATTGTGCCACCGTCCGCCATGTTTTTTTTTTACAGCTGGTAAAGCAGTGAAACAGTGACAGTGACAACTCAACATAGTCTTCGACAGTGATGAAGATGATTAAAAGGAAAACGTAAGTGAAACATTATGTAAATATACACACACATAGAATTAAATAATTCCAGACATAGAAATAACAAGTTTTCAAATAGCAATTTTGGCTTAAACAAGTTGTCTACTTTAAGGTATACGTGGTTGCAGATGACAAACTGTGTAAAAAAAAGGTCACTGTTGAAACACAACACATCAGAAAAACCACACCATGTGGTAAAAAGGTATGAATTGGTAATTTGTGTGTTTTTTCAAATATCTGTAATTACGATTTAAAAACTAATAGCTACATGTATACAAACAGCAAAGAACATTCTTTTATCTTTAACAGATGGAAAATAAAAGCCTACTTAAGATGCTGCAACTGCAGTGAAACATGTTTGGGTTAAAAAACAAAAATGTGTTTCACTAAAGGCAGACCCTATCCAAAAACATACATATTGTTATAGCAAACACGGAAGAAAAGAGCTTCAACTGCAAGATGATTATTCAACTTAACTTTGTTACCTGTTACATTTTTTTGATTACCAGACGTGTATCGAGCTAGTTGGTTTGCCTAAAAATCGTGTTAATTACAAAATATCATTAATTTCAAGTTTTGTCATTATTGTTCATATGCAAACATATACACAGTTAATAACTTCGTGATAAAGTAAGCCAAAATGCTGTATAAATACATAAAGTATTCAAGTAACCAGTGTCGAAGATACCTTAGTAGCACATGGCCTCAATTAATGCCGAAGCAATTTAACGTCGGTACGTAAAACAATGTTACTAAAATAGAGTCTCATATTTAGGCAGACTAACCAGTGGAACTCTACAGAAATTATTACTCTATCTGAAAGTTCATCTGTAAACGAATATGCATTCCCTGTTCACTTACTCAGAAATGTAAATCTTTAATTGTAATTTGCGAAAAACTGGCAAACAATAAAACTTATATAAGTAGCAATATGGAATCTATGATACTTCAGCTGGACTTCAGTCTGCGATGAGTTCTGAATGGACCTATATCTGTGTGTGTGCATATGGGGAAATGTACCACAGTCAATTTGGCACATATTAAAAGTCGGAAAATGTACCACCTAAATTTCGCATCAAGGAGATTATTAAATATTTTAGTGACTATTTTAAATGATTAATTGGTCTCTGTATATGTAATTATTACCATGGGTGGTGTTATATATCAAAAATGGTTATCAGGAATGGAGGTAGGTCATGAACGAGATTGTTTTCAAAGCCGATACTAACTGTGCATATTTTACACATTCTGATATGATTGTCTGCTTGGGAGGACAGTGTAGTAAGTGACTTGCACAGTGACTGTGTTAATGATTTACTCGCCTCATGTGAACAATTCTGATTAAGGTATGATTAGGTTACAGCATTCCAACAATATTATAGATCATTAACTGATTTTAGTATGTGGTTACTCCTTTATCTGAACCGTAATTAAAGGATATGAGAATCGAATTGGCTGTAAACAGGGGTTTATACAGTATCAAATGGTTCAAATGGCTCTGAGCACTTTGCGACTTAACTTCGGAGGTCATCAGTCGCCTAGAACTTAGAAATAATTAAACCTAACTAACCTAAGGACATCACACACATCCATGCCCGAGGCAGGATTCGAACCTGCGACCGTAGCGGTCGCTCGGTTCCAGCCTGTAGCGCCTAGAACCGCACGGCCACTCCGGCCGGCTGTACAGCATCCAAGTGCAGTTAAAGCGTGTGAACTGCAATTATAGTGTGGACTACTTTTTCAAAAAATTTCGACGGAGGAGCTGCTATCGAGGCTAACCAGACAGCGAAGATGGTTAAGTTACAAACCAAGTCAATTTTTTACTATTTTTCCATAGAACTTATCATTTTATTGTAAAAAAAGATGATGTTTTTCAGTGTAGTGTCGAATGAAGTCAATAGTTTAATTAACTCATTAAACCTATTTGCCTCAGAAAGAGCTGCCTTGAACCAATTCCACAATAACCTTGTTTTATAATATTCACGGTTTCATGGTGTATCTTTTAAGTTTAATAGATTTATAAAAATGGGAAAACTGGTATTTGAGTTTCAGTAGTTTGATTAAGTGGAAGAAGTTTAAGAAAATGTCAACAGAGTGTTTTATCAGCAAGGATTTAAGGGGGAACGCGCGAAACTTTATGCATGTAGTTCTGTTTTCAGATTTGGGCTCTGACAGAACCAAAGTTCGTGCTAACTCTTTTAAAATTACCTCAAGCTTCTGACCTAAAAATAGGAAACATTAATTTAAAGTTCTCATTCATTCTTACCTAGCAATGGTGACTTTAGTGTAAACGGAAAGGCTAGAAAAAAAAGAGCTGTCCACTTAGAACTTGTGCAAACTAACTTGACCCATGTGCAGAGACGCATTGTCGTTACCAGCACTGGACGACTGCATCCCTTTCGTTACAGCAGGCGCGAATCTCACCCGCTGAGCTGCGCAAGGCCCCCTAAACGATCAAACTTGTTTGTAAAATTCGCTACTACCTACCCTCGGATTTGTCAAACAAGCCTGTATACGTACCACCAAAGTTTGTCAATTTAATCTGACTTATGAGCAGACTCTGTTCGTGTATGCTGTTCACTGGCACTAGACGGAATAGCTACAAACGCAGGTAAAACATTCGTAGCACTGACTCTGGCATTGCGTTTAAAGAAAAAGAAGAAGAAGAACACTGGTCCAGGAATGGTTTGAGATTAGAGAGAAGTATATGCATGAAAATCTGTTAAAGGAAGTGTTACACTTGGAACATGATGATTACATCAACTTTCTAAGAGCAGACAGTGAAACTTTTAAAAACTTCATGATCGTGTTGAAAAAGAAGACACAAATATGTGAAAATTTACTCTCTTCTTCTTGGTCCTTTAATGGCACTTCCTTAACGTACACAACATGGGAACACATACCCTAGATCGCGCGCTGAGCAATCGGTCAGCTTCCTCCTCCTGGTTGTATGTTTTGCATAGAAGACTGATTTTCTTCTTAACCTCCTCCTGTGTAATATATGGCTGAGAACGACGTAAAACTTCTCCCATTTTGTTAATACCAGGGCTGTTTGTTTATATCCTTGATTGCAGTTTCCATAGTTGCGGAAACTCGCGATACATTGAGATAAATTGTAATAAAACCGTTTTTCACTAAACTTATGCGGCGAAACATTAACACTAACAACGTCTGCACCTTGTCAAATTTTCCGTCAGTCAAAATTCATCTCCAAGACGTCAAACAGCAATGTTCACGCTCAAATATTTGGCAAACATAACGAAGTTTTACAAACTGTTTGATCGTTTACGAGAGCCTTTAGAAATGACCGGCTCAGTTTTGTGTGTGGTGCCTTTTTTTTCCGGTGCTCTGTTCAGAGCCTACGGACTTGTCGATTTACTGATCACGAGTAAACCCCTGACTCTTCTACGAAACACACTCCAATGTATAAAACAGCTTCCAAGTTCTGATTGCAAATGAGTTAGCCTGTTAAATATTTGACGTTACGCACGTAAGCGAGAAAAGTTTTGAAAAGGTTTGAAATTATGTTTCAGGATTGTATGAAGTCGCTAAGTGCTCTCATTATCAAACACTGGATGACTATAATCAGGACAATTTGAGGTCCTTTTCAAACAAAAGTTAGTTTTTCAAGTATGTCAATGTTTGTGACTCCATATCTCCTGAATCTCTGTCGTGCAGTGACATAATTTTATAGGTATATTCAGTGCCATATTTGGGTACTGTATGCAAAAAGTATTGCGAACAGAGTTCGTAGTAAAAAAGAAACAAATTAAAACGTCTCGCCCGAAGCTGCAGTTTCACTGCACGAAAAGCGAAAAATGTAGCAAGCGATAAACTTTTCCTTTCGCAATTTTGTGGGTGATGCCTGAGAGAAAATGTTTCGTAAAAGGTTGAAATTGTGCGTTAAGTCCGTCGGAAGTCAGTAGGTGCTCTCATTTTTAAATAAGGGATGAATGAAGTCCAGACGTAATACTCTAATACTCGCACTTTATTGCTATGTTGAACCATTCACATAAGATTATACCCCATAATGACTCATTATGTCAGCATTTTATATTTTTAAATTCGATCGCTATTTACACGAAAAATTAAAAATCAAACTATTTTTGTCCCTGTAAGCCGTTAAATGGGCAGCCTGCAATGTATCCGTTATGAAACGCCCCCATAAAAAAATTATACATGACTGTGCTTAAACTGACACACAATATTTTTTAGCGCAACGCAATCTGACTTTCAATAATCCCTACAAAAGAATGGCCCTGACTAACATTAACCTATACCTTTCACAAATCACTTACCACACAAAAACCTTCGTTACTCGAACTACTGCAATACAGCGAGCGCCACTACTGCCAGCTAAATAATAGATTCAAACTACTGAAGGAACTAACTACTGATAAGCACAGTTAGCAAAAGAAAGATTTTGATACAGAACAAACAATGCATTTACCTTAATAGTGTTCAAAAGTCATTATATATATATATATATATATATATATATATATATATATATATATATATATCAGTTCATGATATCCAGTCTTACAAATGTACTGTTTCTGACGGACACACGTCTAGATCATCCACTCTCAAAAATCCGCCATCTCACTTCCCCACATCCACCACTGCCGGCGGCTCACCTCCAAGTGCGCAACGCTACGCGCTGTTAACAGCCAACAGCCCAACACTACAATAACGAACAACAATGCAAACCAGCCACAGACTGCACACAGCACAGCCAGTGATTTTCATACAGAGCGTTACGTGGCGTTACCAATAAAAAAACCTAAACAGCCTACTTACATAGCCCCCATGCTCCCCATAAAAAATTTTACAAATTGTTTTGGGCAGTGGCCAATACAGATTTGAAAAAATTTTTCATAATCATAATTACAATAACAAAGAAATCAAATGCACACACATTGATACAATGTTGGTAAAAAGCTAAAATTTTCTCACAGTCCATAAAGACAGTCCTGATCGTTCATCACAGTAAAATTGCAGTGTTTTTCTCAAAGTCTAAGCAGTAAAAGAAAATGCACACGGAAGTAGTGGATTTCCAAGCAGTCTTGAAGAAGTAGTGTTGCCCTTACAACGGAAAGACAGTGCTGACTCTTGACATGCAGACAGGTAATGGGCCACAACAGAGCAAACCCACAGCAGAGTCAGTCGAAGTTTTGAAGAATATCGTTTGGTAGGTCATCACAGAGCAGACCCACTGTAGTCCTGGTAGAGATTATAGTATTGGTGGGCCACCAGAGGTGCAGACCCACTGCAGTTCTTAAAGAAATAATGGTATTGGTGGGCCAACAGAGATGCAGACCCACTGTAGTCCTTGTAGAGATGGCCAGCAGCCATCTGTTGTGACTGTGTGGGTGCACAATCGCCACTGAAGAGTCTTGCAGATAATATAGCAAGTCCATAACCACCACTTGTGTACTCACAAAGTTTTTGGAATTGTCCTTAGAACCAGCAATGCTGTTATCCAGTCCCTTGCTGAATTATTAACACATGTGCAAACACTAACAGTCCCTACTTCTCACATATTGTCCATATACTATGACCAACAGAAACGTGTGCAGTGAAATGTAACTTACAAGTTACTTAATTTGATAAACTGGTGTCAATTACAATTTTATAATATAAGAATACAATAACAAAGGTACAAAATACAACATTAAGAACATAACAGTACAGATAACATTTGTAGTAACACAGACTTTACGAAAGAATGGAAATAAACATATACATCAGTGTTACAGGAATTATGAAATAAGTAAAGATATAAAATAATGAGAAGAGTTTTCGAAACATTAATTTCACACTTGAGCATTGAAACAGAACAGAATTAATAATGTCTAAACATATTTACAAAGTGAATAACATATTATTTGAAAAATTCTACAACATAAATCTTCTTAGCTAAACACTTAAACACAGGAAAAACACAAATTCACATAGCATAATAACACAAAGGTACAGGACAGAGTTTGTTTTCAGTGTGACTTTTGGTACTGCAGTCCAACCCAAAACTTCATTCTGTAGATCTTTCCTCTTATTTCAACATTTGTTTCCACCAAAAAAATCCTATCCAAGCATGCTTTCTGTATTCTGTTCACATCCTCTTTCAAAATTCTTTTTTGGCCAAACCATTTTCTTATAGCTTCTCAATGCATTTCTTCCAATTCATCATAGTTTCTTATATAGTCTACCCCTCTTAAGCTAACTTAAATCTACTGAGCTCAGATATATATATCAAGGGACGAGGCAATGCAGCAGCACATAACAAATTAACACAAACAGCTAGGACAACAAAAATGCAAATTGGCAAAGCAAGCAGCAGTAAATCTAAATTAGCAGAGAAATTGCAATATTACAACTAATATGACCCAATATGCAGCAACAAGAAAAATAAATCAGTATTAAAACTGGCTAACAGAGTAATACAAAGTGAAATTTAGTAGCACTATGCCTGGCAAACAGCAGCAGCAAATGCTATAACTTATATCTAATCATGACAAAGCTCAAGCAGAAAAAATATTACAGTAAAAATGGCCATGTTTAATACCTATGTCACGTCTTAACACTAGAGTGATGCATCACAACAACTTACTCTAGCAGACAAGTTACCAAACTGTTAAAAAATTATTTTTGCAATTCCTGTGAAGGGTTCAAAATGGCTCTGAGCACTATGGGACTCAACTGCTGTGGTCATAAGTCCCCTAGAACTTAGAACTACTTAAACCTAACTAACCTAAGGACATCACACACATCCATGCCCGAGGCAGGATTCGAACCTGCGACCGTAGTGGTCGTGCGGTTCCAGACTGTAGCGCCTTTAACCGCTCGGCCACTCCGGCCGGCTTTCTGTGAAGGGAAATGTCTATTTATGTTCCCTCGTTTTCTTGGAAGTATATCATAAAATTATTATTTACTGGATCTGTTGGCATAAAATAACTATATTAGTACATCTATTAAGTTTTATTTTAACCAATGCTGCCATGCAGCTAGAAACTAGATATTAAACAAAATGAGCAAGAAAGACAATAGATATAAAATGTTTCTCATCATTTCATTAGGCATTTTAGTAAATATAAATTAAGAGCTCCACAGTGTAATCATATGTTTTCAAGTTTGAGCGTGTCGTATTTGCGACGCTTTCTACAAAGAAATGTCAATAGCGAGGATAATAGCTTCTTTTTTTCACCTGTGCCTCTGAAAGGCACACACTAATGGCTTTTTCTCCAGGCAGGTGGCACAGCTGGGCGCCCACGACGCATTACGTGCAGGTCACTCAACTTTCTTACTGAAATATTTACGACAGCAGTTTGCGCTACAGTGATAGTCTCATATAAAAAAATTTCACAGGTTGAGAATTTGCGTTACAAACGTGTAGAAACAAAATCCTATAAATATAACAGCGGCCAAAAAATTTTCGTCGGCAATGTAATACATTCACGCATTTACACACATTTCATAACTCTTAAAGTACGATTCTTGGTTTCCAACCTTTTTTCACAAATCAGCGTCTCTAACCACTACTCATTATTCCTAGCTTTATTACATATATACATATTCGTCGACACGTCAGTATTGTGGCGACACTTCAATATTTCATCATAATAAATACATAGCATAATCAAATTCCTCATATAGCATCAGCTTATTGACCATAAACATACCTCAAAAGCATAATACACATCGTCGGCGTAATAATAACACCATAACACCTCAGCCAAATATCAAAAACGATGTAGCTTTCTGCAATAATTTCAAAACCTAAAAAAAAATTCTCTGCTCGTTTCAATAGTGTCATCTACCTCAAACGTACTTTAAAAATCATGATCCCATACCAAATACATCATTCAGAGCTCTCATAGTATCACAATGGTTCCGAAAAAATATGACCAGTTCACAAAGTACAGACGAATACAATTTCATAAGTGTGAAGTTATCCAACTGTGTAATTGCGTAAACATCTGTCACTGATGTAGTAAAAAAGACATGTTTGTCTCTCTCAGTTAAATGATCAGATAGCTGTGTAATTTATGTGTTAGAGAAATATGGTACCGATGTGTAAAGTTGTATAAGCAAATACCACATTAGCTAGGGCTCCTTGTGCTTGCCAAACACATGGTACACAATGTAGGCGTGTACCCCCTGAGGATTAATGTAACTATACCCTCAGGTGTTACAGATTACAGCAATGGAATGAAATGTATCACGGAAAACCTTTGTATCATTGTAATTCAGAAATCTTTAAAAATAAATGTTTTAGTACAAAATTAATCACTCAAATACGTGTACTGTAGCGCTAAACTGTGCGTCTTGTTGTTAGATAATCTCTGTGGAAGTGTCGTAGTTATCATCCTCCGAAAGCTAAGTTCTGCAGAAGTCAATGTACTTACCTCATGATAAACAAAAGTGAAATGTTTTACATATAGATATCTCACTTATTACACTTATTGCTGTGATGAAGAAAGTACTGTACTGTAACATATTGTTGTGCTACAGAAAAGGCTGTCTCATTGTAGCGTCTCATTGCAGCTATACCACAAACGTTACTACTAAAACATGTTTTCCTTTCCAGAAGAATTCAGAAAAACTGTGCAGATATAAAACAGATACAGCGCAAAAGCAATAATATAAACTGTGTCACTCATTAGTAGTGTCGTGATATAATCGTGTAGCTGTCAAATAAACTAACCACTGTGTCATCTGATATCTCTCAGAAAGTACTTTAAATCCAGAATTTATTTTCAAGTGAACCAAAATGTTGCATTAAAATCTCATTAGCAGCACCGGTACATGTTCTAAGTATGTGAGCCTTATGGTTCTTACGTAATCATGCAACTAACAAGCAAGAATGTACATACAATAACACTGTGTCGTTACTATAACAATGCATTCGTAATTACTGTTTAAATAAGTTCTCTTGGTTCTTGATTGGATATTTGACTTCAAAACATTGTTGCTTGTAAACAAAGTACAAATTGTACTAGTAGCGTGAAGTGAAAAATTTTATGGCAAAGACTAAGTTAAAAAGCAGATTGTCTCTCAAGAAACGGTTTTACATGTTATATGTGGTGCAAGCCTTTACTCTTCCTACTATGCAGAGCCCCAGCTTCAACGAAATTATCATGTAGTATATGGTACATCGGTAAAGAATGCTCAAATTTTTCTCAAGGTTAGCGTCTATGTTATTTTTCTCTGAGGCAGCCGGCGCACGTGGCTGCCTGCGGTGCGAGTCATTGTCTGTCTCTTTGTTGGCGTGCGTCGTTATTGGGATTAGGAGACCTAACTTCTACAAATTCACCTTGCCGAAAGGTCCCAGCCCTGTTTGAATCCCGCCAGTTCTCATGAAATTCAGGTCTGTCGTTAAAATCATATCGTCTGTCGTCATGTTGGTAGATTCCATAGTTTCTTTCTTGTCGGTCACATGGTGGAGAATTTCTCCCTGAATCGTAACTGCGCGCTGGACCGTTGTGTCTGAAGTTATTCTGTCTCCCTTGATAATAATTATTTTGGTTCCCACATTGTCTGTTTCTCTGATTGTCTCTGTGATAGTCATTACCGCAGAGAGGTGATCTTTCCCTGTAATTATTACTACTCTGCCAACGGTTGTCATACGGGTGGTGTCTGTTTTGGTCACGATTTACGTTGTATGAATAGCCTTGTTGTGTCCATTTATTATTTCTGTCATCGCGGAATTGTGACGGATGTGACCTGTAATTGTTGTGCTCCTGTTTTCGCGTTCCGCGATTGTCAGTGTCAATTTCTAATTCTTGTAAGAGTCCCTGAAAAGCTTCAATGCCGTCTTTGCAACGTCCTGCTAAAATAATATGTCGTAAATGTTCGGGTAATTTGATTAAGCAAATGCGGATGAGATCTGAGGGGCTGTAAGGGTTTGACAGGTACTGATTCTTGTACAACATGTCTTCAAAATATTTCACAAGACTGGAAAATTCAGATTGTTCGAAATGTTTCATCATTATGATGCTATGTTTTACTCGGTCTTGTGTAGCTTGAGACCAATATACTGAGAGGAAGGCATGATAAAATTCTCCTTCACTGTGGCAATCATGAATGACCGATCGCATTCTTACAGCTGGTTCATTCTCTAAATAGCCACACATAAATTCTAATCTGTGCTCTAATGACCAGTTGGGAGGAAAACAGTGAGAGAATTGATGAAGCCACGCTTGTGGATGAATGTCGTTGCCAGAATTCTTGAATGTTTTGAATTTACGTGTAGTAATAAACAGCTTATAGTCAAAATCATCATGTCGGCGAGTCGCATGTTGGTCATTATTACGTCGTTTCGACGGTTCCATCTCAAAATTCGGTGTACCTTGCCAATTTATTTCATAATTTCCGAAGTGCCCTGTGTTATTATTTTGTGGCTTTTCCGTATTTCTATGTCCCTCTTCCCGTATTGGAGCGCGAGTGTCCTCTGAAATATGTAATTCTTGTATTACCTGTGTCAACTGATCTTGTACTTCCCGGATTTCTCTTTGGTGTTGCGTGTTAATTTGATTCTGATTTTGTTTGAATTTCCTAATTTCTTCGCACTCTTCTGTGTCAGTGAAGGCTACAGGTCTTGTGTCATTCAGATCATCATCTACCTTTGTAGATAAGTTAGTGAACTGATCCGAAAGTTAGGCTACTTTCTCCGATAGTGAACTTATTTCCTCAGTGTGTTTTTCTGAACCAAGTTTCAGAGTGTCCATTTGTGTTGAAATCGTATCTAATGTGTCCTTTAAGTTTTCCTGAGTTTTTGCAACTTGCGTAACCGAATCGATAGATGCAACTAAGTCAATTTTAGCTTGCAAGGTGTCGTGATTTTCATGAACAATAGTTTGCAGTTCCTTTACAGCTGCTTCGTGATTCTGTAATGCATTTTCATGACGCGAAAAAATAGGTTGGAAATGCTCACAAATTTGTGTTTTTACGTCATTACAGACTTTTTGACATTTCGATTTTATGTAACTCAGTAGTTAAATCTTCACATGTTTGTTGAAGTGTTTCTTTAATTTGCTTCTGATTTTGTTCCATTTGTTGCTGTGTTTGTCTCTGATTTTGTTTCATTTGTTGCATTAATTGCAATAATAATGTATTAGTGTCTGGAATCTGTTCCTCTATGCTTTTCGGCAGTGCATTTGCACCGGCAACATTCACATTTTGACGAGCAGAAAATGTGTCTTGACTTATTTGAGAAAAAGGTGAGGATGCAAAACCTGAATCTACAGTATTTGCAAGATTGTGTCCTGTCATTTCGGATTCATGAGGCGAACTGTAGCCGACCGATCGATCGATAATGCTTCCCTGTTCACTAATTGTTTCACTGTCTACACCATTATTTGCCGCCCGCTCCATTTCCTTATGCACAATTACCAAATTACTAGTTCGAACATTAGTTAATTCATTACACGGTGGCGCTAACACACTGCTTTCGTCTTCACTGTCATTTCTCAGTTTACTTTGGAGGCTAGTATTACGTTTTTCACACGCCATAATTGTCGCAATATTTCACACGATAACACAGAAAACCACAATTTGAAGAGCAAAAATAAGAAAATACATTAACATAGCACTGAAAATAATATCTAGTTAACTGCAAGCGCAGCTGCGAAATACTTGGTGCAAATCTACATGCATGCCACAACTGTTTTACTGTACCACAATGAAAAACTACAACTACAAAGGAAATTCTCTACATAATTACGCGTTAGCAATAAACAATAGCTACACTAATTACAGAAACTACAAGAAAAAAATCAGAAGATTCCAGTGAGGTATCCTTGGCTAAGGGTCGACATATGAAACGTCCCCTTAGAAAAATTATACATGACTGGGCTTAAACTGACACACAATATTTTTTAGCGCAATGCAGTCTGACTTTCGATAATCCCTACAAAAGAATGGCCCTGACTAACATTAACTTGTACCTTTCACAAATCACTTACCTCACAAAAACCTTCGTTACTCGAAGCCAGCTAAATAATAGATTCAAACTACTGAAGGCACTAACTACTGATAAGCACAGTTAGCAAAAGAAAGATTTTGAAACAGAACAATGTATCTACCTTAATAGTGTTCAAAAGTCATTATATATATATATATATATATATATATATATATATATATATATATATATATATATATCAGTTCATGATGTCCAGTCTTACAAATGTATTGTTTCTAATGGGCACACGTCCAGATCATCCGCTCTCAAAAATCCGCCATCTCACTTCCCCACATCCACCACTGCTGGCAGCTCACCTCCAACTGCGCAACGCTACGCGCTGTTAACAGCCAACAGCCCAACACTACAATAGCGAACAACAATGCAAACCAGCCACAGAGTGCATACAGCACAGCCAGTGATTTTCATACAGAGCGCTACGTGGCGTTACCAATAAAAAAAACCTAAACAGCCTACTTACACTGTGTTCCGTGCCCCGGGGTACTTGTTTAGTGATAACCAGGAGGACCCAGGAGGAATGTTCAGGGTTCAGGGACGTGAAAAGAGCACTCATTTGAAGTAAAAATCTTCATATGGAAATTAATGTCCTATTACAAATAGATAGATCACACTTAATGTACATTTGCTTTTTTTTTTTTTGCTAGAGGCGCAGTTACCCTAATAACTGGACTGGTCAAAGTAGTGCAATTAACTGGCCACCAAGATCGATAGACTTGGTACCATTAGATTTTTGTTTATGGGGTTGGACGAAGTCCAAGGTACACTATGAGATCAAAAGTATACCGACTTAAAAGTTCGTGGCGCCCTACATCGGTAATGCTGGAATTCAACATGGTGTTGGCCGACCCTTAGCCCTGATGACAGCTTCCACACTCGCAGACATACGTTTAATCAGGTGCTGGAAGGATTCTTGGAGAATGGCAGCCCATTCTTGCGGGAGTGCTGCGCTGTCGGTGAGGCCTGGCACAAAGACGGCGTTCCAAAACATCCCAAAGGTGTTCTATAGGATTTAGGTCAGGACTCTGTGCAGGCCAGTCCATTACAGGGATGTTACTGTCATGTAACCACTCTGCCACAGGCAGTGCATTATGAACAGGTGCTCGATCGTGTTGAAAGATGCAATCGCCATCCCCAAATTGCTCTTCAATAATGAGAAGCGAAAAGGTGATTAAAACATCAGTCTAGGCCTGTGCTGTGATAGTGCCACGCAAAACAACATGGGGTGCACGCCCCCTCCATGAAAAACGCGACCACATCATAATAACACCACCCCCTCCGAACTTCACTGTTGGCAGTACACACGCTGACAGATGACGTTCATTGGGCATTCGCCATATCCACACTCTGCGATCTGATCGCCACATTGTGTACAGTGATTCGTCACTACACACAACGTTTTTCCACTGATCAATCGTCCAATGTTTACGCTCCTTGCACCAAGGGAGGCGTCGTTTGGCATTTACCGGTGTGATATGTGGGGTATGAGCAGCCGCTCCACCATGTAATCAAAGTTTTCTCACCTCCCGCTTAACTGTCACAGAACTTGCAGTGGATACCTACGGTCTGGATAGATGTCTGGCTATTACACATTACGACCCTCGTCAACTGTCTGCGGTCTCTGTCAGTCAACAAAGTCGGCCTGTAGGCTTTTGTGCTGTACGTGTCCCTTCACGTTTCCACTTAACTATGACATCGGAAACGGTGGACCTAGGGATGTTTAGGAGAGTGGAAATCTCGCATACAGGCGTATGACACAAGTGACACCCAATCACCTGACCACGTTCCAAGGCCGTGAGTTCCGCGGAGTTCCCCATTCTGCTCTCTCACGACGTCTGATGACTACTGAAGTCGTTGATATGGAGTACCTGGTAGTAGGTGTCAGCACAAAGCACCTAATACGAAAACGTATCTTTTGGGGGTGTCCGGATACTTTTGATCACATAGTGTATATACGCGAGATGAACTGCTTGGTCCTATCATGGACGTTGCTACGCTCATTAGGGAACGTGCAAAGGCACTCAGATCAGCGACACATGTTCTCGAAAGAGTGCACAAACGCAGTGCACTAGATTTGACGGTGGGATATTCACAGTTCTTGTGAAGACTCTACAATAGCTGTAAAATTATGTGGACGATAACGTTTGGACGTGATTGCGTTAAAAATACGTATTTTTCAAATGATACTTCGTAAAGAGCATGTTGTATTGTGCGCTGATAATTGTACATACGTGCATGTGTAAACCCGACAATGTACTGAATAATACACACATCAAAAAAACTTTTGCATCACCCCGGTTCCCAGAACTCCTGAAGATGGACGTTGGCTGTGGATATTGGATCACATTCCCTTTAACTGTTCAGAGATGTCACTAAACCCCCCCCCCCCCCAAAGATATGAACAATCATGCATGAGCAGCGCCTATTAGACGCAGGGGGTCCGACAGCCGATCAGTTCGAGTGATTCCACCAGGAAGGAGGTACACGACTCGCGTTGTCTGTAGTTCAACCATCCCTTGACGGTCAATACCGCGGTTCGATGGCGTCCGCATTGTTACTTGGTGCCAGGAAAGGAAGTGTCTAGGCGTCTCGGAGTGAACCAGAGTGGTATTATGGAGGAGATATATGGAGGAGATATAGAGAGGCAGGAACTGTCGATGACATGCCTCGCTCAGGCCGCCCAAGGGCTACTACTGCAGTGGATGACCGCTACCTACGGATTCTGGCTAGGAGTAACCCTGACAGCAACGCCACCATGTTGAATAAGGTTTTTCGTGCAGCCACAGGACGTCATGTTACGACTCAAACTGTACGCAATAGGCTGCATAATGCGCAACTTCACTCCCGATGTCCATGGCGAGGTCCATCTTCGCAACCACGACACCATATAGCGCGGTACAGATGGGCCCAACAACATGCCGAGTGGACCGCTCATCACGTTCTCTTCACCGATGAGTGTCGCGTATGCCTTCAACTAGACAATCGTCGGAGACGTGTTTGGAGGCAAGCCGGTCAAGCCGAACGCCTTAGACACACTGTCCAGCGAGTGAAGCAAGGTGGAGGTTCCCTCATGTTTTGAAGTGGCGTTATGTGAGGTATAGACAGATAGTGGCACGGAGAGTCGTCTTTATCTGTCAGTCTCTTTGGCAATGCAAAAAAAAAAGTACAGGTTGCTATGGAAACATATCACGTAAAGATTACTGAAGATGATAGAAATGCAAGACAAGCTGTAATCAATACAATTAATTTTTGCAAGACTCATGATTTGCCATTGAGAGGAAAAGAAAAAGATGATGGCGTATTTCAATATTTGCTTAAACTAAAAATTGATTTTGGTGATTTAATTTGCTCAATATTCGTTTCGAAATATACAAGATGAGCTTTTAAACATATGTGGAGTCCTAATCAGAGAAAAATTAATGAATAATGTCAAAGCCGCAAGTGTATACAGCATTTTGGCTAATGAATCAGCGGATACATTAGAAAAGGAGCAATTAACAATTTGTCTGAGATATTACTATGAAACGGTAAAAAGAATTTATGAATTTTGAAGAGTTAGAAAAAATACATGCCGAAACGATAGCAGATGAATGCATTAAAAATCGATGCGTGGGACAGTGTCCAAAAAATATTAAGAGAAACACATAAAAAGGGTTTATATTTTCACTGCGCCTGCTACAAATTAAACCTTGTAGTAACCTACTTAAATAATATTCCTAAATGCAAGGGACGGTAATTTTTTCAGGCAATCAGTTTTGCGTCAAAAATATGCAGCGAAAATACCATTGTTGTGAGAGACAAGGTGGTCTCATAAATACAAAAGTATTTCGATGTTTATGGAACATGTTGTCGAAATTGCAGAAGTTTTTGAAAATATTTCTCAGATATGGAATCCTGGGATAAGAAAAGTATCTGACCCAGTGGTAATCCGCAGCTGGACAAACTACATTCGTACTGGCTTTATGTATTATAGACAAGTATAATTCTCTGCTGCAACCGGCCGCAAAGACATTGCAGTCCAAAATCCTGGACGTTATTAAGTGTGCAGAGGACATTCAAACTGCAAAAGGGAGTACAGAATTATTACAATTAGCTAAAGAAATTGCTAAGGCTTTGAAGCTAGTGCTGCGTCTTCTATGGACAGCAATACAGGGGAAATCATCCAACTGGTTCGTTAAATGAATATTTTCGTCGCACGCTTTAAGTGCCCTGTTTAGGTTCGTTATCATTCTCATTAGAGGCGAGTTTCGGCAAGACCAATCACCAGCGTTTGCTCTTTAAATGTTACACACATTGTTCAGATGACAATAATTACGGTATCAAAATTTAAAAAAAAATGTATGGAGGAAGTATCCAAATTTTATGAATTAGAAGGGACCACATCAGAAGCCGAACTGTGGCGCGGAAGAACTTTGAAACTTTGGAGATAACAGAATTAATGCAACAACCACACTCTTTTTATCCAAAGGTGAAAAGAGCCATAAAAATTTTACTGGCAATGTGTTACTACACGGCTACAATTGAAAGGTTATTCAGTACATTCCGACGCGTAAAAAAATGGCTCAGATCAATAATGCTCCAAGTCAGGTTAAGTGCTTTTTGTATTTTTAGTATACACAAAAAAACTCGTAAACAGTATGGGTGATTCTTTCACAGGAGACGTCATGAACAGTTTTGCTGAAGATTCTCGAAAATTACTTTTAAAATTGAAGTGTAATTAAACAATTTAAATTAAATAAATGCATATTTATATTTGTGTTTATTTATTTGACTTCTTATAAAGCAGGATATCCTGCAGGTGTTTCCTCTACACACCACACACACCTAATGTCTTGTATAGGAGTTGTTTGTCCCGGCGTACAGACAAGCACCGGCACGAATAACAAGAACGATACAGAAAAAAGGGCTGTGAAACGACGTCAGCCAACAGCACGCTGGCTAGGACGTCACCACGACAGTAGCGGCCTCTACACGAAGAGAATAAAAGTGCCGCACCTGCCAGCCTCGGCCGGACTAGCAGAGAGGACTAGAAGAGCTGCACTAGAAGACGACACGTGACTTGGGATCCATATTACTTGTCTGCGTGGAGATTGTATATATCAAAGGATATTGATCATTCGCACGTCGCGAATTGCTTGAGATACGTCACTGTTGAAACGAAAGTTAAGTATTGTCAATTCAATTACTGTAATAAACTTAATTAATACACTACTGGCCATTAAAATTGCTACACCAAGAAGAAATGGAGATGATAAATGGGTATTCATTGGACAAATATATTATACTAGAACTGACATTTGATTACAACTTCCTGCAATTTGGGTGCACAGATCCTGAGAAATCAGTACCCAGAACAACCACCTCTGGTCGTAATAACGGACTTGATACACCTGGGCATTGAGTCAAACAGAGCTTGGATGGCGTGTACAGGTACAGCTGCCCATGCAGCTTCAACACGATGCCACAGTTCATCAAGAGTAGTCACTGGCGTATTATGACGAGCCAGTTGCTCGGCCACCGTTGACCAGGCGTCTTCAATTGGTGAGAGATCTGGAGAATGTGCAGGCCAGGGCAGCAGTCGAACATTTTCTGTATCCAGAAAGGCCCGTACAGGACCTAAAACATGCGGTCGTGCATTATCCCACTGAAATGTAGGGTTTCGCAGGGATCGAATGAAGGGTAGAGCCACGGGTCGTAACACATCTGAAATGTAACATACACTGTTCAAAGTGCCGTCAATGCAAACAAGAGGTGACCGAGACGTGTAACCAATGGCACCCCATACCATTACGCCAGTATGGCGATGACGAATACACGCTTCCAATGTGCGTTCACCGCGACGACGCCAAACATGGATGCGACCATCATGATGCTGTAAACAGAACCTGGATTCATCCAAAAAAAGACGTTTTGCCATTCGTGCATCCGGGTCGTCGTTGAGTTCACCATCGCAGGCGCTCCTGTCTGTGATGTAGCGTCAAGGGTAACCGCAGCCATGGTCTCCGAGCTGATAGTCCATGCTGCTGCAAACGTCGTCAAACAGTTCGTGCAGATGGTTTTTGTCTTGCAAACGTCCCCATCTGTTGACTCAGGGATCGAGACGTGGCTGCACGATCCGTTACAGCCATGCGGATAAGATGCCTGTCATCTCGACTGCTAGTGATACGAGACCGTTGGGATCCAGCACGGCGTTCCGTATCACCCTCCTGAACCCACCGATTCCATATTCTGCTAACAGTCATTGGATCTCGACCAACGCGAGCAGCAATGTCGTGATACGATAAACCGCAATCGCGATAGACTATAATCCGATCTTTATCAAGGTCGGAAACGTGATGGTACGCATTTCTCCTCCTTATACGAGGCATCACAACAACGTTTCACCAGGCAACACTGGTCAACTGCTGTTTGTGTATGAGAAATCGGTTGGAAACTCATTTCAGCACTTTGTAGGTGTCGCCACTGGCGGCAGCCTTGTGTGAATGCTCTGAAAAGCTAATTACTTGTAAATCACAGCACCTTCTTCCTGTCGGTTAAATTTCACGTCTGTGGCACGTCATCTTCGTGGTGTAGCAATCTTAATGGCCAGTAGTGTATGATTTGCTTGTATGTTGTCTAGCCATCCGAGAAAGCAGCTTCCTAGGCACCTTACATTACACGAGTGGGCAGGGTCCCGTATTCTTCGTGTAGGATGTAATGCAAAACAAGCGCGGGGTATACGGCTTAAGGAATTTTTTGTTGACTCTTGGGTTGTCATCTGCGGCACCCTTACATTACAGTAGTTCGTCAATGATATTCTACGTCCCGTTTTGTTGCCGTTCATGGGAAGCCTTCCTGGACTTACATTTCAGCAAGATAATGGACGCCCACAGACTACCAGTTCCTAGTGCTTGTCTTCATGCTTGACAAACCCTACCTCGGCCTATAAGGTCACAGGACCTCTCCCCGACTGAGAATGTTTGGGAGCATTATGGGAAGGGTCCTCCAGCCAGCTGGAGATTTTGACGATCTAATCCGACAGCTGGACAGAATTTGGCACGATATCCGTCAGGAGGACATTCAACAATTCTTTCAATAAATGCAAAGTCGAGTAAATGCTAGGGTCAAAGGTGGACCGACGTGTTACTGATCTGCTCAATTTGTGAAGCTCTTTTCCTTGAATAAATCATCAAACTTTTCTGAAACCGTGATCATTTGTTTGTCTATATGTGCATATTAAATCTACCAATATCCGTCCCATTCGAATAATTTCTTCGTGGTGTGTCGGTTTTGCTTTTGTCTTACAGTGTACTACAACATGTATTTGTTCAGAATGTGATAATATTACAGTCTTTCGAGACGCCACTTCTATGAAAACTGAGAATACGAAAACTCGGTCAATATAATAGGAATCAGATTGTGTATTTTGGGATACAAAACCAATATTGATAAAAGGTCTTATGTCACATACTTACCCGAATATTTCAGAAGTAAACTGAACCAAATTTCGTATATTCCTAAGCTTTATGCTTTTAAGCAATAACTGTACTCAGTAAGTGAGTATAATGTTGCATAATAATTAATTTGTTCAACACTTACAAAACATACGTAAACCTTGAAAACGATTTAAATCGTTTGGTATGTTTTTTAGTTATATTTCTCAAAAATGGCTTTAACTACCTTCATCTGCTTTAGTACTGAACCTTCCATTTATAAATGGAGTACTAGTTATGCACCTTCCTGCCGAAGGAAGCACAGCTTGCAACAGACTGTCTTAGAATTCTGTGTTTCTTGATTTACACACAGCCTGCAACAAAATTCGACATAATCCTACTAAAAAGTAATATGTGCATAGAGAATACCCATACACATATGTTATTGCATTGAAGATTTCATAGCAAACATGACCCAGCAGGGGGGTTTCTAATGACGAGGCTAAAGTTGCGTCCGGTATTGCTCAGACCAGTGTGATAAGAATCACTAAGCTCTCGATGTAGAGCCGGCCGGAGTAGCCGAGCGGTTCTAGGCGCTACAGTCCGGAACCGCGCGACCGCTACGGTCGCAGGTTCGAATCATGCCTCGGGCATGGATGTGTGTGATGTTCTTAGGTTAGTTAGGTTTAAGTAGTTCGAAGTTCTAGGGGACTGATGACCTCAGAAGTTACGTCCCATAGTGCTCAGACCCATTTGATTTTCTCGATGTAGAGGATGAATCCTAAATGAGGGAAAATACTTCGTCCATAGTGTCACACATCAAGCTATAGCTACAAAAGAACCATATTGTAAAGTTAATAAACAGAAATGAAACTAAATCTCATAAAATCGAGAAATGTGATGAGAGCCTTTGCGAGCCTGTCACCCGCATAAACCAAGAGGAGAGAACGACAAGACTGGACACTTTGCCACCGTTGTATGAATATGAATATGATGATGATGATGATGATGACGATGATGATGATGATGTTTGGTTTGCTCAACTGTGCAGTCATCAGCGCCCATACCAAGTCCCAGTTTTTACACAATCGAATCTAGTCACTGTTACGAATAATGACGATGATGATGATGAAATGATGAGGACAACACAAACACCCACTCCCCGGGCAGAGAACATCCCCAACCCGGCCGGGAATCGAAGCCGGACCCTGCGATCCAGAGGCAGCAACGCAAGTCACTGGACCACGAGCTGCGGACGCCACCGTTGTAAACAGCATACTTGCATAAGCCACCGGCTGCTCTTTCCGCTTACAATTCCAGCTTCACATGGCGCAAATGTGGGCACTCCGTTACGACTCGTTAATGTGACGACACTCGGATACGAAACCAAGTCGCGAATTTGCACTACAGGCCACTGCGCACGCGCGGCTGGTAACTGCTCAATTTGCTGACGAAACTAAATAGTTTCGGCTTCTTCCAAATTTGGCGACACGAACCTAATAGTTCTTAGCAAAGTTACATATGAAGTGGGGAATGGTTCACACTGTTCGCTTCTTTGACATCTTTGTTTTGCAAAGGTATTTGTGGGATTTCAATGACGTTCACTGTAAAAACAAACAGCGACATGTTGTTGAACTCGAAGCAATCCTGTGAGACATGAACATGGATAGACGGACGATATCTGAGCTGTAGAGAAAAATTTATTCCATTACAATGACACACACACACACACACACACACACACACACACACACACACAAATGAATTACGAACAGTACGAGCAATTAATTTGGAACAGCCGGCCGAGGTGGCCGAGCGGTTCTAGGCGCTATAGCTGGAACCGCGCGACCGCTACGGTCGCAGGTTCCAATCCTGCCTCGGGCATAGATGTGTGTGATGTCCTTAGGTTAGTTAGGTTTAAGTAGTTCTAAGTTCTAGGGGACTGATGACCTCAGCAGTTAAGTCCCATAGTGCTCAGAGCCATTTTTTAATTTGGAACAAACAATTGGAAACAGACAATTTTGCTACTGAGACGAACATGTGTCCCCACTGGGCAAAAACCACAAAATACTGGGGGTAAGGCACCCCAAGCATCCCCAGTGGGTGCAAATAATGTGGGAACTTTAGAACAACCGCGCCATTCTGTCCTGTAGGGTTTGGTCAAAAAGTACTCCAAAGTGGAAGTCAGTTGCAACAGAGCCAGCCGCAGACAGGCAAGTGTGTTATGGGTTGTGAAGCAAAACAAGGCCGGCAGGTGTTACGAAACAGAGCCAGCTTGGCGCAGTATAGCAACAGCCGATACTCCAATGCGCTAACAGAATGATGGAAGCCTTTCCTCACTTGCTACCACGGAAGAGTTTAGAGTACGTATAAGTACTCAGGCACTCTCGTCTCAGTATCAAACCCTACATCGTGAGCCCGTGACACCCAGAGAAAGATCCCGGAATGCAGTATGGGACGGCCTGCCCCGAGTCATCAGAGCATTGGCCACTGGAGGAGAGAGCTGCCCGCTTGCTGGGGGGGGGGGGGGGGGGGGGGAGGTCACAGCCACCTCAATGGTACCACCACCTGTGTTGCCACGTTGTCATCATGGTCGCTGCCTGAGATGCTGCTATCAGGATATTCGACTGATGCCATGCTCGGCCCTATACGTTGTGCAGGGCCAGGATGAAGAAGTTAAGTAAACAAATCTACTATTGTCCTGACATCTCATTTCTCTTTCCCATGAGTCATCTAATACTAGTGCCAGATATTTACGCCACCTTCTTAGAGCGACCTACAACCTACAGTATTAAGAGGCAAAAAATTTTGATTGTATTTTAGTCAGGGAGAAAAGGTGTGATGGTCATGCTTTTTTATAAATTAAATTCATTCCAAATAGAAAACCAGTGGATCCGTCTAGTTTTAGAGGTAATGGAAGTCACAATTGGTTAGTGACTGACACATGTGCACAATGTAACTTCGAGGGCCTCTCAGCGCCATGTACAGAATCAATTCCAGTAAAATGTTATACATGTAATCGTGGGGGGCATATGGCTAGCCATTGCAGGATGATTAGACGTAAGAATTAAGTTAATGTATTTTTTTTGTCTTCTGTATGTTAGTTCTCAAAATGAGTGTTGTCAAGGACAAAGCGTTGACAGAACCACTGATTTTAGGTGTCTCAGAGCCAGAAGCAATATGCGTATTGTTAGAAAATGTAGGTCAATTGACAGAGGATAATACAGAACTGCGTAGGTTGCTAGAATTGCGATCATCACAAAGGCGTTTAGATTAATCAGTCGCAAGTTTAATTGTTCCTTTTTCTGGAAAGGCAACCGAGGATGTGCAGGACTTTTGATGAGACTTTGGAAATCTGGATGAGGTGGAAGACTGTTCTGATAACGAATTATTGAGTGTTCCAAAACTGAGTCTGACAGGGGAAGCTAAAACTTACGTACGGTACAAAGAAGCTTTTCAGGGAGCCACAACATTCAGGGACTTTAAAGGAGGGTTAATTCAGTGATATGCGAAACTAAATAGTGGCAGTGACAATTAGGGGTAATAACTAAGAGAAATACAGAAACTGTGGAACAGTTTTCGGATAGGATACGGAAAATTAATGGATGTACCTGTGAATTAGGACAGGATGCTGCAATCAATAAAATTATTTTGCAAGAAGCTGAGCAGAGGGTGCTCGACATTTTTTAAGAGGATTGCATGCAGAAATGTCAAGATGTGAATGGGCTGGGGGTGCGATGGATTTGTTCACAGCAGAGGGGTGAGGGTATCGATTTGTCGACTGGAATGCAAGGTAAATGGACAGTGTTTGCAGGAAGCATAAACTGTTTCAGGTGTGGACAAATAGGACATGTAAGAGGGCGGTGTCGCTAACCTCAAGGTGACGTGAATAGAGTAAGAGGAAGTGATACTTTTAGAAGTAGAAGACGGGAGAAGAATAAGGTGTTAAACGCCGATGGGAACCTCAGAGCCCCCTTGATGTGTTTGCTAGAAAAGATTCTGAATGTTAAACATTTACGTTCGAAGTCTGAGTCGTGTGAGCAGAAAAAGGTTAAATGTAAAATAACCTAAAAAGACCTATATAAGTTTCACTGTTGGTATGTTCATTGGAGAAAGTCTCAATAACATCTTAAATTCAGATTTAGTGGAAGAGAACGATTTAGCTTTTTAGATAGCCCGAATTTAATTTTCCAAATAAATAGGCTCCTGTTGAACACAATGCGAGGAACTAAACCCGATAATGGTGGACGAACTGCCACCAAAACACTCCAATTATTTTACTACGAAACCTAGATCGTTCTCCCTGATCAAAGACTGATTAGAAGTTACGTAGGCTCACAACTAGCTAAATGTGTCCACTTCAAACTTAATGCTACAACGCTAGACTTGCCGCTTGACTGCCAAAATACCGAATATGCCTTTGATTAAACTGCTTGCCAAGACAGATAATAATTCATATAAAATTAGTGCCCCGTTTGATCAAAGAGTGATTAGAAGTTATGTAGGCTCACAAATAGCTAAATGTGTCCACTTCAAACTTAATGCTGCAACGCTAGACTTGCCGCTTGACTGTCAAAATACCGAATATGCCTTTGATTAAACTGCTTGCCAAGACAGATAATAATTCATATAAAATTAGTGCCCCGTTTGATTGGCCTGCATAAGATCGCATGGTATTTGCAGTCAGCGGAAAAAGCTGCCCTGCACAAAATACGTGAGTGAACAGGAAAAGGCTCTAAAAATTGATACGATGGGACGTACCTTCTCTCATGCACTTCATAGTGGGTTGCAGGGTGTAGATGTAGACGTACATAACGTTCTTGAACATGACTGATCAACATTTCAGATATTATCTCCTGGCTCTCTGGCACGCTGGCTACCATTATTAATACTGTTTCACAAATGTAACGAACTGAGAAGTTTTCCGAGTTCGTCCATAGGAATCCCAATTTGGTTTTACAAACAGTACCCTACAGCACAATCCTCTTACTTAGCTTGCATTTATCGCGAATCTCTCGCGGAGAGCAAAGGCCCAAGCAACTGGGAAAAAGCGGAGGTGACTCCTGTAGGCCTATACAAGAAAGGTAAATACCGGACCCGCAAAATTACAGACCAATATCTTGAAGATCGGTTTGCTGCAGGATTCTTGAACATATTCTCAGTTCGAATACAACAAGAGGGAAAGGTTTCTGTCCACAAATTAGGACGGTTGTAGAAAGCATCGTTCGTGCGAAACTCAGCTTGACCTTTTCTCACATTAGATTCTGCAAACCACGGATGAATCGCAGGAGGCGGATTCCATATTTCCGTAAAGCATTTGATATGGTGCGACACTACCGACTGTTTACGAAGGTACAAGCGTACGGAATAGTATCCCAGGTACTTGGGTGGCTCGAAGACTTCTTAAGTAACAGAACCCAGTGTGTTGTCCTCGACGGCGAGTGTTCATCGAAGACAAGGGAATCATCAGGAGTGCCCCAGGGAAGTGTGATAGGACCACTGTTATTTTCTATATACATGAATGATCTGTTGGACGGGGTAAGTAGCAGTCTGCGGGTGTTTTTGGTGACGATGCTGTGGTGTATCGAAAGGTTTCGTCGTTGAGTGACTGTAGAAGAATACAAGATGACTTAGGCAAAATTTCTAGTCAGTGTGATGAATGTAGAAAAATATAGAAAAAATGTAAGTTAATGCAGGTTTGTAGTAAAAACAAACCCATAATGAAACTTCCTGGCAGATTAAAACTATGTAGAGCACTTGCCCGCGAAAGGCAAAGGTCCCGAGTTCGAGTCTCGGTCGGGCACATAGTTTTAATCTGCCAGGAAGTTTCATATCAGCGCACACTCCGCTGCAGAGTGAAAATCTCATTCTGGAAACATCCCCCAGGCTGTGGCTTTCAGGAGTGCTAGTTCTGCAAGGTTCGCAGGAGAGCTTCTGCAAAGTTTGGAAGGTAGGAGACGAGATACTGGCAGAAGTACAGCTGTGAGACCGGGCGTGAGTCGTGCTTCGGTAGCTCAGTTGGTAGAGCACTTGCCCGCGAAAGGCAAAGGTTCCGAGTTCGAGTCTCGGTCGGGCACATAGTTTTAATCTGCCAGGAAGTTTCACATCAGCGCACACTCCGCTGCAGAGTGAAAATCTCATTCTGGAAACCCATAATGTTCTATTACAGTGTGTAAATGTAGATGTAATTTGCAACTCAAATAGCAAACCGTGTCCACTTAACAGCAAACAACTGATCGCGTCCGCTTTGTCGAATCAGTGCGGCGCAAGGTGCTCCTCGTGGGTGCGCGTAGCAGGACAGTTCAACCGCTGTCCAAGTCTGATATTTTTGCACGCTTGCCGCACCACGTCCGCAACAGTTAGCTCTTGGGGACGACGACTTACTGCACGTAAATTTCTAAATGGCACTCTTCATTGGCATTGGAGTCGTGGCTACTTTCACTTTGTCTGCCGAGTCACGGAGAGGCTGGTTACCTCTATTAATACTGTTTTAGAAGTCTAACAGTGCTGAGAACTGAGTCAGATCCGCCTATAAACGTTCCCTTGCTAATCAGAGGTCGCTTAAATTGTCTCGCGCATCACTAGCATCGCATGGATTTGTGCGGAAGAATGCGAGTGAGAACTCTAGCGATGCCACATCACAGAGGACAAAGTCAAGTAATGCCTAATGTCAGCTGTGAGCAGTCAATTTCGTAGCCACTGATGAATATGTAATACTAGTTTGGAATGTAGGAGATGAGGTATTGGTTGACGTAAAGCTGTGAGGACGAGTCGTGAGTCTTGCTTGGAAAGCTCAGTTGGTGGAGCACATGTCCGTGAAACGCGAAGGTCCCGGGTTCGAGTCTCGGTCCGGCACATAGTTTTCATGTGCCATGAAGTTTCATATCAGAGTACAGTCCGCTGCAGAGCGAGAAGTTCATTCTTACTACAAGTTTGATTTGAGTACTAATGCCGTTGCTATTGAAAGCCCTTTTTCAGAGCCGATTGAAACAGACAAGCACATTTCAGAGGAGACTGAATTTCAGCATCAACGCTATATTTGGTGATAGATTGCTATCGAGATAAGGGGAACGATCTAAATTTTGAAAGTCCCCAACGTTTGGAGGGCTACTTGGGATTTAGCAAAACAATGTTATCATGCTCAATAACATACTGTCAAATCACACTGATGTGACTACTTGTCAGAAGGCTGAACAACCACCATTTGCAGTGCGGACCACTGCGAAACGTGCAGGAAGAGAGTCGGTGAGATTCTGGAAGCTACTGACGTGGGTGTGGGGCCGTGCCGTGCACGGTTGCGCTACATTTCTCGGCTGAGGATCGACGGTGCGTATAGCCTTACCGAGGTGGTCCTACAGATTCTCGATTAGGTTTAAATCCAGGGAGCCTAGCGGCCAGGGGAGTATTTAATCTTTGAACCAGGCACATGCACTGCGAGCTATGTGACAAGTTGCATCGTCCTGCTGGTGCGTACCATTGGCTGAAGATAAACCAACTTCATGTAGGGATGGACATGACCCCAAGGATAGATGCCTATCTGTGTTGATCGATTGTGCTTTCAGAATTATGACATCACCCTGGAAATGGCACGAAAACATTTCCCAGAGCAACAACTCCCTCGTCCAGCCAAAACCCTTCTCACGATTGTTTCAGGGTCTTTGCTTTTAGACGCCAACGAACTTTCGTCCAATGGAGCATAGGACGTGATTCACCTGCAAAGCCCACCTGTCACCACACAGTGGACGTCCTGCTGCAGTATTGGCGTGCAGATTCCAGCCTCCATTGCCGAGGACAACAGTCAGCATGGGTGCGTGAAGCACGTGCCTGGTGTGAAGGCCCCTTTGCAGCAACATTCGCTGAATGGTCATCTTGAGGATACGTTGTTGGTAGCATCTGGCTGGTCAGTTGCTCAACAGTTTCACATCTGTTCGCCCTACACACCTCCACAGCCGTCATTCACCCCTGTCATCTGTGACACAGGGTGCACCACAGTTTTGGATAGTGCCATTTTGCCATACACGGTATACTTTAATCACAGTGGCACATGAACAGTTTACAAACTTAGCTGTTTCTACCCTTGGCCCGAAAGCCAATTATCATGCCATTTGGGCAACACATCAAATGCTCCGTTTCTGTATTACATCAATGAATGCACGTCCCCCCCCCCCCCTGGTTTATATACCGTTCACTGCTAGTGCTGCCACCTGATGTCTGTGTGTGGTTACTGCCCATTTACACTGAACATAGGCACTGGTCACATTACTGGGACAGGAGTGTATAGATGAACATGTGTTTTGGAATTACGTACTGAAGATAAAAAATCAACCTAACGGTCACAAATTCTATTTCAACACGAGACCAAAGCATTCGCTTGAGAAAATGAAGAATCGTTATAGAAAAGATAAATAATGAAGTTTAGTACCACTACTCATTCTTGTTTCCTCCCTTTTATGACACTCAAGCAATCGCCAGGCCTACCTTCTGAAGGAACAGTACCATTCATGTTATCGTGTGCGACGTGTATCACCACTTGTTCTTTAACTAGACATAAAGTTGAAGCTAATATTCCACAAAGCGTCTGTCTATCAAGAGTATCAACTTCTTTGAAGATATCTGTGAAGACCATATAAAGGAGAAGGTTCTGTTCTCTTCCATTTGCCTGCAATTGCATATTATGTCAATTGTAGCTCGATTACATCAAAATCCACACAGTGTTTCTGGTAAGGTTTTCACAGCACACGACTGACAGGAAAGCTAGCAGGAATCTCTGTTTTCCGCTACGATTGTTCGTCTGTAAAGTTCTCTCTGGTGCCAAGTGTTATTTACCCATGTCTTAATATATTATGTAATATCATCATATTCCTTCTTCTACTTCATTTTCTCCGTACTGTTGTGCTGCAAAATAAGTTTGTTGTATATGCTTAAATTTTTTAAAGTTCTGCCCAGAGAGCTCAGGGAAGAGAAAGGCTAATTCTGGGCTGGTATGCCAAGTGGAATATCAACAACACACATCACCAAAGTGACGGACATCAGGGCACCAGGCGAACATTGCCACACAACCTTCATGCAAAGAAAACATAAACATAAATGCCGCAGCACTGCATATCAGGGTAGTATGAAGTAACACTTTGTAACATCTGCACCAGAGCGTCACTGCAATAGCCAAACGTTGCAAAAAGACCCGAGTGTGGTTACCCAGAATGAGTACTGAAATACTGCAGCGAGACAAGGGGCGCAGAGGAGACCAATAAATGAGGGCAAATGTGATCACACACCCAGAGCTCTCGTGTCACAGGTGTGCGCTCGAGCTTTTAAATAAAGTAGCTCTTGGAGCAGAAATACATCCAGTCATGCTGCCACATTGTCCATGCTGCTAGAACCAGAGGGAATGACAGTCTAGTCTGGGTGAAACCACGACATGCTCATCGACAATGGTCTGCCTGCTACTTGTTTGCTGACTTCAACAGCGAGACGCAGCCCACCCAATGCGTACGAGAACAGCGGTGTGCTGTTGGTGTCTACTGGAACATCATGGATGAGGAGAAGACTGGTGGGTGGCCAGCCCTCCTCCAACGAGTGACATCTCAGATAATCCGCAAGATGTCAGGTCCACACTGGCCAGGCGTGGCGCATTCATACAGCCCCCACAACAACTAGTGAATATTTGCTACAGTCTTGGTCGATCCATTAAAATTCTGAGATTTGATTTCACTACCACTAAGGACGACTATAGTCAAGCAAGGAATGTACTCAGTATCAAATGCTGCAAAGAACATAATAGCAGTAGATACAGTCACTAAAGGTAGCATAAAACAACAAGCTACCATACAGTAAGGCTGACTAAACCAGGTGTTTGGGTACGACAGAACAACCTGTTTTGCCATGGCAGTTTAACTTTAAGGCCATTTGGGCAAGCCTCGCCAGAAAAGCTTGAAAAACACTGAGAAAGACCCACCAACATTCTGCTTGTCTGTCTCCAAACCAGTCGCCATCGTATGAATTTACAAGATTATTAATTGATAAGTTTAAATGATTGGTCAACCACACAGGTTTTAACTTGAAAAAGTAGGTAACTTTGTAATCACATTTACAAACATAACGTAATTACAATACAATAATTGTCCTTGCTTAATCAGATAAATTTTTACAGCATTCATCAGTGCCCTTTGGCTCTGAGCCCTATGGGACTTAACATCTGAGGCCATCAGTCCCCTAGAACTTAAAACTACTTAAACCGAACTAACCTAAGGACATCACACACATCCATGCCCGAGGCAGGATTCGAACCTGCGACCGTAACGGTCATGCGGTTCCAGACTGAAGCGCCTAGAACCGCTCGGCCACACCGACCGGCTTGTCAGTGCCCTTTCATGTGTACTATGAGAGTTGGCATAACTAAGAAAGTTTAAAATGCGATTCTTGAACTTATTGGTGGGAATTGAAGGTACCGTCAGCAAATCTGTACAATGATTGGGAAGGGAAGATGAAGATGTCGAAGGTCTAGAAGCTGGAAGAAGGAAGTCCTGCCACAATCGCCACATTGTTATATCGCGACAGAAAAATAAGGGGGAGAGAACTTCAAACTGCGATTCCGTTCAATGCATATTAAATTTGAAATGTTACATTTGGAATGAATGTCACTTGGGTGTTAAGTTAAATGTTAATGTCGTTCACAAAGAAGATTTTCTCCTCAAGAGTATCTTTAAATGGATCTAAGCTTTCAGGACTGTCCAGTTACGCCTATGTTTCATAAGTCCACTTGTATGATGTAGCTTCGTACACTCGCTGTAATGATCAAATGATAGCATTACAAAGCTGTAGCCTCTCCACTCAGCATCTCTACTGTTGGAGGCCACTCTCCTGAAAAGCTTATTTACATCTCACGTTAGACATCCGTAGTCGGCCGGCCGAAGTGGCCATGCGGTTCTAGGCGCTGCAGTCTGGAACCGCGAGACCGCTACGGTCGCAGGTTCGAATCCTGCCTCGGGCATGGATGTGTGTGATGTCCTTAGGTTAGTTAGGTTTAACTAGTTCTAAGTTCTAGGGGACTAATGACCTCAGAAGTTGAGTCCCATAGTGCTCAGAGCCATTTTTTTGAACATCCGTAGTCACCTGCACTCGTAGCACACTCTAGGATGTATGAATGTGGTCGTCTTAGTTTTTGTGGAAGAAAATATTAGTAAATTACCGTTACAATTCCAAGATGGCCTATTGCGAGCCGTTCAGGGTAGCCGCGCGGTCCGAGGAGCCTTGTCGCAGTTCGCGCGGCTCCCCCCGTCGGAGGTTCGAGTCCTCCGTCGGGCATGGGTGTGTGTGTGTTGCCCTTAGCGTAAGTTAGTTTAAGATTAAGTAGTATATGAGCCTAGGGACCGGTGACCTCAGCAGTTTGGTCCCATAGGAAGTTACACAAATTTCCAAAAATTTGCCTATTGCGACGGAACCGGACGGCGCGCAAGCACAAACTACACTACTGGCTATTAAAATTGCTACACCAAGAAGAAATGCGGATGATAAACGGGTATTCATTGGACAAATATATTATACTAGAACTGACATGTAATTACATTTTCACGCAATTTGGGTGCATAGATCCTGAGAAATCAGTACCCAGAACAACCACCTCTGGCAGTAATAACGATCTTGACACGCCTGGGCATTGAGTCAAACAGAGCTTGGATGGCGTGTCCAGGTACAGCTGCCCATTCAACATGACACCACAGTTCATCAGGAGTAGTGACTGGAGTATTGTGTCGAGCCAGTTGCTCGGCCACCATTGAGCAGACGTTTTCAGTTGGAGAGAGATCTGGAGAATGTGCTGGCTAGGGCAGCAGTCGAACATTTTCTGTATCCAGAAAGGCCCGCACAGGACCTGCAACATGCGGTCGTGCGTTATCCTGCTGAAACGTAGGGTTCAAATGGTTCAAATGGCTCTGAGCACTATGGGACTTAACATCTATGGTCATCAGTCCCCTAGAACTTAGAACTACTTAAACCTAACTACCCTAAGGACAGCACACAACACCCAGCCATCACGAGGCAGAGAAAATCCCTGACCCCGCCGGGAATCGAACCCGGGAACCCGGGCGTGGGAAGCGAGAGCGCTACCGCACGACCACGAGATGCGGGCGAAATGTAGGGTTTCGCAGGGATCGAATGAAGGGTAGAGGCACGGGTCGTAACACATCTGAAATGTAACGTCCACTGTTCAAAGTGCCGTCAATGCGAACAAGAAGTGACCGAGACGTGTAACCAATGGCACCCCATACCATCACGCCGGGTGATACGCCAATATGGGGATGACGAATACACGCTTCCAACGTGCGTTCACCGCGATGTCGCCAAACATGGATGCGACCATCATGATGCTGTAAACAGAACCTGGATTCATCCGAAAAAATGACGTTTTGCCATTCGTGCACCCAGGTTCGTCGTTGAGTACACCATCGTAGGCGCTCCTGTCTGTGATGCAGCGTCAAGGGTAACCGCAGCCACGGTCTCCGAGCGGATAGTCCATGCTGCTGAAAACGTTGTCGAACTGTCTGTGCAGATGGTTGTTGTCTTGCAAACGTTCCCATCTGTAGACTCAGGGATCGAGACGTGGCTGCACGATCTGTTACAGCCATGCGGATAAGATGCCTGTCATCTTGACTGCTAGTGATACGAGCCCGTTGGCATCCAGCACGGCGTTCCGTATTACCCTCCTGAACCCACCGATTCCATATTCTGCTAACAGTCACTGGATCTCGGCCAACGCGAGCAGCAATGTCGCGATACGATAAACCGCAATCGCGATAGGCTGCAATCCGACCTTTATCAAAGTAGGAAACGTGATGGTACGCATTGCTCCTCCTTACACGAGGCATCACAACAACGTTTCAGCAGGCAACGCAGGTCAACTGCTGTTTGTGTATGAGAAGTCGGTTGGAAACTTTCCTCATGTCAGTACGTTGTAGGTGTCGCCACCGGCGCCAACCTTATGTGAATGCTCTGAAAAGCTAATCACTTGCACATCACAGCATCTTCTTGCTGTCGGTTAAATTTCGCGTCTGTAGTATGTCATCTTCGTGGTGTAGCAATTTTAATGGCCAGTAGCGTAACATTCACAAAATCGCAGTGACGAATGTCTAATTTTGCGTGTATGCCAAATTGAAGCACAAATTTCCAGAGTTGTTAAAAATATGAAATTGCTCACCTTTGACTAAATATTTATTTGCACGATAGTTCTCTTTGACAAAACAACCACTTTCGTATCTCTTTTCACAAGATATTACCCTTCAGCGTTTAAATGAACTTAATTCTCTAACTAATAGCTGTCCTGCAAGAATACAACTGGATCCACTCCGACAACGTGTTTATACTGCAGTATCTCCAGCCACAGTAAAAAGTATTATTACTCCAGAGGCATGGATGCTATATCAGCAAAGAGTAGCATCGCCTACCCACTGTTTATTCTCACTGTCACTTTCTTTCGCCGCCGCAAATACGTTAATTCTGAAGTGCGCATAGTGTGGAGTTCGTTGAACTACAGTCTGTGCCTAAAAACACTGTCAACACAAGTGATGTACACAATCCATCTCAAAATTGGCACATTTCTCATCTCCTAAGTCGGTCTCTGTCATTACACCACGACGGACGATCAGGTATCCAGTCTTCACAACAACTCACATCCTGGACCACAGCCGGCTGTCTACCAGCGCGCTGAGGCGGCAGCCGCACCGTGCTGCAGAAGGTGCACCAGGGCGGTGCAACACGCGACCGTGGTGGCTCTCTGACCTGCGACGTCACGGCTCACTGACGAGGCAGCAAAACTTCTTCATGGACCGCGCTTGTGCCCGGCTGCCGACCGACACCATGAGACACTTTATGACTCTGTAAACCCAACTTGAGAAATACACTCCTGGAAATGGAAAAAAGAACACATTGACACCGGTGTGTCAGACCAACACCGACTCAAAGGAAGGCCTCGGCGCTTGTTCGTGACGTCACGTCAGCTAGGCACGGCGAACGCCAGGTCTGTTGCAGGCATACTCATAATGGTGGTGTCTCTCTCTCTGACACGGGAAAATGTGAAACTCTTGGCGGCAGTTGACCAACACACATTGTTCTGAGAGATTCCTGCAATCAATTAACTGTGCAATTCATTACACTTCTTAACAAATAGTGTACTCCTGAACTTAAATTTCCACCTGTTTTAAGGATTGACATACAAAAACAACTTCATGGTCCAGCAGCAACAGAATTCGTGCTTCTTTACCTTATTTGTAAATCTGAGGAACTTACGTTTGTACTGGGTTGCTTTTACAAGAAACTGTGAACATATTGGTGCTCTTCTTTAGGTATCCTGGTTGACTATGGGGTGAGAAGCACTGAATGTGAATGAAATATCTTGCGATTGTACACGTTGGGGGAGTGGGTGGGGGACAGAAGAAGAGGTAAAAGAGAGATACTTGTTTTATCAAATAATTTTTTTTGTCTCATAAAGTTTCTACTTTCAGTTGCAAGATTTATCTTTTCTAATGTGCATGTTTAAAAAAGTTTAAGCTCAGCAGTATTTTCGACGTATGAAGCTATTTGTTTCCTGTTTAGAATTCCTTTCGTTGAAAACGACTGTAATCTAATGACTGGCAACAGTTGGACATTTACACATGTAAATTAGTTCACATTTCCAGTGACGATGTCAAATGAAAATAAATAAATAAATAAATAAAAGAAACGAGTTCATTGTAAGGGGGTTGGGGTAAGTTTCGATAGCAAAATGGATCAAGTAAATATAGTTACTTGAATGTAAAATTTCCGAAGCTTGCAATCTTCTTATATTGATCTATGTTTGTTTCGACAGGATTCAGTAATACAGAACTATGATCTTCATTTGTAGCTTTACGATAGTAAGAAAATCTTTCATCTAAATGAAACTGCAGAATCCAAAACAATACCAAACATTTTATCCAAAAATAAGAGATTTTTAGTGATAAGCACGCCCAGGCGTTTCTGCCTGCAACAGACCTGGCGTTCGCCGTGCCTAGCTGACGTGACGTCACCAGCAAGCGCCGAGGCCTTCCTTTGAGTCGGTGTTGGTCAGACCCACCATACTTGCTCCGGACACTGCGAGAGGGCTGTACAAGCAATGATCACACGCACGGCACAGCGGACACACCAGGACCCGCGGTGTTGGCCGTCGAATGGCGCTAGCTGCGCAGCATTTGTGCACCGCCGCCGTCAGTGTCAGCCAGTTTGCCGTGGCATACGGAGCTCCATCGCAGTCTTTAACGCTGGTAGCATGCCGCGACAGCGTGGACGTGAACCGTATGTGCAGTTGACGGACTTTGAGCGAGGGCGTATAGTGGGCATGCGGGAGGCCGGGTGGACGTACCGCCGAATTGCTCAACACGTGGGGCGTGAGGTCTCCACAGTACATCGATGTTGTCGCCAGTGGTCGGCGGAAGGTGCACGTGCCCGTCGACCTGGGACCGGACCGCAGCGACGCACGGATGCACGCCAAGACCGTAGGATCCTACGCAGTGCCGTAGGGGACCGCACCGCCACTTCCCAGCAAATTAGGGACACTGTTGCTCCTGGGGTATCGGCGAGGACCATTCGCAACCGTCTCCATGAAGCTGGGCTACGGTCCCGCACACCGTTAGGCCGTCTTCCGCTCACGCCCCAACATCGTGCAGCCCACCTCCAGTGGTGTCGCGACAGGCGTGAATGGAGGGACGAATGACGTGTCGTCTTCAGCGATGAGAGTCGCTTCTGCCTTGGTGCCAATGATGGTCGTATGCGTGTTTGGCGCCGTGCAGGTGAGCGCCACAATCAGGACTGCATACGACCGAGGCACACAGGGCCAACACCCGGCATCATGGTGTGGGGAACGATCTCCTACACTGGCCGTACACCACTGGTGATCTCGAGGGGACACTGAATAGTGCACGGTACATCCAAACCGTCATCGAACCCATCGTTCTACCATTCCTAGACCGGCAAGGGAACTTGCTGTTCCAACAGGACAATGCACGTCCGCATGTATCCCGTGCCACCCAATGTGCTCTAGAAGGTGTAAGTCAACTACCCTGGCCAGCAAGATCTCCGGATCTGTCCCCCATTGAGCATGTTTGGGACTGGATGAAGCGTCGTCTCACGCGGTCTGCACGTCCGGCACGAACGCTGGTCCAACTGAGGCGCCAGGTGGAAATGGCATGGCAAGCCGTTCCACAGGACTACATCCAGCATCTCTACGATCGTCTCCATGGGAGAATAGCAGCCTGCATTGCTGCGAAAGGTGGATATACACTGTACTAGTGCCGACATTGTGCATGCTCTGTTGCCTGTGTCTATGTGCCTGTGTCAATAAAGTTTCCCCTTCCTGGGACAATGAATTCACGGTGTTCTTATTTCAATTTCCAGGAGTGTAATACCACTGCGTCACCGACGTCTCCTGGTGTAAACTGGTCCACTCACGTGCATACGGTACCCGACCGCCGGCCGGAATGGCCGAGCGGTTCGAGGCGCTTCAGTCTGGAACCGCGCTGCTGCTACGGTCGTAGGTTCGAATTCTGCCTCGGGCACGGCTGTGTGTGATTTCCTTAGGTTAGTTAGGTTTAAGTAGTTCTAAGTTCTAGGGGACTGATGACCACAGAAGTTAAGTCCCATAGTGCTCAGAGCCATTTGAACCATTTTTTTGTACCCGACCTCCTGCACACAACGTGGCCCAGGTCGGAAAAATATCCTGCAGAGAACTTAGTCATTTCTCTTATCAGTCGTCTAAATTTTGGGTATCCTTATGTAACACAAAATCTCATACGTTTCGTTCCTCTTTCACTGCAGTTTTCCGACGTTCCATGGATGACTTCCATACAATGCTGCACACCAGATATACATTTTCAGTAATGTCTTCCTCAAACTATGGCCAGAGTTTGACATTAGTAGACTTGCTTTCCTCTTTCCCTGTGCTAATCTGCTTCTTATACACTGACGGGAAAAATTGCAAGTTCAAAAAATAATTAACGTATAGTAACGAAACCTGGATGCTTACAGGAAAATTAAAGAGACCTTTGGAGAAAGGATAGCCACTTGTATGAGTATCAAGAGCACATATGGAAACCCAGTTCTAAGTAAAGAAGGGAAAGCAGAAAGGTGGAAGTAGTATATAGAGGGTCTATACAAGGGCGATGTACTTGACGACAATATTATGGAAATGGAACAGGATGTAGATGAAGATGAAATGGGAGATACGATACTGCGTGAAGAGTTTGACAGAGCACTGAAAGGCCTGAGTCGAAACAATGCCCCGGAAGTAGACAACGTTCCATTAGAACTACTGACAGCCTTGGGAGAGCCAATCCTGACAAAACTCTACCATCTGGTGAGCAAGATGTATGAGACAGGCGAAATTCCCTCAGACTTCAAGAAGATTAATTCTAATCCCAAAGAAAGCAGGTGTTGACAAATGTGAAAATTACCGAACTATCAGTTTAATAAGTCACAGCTGCAAAATACTAACGCAATTCTTTACAGACAAATGGAAAAACTGGTAGAAGCCGACCTCGGGGAAGATCAGTTTGGATTCCGTAGAAATGTTGGAACACGTGAGGCAATACTGACCTTACGACTTATCTTAGAAGGAAGATTAAGGAAAGGCAAACCTACGTTTCTAGCATTTGCAGACTTAGAGAAAGCTTTTGACAATGTTGACTGGAATACTCTCTTTCAAATTCTAAAGGTGGCAGGCATCAAATACAGGGAGCGAAAGGCGATTTACAATTTGTACAGAAACCACATGGCAGTTATAAGAGTCGAGGGGCATGAAAGGGAAGCAGTGGTTGGGAAGGGAGTAAGACAGGGTTGTAGCCTCTCCCCGATGTTATTCAATCTGTATATTGAGCAATCAGTGAAGGAAACAAAAGAAAAATTCGGAGTAAGTATTAAAATCCATGGAGAAGGAACAAAAACTTTGAGGCTCGCAGATGACATTGTAATTCTGTCAGAGACAGCAAAGGACTTGGAAGAGCAGTTGAACGGAATGGATAGTGTCTTGAAAGGAGGATATAAGATGAACATCAACAAAAGCAAAACGAGGATAACGGAATGTAGTCTAATTAAGTCGGGTGATGCTGAGGGAATTAGATTAGGAAATGAGACACTTAAAGTAGTAAAGGAGTTTTGCTATTTGGGGAGCAAAATAACTGATGATGGTCGAAGTAGAGGATATAAAATGTAGACTGGCAATGGCAAGGAAAGCGTTTCTGAAGAAGAGAAATTTGTTAACATCGAGTATTGATTTAAGTGTCAGGAAGTCGTTTCTGAAAGTATTTGTATGGAGTGTAGCCATGTATGGAAGTGAAACATGGACGATAAACAGTTTGGACAAGAAGAGAATAGAAGCTTTCGGAATGTGGTGCTACAGAAGAATGCTGAAGATTAGATGGGTAGACCACAAAACTAATGAGGAGCTATTGAATAGAATTGGGGAGAAGAGGAGCTTGTGGCACAACTTGACCAGAAGAAGGGATCGGTTGGTAGGACATGTTCTGAGGCGTCAAGGGATCACAAATTTAGCATTGGGGGCCAGCGTGGGGGGTAAAAATCGTAGAGGGAGACCAAGAAATAAATACACTAAGCAGATTCAGAAGGATGTAGGTTGCAGTAAGTACTGGGAGATGAAGAACCTTGCACAGGATAGAGCAGCATGGAGAGCTGCATCAAACCAGTCTCAAGACTGAAGACCACAACAACAACAACAATGAAACCTTGGGAATACGTTTTGTCTAGGTAACAATTTAGATGATTAATACTGAAAGCTCACAGGTTAATGTAAGCGCGAGATAAGGTATTGCAAATGTGAAATGCTTGTACATTAATAACCAGTGTAACGCGCAAACGTGCATGCATTGTGTTGTACATGTGCCTGATGTCAGGTTATGGGAAGGAGTTCCATGTCTATTGCACCTTGTTGGTCATTCCAGGGGCGGTTACTGCTTTTTGTGGATGAAGCTGGAGTTGTCGTCCGATGAAGTGCTCGATTGGAGACCGATCTAGCCATCGAGTTGACCAAGGCAACACGTCGACACTCTGTAGAAGATGCTGGGTTACAAAAGCGGTATGCGGGCGAGCATTGTCGTGTTGGAAAACACCCCCTGCAATGCTGTTTATGAATGACAGCACAACAGATCGAATCACCAGACTGATGTACAAATTTGCAGTCAGGGTCTGTGGGACACCCATGAAAGTGCTCCTGCTGTCATATGACATCACAACCGAGACCATAACTCCAGGTGTAGGTCCAGTGTGTCTGGTATGGAGAGTGTGGTTGCAGGCCTTTTACTGGGTTGTTCCTAACCAACACACGGCCATCACTGGCACCAAGGCATAACCAGTTTTCATCAGAAAACACAACAGACCTCTACACTTTCCTTCAGAGAGCTCTCACTTGACACCACTGAAGTCCCAAATGGCAGTTGTTTGGGGTCAGTGGAATGTACGCTACAGGGTGGCTATTCGGAAATGTCCTTAAAGTAACCGATTTGTACCAGTTCCTTGGTCACTGTGGTGCGAACTCCACCTCAAATTGTGCTGCAGACGTAGTACCATATGCCGGAGCCATAAAGCAAACAGGGTGGTCTTCCCTCTTGGCAGGGCCATGTGGTCGTCTGGAGTCCAGTGTTCTTGCGACCGTACATTCTACTGAACACTGCTGCCAGCAATCACGCACAGTGGCTACGTTCTTGCCAAGTCTTTCTGCAATATCGCAGAAGGAACATCGAGCTTCTCGTAGCCCTATTACACGATCTCCTTCATGCTCACTCAGTTTTTGATGATGACGTCTATGTCGTCTTAGGGGATTCTTTACTGACATCTACTCACCACGTCCGATCTCAACGGTAACTAACGCTCACGACCGTTGCAGCGTGTATTTAAAACGCAAAGCTGATTTGCATCTTCATATTGGCGCTACTAGCGCCATTGTTATGGGACTGGCGCGAAATTTGAACAAACATCATCTTTCACATGTAGAAACACGCATACCAACTTCTGTTTGTGTCGCTCAACTCCTCCTTGATGTTGTGATTTTTTTCCGTCAGTATATGTTCCTTGCTCCGTGTATCATTCGTTATGTTGCTTCCATGTTAACAGACTTTCTTAATTTTGTCTAACAAGTTGGGACCCAAATTTTACGTGAAGTTTGTCGTTAATCTCATTTTAGTATAATCTCGATACTTTCGTCACCTTTTGGTCCACTCAAGATGAATATTCTGTACTGAGGAGATAGTTCACTCTTTTCAATAGTCTTCTAAATTACCTTCATTTTTCAGACAGGACAGCAATGCCGTCAGCCAATATTATACTTTGATATTGTTTAACACCACTTATGAACCTAGTTTCTATTTCCTTTATGGATTCTTCAGTATACAGGAAGAACGTCGGAGGAGAATGACTGCATTCCGAGCATTGCTTTTATTGTTCCATTCTTATTGTCCCCTCTTCATTCTTAACATACTGGGCACCATCCATTTTTCTCAATTGTGTATAACCTTTTTCTGTAGATTTCAAACATATTTCACCACATTAAATTGTCGAGCCCTTTCGATGGGTGGGCTAATCCTATGAAAGACCTTCATTTTCTTATGTTTTGCTTACTTTATCACCTGTTAATGTCGGAACTGTCTGGCGCTTTCTCATTTTTAAAGCCAGATCAACGGCCTTCTAACAATCCTTAATTTTATTTTCTGTTCTTTTGTTCATTATTCTGTTCCGCGAGTGAGCTGTCGAGCTGATCCTGCGATAGTTCTCCCATTTATCTTCTTTTAGTATCTTCGGGATTGTGTGGGAAGTGCGAAGGTGTCTGCAGTCTCACACATTTTACACAGTAACTTGAATAATAACTGATGTTATGTCGCCAATAAGGACAGGTCCACTGCCGTTGCGCCTGCCTGTGCGTCGGTTCAGTTTCTGATTCAACATTACGCCGACTTCACAAGCCGCTATACAGAGCACTCAGTGGCAAATTCTTTCAATCGGGTTGGTTGGTTGCATGTTCCATTGATCAATCGCGCAGTACGGTAGCCGTTATGGTGTGGAACGTGTCAGTTGCATAAGAAATATATATATATATATATATATATATATATATATATATATATATATATATATATATAATACAGAGTTAAAGATTAATATTTACATTATTTACCCCATTCCCTTAAATGGCACAAAATGCATATACTATAATTATAGATTTATTTATTCCTATTCAAGAATTCATCTATGGTATAGGAGTTGTCAAGGAGATATGATTTCAATTTATTTTTGAAGCTATTACTGCTGTCTGTCATACACCTTATTTCATCTGGTAATTTGTCGAGAAATTTTATAGCAGCATATTTTACCCCTTTCTGTGGCAAAGATAGGTTGATAAAAGGATAGTGTAAGTGCAGTTAACGTAAGATAATCTCTTACCGGGTACATAAGCGCAACCCAGCGTGTGTTTTACCTCGAAATCTTGATTGAACACATATCCCTTCCCTGGCCCCCTCTTTTCAACTCATGGCTTAGTTTGCCATTACAACTCGTCATATCGCCACAAGCAGATCTACAGTGGTTTGAAGACGGCTTCCAGCCGTCTTTCACCTGAAAATCTCGTTACAATTCCTTTTTATGGACAGAGACATCATCATTATCCCAGAAAATTCTCTTCTCAAAGGGAGAAGGCCAATATGTAGATGAGACTGGGGCAATTTAGCGAGCGAATAAGATGTCTAATTTATCGAGAGGAATAATGTAGCTAATCACTTAATTTAACTCCATACTTGTAGGTGGCGTCACCACCTTGATACTAGTTGTGGTGGCACCGCCAGACACCACACTTGCTAGGTGGTAGCTTTAAATCGGCCGCGGTCCATTAGTACATGTCGGACCCGCGTGTCGCCACTGTGTGATCGCAGACCGAGCGCCACCACATGGCAGGTCTCGAGAGACGGACTAGCACTCGCCCCAGTTGTACGACGACGTTGCTAGCGACTACACTGACGAAGCCTTTCTCTCATTTGCCGAGAGACAGTTAGAATAGCCTTCAGCTAAGTCCATGGCTACGACCTAGCAAGGCGCCATTAACCATTTGTAACGTTGCATGTACCTCAAGATAGAGTCTCACTTGTATCATCCAGAATGCTGTATACCAAAGGACAATATAAAAGTTAAGTGTTCTAGTAGCTACGTTCTTTTCTTTATCACATTCATTACGAATCCTGTTCCAGGCTTAACGCCAGACGGCGTGAGTTGACGCGTGCCCTTTCGGCTACTTCACTGTGGACTGGCTGCCTTAACAGTCCACTACATTGGCGACGAGTCTCAAAAGGGACTTTAGCGTTCGTATTGTATTAATTTGCTTGTGTCATGGCTTCGCCACATTCTCCAGATGTACTGTCCGAATTTTATCGCTTGCAGAATCAGCAGACGCGGGCGTTATTGGATGCCCTTGGACAGCTCGTCCAGGGTCAACGTGCGCTGCAAAACGATGCGGCCGCCGCCGCTTCATCGCTACCACAGCCACACCATGCTGTTGCACCTCAATTTAGGCCCTACGAGGCGGCCAACGAGACATGGCCGGAATGGTCCCGACAATTTGGATTTCATCTCGCCGCCTACAGAATTCAAGGTAATGAGCGGCAGCAGTTTTTGCTTTCGTGTGTAGGTGTGTCCACCTACCATGTCATAGTGAAATTGTTTCCCCGACGCGACGTAGAAACTCTGTCATACGAAGAAATTTTGTCTGCTTTAGATGCCTATTTCAAGGAAACAGTCAATGTCGTTGCACAAAGGTATACGTTCTTTCGTACAAAACGTACGGCCGGTCAGACTAATAGGGAGTGGGTTGCAACATTGCAAGGACTTACTACGGAGTGTGCATTTGAATGTGACTGTGGACTCCCTTATTCAGATACAATGGTACGTGATGCGATTGCACAGAACGTTTCTGATGTTCGTATAAGGGAACAGATTTTGAAACTAGTAAATCCCTCCCTTCAGCAAGTGATCGACATATTGGATAGGCAAGACACACTTGACTTTGCTCAGGAATCATTTGCAACTTCGCCGGCCATGTGTCACATTAACCGGCCCGCCGGGCCCGCTGCACGGAACGCTAACCTGCCCCCGCGCACGTCCGCGCAGCCACGTGTCCCGCGCAAGCAAGCAAATGCAGTGAAATCATGCCCGCGGTGTGCCACTAGACATTCGCGTGAGAATTGCCCGTCACGCCAAGCTATTTGCTTTTTCTGTAATAAGAAAGGGCATGTTCAAAGTGTTTGCCAGAAAAAGCTCAGATCAGACGCTCACAACCATTCCAGGCCCTTTGCTTCGCGCCGGCATCGAACCAAGGACAATCGGGCTCGTGAACCTTCGCCCATGGACATTCATGTAGTTAATTCCACCCCGTCCAGTGTTCCTCTCGCTAACTGTGACTGTGTTCGTCCCACAAAAAGTGTGCGTCGACGTCGACGGAAGTCCCGTCACGTCGCGCGTGATTCTGTTCCAGTGTCTGTTCAAGTTGCACAAAACAGTCGCTCTTGTCGTCAGCAGGACAATAAACTTTTTGTAGATTTGGACTTTGCCGGACAAGTGATACCGTTCCAGCTCGATACCGGAGCTGCAGTTTCATTGCTCAAACACGCCACGTACAAACAACTGGGCACACCTCCGTTGCATGCTGCACATGTTCGGTTAAATAGTTATTCCGGACAAGCTATCCCTGTGTTAGGACAGTGCACTCTTCTTGCTACATACAAGGGACAAACAAAACTTGTGTCTTTTTACGTTCTTCGTTCTTCTTCTGCAGTGAACTTGTTTGGGTTAGATTTATTTCAGTTGTTTAACATGTCTATAGTAAATCAGGTCCTATCAGTGAATCAGACTGTGCCTTCAGCCAGTGTTTCTAGTCTATGTGAAGAATTTGCAGACATTTTTGCACCGGGCCTTGGTTGCGCTAAGAACTATGAAGCACATTTGGAACTAAATGTGAACGCGCAACCGAAATTTTTCAGAGCGCGCAATGTTCCCCACGCATTGCGTGATGAGGTCGCCAGAACATTAAACGATTTAGAATCGCAAGGTGTAATTGAACGTGTGCAGGCTTCTCTCTGGGCATCACCCTTAGTTATTTTGCAAAAACCTTCCGGTAAATTGAGACTTTGCGTGGACTTCAAGGCAACTGTGAATCCACAACTTGTGACTGCTACTTTTCCTTTGCCCCGCCCGGAAGATCTTTTTGACAAACTGTGCCCGGGTAAATACTTTTCGAAGTTGGACCTGGCAGATGCGTACTTGCAACTACCTGTGGACGAAGACTCCCAGCGCGTCTTGGTGGTTACCACGCATCTTGGTTTGTACCGATTCAAACGACTGCCATTCGGGTGCGCATCCGCCCCTGCATTGTTTCAGCAATATTTACAAACTGTTTGTGCGTCGGTCCCTACTGCTGCGAACTATCTGGACGATATTGTGATCTCCGGAAAGACAGCAGCCGAACATTTAGCCAACCTCCGCACATTATTTCAGGTATTGCGGCAAAATGGTCTTCGCTTGAGGAAGGACAAATGTGTGTTTTTTGCTCGTGACTTACCATATTTGGGACATGTAATCAATGCCCAAGGCATACATCCGAGTCCAGAGCACCTCCGTGCCATACAGGACTTGCCTTCGCCACAGAATGTGAAGCAGCTACAGAGTGTGTTGGGAAAAATTACCTATTATCATCGCTTTCTGCGCAATGCCTCTTCCATTTCAGCTCCGCTTCATCGCTTACGCCGTAAAGGTGTTCCGTTTGTCTGGACGATGGAATGCGAACGCGCCTTTCGCCAGTTGAAATCGGCGTTGCTTTCAACTACTTGCCTTACGCTATTCGATCCCCGGAAACCCCTTTTGTTGATGGTAGATGCATCGGATTTCGGGATCGGTGCTGTGCTTGCGCACAAAGATGGATCGCATGATCGCCCTATTGCCTTTGGGTCCAAATTGCTCTCGTCTGCGCAACGCAATTATTCACAGATAGAGAAAGAAGCTTTGGCTCTCGTGTTTGGTGTTACTAAGTTTCACGATTTCTTGTATGGTCGTCCCTTTAACATCATCACAGACCACAAACCTTTGACATCGCTTTTTCATCCGCACAAGCCTGTACCTCCACGTACAGTGCAGAAATTCATTCGCTGGTCTATTTTTCTCTCGCAGTATCGCTACGATATCTTGTATCGGTCCACTGCTAAGCACGGAAACGCTGATGCGTTGTCCCGTTTGCCTGTTGCTGAGGATAAAGCATTCGATTCTTCCGAACTTGCTTGCATGTTCATTGATGCGGAAACCGATGGCGTGGTCGAATCGTTTCCGATTGATTTTCGTCGTGTAGCTACAGCCACAGCTTCTGACCCTATCCTTGCTACTGTTTTGCGTTTTGTTGCTACACAATGGCCCTTGTCGAAGTCACGGATCGAGGATCCGTTGGTTCGCCGATTTTTTGCTCACAAGGAGAGACTTTTTGTACGACGTGGTGTTTTGTTGTTGCGTTCTGATAATGATCAGTCCAGAGTAGTGGTCCCACGTTCGTTACAGTCCTCTGTCTTATGGCTTCTTCACCAAGGACATTGGGGTATAGTGCGAACAAAACAACTTGCTCGTCAGCACTGTACTTGGTTCGGAATCGATGCTGCGATTACGAATATGTGCTCTTCTTGCGTGGCGTGTGCCGAACGACAATCCGCACTGCCGCGGAAATTCTTTGCATGGCCGAAAGCCACTTCCCCTTGGCAACGCTTGCACATAGATTTTGCCGGTCCATTCTGGAATGCTCGATGGTTGGTTGTGGTCGATTCTTTCAGTAATTTTCCTTTTGTTGTCCCGATGTCTTCCACGACGTCATCTGCCACCATCCAAGCGTTATCTGCTATTTTTTGCATTGAAGGTCTTCCACAGACTATTGTTTCCGACAATGGCCCACAATTCATGTCCGCAGAATTTCAGTCATTCTGCAAGGCCAATGGTATTCAACATCTGACATCCGCGCCGTTTTCGCCTCAGTCAAACGGTGCCGCTGAACGATTGGTCCGGACTTTCAGGTCACACATGTTGAAGTTGAAAGAGTCGCATTCTCGGGAGGACGCGTTATTGCTCTTTTTGTCCTCGTATCGCTCTCAGCTCCGCGATGGTCGCTCGCTGGCTGAGTTGCTCCACGGTCGTCCTCATCGAACCTTGATGTCTTTGCTGCATCCGCCGCATCAGGTTCCTGTGCAGCGGCAGACTCCTGCTTTTGCTCCTGGCGACGTCTTCTATCGCAACTATCGAGGTTCACGGCGTTGGCTCGCAGGGCGCATTCTTCGCTGCCTCGGCTGCGCGATGTATTTGGTTTTGGGAGCCTCTGGTGAGGTGCGTCGGCATCTCAATCAGCTGCGCCTCTGTCGTCGCCTGGGTTCTGCCGCTCCCCGTCTGCTTTCAGCGACGGTGCCGTCCAGTCAGCGCCCTGGGGACCCATCTACTGGCTCGCCTCCTCCCCAGGTGTTACCGACGCTGCCTTCCCTAATGCCTCATGGCGACATGCCGCCGCCGCCGCCTGTTCTCCCGCCGGCGCCGCCCGCAGTGGACGCTTCGCTGCGGCCGCCCTGCGCCTCCCTGGATCACGCGCCGCCGATCGCTTCCCGTGACCAGCTGTCCTCCGCCATGGACCTCTTGCCCGCTCCGGCCCAGATGTCGTCATCGCGCGTCGGATACCCCGACGCAATGGAGGTCGACCCTTCGGCCCCTCCTGTCTCATTACGGGCGCATACACCGCATGTTGACGTGCACCCTGGACTAGGTTTTCATGTATTTCCTAGCTCCCCTCGGACCGAATGGCAGGGTGCGGGTGGCACGGCCTCGCCTGTTGTTAGGCTCCCCACCCCATCGCATACGTCAACATGGGGTCCTCCCCACGGCGGGCGGAAGCCTTATCACACGACCGTTCGCCGATTTGCGGGGGAGGAATGTGGTGTCACCGCCAGACACCACACTTGCTAGGTGGTAGCTTTAAATCGGCCGCGGTCCATTCATTACGAATCCTGTTCCAGACTTAACGCCAGACGGCATGAGTTGACGCGTGCCCTTTCGGCTACTTCACTGTGGACTGGCTGCCTTAACAGTCCACTACACTAGTAATGCTCCACATGTTAAGGCAGTAAACATTCAACAGTGAAACCGCTGGCGCCAGTTCAGAGAGTGTAAGATAACCGCCATGTACACTGATTAACAAATTATAATTTTCAAAACAATCATCATAAGCTCTCATGAATAACTGATAAGACATTTGTTTCTTTTATTACAGATGATTAAACAGACAATATGCGCTTTGCAGTCACAATTTATTCATTTATTATTATTGATAATCCTACTACAATACTCATAAACTTTTGAGGCAGCCGACTGAGGCAGGTTGACCGTGGAGGCGCTACCTCTCAATCACAGGGTTCCTCAACGGATTCCCTGCATGAGAGTCAGTCACATTGACCACTCAGCTACAAACATGCACATATGCTGTTTAATGCCAATAAAAATTTTAAAATATTTTACTGGTGGAGTATACCATTTTTTAAAAACCCTTAAATTTGTCAGGCTGCAGCGAGACACTCACCCCCTTGAGGTGCGGCCATTCGTCCCTGTGCAGCGCAATGTCGTGGTAGTTCCGCAGAGACGCCTTCCTTGGGAAGTAGCTGAGCACCGTCACGTTGTGGCCCTTCTCCGCCAGCGCCGACAATAGACGGTCGAACATGACGAAGTGACTGGGGGCCGAGAACCAGAGGGGCGCCAGGATGTTGGCACCTTGCGAGCCCAACCCACCCAGCAGGACGGCGGCGAGCAGCGAAAGGTGGCGCATGGCGAGCTCCCACCTGCAATGAACACAAAACAGTTGCTCTACAGTCCATCGTAATACATAATTCCATGTTTCTCAGAACGAACAGTGAATTTGCGTGTTAGCCACGCCAAGTGAATGGTGTTTGTTGTGCTCCACATTTCAGATTGTTCCAATGGCTCTGAGCACTATGGGACTTAACATCTATGGTCATCAGTCCCCTAGAACTTAGAACTACTTAAACCTAACTAACCTAAGGACATCACACAACACCCAGTCATCACGAGGCAGAGAATCAGATTGTTCCTACGTGATATGGTGACGCTGAAGCATTCACCTTTGACGTGATACTGTAAAAGGGGATATAAAACCAGTTAGGCGCAAAATCCATGCAGTTATTTATATTTACGTCTTTAGGCCTACTTCCGGTATTTTTTTGTCTTTGAGTAAAATTATGCACATCAGACAAAGTCGTTTCGGAAACTTAGTTCCAAAAACTTGAAATAAAATGTACACATTTTTTCTTGTTGATTTCATCGTGGCCCATGGTGCACCACAGTTGTCACTGTGCTGGCTTTAGATAGTGCCACTTTCCCATGCACTGTATACTTTAAGTATGCATGAGGCAGACAGTTTACAAACTTAGACATTTCAGAAATGCTTTCACCCTTGGCCTGAAAACCATGTTCATACCCTTTTGGACATCAGATAAATCGTTCCAGTTCCACATTGCAGCAACAGCACCGTTTTCCATGTCCCCCAATATGCTTCAGTTACTGTCCACTGCTAGTGCTGCCCCCCCCCCCCCCCCCGTCTGGACGTTGACGTTTAACACATGTGGTGGTCTCATTAATGTGACTGGGCCCGCCAGGCTAGCCACGCAGTCCAACGCGCTGCTTCCCGAGCGGGAAGGTGTTCCGGTCCTCAGCACGAATTCGTCCAGCAGATTAGTGTCAAGGTCCAGTGTGCTGACCAGCCTGTGGATGGTTTTCAAGGCGGTTTTCCATCTACCTCAGCGAATGTGGGCTGGTTCCCCTTATTCCACCTCAGTTACACTGTATTGGCGATTTCTGTGCACACTGTTTCCACACGCACATACACCATAATTATTCTACCATGCAAACATTTGGGGTTACACTCATCTGGTACGAGATGTTCCTATGGAGTCCACTTTGGGGCCGAACCGCACAATAACCCTGGGTTCAGTGTGGGGTGGCAGTGGGGTGGGTGGATTCCTGTGGCCTGTTGTGGGGTTGAGAACCAGTGAGGGCTACAGCAGAACAAAGCCTCTCCGTCGTTCCTAGGTTCCCAGTTTAATACATACATACATGCAATGTGTGGTGCATCCAGAACTTATGTTCCAATGAACTCACTAAGAAAGAAATATTGATTAGAATATTTTCATACCAAGTGAGGTGGTGCAGTGGTTAGCACACGCATCTGGGAGGACGACAGTTCAAACCTGTATCCACATCTACGTCTACATTTATACTCCGCAAGCCACCCAACGGTGTGTGGCGGAGAGCACTTTACATGCCACTGTCATTACCGCCCTTTCCTGTTCCAGAACGACTGCTGGAAAGCCTCCGTGCACACTCGAATCTCTCTCATTTTACATTCGGAATCTCCTCAGGAGGTATAAGTAGGGGGAAGCAATTTATTCGATACCTCATCCAGAAACACACCCTCTCGAAACCTGGACAGCAAGCTAAACCGCGATGCAGAGCCACTTGAGTTTGCTGAACATCTCTGCAACGCTATCACACTTACCAAATAACCCTGTGACGAAACGCGCCGCTCTTCTTTGAATCTTCTCTATCTCCTCTGTCAACCCGACCTGGTACGGATCCCACACTGATGAGCAATACTCAAGTATAGGTCGAACGAGTGTTTTGTAAGCCAACTCCTTTGTTGATGGACTACATTTTCTAAGAACTCTCCCAATGAATCTCAACCTGGCACCCGCCTTACCAGCAATTACTTTTATATGCTCATTCCACTTCAAATCGTTCCGTATCCATATTTTACAGAAGTAACTGCTACCAGTGTTTGTTCTGCTATCAAATAATCATACAATAAAGGATCCTTCTTTCTATGTATTCGCAATACACTACATTTGTCTATGTTAAGGGTCAGCTGCCACTCCCTGCACCAAGTGCCTATCCGCTGCATATCTTCCTGATTTAGGCTTTCCATGATTTCTCTAAATCACTTCAGGAAAATGCCAGGATGGTTCTTTTGAAAGGGTATGGCCAACATCCTTCCACAATTCGATGGGATTGAAGACCTCACCGTTTGACCCCTCCCTCCAAATCAACTAACCAACCAATATTTACATAGATTCACTGACTACTTCCCAATGGTCACCACCATTGTTGAGGCATTTGTCATAATGTTACACCATCATTGAATGTCCACATCATAGAAGCCCATCGCCAATGTTTGTAGCCATGAAGCCACTTTAATATGCATCTCAGTGTCGTTGTGGAAAGATTTTCTTGATAGAAAAGGCTCCATGAGATAGAAGAGAGGAAAATCACTTGGAGAAAGGTCTGGACTGTAGGATGGATGGTCCAAGATGTCACATCCCAACTGATTCAATACATTTCATGTGGAGTTGGCTGTATGGGGTCTTGCATTGTCAGGCACAGCCGTAATGTCACTTGTCAACATCCCATGTCTCTTGTTCTGGTTCAACCTCCTCAGATTTTTCAATGTCTGACAATACCGATCAGCATTTACAGTCTCCCATTGCTGTAAAAACTCACACAGGAGGACACCAGGTCGAACTCTGAAGAGAGTGGATGTAATTTTTTGATAGTGTGTGCCTGCTTGAATTTGGTTTTCACAGGTGAACAAGTTTTGTTTCTGGTCTGGCATGTGACACCCATGTTTCATCACCAGTGACAATACAGTTGAGAAGCTCGTCACATCTCTCTGCGTACCACTGTATGAATGTTAGTGCTGTGGTCAAATGTTTAGTTTTATCATCACCTATTTGTTTCCTTGGCACGCATATTGCACACATTTTACATAAACCAAGCCACCAGGAGACAGTTTTGTGCAATTGCGAGCAAGATATCTGGAGGGACACAAATGAATTACAGACATTGGATGTGAGTGGGCATTGATCTAAAACAATGGGGTAAGTTTAAAGTTTGTGCTGGACCACGATTCGAGTCCAGACCTGCTGCTTACAATGTAATGACATGTCATGTCCAAAAGGACATCACATATATATACATCTGGGGGGAACTGAAGAAAGCTCTGAAATTGTCGAGTGCCAGTTCTGCAAATTGCTCACTGCATACTTTCCATTAGTTCTGGTGTCACCAGGGACCGTCAACCACTACAGTCCTAGTCATGAATAGTGGTTCGTCCTTCAACAAATTGCCTGCACCATCATCTGGCCATACTATTGCTTATAATGTCGTGTCCACACATGTGACGCAATTGGAAATGGACTTCGGCTGGAAGTTGGTTCTGAGCATTAAAAATCAGAGAACTGCAGGAATGTTGCAGTTTGTAGGAGAGAATATCAGAGTAGTCATTTTATCCTAGCACTGTGCGTTTGGGATCCCTATCAGGTCGGATTGAGGGAGGACATAGAAGCAATTCAGAGGCGGGCTGCTAGATTTGTTACTGGTAGGTTTGATCATCACGCAAGTGTTACGGAAATGCTTCAGGAACTAAGGTGGGAGTCTCTGGAGGAAAGGAGGTGTTCTTTTCGTGAATCGCTACTGAGGTAATTCAGAGAACCAGCATTTGAGGCTGGCTGCAGTACAGTTTTACTGCCGCCAACTTATATTTCGCGGAAAGACCACAAAGATAAGATAAGAGAGATTACGACTCGTACAGAGGCATATAGGCAGTCATTTTTCGGTCGTTCTGTTTGGGAGTGGAACAGGGAGAGAAGATGCTAGTTGTGGTACGAAGTACCCTCCGCCATGCATCGTATGGTGGATTGTGGAGTATGTATGTAGATGTAGTTACAACTGCTATCACAAGAAAAACTTCACTTCATTATTCCCACACACCTCCTTCCTCTTTATTCCTGCCCATGCACATTCCTGTCTGACAACTAGTGCCATTTCTGGACCCGATAAGAACTTAGTTTCTGGATGAACCTCATATTTGTTCTTAACCCACATCATTTCACAATAAACATCAGTTTCATGCCAATGAAACACTGCTTTTAAAAATCTGCATTTTTCCATCTCCCGAAATGTACGAGGGCAGTTCAATAAGTAATGCAACACATTTTTTTTCTCGGCCAATTTTGGTTGAAAAAACCGGAAATTTCTTGTGGAATATTTTCAAACATTCCCGCTTCGTCTCGTATAGTTTCATTGACTTCCGACAGGTGGCAGCGCTGTACGGAGCTGTTAAAATGGCGTCTGTAACGGATGTGCGTTGCAAACAACGGGCAGTGATCGAGTTTCTTTTGGCGGAAAACCAGGGCATCTCAGATATTCATAGGCGCTTGCAGAATGTCTACGGTGATCTGGCAGTGGACAAAAGCACGGTGAGTCGTTGGGCAAAGCGTGTGTCATCATCGCCGCAAGGTCAAGCAAGACTGTCTGATCTCCCGCGTGCGGGCCGGCCGTGCACAGCTGTGACTCCTGCATTGGCGGAGCGTGCGAACACACTCGTTCGAGATGATCGACGGATCACCATCAAACAACTCAGTGCTCAACTTGACATCTCTGTTGGTAGTGCTGTCACAATTGTTCACCAGTTGGGATATTCAAAGGTTTGTTCCCGCTGGGTCCCTTGTTGTCTAACCGAACACCATAAAGAGCAAAGGAGAACCATCTGTGCGGAATTGCTTGCTCGTCATGTGGCTGAGGGTGACAATTTCTTGTCAAAGATTGTTACAGGCGATGAAACATGGGTTCATCACTTCGAACCTGAAACAAAACGGCAATCAATGGAGTGGCGCCACACCCACTCCCCTACCAAGACAAAGTTTAAAGCCATACCCTCAGCCGGTAAAGTCATGGTTACAGTCTTCTGGGACGCTGAAGGGGTTATTCTGTTCGATGTCCTTCCCCATGGTCAAATGATCAACTCTGAAGTGTATTGTGCTACTCTTCAGAAATTGAAGAAACGACTTCAGCGTGTTCGTAGGCACAAAAATCAGAACGAACTTCTCCTTCTTCATGACAACGCAAGACCTCACACAAGTCTTCGCACCCGAGAGGAGCTCACAAAACTTCAGTGGACTGTTCTTCCTCATGCACCCTACAGCCCCGATCTCGCACCGTCGGATTTCCATATGTTTGGCCCAATGAAGGACGCAATCCGTGGGAGGCACTACGCGGATGATGAAGAAGTTATTGATGCAGTACGACGTTGGCTCCGACATCGACCAGTGGAATGGTACCGTGCAGGCATACAGGCCCTCATTTCAAGGTGGCGTAAGGCCGTAGCATTGAATGGAGATTACGTTGAAAAATAGTGTTGTGTAGCTAAAAGATTGGGGAATAACCTGGTGTATTTCAATGCTGAATAAAACAACCCCTGTTTCAGAAAAAAAAATGTGTTGCATTACTTATTGAACTGCCCTCGTATAAACTATTAAACCCTTGAGGAAAAAATTAATGGGACCTTTTTTGTAGGGAATTTAATGCATTGTAATATTTTACTGGGAAATATTTTTGCTAGATGCTGTGGTTTTTGAGACATTCAAGAGAAACCTAAAGAAGCCACATTTACACACATCCCCATCCCTATGGCCACACACTACTGATCAGGATTTTTAGTATCTTGATCATGATGAAACTACACCAATTTTTCCCCCCTTAGTCAACGTTTTTTGGTCTTCGCTGACAGGGCTATTTACTATGGATACGACATTTTGTTCAAATTGCTCTAAGCACTATGGGACTTAACATCTGAGGTCATCAGTCCCCTAGACTTAGACCTACTTAAACCTAACTAACCTAAGGACATCACACACATACATGCCCGAGGCAGGATTTGAACCTGCGACCATAGCAGCAGCGTGGTTCCAGACTGAAGTGCCTAGAACCGGTCGGCCACAGCGGCTGGCCACATTTTCTTCAATTCCTGTGAGAACTAATCATAAAATACAATCAGATGAAGTTATAGGCCATGTTGTTTAACTTCAGTGATGATGAGATGATAAAATCTTGTACTCTCTCTAGCCATGTATGCTTAACAACTGAAATGCCAACACTATCACATTCAGTAAGAAGGGTGAACCACAAATTACTAAATGCATCTGTAGCTGACAATATGCATAACTTACCCGCCAAGGTGATTCTCATTCTATTCTCCAAGTGATACATCATTCAATACTAGACTAAGACACAAAATACGGAATTACCTTTATTTCATTTCTATCTGTGTACGTCTTGTCACACAGTACACCATATAATGGAAACCATTGCTTTGTTATCATTTAAGAGTGATTTCATTTAGCCATTTAACATGAGTGAGTGACTGAGCCATATGTCGGAGACAATAAGATTTCATATTTATTGAAATGCAACACTCTAGAGCAATTGCAGATAAGATGCCTCCAGCTCTTCTTGTACTTCCACAGTTGTTGCTTGTTTACCTGATGCCAGTTAGCAACACCCATCACAAATTCTTAAATGGACCGTTGAAGAGGTCCTACTCAATACCAAACAATCTGTCTTTTTTGCTGATTTAAGACTTATTTTGTGAATTATTGATGCCGAAGACCTACACTAGTTTGTACCATCATTTCTGCCCCACAATTATGTAAGTTCTTCCTGAAAATGTAGTGATTTTGGGGCAGACAAAAGTGAAGGTACAAACCAAACTATATCTATGGCATGGAATCTTTTTTCTTCTGATTGCTTTTAAAACTTTATCCATTATGATGAAGAAGAGGCATGGTGAAGCACAACTTCCTTGTTGGATTCTTCTCTTTGTTTTCAACCAACCTGGCTCCCAAATTTGAATCTGCATACAGCTCTTAGTTTCAATCCATAATTACCCAACTTGTGTGATGATTGATAATTTCATCAAGAACTTACTGATGCTATAGGCATTTCCATATATGGCTATGCAGTATATGGCCACAGATTTTCTCTATATCCAGAAAAAAGTGTTTTATTTTTCTCCCAGTAAATTTCAAGGAGAATTCTTGAGGAAAAATGAGGTCAGTACTTAATCTTTGAGATCAGAAACTAAGTTGCTCCTATTTACATGTAGATTCAACAGCTTTCTTTATTTTGTCCAGAATGGTGGACTCACACATTTTCAGTCCATGGATGTTACAGTTATATGTCTTCTCTTGGTGTACTAATTCCTGCACTCTTTTAAAATAATAGAATGATGTTTCCTGCTCTAATGGTTAGGAATTGCATTTCCTTTGCATGTATTAGAGCTCTGTACTGCCACTTAGTGATGCAAAATGCCCAGGATAAATGTCTGGGCAAATACCCATAACTCATAAAAGCCTAGGCATTTATGCACTATAAATGCTGAATTGATAAGCAGTACTTACAAAAAATTTTAAACTGAAATTCTGTACTGGAAAAGGTGTTTTGCAACACTGCTTCTGTAGTGGTTTGGTAACAAAGCTGAAAAAGCTGCTTGAGAGTTAGGGAAGTGTTATTAGGAGAAGTAAACTGGACTGTAAACATACATAACTGTACATTTTTAATGAGGTCTACTCTTTGGATAGTACATAATAAAAAAGAAAACAAAACACAAGTTTCAAATTAATTCTTAATTAAAGTATAATTTATATTAAATAGGAAGCCTGTAGGTAGTATTTTTACTTATACTATGCTAGTGTAAAAAAATTAGAGTAAAAAAGTTTATCCATAATTATTTTAATTAGGGATGAGTCATGTGCCGATTCCGATTCCACGAGTCCAAGAATTGCCCCAATTCTCTAGGAATTGACTAGTATCGAAATTCAACAATTCCACCACCTTGGGCATTTATTCTTTATTATTAAATCTTTTTTATGTTAGTCTTCTCATTTTATCTCCACAACAGTGTAGTCATACAAAAGCAGATAAAGAAAGGAGCAGATTAGAAAACTGTAGACTGTCTTAAATGTTGCTACATATGACAATAAAAAACTTTTTGTTTTTTCACTGTAACCAGTTTAGCGTTTAAGAATACCATTATTATCAAAAATGCATGCCACCTGTTTAATACATCTGGTAATAATTTTGCTATCAATAATCATTCTTCAGTAATAATCAGAGATTTGACACAAATTATAAACTGTATTATATCACAAAGTGATGACCTAAGGACAATGTTTATTTTATTTTATTTTATTTTATTTTTTTTATACTGGCTTATCACTACATAGCTGTTCATGTTGTGTTTGTCTGTATGGTGTGCACATGCGAGAGAGAGAGAGAGAGAGAGAGAGAGAGAGAGAGAGAGAGAGAGAAGGGGGGAGGGGGGGAGGGAAGGGGTGGGAGCAAGGGAAGAAGAAGAGTAGAACTGGTACAGCAAGTTGGAATGTTAGTAAAAAAACATGCTTCTCTCTTCTTTCCTTTTATTCTTCGCAATAAAGGCACTGAATGACATACATATGTTTAAATGTAAACATTTACTTACTTTTAATGTATGGAGTATTGTCCCAGCAAACTATACATTCTGGCAGTAAAAACTTTGAAAAAATACTTTTTTTTTAATAAATGCCCAGAGTTTGGGCATTTGCTCGACCCACATCACTACAGATACTGGTGCATGATCTCTCCAAGTGATCTGATCTTTTCTATGTATCCAAACAGGTCAAGATATCTGCTTTTGTACTGTCAGAATCATGTGCTTTAATGTTAAAAGGTGTGCCACCTTCATTACTATTTAACAAAGTATCATTCCCATTATATTTCAATAACAATCACAATTTCTTTGAACTCTTGTAATATTTGGTTCTTATCACGTGTCACCTGAGTTACAAGCATTCTCGAATGTGTAACATGTTTAGGTTAAGGACAACACCATGCCTTATTCAGGAAAAACACTTAATATACTTGAGAATGACTCGTGACTGAGTCAAAACTGGTAGTCAGAAAAAGACTACATCATAATTACCAACAAGAGCATTTAATTTCAAAAAACATACAATGAACAGTTGCAGAAGAAGTATGGAGACAAAAAGCTTTATTCAAATTAGGGAATTACACATGGGCTTTAGATGTATAAATCATTTCCCCAAAATATATTCTCCACACACGAAAACTGCTCACTGATTACAAATGACTGAAAAAAACAGTGACATTAAAGACTGACTGTCAGATTGTAGCAAACATTTTAGAGTGGAAATTTCTGATCTTAGAAAACCAGGTTTTCGATGACACTGCTAAAATCTCTGGCCTCAATACCAGAAAGAATAACTGCAACACAAGGCAGTATGGAAATTTCTGTGGCGCAATCAGCTTCATAATTATCATTTCAACTGGTACTTCGATACATGAGTGACACTTTTGCTCTGAAAGTTAATTTTTGTTTTCTTTGTCACAGACCAAAATTTTAATGCGATATCAGTTCAAATCAAACAATGGAAACTCAAGGTTGGAATATCAACAACATACGGAAAAGATAGGATATCTGCTTACCGTAAAGATGACACATTAAGTTGCAGACAGGAACAATGAAAAGAGACTTACACATTAGCTTTTGGCCAAAGCCTTCATCAGAAAGGGAAAAACACACTATATATATATATATATATATATATATATATATATATATATATATATATATATATATATATATATATATACATATTCATTTACACAAACAAGTTCACCTCATGCACATATCACTAAGCTGCCTGAGATGGTGGCCACGTGTGTCGCGCGCTTTCCTGACAAAAGCTTTGGCCAAAAGCCAATATGTAAATGTCTTTTTGTTGTACTTGTCTGTAAATATGCCATCTTTACGGTAAGTAGCAATCTATCTTTTCCTTATACAGTTAACATTATCAGTCTGTGACATGAAATCTTTAGTTCATGTATCACAGGCCTGAAGAAAATGCAGATCCAACACTTAAGTCATTACACTAACTGAATCAATTCAGATTTTGAGGAACTGAATTAATGGATCATTTCTATGAAAATATATAACTGTTCTACTTTGTGTTAGCTGAGAAACACAGTTTAAAGGAATGAGATGAAGTTACAGGAGAAGAAACTCTGTGCAACTCTGTATAAGCAAGTGATTTAGTGCTACCACAGGAAACCTAAATTTTCATGTTGAGTCAAAGCTGCAGTGGAAATCTAAGACAAAATATTTGCCTCTTATGGGCAACACGCAAATTTTTTAACAATGTAAGTACTGTTAACATGTCAGCAACCTTTCTCTTATTTTAACGGAATCTATGGAGGCTGTCCAGTATCACTGCTGGCCTTGCACACCTTGATGAAACCAAAAATCTGTACCCAAATTTTTCTTCTGAGGCCAGTGATATTTCTTCACTGTGATGCTGTGTAGCTGGGATGCACCTGCAGCAAACTGGAACTCTGAGTCAGTGAGATGTGCTGGAGTAACATGACTTGTGGCTCACTGTCCACAAGAGTCAGCTGGATACAATTCCCATCTGATATACAGTCTTACTGTTTTGAATATAATCATCACACCATATACTTCACTAAAAACTACAGAAATACCCTGTCCATAAAAAATTTGGAACTTATCTCTAGTTATATGTAGTTCTACCAATTTGCAGATGATGCTAGCAATTTCTCATGGCATGGAATCCATAAGACGTGAAGTGCTGCACCCAACATGTACATGTTACTCACACCAATTCAAGCATGGTCTAAGGTAAACCCACCCTTTTCAAGAGCATCTTAGTGTGGCTCAATTTGTGTAATGTAGCTTGATGGGAAAATATAACCATCCACTAGGGCTTTATCAAACATTTATTACTTGCAATCAACATGCATTGGCATGTACTATGACTGCTTCCCTTATAAGCACTCTTACTGGTGTTTCTGAACCTATAGTGTTCACTGTCTGGGTGCTATAGCATGAGGTTAACAGAAAGATTTGTGTTACACCGCTGCTTCTGTATCACACACCAAGGAGAAGAAGATCCTCAATGTTGTGGATGCACACATGTTAATATGGTGTTGTCCACACATTGTTGCTTATGGCAGTTAATTTTGATGATTGCAATTTTTGCATAAATTATATTCAAACATCTCATCCTTGACATGGTACCTGTGAGAAGGCCTCTGCCTGAAATATGCTAAAGATGGAATGCCCCACATGAGTCTTGCCTCTTAAGCAATCAGTGTACCAGGCAGGAAAGCCTCAAGCCCATATACAAATAAAAGTATTTCAGTTACTGAGGTAACAGGAATATGCAGCCTCCAATTATGCAACACCAATATTGCAGTCAAGTTTGACACCGAACTGTTTTAAATAGGAAGGAAAGCTTCAGATGAGCATCCTGCTGAGGTTATTAGAAAAATGAACAAGCTGGTATAAGGTAAGAATGAAACACACACAGAATGGGTTGTGTCCTCACAAAGGAATCATTCCACTATTAACCGTAATGTGTTTATGGAAACTACATAAAATCTAATCCTTGTTCACCAGAGTGAGTTTTGGACCTCATTGTTGCTGACCACTGCACCAGCTTGCTCGCTCCAAAATATTTCATTCATCTAAGTGACATAGTGTTATTCAAGTGTCAAACTGGAAGAGTTCTCCTCTTGGCCATATTCACTATCATTTCTTCTGCATACCAGTCACAGAAATCTACATGAATACTCACAGACAGCATTCATCCACAAAACCACTGTGACAGATTGGTGGTTTCTGTCCACTTCAGGATGTTAGAATTGTTGCATTTTTGCTTTTCCAGGACAGCCGTCATGGAACTGATCCATTACGTAAAACCAGCTCATGCCCTCAACACAAACTGGGTTCTTATACTTTCTAAGAACAACAAAATATCTAGTGTCTATGTGGGTAAAATGGGTGCAGTGCATCATTATTTTATATTATACTGAAGTTATGTTGGCAACACTTACAAGTTGCGAGAAATTTTTTGCTTTGTTTTTACAACTAAAAGAATAAACAAAACAACTTCAAATCATTGTTTACAGTTAACCTGCAAGAACTGAAGATTAAAATTCAGGTATGTACACATTACATATGTCTATTTTAAGTTTATATTAGTTTAGAGATACAATTTTTTAAAATTTTTTATAATGTTTATGATTTAAAAACATGGAGTAAAATGGGTATAGTGTGTGTTTAACCAAAAACTAACCTCACTTTTTCTTTCAGACCATGCAAGACGAAACCTCTTATATACGAGGGTGGTGTGAAAAGTTCTCTGTTACATCACTGACTTCTTTTATTTTTCAATGTAGTCTCCTTGTAGATTAATGCACTTGATCCAAAGGTGTTCCAGTGCCTAATCCCATCTCAAAAATTAGTTTCCTCCAGACCTGCAAAATAGTTGTCAACTCCAGCTATCAATTCTTCGTTTGAAGTGAATCTTCGTCCACCCCGAAAAATTTACAGTTTTGGGAAGAGATGGAAGTCTGATGGAGCCATATCAGGTGAATAAGGTGGGTGTGGCAACAATTCATACCTTAGTCCGTGTAATTTTGCCGTGGCGACGGCAAGTGTGCGGGCGCGCATCAAGAGTTGTGGCACCCAATTTCTAATTCTTCAGTGAAAATGTGATATACCCTTTCAGATGACATCTGCCAACTGAGAGCAATTTCACGCACTTTCAATCAGTGATACTCCATGACTATTTTGCGCACTTTTGTAGTGATTTCTGGAGTAGTGACACATCCTGGCGTACCACTGTGCGGATTATCATCTAAGCACTCCTTACCAAATTTAAATGCATTTGTCCACTTGGCAACAGTTGAATATGAAGGAGCAGATCCCCCAGTGTATTCTGGAAATCGGCATGGATGCCCATTGCTTTCATACCTTTCTTTATGAAGCACTTAATCGCCGCTCGAATCTCGATTTCTTCCATCTTCACAAATCACTACGTGGGAACAACAGCCTACTCACTGCCACAGCTCTATTCCAAGAGCACTGACATGGCACGTGTTTACAGGCAACATTCCAATGAATATCTTGTGAACAACTCATTGCACTAGCGCTGATTTCTCGTGATGATTCGACGAACTTTTCAAACCACCCTTGTATGATGCAGATGCAATAGCACAAGCTACAGATGAAGATAGAAATGGGAGTACAGTTTCTGCTGCAGTAAAAAAAAAAAAAACACAAAATGCCTTATGAAACATTAAGGCATTGGTGTAAAAATCTTCCTAAGTTCAAGGATCTAGGAAAACAAGTCCTATCAAAACAAGAAGAAAAGTATATAGAAGAGATTATATATATATATATATATATATATATATATATATATATATATATATATATATATATATAAATATATATATATATATATGCGGGTATCCATCAGACAGAAAAGATTTACAATTTATGGTGCATAGGTGCATACATTCTGTGGGTAGGAGGACATCATTTAAGAATGATATGTTAGGCTCTGATTTTATAGTAACTTTTGAAAAGAAAAAGAAAATTTAAAAAAAAAAAAAAAAAAAAAAGACAAGGGGAACTCTGAAGGTGAAAACATGAACTAGTGACAACTGTCTACGTTTGTAGCAGACGATTTTTTTTTATTATTATTATACGAGAAAATTCTAAAGCACAACATTTCAGCAAACCGCACAGAAAGGATTTTCAACCTTGTTGGAACTGGCCTAGGCATGCAACCTACCGAAAGTAAGGTGTTTGTCCCTCCAAGTGCAAGAGTAACCTATTCAACATCAGGAAGTGCTGGGAGACTTCAATATAATGTTCTGTTCGTAGGTAGTGCATTCGGTGAATTCTTTCCCTCTTGTGTTGTTTTTAAAGGACTAGGGGATTTGCAGAACACATGGGTACAAGGAGGACCAAATGGTGCACTATGTGGTGTTACTGACTCAGGCTAGGTGTGGGACTACATTTTTAAGAAATGGCTCATTGTTTTTGTCAGCCAGGTAAAAAAAGCTTGAAAAACCAGTTCTCATACTCATTGATGGCCATGGGAGTCATTTCACTTATAATGTAACCCATACACCCAGGGAAATGAAATTATTATTTTATGTTTTCCACCATATCCCTCTCATTCACTTCAGCCTTTGTATGTCGCTGTATGTAGACCAATGAAGGGTGCATCGAGAGATATTTTAAAGACATGATATTGTGAGTCATGTCTCAAAAATGTAGACAAAACTATTTTTTCAAGCTTTTTGAACAAACTTGTAATAAGCTCATTAACCTGAGCACAATCATTGGTGGTTTTAAAGGCTCTGGTATCTTTCCTGTAGATACATCTGTTCTGTAAAAAAGGATTGTTTCAGTCCAACAAGATATGCCTATAACTAGCAAAGTACAGCCCAGATGAATATCACCACGTGATATTACTAATCCAAGTTCTGGAGTAGGCCTAGGTGAAATTATTCCTTCACCAATGGAGAAACTAAGACAAGCTGTTTTGGATACAATATCACCAAAACTGTCTTCAGATGTTAAAACTACATTGATGAGTTCTAGGGGATAGAGAAGAAGAGTTCAAGGAAGTTGTGGCAAAGTCCTGACCAAACAAGAGGTTGAACAAAGATTAAAAGGAGAAGAAGAGGAGGAGGAAAGAAAGAAAACCAATGGTCCCTTAAGTCTACATTTTTGGGCAAAAAAAAAAAACAAACAAGAGATGACTGATCTTGTTTAAATGAAGAAAAGAACTTCTAAAGATGCCAAGAAACTGTTTGAACACAAGGAATCGAAGCTGAAGATGATGGGCCTAACCTTTCCAGCTCAGTGAGCTGAAAGCAGGGTCATGTGTATGTATCCATTACCAGTTTTAATGTGGTAAAATAGTAAATTACAGAGGACAAACAACTACTCAGAACCTTCATAATAAAAAAAACGTTACTCCATTAAATCTTTCACTAAATGCAAAGGAGAAGCTGAACGTTACATTTTGCCACACAAAGATGACATTGAATGGGTTAATGTGGGTCAAATTGCTGTCATATTTCCTATTTCTGATTACACTGGAAGATTTTTCAAGTTTGTGTGAAGTGTTTCTGTGAGAATGACTCTGATTAGAAATCAGCTCATGTTTATATTTGCATAATTTGCAGTATAATATTTTTTAATAATTTTCAATAGTATCAATAGTATGTCCTAATGTATATTTATTTCTTGTTATACCTACACTATGTGATCAAAAGTATCCAGAAACCCCCAAAAGCATACGCTTTTAATATTAGGTGCGTTGCGCTGTCACCTACTGCCAGGTATTCCACAACAACAACCTCAGTAGTCATTAGACATCGTGAGAGAGCACAATGTGACACTCTGTGGAAATCACAGACTTCAAACGTGGTCAGGTGATTGGGTGTCACTTGTGTCATATGTCTGTATGTGAGATTCCCACACTCCTAAACATCCCTAGGTCCACTGTTTCCAATGAGATAATGAAGTGAAAATGTGAAGGGACAGGTACAGCACAAAAGCGTACAGGCCAACCTCATCTGCTGACTGACAGATACTGCCGACAGTTGAAGAAGGTTGTAATGTGTAATAGGTAGACATCTATCCAGACCATCTCACAGGAATTCCAAACTGCATCAGGATCCATTGCAAGTACTATGACAGTTAGGTGGGAAGTGGGAAAACTTGGATTTCACGGTCGAGCTTCTGCTCATAAGGCACAAATCATGCCGGTAAATGCCAATCAACGCCTCACTTGGTGTAAGGAGTGTAAACAGTGGATGACTGAACAGTGGAAAAATATTGTGTGGAGTGACAAATCACGGTACACATTGTGGCAATCTGATAGCAGTGTGTGGGAATGGCGAATGCCCAGTGAACGTCATCTGCCGGCGTGTGTAGTGCCAACAGTAAAATTCAGAGGTGGTAGTGTTATGGTGTGGTCGAGTTTTCCATGGAGGGGGCCTGCACCTCTTGTTTTGCATGGCACTATCACAGTACAGGCCTACATTGATGTTTTAAGCACCTTCTTGCTACCCACTATTGAAGAGCAATTTGGGGATGGCGACTGCATCTTTCGACATGGTCGAGACCTGTTCATAATGCACGGCCTGTGGCGGAGTGGTTACACGACAATAACATCCCTGTAATTGACTGGCCTGCCCAGAGTCCTGAACTGAATCCTATAGAACACCTTTAGGATGTTTTGGAATGCCGAACCTGATTGAATGTATGCCTGTGAGAGTGGAAGCTGTCATCAAGGCTAAGGGTGGGCCAACACCATATTGAATTGTAGCACTACCTATGGAGGGCGCCATGAACTTGTAAGTCAATTTGAGCCAGGTGTGCGGATACTTTCAATCACATAGTGTGCCTTACACATATAGTGAGGTCGAATAGGCATAGCACTTGTTAAAAGTAAGTTTTACTATTGAAAAGAGATACTATACCCATTTGCCCCATCCACGGGGTAAAACAGGTATAAAATAAAAATGGTAGCCATCTAATTACTAAATGGTTAATTAACCAGTAACATACATGCCACTATTCTGAAAGGTCATACTGGTAAGTGGAACCATTTTAAAAAACGTTCAAAGGACTTTACTACAAGATGACAAAGTTAAAAATGGGTTATTTTTATACCTGTTTTACCCCCAACAGGCCCTATAGAAACACTGAATATACAGTGTACACTGATATACTGAGTTCAGTTCTAGTGTATTATAAGTATAGAAATACCACTGCCCCAACTCAAGAAGAAAGCCAAAAGGAGTTTTCAAGCTACTTAAAATTTTGACTTTTTTGTCTACATATTTTGGCAGGCACCTGACCTGTTTACTAACAACCATATTCATAATTATGAAATAAGTGAGCATAGTTTCCACACAGATATGCTTGATACAGCTTTCTATAAGAAAGCACACAATATCAACCAAAACTTTTATACTACAGTTTCTCCAGCTCTGAATATAAGGATAATCATCCTCAAGCAAAACATATTCGCCATGAAATGTTACATCTTTTCTCAGTGGAACATGCCTCCCACTATTAAATGTGTTTATTGCTTGCTAACACGATTTACAGCATTTTCATGATCACATTCCATTTTTTCTGAGTTCAGTGTGCTGTTATTCATGGTACAGTCATGGGATGCTGACAACAGCAGGCACTAAGAAATAATGCCAACAAACACATCTGACTTAGGATAACAGAGCATTTCTAGCAGCAATGTATTGTAAAGATGATGCAGTATGATTATTTACAACAATATTCTGTTTTTTAAGAACAGGTCATGCTCTTAATAAACTGTTTCTTTAGATATTTTGGCCTGTTTCTGAAGTACTGGATAGATAAGATATTGAGAGTGGTGTTACAGAGTAAGGTATTTCAGACTTTTCACGGGTATAGCTTACATCAGAAAACCCATTTTTGAGATCACATGAATGTTAGAGGGATACAGAATCCTTTGTGAAATTCACATCAAAAATATGAGAAACCAATTAAAGGGAATGGAGTGGTTTCATTTACAAGACAACTGCTGGGAGTTTTGCATGTAGTGTGTGGAAAGATTGATAACTAAAATGTCTCTGTGATCATATCATTTAGTGTACAGTTGTCTACACACTTCATACAAGAACAATACACAGGGGACTGAAGTATGTTTGTAGACTCTACACTTAATAGGGCTTCTTGAAATGTAGTAAATATGCATTCAGTGGGTACCAAGGGTCTATCTTCAACCACAGGCCTATTCAGGTTTTTCAGAATTTCCGTGACGCTCTCCTGTAAGTCAAACAAATCTGTGACCTTTCATGCAGCCCTTCTTTGAATACATTTCAGTGATCTGATAGGGATTCCAGACACATGAGCAATACTCTAAGATGGGATACACCAGTGATTTTTTAAGCACCTGATTGTATTTTCCCAGTATCCTATGAGTTAAGTGAAGCCTGCCATGTGCCTTACCTACTACTGAGCCTAAGTATTCATTCCATTTCATGCCCCTCCAAGTTATTACACCTAGGAATTGATATGAGTCAATTGATTCCAACAGTGACTCGTTGATGTTGCATTCACAGGAAATTACTTTCCTGCATTTTGTGAAAAACACAATTTTACATTTCTGTAGATTTAAAGCCAGGTGCCAATCTTTGCACCTCTCTGAAGTCTTACCAAAATGTGACTGGACATTTGTGCAGCTTTTTCCATGTGCTACTTGATTATAGACATGTTAATGGAGCATGTTCTTACATACCTGAATTTGTTTTCAAGAAAGAAAAAGTGCACCTGTGATGACAGTAATTTCCAAGTCAGTCTACCACACAGATAATTCATTAATAAAAGCCCAACACTTTATATGTACTTTTCCCAGCCTCCATACTGAGCTGCTTTTGCTATGGAGAGATAAAGCCATAATTAACAGTAGACATTCCTCATTTTTCAAGTTGTTCTTTCACATAATATACTGTACTTTTTTTACATTCATAGTCTTTCATCACATAATGACATGTGAAGCTTGGCACTTGCACCTGATAAGTTTGTCGGATATTTGTTATATACACACTACTTTTTTTAAAATTTCAATGCCATCTGAAGAGGGGAGAACGTCATATTTATATGCTTCCAAAGCTGAAAATTGTTTTGCAGTAAATATTTCATGAAAGTAACTGGCTGAAGGATATTTCTCCATAAATCAAATGCCTGTTTTATGTATTTGATAAAGCTGTAATATTCACATTGGAGCAAGAAACCTTGCATCTCCTTGGGTGTCATACACTGAAATGAAATATCTAATTATAAAATAAAATGACCGTGTAAAGAATATTTTCTATATTGCTGAAAGATATAAGAACAATAAGAAAAGGTGTCTTTTTTGATGGGATTTAACAGCCCATAATTACAGAGCAATTACAAGTGAAAGAAAAGTACAAGAAGAAATTGAAAATAAATTACAGCTTCTCTCTTTCATACGTGAGGACCTTCTTGTCCAGAACTGTAGTGACCTGAGGGACATGAACGGTACTGCACTCATCTGAGAGCAAACATCAGTTATACAAATGATGAAATTTAAAAGAGAAAGGCTTACTTGATTTTTGATATGAAGTCCATCATCCCTCATTGCCCAACACTTTGTTGGTTCTTTGAGATGTAGAAGATGAGGGAATTAAAAATATGTTGACTTTGCCTCATGTTCTCCCACATGACAAAAACATAATTGCCAAGAGTCTTTTGAGTGTGTTCCTGACACATTATCCGGGCCTGAAGTATCAAAGCTCAAATGGGCTTGAAAGTATTTAAGTCTGAACACTTTGTGGTTCATTACAACACCAGTACTTTCCATTGACTATTCAGTTTTTGGATGTTTCTGATTTGTTCATGCTGTTATTATTGGGCGTAAAGGTGTGCACCTCCTCTGCTCGATAAAGAGATTAACTGGTTGGAACCATAACTTCTTCTAAATGTGAGTGCATTCATCCATGTCCTTAAATGAAACTTCACCCAATTCCGCCACTCCTGCTTTGATCTTTCACTTTTTGGCTGGCTCAGCAATGCCATTTGGAGAATTGTGCATGTTCTTTGGTTCTGACAAAGATAATCTGTCACTCTTGCCTGAACAAAGAGACTTTGCTACACCATAGCATCAAATCTCCAAAGTCCTTGCCAGCTGGGAGATATTAAAGGCCAAACACTATTGATGCTTTTTAATGGTGAGCTGTAATTTCCTCTGTACTTGAAGGCTTATGATGATGGAGACTGCCATACCGTAATCACACTTACTGGGAACTGAAGCCACTTCTGTACTGAGATGAATGGATTTTACACAATGGCACATAAAATGTCTCGATATTTGTCTCTTGTATTTGATTTACACTTTTCTACTTTTTTTGTGAGTATGAAGATCTACATCTACATCTATACTCCGCGAGCCACCTTACGGTGTGTGGCGGAGGGTACTTATTGTACCACTATCTGATCCCCCCTTTCCTGTTCCATTCACGAATTGTGCGTGGGAAGAACGACTGCTTGTAAGTCTCCGTATTTGCTCTAATTTCTCGGATCTTTTCGTTGTGATCATTACGCGAGATATATGTGGGCGGTAGTAATATGTTGCCCATCTCTTCCCGGAATGTGCTCTCTCGTAATTTCGATAATAAACCTCTCCGTATTGCGTAACGCCTTTCTTGAAGTGTCCGCCACTGGAGCTTGTTCAGCATCTCCGTAACGCTCTCGCGCTGACTAAATGTCCCCATGACGAATCGCGCTGCTTTTCGCTGGATCATGTCTATCTCTTCTATTAATCCAACCTGGTAAGGGTCCCATACTGATGAGCAATACTCAAGAATCGGACGAACAAGCGTTTTGTAAGCTACTTCTTTCGTCGATGAGTCACATTTTCTTAGAATTCTTCCTATGAATCTCAACCTGGCGCCTGCTTTTCCCACTATTTGTTTTATGTGATCATTCCACTTCAGATCGCTCCGGATAGTAACTCCTAAGTATTTTACGGTCGTTACCGCTTCCAATGATTTACCACCTATGGCATAATCGTACTGGAATGGATTTCTGCCCCTATGTATGCGCATTATATTACATTTATCTACGTTTAGGGAAAGCTGCCAGCTGTCGCACCATTCATTAATCCTCTGCAGGTCTTCCTGGAGTACGTACGAGTCTTCTGATGTTGCTACTTTCTTGTAGACAACCGTGTCATCTGCAAATAGCCTCACGGAGCTACCGATGTTGTCAACTAAGTCATTTATGTATATTGTAAACAATAAAGGTCCTATCACGCTTCCTTGCGGTACTCCCGAAATTACCTCTACATCTGCAGATTTTGAACCGTTAAGAATGACATGTTGTGTTCTTTCTTCTAGGAAATCCTGAATCCAATCACAAACCTGGTCCGATATTCCGTAAGCTCGTATTTTTTTCACTAAACGTAAGTGCGGAACCGTATCAAATGCCTTCCTGAAGTCCAGGAATACGGCATCAATCTGCTCGCCAGTGTCTACGGCACTGTGAATTTCTTGGGCAAATAGGGCGAGCTGAGTTTCACATGATCTCTGTTTGCGGAATCCATGTTGGTTATGATGAAGGAGATTTGCATTATCTAAGAACGTCATAATACGAGAACACAAAACATGTTCCATTATTCTACAACAGATTGACGTAAGCGAAATAGGCCTATAATTATTCGCATCTGATTTATGACCCTTCTTGAAAATGGGAACGACCTGCGCTTTCTTCCAGTCGCTAGGTACTTTACGTTCTTCCAGAGATCTACGATAAATTGCTGATAGAAAGGGGGCAAGTTCTTTAGCATAATCACTGTAGAATCTTAAGGGTATCTCGTCTGGTCCGGATGCTTTTCCGCTACTAAGTGATAGCAGTTGTTTTTCAATTCCGATATCGTTTATTTCAATATTTTCCATTTTGGCGTCCGTGCGACGGCTGAAGTCAGGGACTCTTAAACCTATGATGAAGCTTCCTTTGTTTCCGTAGTACCTTTCGTACATGATTGTTATACCACGGTGGATCTTTCCCCTCGCTTTGGACCTTAGTCGGTACGAACTTATCTAAGGCGTACTGGACGATGTTTCTGAATTTTTTCCATTTTTGTTCCACATCCTCTTCCTCAGAAATGAACGTTTGATGGTGGTCACTCAGATATTCTGCGATTTGTGCCCTATCACTCTTGTTAAGCAAATATATTTTCCTTCCTTTCTTGGCATTTCTTATTACACTTGTAGTCATTGATGCAACCACTGACTTATGATCACTGATACCCTCTTCTACATTCACGGAGTCGAAAAGTTCCGGTCTATTTGTTGCTAAGAGGTCTAAAACGTTAGCTTCACGAGTTGGTTCTCTAACTATCTGCTCGAAGTAATTCTCGGACAAGGCAGTCAGGATAATGTCACAAGAGTCTCTGTCCCTGGCTCCAGTTCTGATTGTGTGACTATCCCATTCTATACCTGGTAGATTGAAGTCTCCCCCTATTACAATAGTATGATCACGAAACTTCTTCACGACGTTCTGCAGGTTCTCTCTGAGGCGCTCAACTACTACGGTTGCTGATGCAGGTGGTCTATAGAAGCATCCATCATATCTGACCCACCTTTGATACTTTACTTAACCCAGATTATTTCACATTCGCATTCGCTAATAACTTCACTGGATATTATTGAATTCTTTACTGCTATAAATACTCCTCCACCATTGGCGTTTATCCTATCCTTGCGGTATATATTCCATTCTGTGTCTAGGATTTCGTTACTGTTCACTTCCGGTTTTAACCAACTTTCCGTTCCTAATACTATATGCGCACTATTTCCTTCAATAAGAGATACTATTTCAGGAACCTTGCCATGGATACTCCTGCAGTTTACCAATATTACGTTAACTTTTCCTGTTTTTGGTCTCTGAGGACGGACGTTCTTTATCAACGATGATAATGTTCTCTCTGGTAAGCCGTCAGGTATTTTATCGTTTCGCCCAAGGGGGGGTCCCTCTAACCTAAAAAACCCCCGTGTGCACGCCACACGTACTCTGCTACCCTAGTAGCTGCTTCCGGTGTGTAGTGCATGCCTGACCTGTCTAGGGGGGCCCTACAGTTCTCCACCCAATAACGGAGGTCGATGAATTTGCAACCATTATAGTCGCAGAGTCGTCTGAGCCTCTGGTTTAGACCCTCCACACGGCTCCAAACCAGAGGACCGCGATCGACTCTGGGCACTATGCTGCAGATATTAAGCTCAGCTTGCACTCCGCGTGCGATGCTGGTTGTCTTCACCAAATCAGCCAGCCGCCGGAAGGAACCAAGGATGGCCTCAGAATCCAAGCGGCAGGCGTCATTCGTTCCGACATGTGCTACTATCTGCAGCCGGTCACACCCAGTGCGTTCAATAGCTGCCGGAAGGGCCTCCTCCACATTACGGACGAGGCCCCCCGGCAAGCACACCGAGTGCACACTGGCATTCTTCCCCGACCTACCCGCTATTTTCCTGAGGGGCTCCATAACCCGCCTAACGTTGGAGCTCCCTATAACTAATAGGCCCGCCCTCTGTGACTGTCGGGACCTTGCCGGAGAATCGGCCACTGGCCCAACAGGCGAGGCATCCTGTGGTGGCTCGGAAACGATGTCATCACCACTAGGAAGCACCCCGTACTTGTTGGAAAGGGGTAAGACAGCTGCCACGCGGCCAGATCCCACCTTCGCCTTTCGGCCAGGCTCGCGCGAGCCCACCACTGTCCGCCATTCACCCTGGAGTGATGGCTGACCGGTAAGATGCTCACTGCCGGAAGACGCAGCGACATCAGGGGTTCCATGTGATTCCAAGGCCACCGAAGTAGGCATAAGTCTCACCACAGTTGCCCCAACGCCACTACGAGCCGACGCCTGCGCCTCGAGCTCGATGAGCCTAACAGACAGAGCCTCCACCTGCCCCCGAAGAGTGGCCAATTCTCCTTGCGTCCGCTCACAACAACCACAGTCCCTACACATGACTATGTTTACCCTACTCTATACGGTGACAAATTCCCAAGATAATCTTCTGATGAGCTACTCTGATAATCAAGAAACACTCACTGAAATACGAGACGCGAAAACTACGCTAGGTTTTCCCAGAAAAACTATTTAAAAGCTAAGCGCAGCAAATAAGTACAAAATAAATTTCTCTCCTAACGATCAAGAACTGTTAGTTTCTATGCAGAGCAGATAAACACAAATAGAATCCCTTCCTTAGTGGAAGGTCGTAAACAAAATGCAAAATAAACGCTTTATACAAACAGTACTCACTGCTGCTGGTGCTCTCGCTCTGGCTGTCACAAGACAAAGATGCTCTTTGTCTTCCTGTTGTTATCTTCTTGTTGTTGTAGATGCCTCAGATACACATGTAACTTACACAATACAAGCAGTTGGGTGATCATGTGTGCAAACAATGCATCCTTAGTTACCTCTTGCAAGGAATGATAAGATAAGCACTACCTCCTACAACTAAATTCCTCATCTTTATGTAGCTGCTGTCAAAAGTCACACAAAGTTCTTGAAAAATGTTGTATTGACTCACAGTACCTGATGCCAGTTGTAACAGAAACTTTTTTAGTTTTACAGTTGAAGATAGTCAAATTTGTGGAGAACAGTAATAAATGTTTAACAAAAAAGTGATCTAGACTGTTTTGTTTATAAAATAAACAAATATGTAGCTATTTCCCCACAACAAAATCGCTTATGGGTATGAGATGCGAAGTGTCAATGCACCAGACTTGTTTACATATTTTTTTATTGTGTAAATTGAGAAGCAGTGAGTTCAGATTGTTATTACTTTATTCTTGCTTAATTCTCTTCCTTTCTCAGAGAATAGTGCTATGCTGGAATTACTCAGGAGTGAAATTTATTTCCAGATGGTGGAATACAGCACTCAGATGCATGTTACAATAAGCACCAAGAGACCTAAAGAAATGACATACAAATCTCTTAACATAATGACAGCACATTGTTTAATGTATGCTAGATAAAATACGGATATACTGAACATGAGATGTTATGGTGCATGTACACAGTACTAGAAACTACCACCTGCTGGATCTGCTTTCTTCTAGCCTTACTTTGGTACATAAAAATAACAAGTATGCTGGACAAAAAAATGGTCATCCCCATGAGACACCATGCCAACACTGTGTAAAACTGCACACGGCATTGATAATGGCTGCTGTTTGGTAAGGAACAGAATTAACAAATTTCTTCATCCAGAATGAGATTTTCACTCTGCAGTGCTGATATGAAACTTACTGGCAGATTAAAACTGTGTGCCGGCCCGAGACTTGAACTCGGGACCTTGCCTTTTGCGGGCAAGTGCTCTACCATCTGAGCTACCCAAGCATGACACTTAACCCATCCTCACAGCTCCAGTTCCACCAGTACCTCATCTCCTACCTTCCAAACTACACAGAAGCTCTTCTGTGAACCTTGCAGAACTAGCACAGTTCGAGTCTTGGTCTGGCACACAATTTTAATCTGCCAGGAAGTTTCAAATTTCTTCATGTATGCCACATACAATGGATAGCTGCAGTCTTCATTCCAAAGACTGGTCTGATGCAGCTCTCCGCACTACTCTACACAGTGAGTGGCCTCTTGATCTCTCTAAATAACTATTGCAACCTACATCCTTTTGAACCTGCTTACGGTATTTACCCCTTGGCCTCCATCTACAAATTTTATCCCCACCCCCCTCCCCTGCCCTCCTACCACACACCCTACCCTCCAACACTACATTGGTGATCTCTCATCACCTGAATTGTGTCCCACCAAACGGTCCTTTCTTTTACTTCCACTCTGTAATGGCTGGCTGCAATATGCACTACTGCTACACCTGTTGGGCTTTTTCTTTTGTTAAACCAATCTGATCATAAACACATTAATCATACAGATGCATCAAGTCTCCAGTAGCAACAAACACAGATGTTCACACATCAGGTATTTTACTGGTTTAACTGCACCTCATGTGCATCAATTAGTGCAAGTGGATGACAACTGAAAATGTTTATTGCTCTAACAAGTAAAGGATCTTATACCTGCATGCAGTTTAATGTGCTGTTTTTATCTGTTAGCTGTTTATACATAAGGCCTACCAATTGTTGTGTCACGTAAAACAGTATTGTGTGCAGACAACACAACTTAAATTGTATAAGATTGCAACTGAAGATACAGTGAAGAGAAATGTGGTGTATTTCTTATGTTTATCAACTATATCGAGACAACAAACTGCAGTATGATCCAAAAGACATTAAAATATTTTCTCCTACATATTAGTTGAAGTGCTATGTCATTATCGTACATCCTCTGAGATGACCATAATACTGGGAAGCCAGTGTTGGCATCCTCAGCCTTCTGAAGACTATATACAAAGAGCTAATGAATCTACATTAAGAAAGAGAACATCTTGAAAAAAGAATTGTCTCTGAATGCCACATCATGTGACAGGATTGGAGAAAACCATAAACACAACCAAATTTCTGTGAGATATGTTATTGCCAGAAGATATTTATCTAAAACTAAAGATAGCTGCTTCACATTTCCATATCCACTCATAAATATGTACCACCAATCTTTATTTATTTTTTTGTTGTTGTCTTCCATATAAATTCTGGTCTGATGAAGCTTCCCACAATTGTCTATCCTGTCCAAGGTTCATCATGTCTGCGTAACTTGTGCAAACTTCATTCATTTGAACCTGCTTACTGTAGTCAAGCCTTAATCTCCCTCAAAAATTTTTATCCCCCGTGCTTGCCCTCACAAACAAATTTATTATTCCTTGAATCCACAGCATGTTTCCTACCAAACAATCCTTTCTTTGAGTCAGTTTATGCTATAAATTTCTTTTCCCCCCAGTACCTCTACCGTAACTTAAAAACTGTATCTCCTTTCCTCCCTACTCCCTTTCCACCTCCCCCCCCTCCCCCCTAGCACAGAACAGCCACCCAATCCTGCTCTCAGCAGTCCTACCCTGTCCCCACCATGTCCTTGCACACTGCCACATGCAGCACTGCATATTCCTCCATCCCTACCCTACTATCCCTCCCCCTTCCTGCCCCATGGTCTTCCTGACTCCTATCAATCCCAGCTACACTGCTGCTCACATCAGGTGCAGTCCTAGTCATGCTTTGCAGGCAGTGACAGTGGCCACATACGCATGGCTAGCTGTTGCGTGAATGTGTACCTGTTTTCTACATCTAAAAGGTGAAATGTTTCTAGTATTCTTTTTCACTGAGGCTGCCTGTGATCCAACACTGTCTGTGTGGTAAATAGCCATCTATCCTTTCCATATTGTTTTTAATTCATCCTGGACTTTCCATTGTTTAAATAGAAAGCACTTTCATGGAGCTGGATATCAGTATTGGACGACATTCTCTGTATAGGTCTGAAGCTATTCTATTTCCCCCTGCCTCAGAAACACTGTTGTTTGAGAAATATTACACCACTATCTGCACATTCAGTGGCTTTTGACTTATCACAAAAGTATTTACCAGTTTTTTATTATCTTGTTCAGTGTTTGATTTCTCAAGGTCGTTAAAAAATTACATTCTTACATGTACTTAGTTTTCATAGGTTTCCCAGGAAAGCATCCACTGACAATTTTTATGTGGACGCCTGACACCATCATCTATCAAAGCCAATAGACACAGAAACAACAGTACACAAATATTAAGAAGCTGCAATGTGCTGAAATATGGTGGTACTCAATGTGATATCTTGTTACACACACATGAATCTTTACTTGTGGAAAACTCCACATGGATGTTTTCTTCTGGAAAACTCTCATTTAATCATGTTTTGATCATGTACCTCACAGGCATCACATTTTTGGAAAACTCAGGACTGAATATATAAATATATATTGGGAAGTTGAGGAAGAGATGGTGATGGCGGTACACACTGTAAGAGTTAATGATGGACTGGCAGAAGAAGAAGAGGAGGAGGAGGAGGAGGATGAAGAAGAAGATAATGACAGGGATAGACTTCTACTCATCGAGTAGAGGAGACACTGAAGAGTGAACAGATACAGGGGAGAATGGTGATAGTTGAGGCACATAAAAATTTTGTTTTTAATTATTTTAATTCATTTGCTTCATGCTTAAATATAGCTGAAACTGTCATGATACTTGCATTTTTCCCATTAAATTATGTATTTAGAACATGGGCTGCAAAATATGTAACCACGAAGAAGGAACTGTTTACAAAAATGCTTTACACCATGGCTCAATGATCACCATGGCGGGGATACTGGAACCAGGTAGCGGAGATACTTGAACTGGAAAATAACACACACCATCATTTGGTTCTCAAATCACTTTCGTTTAGCACTTAAAATCTCATGTTAATAACATTATAAGGATAAAAACTTAAACACTAAGTAACACAAAGCCTTCAAAACCAGTTATACAATAATTTTTGGTATTGACGATGGGAGGTTAAAGAATCTTGAAAGTCTCTTCGGGTTTGCTGCCAGATCCTAAAATCAACTTGACTCGATATTTCGGCAATCCAACTGGTCGCCATCTTCAGGAGAATGCTGCTTCTGCTGATGAGTCCCGCTGAAAACTGACCCAAAGAGACTTTCAAGACTTATTACGCCGGGAAAGCCTACGTAATCACCTCAGGTTAAAGAATCGTTTCTATCTGATCTTTGTCTCCAACAATGGTGTATTCAATTGGAGGTTATTTGAATTTAGAGTGCAGGTACTCTTTCAGACTTAACCATTAGTCCTTCATCTCCTATATTAATAACTTTTCCAACAAAACACTTAACACTTTTTCCACTCTAACATTACCAACAATCGATCATTGATGCTCAGCTTCCTGTCCACAACTACATCTTTACTGTCACTCTTATTACTTGTGCCATGGATGAGCTTTGTTTTATGTTGAATAACTGTCAGATTCTATGTCAAATGATTCTGATGAATTATTTCTTGTGCATTTCTGTTGTAGACACTGTAATATGAATATTTTTTTCTGTTTTTGTGTAAGTCTAAGTTTTTCCATTGATTTTTCCTGTCTGTTTTTATTTTCGTCTGCTCTTTCCTGAACAGAGGTCTCAATCTGTAGCTTTCTGAAGTAGCTGTTAAAATTGACAATTTAGCTCTTTTGCTACTGCTTTTCATCAAACAGGGGAAGGCATTAGCGTAAGCTCTCATAATTTCTGTCGAAGCAATGGTTTCACTTGTTGAGGGCACTGCACAGATCAGCAGCGTAGGACTTAGGGACTATAGGCCTAAGCCCATCGATACCAGTTTAAATGTTCTCACTGTTTTTCATTATATGAAGATGCCCCAGTACTTTCCACAGGGACATGTTACTGTCACCCTATGAGCTACAACATGAACTCAGAAATTCATCACCAGTGAAAATATTTTCACTCAGGATGAAAGCTTTGCAAATATTCACACTGGTGAAAGCTAGTGGATAAGCTTTACCTACCAACAAATTATGCTATTAAATAATTAGTAATTGCCTAAAGGCAAATATTTGTAACAATAGTTCTATAAAACTGGTTATGTGAGAAAAAATCTCGTCTACAAAATGTATCTTTGAATATAATTTTAACACAAGAACAGTTGAGCCATAGCTCGACCATCCCCAACCTGAGTGTCACAAGTATCCTCATCTTTAACATTTTTGTTCAAGTTGCTATTTCTGTGTTATGTATGCAACTATTCAGACTGTTGTAGCACAAGAATAAGGTTCAATCTGCAATGGTTTCTATCAGTAAGTATTTTTATTTATACATAAAAACTACACCAAACAAAAATTGTAATCCATCTATTTAGAGCAGTAGTGACAAACAGTAAATGGCACCACAACTTGTGTATTGCTCCAGGACAACTGACTGTTTCTCTCTTGAAAAATACTAAAATGATAACTAAACAGTGATACCACTTATGGAAAAATAAATTGACCTACAGGTGAGAAAATATGTGTGGCTCAAGTATCACATACGCTAAAATATCACAATTCTGCCCTAGAGCGGGGGGGGGGGGGGGGGGGGGGGAAGAAAGAAAAAAACAGAAAAATTGCTTACATTGACAATTTTTTTCTGATGACCTGATTGATTAAAACTTTGTGGAAAATCAAGAGTCAAACTGGATCTCTGCCTCTGAAAGGTATTTCTGTAACAATTTATCTTGTAGAGAGAGATTTACTGCTCACCACAAAAAATTACAGGAGAGAAGTAGCTGGCAGATGTGGAATAAACTGAAGGGACAAACAGATAATTCACCTGGTTGAGCATTTTCCATAATAGTCTTTTTTGCAAATAGTCCTTCATTACTTATAATCGTTGCTTATCAAACAAAATAGTTTTGGCTCTGGTATTTTAAAGAAAAGTTTTCAAAGCAATTATCTAATATTTCTAGGGAAGTGTAAGAGTTATCAAATGCTTCATAAAATTCCAGTCACTCAAGGTGAAATACACATAAAAGGAAAGAAGATTAGGGTTTCGCATTCCATTCCCACCACGTTCATTAAAGTCGGGGCACAAGGTAGAAATGGGGAAGGATGAAGAAGCAAATCAGCTATTCCCTTCAAAATGAATCACCCTGGAATCTGCATTAAGTTATTTCAGGAAATCGCAGAAAAACTAGACCTATATGGATGGATGAAGACTTAAAACTACAGTCCTCCTGAACCTGAGTTACACATGGTCTATACCATTAACTATGAAATATGTGCAACTATCTATTTCTTGCTCCGACACCTTCTAATATACCACTATCTAGAAGACTATCTCCATTAATCTTGTAAAACATACATCACCTAAGTAACATCTGAAGCAAAATTACATACCCCTGATTTCTTATACTCTGGGAATTTGTCAATTTCTTATGCTCTGGGAATCTGTCACCTTTCTTTCTCTCACTGGATGATTCCAATAATGAAACACTAAAAACATGGGTGTCTGCAGAAGTTCTTCAAAGTAGCGGCCAAATTTCAAATTTGTCGGTTTTGAAATAACTGATTCGATAGGTCTGAAAACGTTTCATGCCCAAGTACATAAAACTTACTGTTTCTCAGAAGATTGATAGTTATCTATTTGTTATTTTTAAACAATGGAAACTCCAAGTTGAAGAGTCAACAATATTAGGACAAGAACAGATTCCTATTCATTGTAAAGAAAAGTTGCTGACAGGCACAACGGAAAGACTATTACACATTTAATTTTCAGCCAAAGTTTTCTCCAGGAAAGAACATACACACACAATTACACAAGCAAGCACAACTCGTGCACTCACCTACATCTACATGGATACTCTGCAAATCACATTTAAGCGCCTGGCAGAGGGTTCATTGAACCACCTTCACAATTCTCTATTATTCCCATGACCGACATCTCTGGCAGCACGGATCAGAATGCAACTGTCACGCTGAACGAAAACAGCAATATGGAGTGGGGCGGGGAAGGGATAACAGGGTATGGGTGGGAGTTGAGAAGAGTGCTCCATGGCGGAGAATACAGAGACAAGATGGAGGCATGACAAGACAGCTAGGTGCAGCTTCAGGAGGCTGTGCAGCTGCGAGTTGTGGAGGGGGGGGAGGAGTGTGGGTAGGGGTATAGGCCGTGGAGGGGGGGGGGGGGGAACGGGAAACAGAAATGGAGATGATCAGGAAATGGGAAAGACAGACGGTGCAATGGCAGAGGGGGGGGGGGGGGGGGGGGCACATAACGAGTATGAGGGGACGTGAACAGGAACGAGATGATAGGATGGGGAGGATGTAAGCTGTTGGGCGGACAGTGTGGGGACAGTGGTTACCCTACGTTGAGGCTGGAATAACTTTGGGAGTGGTGAATGTATTGTAAGGATAGCTCCCATTTGCTAATTTCAGAAAAGTTGGTGGTGGAGGGGAGGTTCCAGATGGCCTGGGTTGTGAAGCAGCCACTGAACTCAAGCATGTAATGTTCTGCTGCATATTTTGCCACAGTGTGGTCCACTTTGCTCTTTGCCACAGTTTGGTGGTGGTCATTCATCCTGATGGACAGCTGGTTGGTAGTCATACCAATATAAAAAGCTGTGCAATGATTGCAGCAGAGCTGGTGAATGACATGGCAGCTTTCACAGGTGGCCTGACCCCTGATGGGGTAGGATAAACCTGTGACAGGACTGGAATAGGAAGTGCTTGGGTGGGTGGATCGGTCAGGTCTTTGACCTGAGTATTCCACATGGATATGATCCCTGTGGTGAGGAGTTTCGACAGGGACTGGCACAGAGATTGACCAGGATGTTGTGGAAGTTTGTTGGGTGTGTTGCGGCCACATGTAGTAAGCATTGCTTCACTGTGTCTGCTGCTATCAGGTGATAGAACACCACTTTAAGAGGGGTGGGAAGGATCTTCGGTAATCAATGCCCTCATGAAGAATGTGGTTCAGTTGTTCCAGTATGGGGTGGCACTGAGTGATGAAGGGCTTTGATGCCCTGAAATGAGAGACATCTTAACCAGCATTTTCAATGTGCCTGTCTGCAACTCAACGTGTCATCTTAATGGCGAGCAGCAATGTATTCTCTTCCTAATCTTCTTAGTATTTTTAAGGTAGATCACTCTGGTACCTAATTGGTAAGAATATTTCAAAAGTACATTCAAAGTAAATTTTTTTATGTAATTAAAATGAATATGAATGCCATGTCATCAGATAATTAAATCCAATGTATCCAATGGCCTATCAAATATAGCTAGAAAATACTCACAAAAATTATTTATTCATACTCTGATAATGTTACGTTGAAACATTTGAAATAGGAGAAAAAAATCAGAAAGATAGAGAAAATTCTGCTGGATATCAACAAAAATGCTGCTATATTAAAACCACATGAAGTGGTGAACACGGCATAAATTTTAAAAAAGACCACCTGTAACAATTTGTTTGCTTATAAAACTTCACATTTGTTCACATTAAGGGTTTATGGCATTACTGTCATGATTTCCAATTTTTAGTGACAACTGGTGTAACGGAAATGGAACGAAATGTGTTTCAGAAGCTACATTCTTCTGGGTTGGTTTAGTACAGTTTACCACAGGGCCAATATAGGAGTAGATGCATGTAGGAACATCATGAAACCATCCTCAAATTGGGTGACAGAATGAACTGTCAGCAGCCAAGGACTGGACCAAGGTACTCCTATTTTTCTCCAGTTGGTGTTCAGTATGCCAACTGGAATACAGGATTTGTAATTTTGTTATTTTATGTGGCACTGTGTTCGATGCATAGACTTTGAGAAGAGCACCACTTCTGGAATGAACATGTTTTCAATCCTGAAATTTTGCACTTTCCCCCTATTTTCCACAACAGAAAATTCCAACTGATGCATTTGGGATAAAGTACAGACGTAAACACCTACCACACGGCATGACTGTATGCTGCGTTCTTCTGAATGTACTAAAAAAGCTCTGTTGTGTAGAACTGACTTCATCAACAAGCCAAAATGGGTTTTCGTTTTCCAAAGACAGGTGTTAAACTACTATTGTAATTACGTTCAGCATTAGGCGGAGGTGGTGTAGTCATGTGACCTTGGGACAGGAGGCTGGCACATGTACTGCTGCAATATTTCTGTCTTCAGAATTGGTGGCGGAATCTGTGTGCTAGGGTGTCCAGACTGGCTCCTTTCTGAAGCTTTGTAGGGCCTGAGCGAGGAACTAACAGAAAAAGATTGAAGACTTTATTTTGGCACGTTTTGGTGAGAAGGCTTGTACCATCTTGACTGCAAGTCAGCACCAAAACTGCAGATGCAACCATAATTTCATGTTGTTGTTGTTGTGGTCTTCAGTCCTGAGACTGGTTTGATGCAGCTCTCCATGCTACTCTATCCTGTGCAAGCTTCTTCATCTCCCAGTACCTACTGCAACCTACATCCTTCTGAATCTGCTTAGTGTATTGATCTCTTGGTCTCCCTCTACGATTTTTACCCTCCACGCTGCCCTCCAATGCTAAATTTGTGATCCCTTGATGCCTCAAAACATGTCCTACCAACCGATCCCTTCTTCTAGTCAAGTTGTGCCACAAACTTCTCTTCTCCCCAATCCTATTCAATACCTCCTCATTAGTTACGTGATCTACCCACCTTATCTTCAGCATTCTTCTGTAGCACCACATTTCGAAAGCTTCTATTCTCTTCTTGTCCAAACTAGTTATCGTCCATGTCTCACTTCCATACATGGCTACACTCCATACAAATACTTTCAGAAACGACTTCCTGACACCTAAATCTATACTCGATGTTAACAAATTTCTCTTCTTGAGAAACGCTTTCCTTGCCATTGCCAGTCTACATTTTATATCCTCTCTACTTCGACCATCATCGGTTATTTTACTCCCTAAATAGCAAAACTCCTTTACTACTTTAAGTGTCTCATTTCCTAATCTAATTCCCTCAGCATCACCCGACTTAATTTGACTACATTCCATTATCCTCGTTTTGCTTTTGTTGATGTTCATCTTATATCCTCCTTTCAAGACACTGTCCATTCCGTTCAACTGCTCTTCCAAGTCCTTTGCTGTCTCTGACAGAATTACAATGTCATCGGCGAACCTCAAAGTTTTTACTTCTTCTCCATGGATTTTAATACCTACTCCGAATTTTTCTTTTGTTTCCTTTACTGCTTGCTCAATATACAGATTGAATAACATCGGGGAGAGGCTACAACCCTGTCTCACTCCTTTCCCAACCACTGCTTCCCTTTCATGCCCCTCGACTCTTATAACTGCCATCTGCTTTCTGTACAAATTGTAAATAGCCTTTCGCTCCCTGTATTTTACCCCTGCCACCTTCAGAATTTGAAAGAGAGTATTCCAGTCAACATTGTCAAAAGCTTTCTCTAAGTCTACAAATGCTAGAAACGTAGGTTTGCCTTTTCTTAATCTTTCTTCCAAGATAAGTCGTAAGGTCAGTATTGCCTCACGTGTTCCAACATTTCTACGGAATCCAAACTGATCTTCCCCGAGGTCGGCTTCTACCAGTTTTTCCATTCGTCTGTAAAGAATTCGCGTTAGTATTTTGCAGCTGTGACTTATTAAACTGATAGTTCGGTAATTTTCACATCTGTCAACACCTGCTTTCTTTGGGATTGGAATTATTATATTCTTCTTGAAGTCTGAGGGTATTTCGCCTGTCTCATACATCGTGCTCACCAGATGGTAGAGTTTTGTCATGACTGGCTCTCCCGAGGCCATCAGTAGTTCTAGTGGAATGTTGTCTACTCCCGGGGCCTTGTTTCGACTCAGGTCTTTCAGTGCTCTGTCAAACTCTTCACGCAGTATCTTATCTCCCATTTCGTCTTCATCTACATCCTCTTCCATTTCCATAATATTGTCCTCAAGTACATCTCCCTTGTATAAACCCTCTATATACTCCTTCCACCTTTCTGCCTTCCCTTCTTTGCTTAGAACTGGGTTTCCATCTGAGCTCTTGATATTCATACAAGTGGTTCTCTTCTCTCCAAAGGTCTCTTTAATTTTCCTATAGGCAGTATCTATCTTACCCCTAGTGAGACAAGCCTCTACATCCTTACATTTGTCCTCTAGCCATCCCTGCTTAGCCATTTTGCACTTCCTGTCGATTTCATTTTTGAGACGTTTGTATTCCTTTTTGCCTGCTTCATTTACTGCATTTTTATATTTTCTCCTTTCATCAATTAAATTCAATATTTCTTCTGTTACCCAAGGATTTCTATTAGCCCTCGTCTTTTTACCTACTTGATCGTCTGCTGCCTTCACCACTTCATCCCTCAGAGCTACCCATTCTTCTTCTACTGTATTTCTTTCCCCCATTCCTGTCAATTGTTCCCTTATGCTCTCCCTGAAACTCTCTGCAACCTCTGGTTCTTTCAGTTTATCCAGGTCCCATCTCCTTAAATTCCCACCTTTTTGCAGTTTCTTCAGTTTCAATCTGCAGTTCATAACCAATAGATTGTGGTCAGAATCCACATCTGCCCCAGGAAATGTCTTACAATTTAAAACCTGGTTCCTAAATCTCTGTCTTACCATTATATAATCTATCTGAAACCTGTCAGTATCTCCTGGCTTCTTCCATGTATACAGCCTCCTTTCATGATTCTTGAACCAAGTGTTAGCTATGATTAAGTTATGCTCTGTGCAAAATTCTACAAGGCGGCTTCCTCTTTCATTCCTTCCCCCCAATCCATATTCACCTACTATGTTTCCTTCTCTCCCTTTTCCTACTGACGAATTCCAGTCACCCATGACTATTAAATTTTCGTCTCCCTTCACTACCTGAATAATTTCTTTTATCTCGTCATACATTTCATCTATTTCTTCATCATCTGCGGAGCTAGTTGGCATATAAACTTGTACTACTGTAGTAGGCATGGGCTTTGTGTCTATCTTGGCCACAATAATGCGTTCACTATGCTGTTTGTAGTAGCTAACCCGCACTCCTATTTTTTTATTCATTATTAAACCTACTCCTGCATTACCCCTATTTGATTTTGTATTTATAACCCTGTAATCACCTGACCAAAAGTCTTGTTCCTCCTGCCACCGAACTTCACTAATTCCCACTATATCTAACTTTAACCTATCCATTTCCCTTTTCAAATTTTCTAACCTACCTGCCCGATTAAGTGATCTGACATTCCACGCTCCGATCCGTAGAACGCCAGTTTTCTTTCTCCTGATAACGACGTCCTCTTGAGTAGTCCCCACCCGGAGATCCGAATGGGGGACTATTTTACCTCCGGAATATTTTACCCAAGAGGACGCCATCATCATTTAATCATACAGTAGAGCTGCATGTCCTCGGGAAAAATTACGGCTGTAGTTTCCCCTTGCTTTCAGCCGTTCGCAGTACCAGCACAGCAAGGCCGTTTTGGTTAATGTTACAAGGCCAGATCAGTCAATCATCCAGACTGTTGCCCCTGCAACTACTGAAAAGGCTGCTGCCCCTCTTCAGGAACCACATGTTTGTCAACTAAGAAAACCCAATATATACAATTGGTGCTAAGGCTGCAAAATTTCATGTCATCACTTGCAGTGTTAAATCTGCAGTTTAGTGGAGCTACAAATGACTGCTAGAAATTTGATCAAATTATGTAATAAATACGAAGGCTGTATCCAGATTCCAGGAGGGGGCAGGTGTCCCTTCTTACCCTCCTTGTGGATGCCTGTTACTGAAATCCTGACACTATAATATCTCTATTGTGGTTGCAAACACAGACTAACACTAAATTTTTTATCCCTTTAATCTTAAAATGGAGTGTCAGTAAGGGCCTTCAGCTTCACACTGAGAATATATGACCTAGCAGTGTCACAATTGTCATCTTGAAATATATGAAACAAGTCAAGACTTACATGTACTGATGAAAGTAGCAATCTGAAAGTAATTTAATGAAGGGTATTAACAACTGACTATTGTTAAATCACTATATTCTATCTGTGGGCAAAGTAATATAATTTTAGGGTCAACCGAAGCGTCCGATCCCACACGTTGCCTTTGACCCTTGACGTAAGGCTGTTGTGGTGTGTGACGTCACAACAGACAGCGCGGAATTTAGTTTGTGAGAGTGGCGTGTTTGTAGGTGTCGTTTTGATGCGATCGGTGGTGCTCTCTGGTGATGTGTTAGGTGATGTTTTTGGATTAGTTTGCAAGTGTGGCGTGATGTATGAATTTTGGTAAATTGCTTTTTTTACGTCTTTGGTAGGTATGGATATGACTGACAGGGTCAACAGTTTTCGGTTGTCGGCTATGATGGGGGACAGTGCATTGCCTCGAATAAAATTTCTTCAACTATTCGGATTTTTGGATGAAATCGTGAAGTGTTCAGTATGTCGTGAACAAATGAGGCTTACTAAAAGTTCCGGCGTCTCGGACCATGGATGGCTGTATGTGGAGATGTCGTAAGGATAACAGGTCAAGGGAAGTGTTCGATCCCAATGTGTGGCTGTGAATGTTGGTATCGGGTGATGTTTTTGAGCTATATAGGTCAAGGGAAGTGTTAGGTCCTAATTTATGGGATCGGGAGCTGCTGTTGAGCTACATAGGTCAAGGGAAGTGTCAGATTCCAGATGATATTGTGTTTAGTGGTATTTGGGGAGTTTTGTGATGTCTGTTTTTTTCGTCGTTTTGCATGGTTTTGTGTGAGGGTGGGTGTCTAAATTTGTTTATGTTTAGTTTGTCCCCACCCATAAACCCCTATTTCCCGCACTTGTCCCGTTAGTGTCATTAGGCTTTTTGTGGAACGTGTGTGTATTTTTCGATGTATTTTCGTCCTCATAATGTGTACGTAACGACTTAATATGCGCTATATTGGAATCGTTGTTTATGGTCGTTTCCGCCATATTTGTGACATCATGGGTAAAAGCAAACAGGCGGGATCAGATGCTTCTGTATTTCCTAATTTTAAAAGAGAGTGAATGCATGCTTTCTCAGATGTGCTTATGAATTCTCTGAAAATTAGCTAAGTACTACATTCATTTCAAAGTGATGTTTCAACAAGCTTCCTGTTTGTCAACATTGCCAAAAATATTTCCACAGATTTAAAAGCAGTCTTTTCTAACATTAGCTTTTAGGATGTTCATTTACTGTTCAATAATTCTGTCTTTCTAGAAGACATACTCTCAAAGAAAAGATGCTAGTTTTTCAAAATGTAACAAACATTACTGACACTGGAAATTATTTCTATTTTCCTGTTCAGATGAAGTAAATCCATAAAGACAGAGCAGTACACACAACTACACTTTTGCTGTGCATAATGGTTCAACAGAATCTGTGAATATTTATTACTGCTTGTTGGATTTAAAGTCATATTGTATATAAAACCATACAGTTTCACTAATCTTAATTGGTGTTACATTCAGAAAGAGTAAACAGCTACAGAAGTTCCGAAAAGAAATTATGTCATCTTAGACAGCATTAAACAATTCGGTACAAGGAGGAGCTGAACTTACCAATACCAAACATTGGATATGGCTCATGAAAAAATGATGACGCAGGGTGTGATGACATGTGCAAACCGAGACAGAATAACCATTTTTGTGATGATGTTTATTTTACGCACGTTGAACTTTGGTGAGTGGTTTATGTTCGCCGTTTTGCTATAGTGGATCACAGGAGGTGGGTGGTATCAGTAATTTAAACATTTCCCAATAAAAAAACCTACTGGCCAGTTAAAGACAGTAGTGAAGCTGGTAACGGGCAAGTAAATGTCTAATCTATCCTGGCTGTTGCAGTTTCACAATGCAGCTGTTATCCTAAATCAACATATAGTATTTTACAATTGTGAACCGCAGTGTATGAAGGATGGTAATAGTTACGTATTGGAACCCTATTGTATTTTACAATATGGTATGGATGTAAACATTAGCTTTTACCACAGGTCAATTTGATACCACAACCAGACTTTTTGCTTTGGCATTCGTTGTCTTTGACAGCTCTCAGCTAGACCCTAGGCTACAATACAGATTAGTTTGTCACAACAACCAGTATTTCAGAAGGGAGAGAATACAATACTTAACTTTAACCAACAAGTGCACATTTTATGTACATACAGTAAAAGGTAAGCCATGCGCATAAGAATGTGAAGAGAATGGTTTTTCTCAATCCAATAGCAAAGTTCTGCATTTTTTAAACTGTTGCTCATGTCTGTAACACCAATAAAATGACATTCTGCTGCTAGTGTGCACTGGTCTTGTAAAAAGCATCATATGCTAAAAGGGTAGCTCCCTGAGTATATACACAATAATCTTCAAGAAACCACAAAAGAGGGCCAGACTCTGACACACAATGCATAATATTATTGACTACTGTTTATTAAAATGCCATATTAGATTCACACAGCACTGTTAACAAAATGTCACTCAGTGTCACTAAAACAGGTTTTATTCATCACACATAGGTGCAAAAAAAAAAAAAAAAAAAAAACATATTTTCAAAACACCTAACATGTACCCTTTAGCAGTTTGAATGTTTGGAGTGCGAATGCTTAGTAAAAATCGTTAATCATTACACAAGAAACAGCCCTCCCTGTGAAAATGAATAACCAGCTGAGGAGAAACACACTTTGTAGATATTTATAAACAGGAAAATACTATAACTAAAAACTCTTCAAATTACGTTTTAAATTAAGCCAAATACGCATTGTTGCTCTGTATAAATAATGTGTAAACTATCAATACCTAGAAAGTATATCACGACAGGTACTGATCATATAAAGACAACACAATAAAACACAAAAAATATGATGAACAAGGCGAACAGAAACTGTTAGACAAATAACCTGAGAAACCAAATTTTCCACTAACAACCAACTACACCACAGATAGGATCACCAAAACCTTGATCTAGAGATGCTGTCACACATTATTCATTTAAGACAGCTACAGCAAGAATGTTGCAAAGCACTCAGAATAATAATTTCTGTTGTATAGTTTATACTCCTACCACAATCCAGTGGCAGTTTGATGAAAGAGTTACACTAAATTTTCTGCTGCGAACGTTAATTATTAGCAATTACGGAAATTAGGGAAAAGAACCAATGCTTAACATCAAAATCAACGAATTCCCAGCTTGCTACCTAAGTCGGTTCTGCACAATCTGACTTGGTTTTTGCATGAACGCTGATAACCTATTACGCAAAAAAGTTAATCGATTCAAATAGCTTTTTTACATTACGGTTTGAACTTTAATCGCGTTCTCTAATAATTCAACTTTAAAGTTTGCTAAATAGCAACAGTTATCACAATATTTCTTTACATTATCACACTGTTCTTAAAAACAAAAAGACTCGTTATTTCACGCAGAAATACGATTGCTGTTATTTGGTAAAACGGCATCACCCGGCGAAAAGACGATTGATATCATCCATCTCCAACATTAGCTGATATATTTGTTGTTCGATACAGTAAAGAAAATGTAACGATGACTTTATTCCCGGGTTCATAAAAATTTCTTCTGTTAACAACGCTGCATATCACCAGGCTAAATTTCTCTTACCCACAGATCTAGTTTCTTGGTTAGCTGTAAACACAGGCACGCAAACAAAAACACTTCTGCTTGCTACCAACTTCACACCTGTTGCTCTGCGGAATTTACCAGTTGCCACTTACGATTTTGGTTTTACTCTAGCTTTTTCGGAATTACCCGTCAAATACTCTAAAAATCTTAGAAAAAACGCTAGATTTAGAGGGTATAATTATAATAAAAACGACGTATTATTTCTCTTATTTAATAACATAAAATCCTACAACCTAGTTCACTCCCATATTTTTTTTTTCATTTCTTCTATCGGACCTTTTGTCTTTAAGTCTTCCAGTGTCGATATGGTTCGAGTCCAATACAGCCTAAATATGATCGTTGTTTAGGTGAATTTCTGCTTTTGTGTTATACAGTTTCATGAGTCTGTTTAAATAAGAAGAACTCGTTTTTGAACAAGTTGCACAGAAAAGCTTGCAAGATTTTCCAAACCATCTCAGGCAATACTGTGATGATATTGACTGAAACGAAGAATTAAAGTCATTGTTTGGAGAGACGACGAAACTCGGGCTATTAAGATTGTTCAAGATAGAATCATTAGTATTAGAAGGACCCTCAAAAACTGCTTTCGTGAAAAATAATCAGGACATCACAGTTCTCTAAGTAGTATCCTGTCGGTACAAGTTTGAAGCGACAGCCATCTCGCGCTAGCTGCAGAAAGTAATTTTTGTTGCTCAGTTTTCAACAAAATCTTGAAACTACTTTAATGATCCTGTTCACTTTGTCTCATGTGAAAGTATGCAGGTATATTACAACAGAAATCTTTTAAATTTTTAGGTAGTTTGCAGGAGGCATATAATGTCGCAAGGTGAATTAAATGGCATGAACACCTTATAAAGACAAGCTGTAGAATTTCCTTTTTTAGTAAGGCCTGAACTTAATTCATCTCATACTGTGTGGAAGATGCCTTTTGCTGTGGCATCAGTTACGTTGATTATATCAAAAACCTGCATTCCAAAATTTTTATCACACTTCTAAAGAATGTTATAATGACCGCTAGCTGCTTTTTATAGACAGATATGTCGTTTCATCTACAGAATTGTAATATTAAAATAGTCGTTCTTAATGATATCAATAATTTCTTATTTACAGGTCAAACCTGTGAGTTGACATAAAATATTTATTGCTTTTTGCTTTCCTAGATGCACAACCAACATTTTAGACTCCAGAAACAAGTCTGCATTAGCGCCGCAAGTCATTGTCTTATGAAATAGATAGTTCATGTTTTCAAGAAATCCGCAAATTTTTAATTCCATTTGTAGCACATTATTGGTATGAGTCTGATTTTTGCTTTAAATTGTTGACTTTTTCCACATTTAGATACAACAGCCACATATTTAGAATATTTGGCACTTTTTTGTATCTCAATAATTCAGACATTCCACGCACAAGATTACAATCAAAGTTTTTACTGTAAGCTTTTGTCTTACCTCTTCAGCCAAGGATGCTCAAACCAAAAAGTTTTAAATTTTTGCACACATGATTTCGTTATTTAATGTTGATCTTGATGATACTAAATTTTGAGATGAAGACTGTGATTGGTCATTATTTACTGCCATTTTTAATTATAATAACACTGAAATGAATAAACAATAGATTACTTTGTTACTATTTTTCTGTGATGCAGAATTAAAAACAAACCAGCTTTACAGCAGCTACAGAAGAAGTTGGCGACTTCACCAAGAAACTGATTGTTACATGACAACTGATTTTTTTTGTCCCAAGGCAGCCAATGTCAGCGACCTAACAATTGTGGCACTCCTAACTGCAGGATGTTAGAACAGCTTTGTTTTAAGCTCATATTCCTTCCTACAAATAACTGCCTCATTTGGAGATGTGAGTCTGTTTAACGATATTCAAGAATCCATGTGTGTTATTTTTCGGATACCATCTTATGAGTATGAGGTGCACATGGCTGTAAGTTATCACTCTGGAACACAAACACGAAACCAACGCTAACAGCACAGTTCTATGGCCTGGTGCAAGAACCTCAATACCCAAATTTTAAAAAAGTGTTAATATAATTGTGTGACTGCTTATGCCATCATTTTCTGGGACTCATATATGTTTCCATTTTTACTCTATGGACCCCACTAATGGTTGTGTGTATTTCTAACTAAGGCATTTTGTGTATGAGATGATGGTAACCCCCAGGAGATGGCTGAAAAAAATAACAAAAGATTTAAAATTTGACTTTTCAGTGAGTCAAATGAACCAGTTAACATACTTTGGATTTAAAAAATTGTATGTTATTAATTGGCTAAATATACCAAGATATTTATTGTGAAATCCACTGATTCAATTAACATAACAGGAGGCATGTAACACATCATAAGCAGCGGCGAAAGATAATACATTAGTGAAATATAAATAGTAATGTTGCTAAAATTATGTTTTACATATTAATTTCAGGTGAAACAACATCTAAAGAAAGAGCAAGGAAGCTGAATCACCCAGGTGCAGGAACAAACAAGTGACGAATTGTAGAGAAAGAAAGAAGTACATCAACTACAAATGAAGATGTGTTGCTGAAATTGGAGAACATAAGCCACGTAACTGCTCAAAAGAATGCTTCCAGAACATTGAAAGACATGTGAGGTCCAATATCAGATCTCAATATTACAACGATCCCAATATAACTTGCTCAAAGATTATTTCTCTCTAAATACATTACTCTTTTGCCACCAAAGAGGTGCTATGTAGCTAGTCAACAAAAAAAAACCTATCAGTGTACGATATGTAGCCTGATTGTAAGTGTAGAAAACATTGTAATTTGTAAACAAGCACTAGCCAGTGTTCTTGGAATTAAAATAGCAAAAATTAATTTTACAACTGATATGATGAAAGTGAATGGAACCCCAAGAGAAGACAAGAGGGGGAAACACCAATTATGCCCAAACAAGTTATCAGAAGAATAGAGGAATATTATTCAAGATTTGATTAACAGAACACCCAAATACAAGAGCCATTACACAAGGAGACACAATCCAAATAGAAAATATCTGTGTCCATAACACTATGCAAGAAAGCTATATTACTTATATATGGAGAGCTGTACTGGCAACACACACGAACCAACAACATTCACCTTCTTCAGACACATTTTCAGAACATAATTTAATTCACCTTTTGGTGCACCCAGTCTCGATACATATAAGTAGTGTGATGTTCTAGAAATGACTGTAAGACATACTAAATTAGGAACAGAGAAAAGGAACAGCCTAAGAGATAAAGAGCTGCATCCAGAATGAGATTTTCACTCTGCAGCGGAGTGTGCGCTGATATGGAACTTCGTGGCAGATTAAAACTGTGTGCCTGAGTTCGAGTCTCGGTCAGGCACACAGTTTTAATCTGCCAGGAAGTTTCAAAGAGCTGCATGTTCGGGAAGCTGAAAAAGCCCAAGTATAAATGAAAATAGTTTTTGAGAATGCTGTTGGAAGTGAAACACTTTCCACAGTAGCACCTGATATGCAGCAAAGTCTACTAACTCCACACATGTACCAATCCTGCAATTTATTCCAAGCAGTTGTGGACACGAAATCTTGGAGTCTTTGATTCTAAAGGAAAATCTGACATGCATATGTGGTCAGAGGGTACTGCTGATGCATGGATCATGATTACCCAACGCTTACCACGAAAACACTGCACTGCATATTTACACAAGCCACAAATAGAAAAATATAAAGAAGTAAACATAGCAAAGAAAGGCAAGATACCCACAGTGTGCCCAACACCTCTCCACCAATACACCCACCAGTCAAGAAATCTAAGCTGAAAGACCTGAGGAAACTGTGCCCATTTATAGCCGAAGAACATTGAGAATTTTATACTGGGCTGAGGAGCAAAATGCCTACACCATACAAACTGCAAGGTAGACAAGCAACAGATCAACAAACACAAGAGCAGCAGCAACAATGACCACACTCTCAGAATGAAACTCAGTCAATAAATTCATGAGATGATGAAGATGATTGGAAAATAAGTTTTTGTGGTTCATCAGCTTCATGCAGTGAAATAATTAAATTTTGTTTGGTGATTTTCCTTATTTTTATTTTTTCACACAAAAGCAGTTAAGGTATAATGTCAAAAATTTGTGGATAATTAGTGTTTAAATTTGTGGTTAATTAGCTTATATTGTTAACTTTGAAAAGGCAAATGTAAATAACATACAATTCGAAGGTAACCTGTACAATATTAAACATCTCAAAAGTAACATTGTGTGGGTTATCAGTTTCACGCACCAAGCCACAGAATTAATATAGTAAGCTAAAATTAGATGGATTACATTCAATAGGAATGCGAGGGAAACCCATGTAATAAATCAGTGAGGTCATAGAGTAAAGTAATATGCTGAGTGGTACCTACTATAAATAATATGGGTTACCACTTCAAGTTGACTTTTACCCCAAATATTCCTAAATCCTTGTCGAAATGAAATAGCCACAAACAACACAAAATGTAAGACTTTCGCCCCAAAAAAGGGCGAAATCCCCAAAAGCGGAAAAACTGGAATTAACTTTGACTTCACAATAAGTATTCTTGAAGCTTGAAGAACTTTGAAGAATAACAGCAATGAAATCGACACCACAGAACACGAAATACGATATGGAACCAGAGAATGACAGAAGTGCTCCAAGTGGTCTAGCAGTGAACTTGGAATACTAGAAAATCTGTCCCAAAAATCCGCATTTTAATGCGAAATAAGCGGTTCAAATGATAATATTTTTCATTTATTCTTTGAGGGTGGGCTTCATAGTGTAGTAGTAAAATGCATACCTGGAAACTGAAAGGCTTTTGTGACCTTTCAAAGTATCATGTCCGAGAAATCTCAATATCTGTTTCATATATTTATTTATTAGCTGTTTGGCGTGTTTACCGTGCAATTGGCTTTGTCAAAATACATTTTACATATTTGATAAAAGTATAGTTGTTAGTAATTTTTACATTGCATTTTACATATGCATACATCTTTTTAGTAATTAGTAATTTGTACATTTTACTCACATCATCATTTTACATATACATATAAATACATAAACGTCTTACTAACCAGACAATTTCAGCAACAATCATTATACAGTTTACATTCAAGAATTAATTATACAGTTTTACACATTTAATTATAATAGCTACATTATTTCATTGTTTATATATTCCTTCCAAATTACTTCCACGATATTATTCAATTGAGTAGTATGCTTTATTTTTCAGCCATTTGTCTTTTGCCTCCTTAAATTTAAAGAGTGTGAGGGTTTTGATGGATTGTGGCAGTTTATTATATAAATCTAGATTTAGGTGTTTGTGACTGTTGTGTGTGAGTGACAGCCTATAATGCAGTATGTCAAGCATGCAGTTGTTTCAAGTGCTGTGCAAATGTAAATTCATTCTCTGTGTAAGTTGTATATTTTCTTTTATGTACATTAAGCAGTTATAGAGACTTGGGAGTGTCATTATGTTTAACGTACTGAAGTGCTCCTTACAGGTTTCTCTTGCACCCAGTCCTTGTGTATTTCTAATTGCTTTTTTTTACATTTAAATACACAGTTTGTGCCTGGTAAATTACCCCATAACAGAATCCCTTTCGTAGCTGTGACTGAAAGAATTCATAGTAGCAAAGCATCAATAAACTTTTATTGACAGAATATCTTAGTTTATGCAGTAGGAATACTACGCGTGCAAGTTTGATTGTCAGATAGCTTATATGGTCAGCCCATGAGAGCCTTTGGTCTGTTTTTAGTCACAGTAGTTTGACACTGTGATTCTCTACTTTCTGTACCCTCAGATTAAAATACATTTTCTCTGCTTTTGTGTTGTTTATACATAACTGGTTAGCAAGACACCACACCCTACATTATTCAAATGGTTTATTATTTTTGTTTACCACGTCTTGCATACTCTGACCTGTGGAGATCATGGTCATGTCATCAGCATATAAACCATTTTTGCAGGCTCTATAGTTTGAGAAGTCATTAACATAGATAAAAAGAGGAAGCATCCAAGAACAGAGCCCTGTGGAATTCCTCTCTTAATTTTTATTAGATCTGACCTTTCATTGTTCTCATACACTAACTGTTGCCCGTTATTTAGGTATGACTTAATCCAATTAAGTGGTCTGCCTGCAATACCATTATATTCTAATTTTTTAACAATTATCTCATGTGATACTAAATCTAATGCTTTGCTTAAGTCTATGAGTGTTGCACAGGAGGTCAGTTCCTTTCAAAAGCGTTTTGGATTTCAGTTATCAGGCTTTTAATGGGGTTTATGGTTGACTGATTAGTTCTAAATCCAAATTGGCTGTCATTAAGTAATTTGTTACTCTCAAAATACATGTAAATCTGTGTGTGTGAGCAGTTCTCTATGATTTTGGCCAGTATAGGAACAACTGATATTGGTCTATAGTTATCTGATATTTCTCTGTCACTCTTTTTGTATTTTATTTGCAAGGTAGAGTAGAGGAGTTCTAATTTCCTTAATTATAGCCTTTATTACAAAGTTGCTGAATCCATAGTAGTCTTCTGTTCTAGAGTTGTTCAACTTGTTTACAGAATTGTTTATATCTGTAGCAGTTATTCTACTCCAGTTAAATCTTTTATCTGTTTTATTCTGAGATTGCAAACGAAAGGTTCGCATCAGTTATATGTCACTTTTTGGTACAAGTGCATTTACTGAATTTATGAAGTGTTTGTTGAGAGTGCTACAATTAATTGGGTTACTGATTTCTTCTTTCCCCATGTTAACTCAGTTTTAACTATGTTCCAGGCAGCTTTACATTTGTTTTTAGAATTTAAAGTATACTCCTTATTTGCTTTCACTTTTGCTGCTTTAATTTCAGATTTGTGTATTTTTCTTAAGTTTATATATCTATTCTTTTTTCCTTGATTGCCTTCAATTTTGTCCTACAGCATGAGTAGAAGGAGTCTAATTTTATTGAGGTGCAGGGAGTATCACTTTTTTCTGTGCTGTGGTTTATGCATATTGCTACATTTACATCTCTCAGTAATAAGAGAGCAGTTACTGTCTAATGCATTTTTTATATTGGATATGAATACAGAAAAGCTTTCATTTATATCTTTGTCAATGGTTAGTAGTCTAGCCCATTCTATTCTACTTAGTTCATTTCTCATTACTTCAATGTTCTCTTCCTTGAGAGCTCTATATGTAGTTAGCATCCTGGTATCATCAAGTGTCAGATTTCATATTTTGAGTCATATGCCATCATGGACAGATAGTCCTAATTTGATGGTATCCCACTCTACTTGATTCCTACACACATTGCTAATTATATTGTCAAGACATGCCTCCATTCTTGTCGGTTTTTCATTTAAGCAGTATTAATTCATTGATCTTAAGACATTTAGGATGTATACCACAGTTTTTCTCTTTACTCCTTCATCTATGTTAATGTCTCCTGTGATAAATGTTTTATACTCCTTGTATTTGGTAGTCAGTAAGATTAATTGAGAGAGTTTTTCTGTGAATATCTTGTCATCAGAAGCTGGTGGTCGGTAAACTGTTACAATAATGATTTTCTGAGTGTGTATAACCAAGGCAGATGCTTCGAACAGTCCTTCAGCAGACAGGCTTGTGAGGTCTATGACTGAATATTTTAGATTAAAGTTTTTGTTGATATAAATGGACACTCCATCATGGGCATTATTTGGTCTATAGTAGCTTGTTGCCATTGAGTAGCCAAATGGTACAAACAGACTTATTTCCTCACTTTTAATCCAATGTTCGTTCACATAGAGAATGCCACACTGTATTTCCTCCAGCCAGTACTGTAGTTCACTGACTTTGTTTTTTAGGGACTCTACATTTATATGTAACAAAAGTAATTCATTTTTGCTGCAAGGTGGTACATGCTTATGTTGGGCTTAGTTTGATTATTTACTTCAAGTGTGTTTTTTGTATTGTGATCTGAAGCTCTTTGTTTTGACCAAGTCTGACACATTTCAGGCTTAGTCAGCCTTATATGTTTTCCTGATCTGGTTCTGAGTTTTGAGACATATGTTTCAAATTGCTGGTGCAATATAATTTGTTATTTACCACACTGAGAATTTTTTGGGCCAGCAGTGTATTTCCTAAACCACTTAGGTCATATCCATGTCTTGTATGACAAGTTCTTCAGTAGTTACAATTGTCAGAGGGTTGATGGTTACAACTGATACATTCCTTAATATCTAAAAGCATTACATTTTTAAAATGTTTGCAAATCGTTTCAAAATACTTGTTAGCTTTGGTTATTACTCCAATTACACGTGATGTTTCAATTAAATTGTAATGATGAGGTATTTTCAATAATATAACGTTTGTGTTTGTTAAAGTGCCCAGTGTTGTCTTCAGAGCTGTTGTTGGTGCAGCTGTGTCATTATGGTATACATCATTGGAACCACCTATAATAGCTACTTGTCAGATTTCTGCAATCTTCAGTGTTGGTGGGGATCTAGTTGAATCTTGCTCCAGGTTTCACTATGCCTTCAATTTTAATGTTTTTTTTAATTGTAAGGTCTTCGTTTTTGTAGCCATCCCTCTTCCAAAACCATCAGAGTAGATTCTGATGTATGTTGTCTACTCTCTTGGAATTTTTAGACTCTGCGATCCATCTTGTTCTTCATCTGTTGCATTTGATACATTGTTTCTTTTATTCAATTTCGTAACAGGCACCATCAAATTTGGTTACTGCATGATTTTTTTCTGTGGTTTTTATTCGATGATTTAAAAATATCTGCGCTATTTGTGCCACAATCGTTGTTGTTCTGTGTTTGGCTTCAGATGTGACAGTATGAATTTCATTATCTTCAGGTCCATTATCATTGGGTATGTTACATATTTTAGGCCTAATAGTTTTCGACCTACATTCATTACAGTTCCAGTTTTTTATGGGTGTCTCCTCTCCCTTTAGAGAGGAATCTACTTTTCCACATCGAAAATGAAATACGTTTCCACATTCTGTGCACTCAGCACCACTTCTCACAGTTTTCTGGCATTTTCGACAATGTTCATTGTTCCTGTCGCCTGTATTTTTACTAGTCAAATGTTCTATTTTCTGTTTTTTAAGTTAACCACTTTTTAGTTTTAACCCACGAATTTCATCTAATAGAACCGCTATAAAATCGTCTTTAGTGTCTTGGCTGTTTGCATTTTCGTGCATTTCGTCTTTACAGCAATTCAAACACTACCAAGTCTTTCGTTTTGAACTTACGTTTGCACACTTATAGTGGTACACTGTTTCGCATTTTACACACATTATTCCTTTGTCAGCGCGTTTTTCACAACAGCAGTGGGAAGACGTCCCATTTTCTTAGTCGTCGGTGCTGCACACACGTTCACTTTCGTATTTTCCCACGTTTGCGCTTCTTCTTTTATCAAGTTTTTTAATAATATAGCACTCCAGACAAGTATTGTCATAATAAGTAATGATTTTTCGCACACTATGCACTTTCCACCACAATTTTTAATTTTACTCATAATACTATTGCACTCTTCATTTTCATTCGGCGCCATATCAGAAACAAAGATTAATGTGTCATAACTGGGTTTCACTGTCATGTAAAATTTTCGAAGTGACGTTGTGGTCGCCTTTTCACTGTAAAATTATTTATTTGTAAGATACAATATTGCAGTTTCGAAAATGTGGCAGTTATCAGCTGGAAATAATCGCGTTTTAGCACATGTCAAAACCAAAAAATCATGTAACATGACATGATATGGAAGATGGTTTCGTACATTGTGTTCCTGATGCACATTCTTGTGTGTATTGCACTTTTTGAATTGCATTGTAAGTACATTTGTTTCTGCATACAAATCCGTGTGTGGGCTGATTGATTGAATTTCGTTGTATTGTACTTTAATTTTATTCACATCCTGTTTTTGTACTTTCTCATGTTTGGTGGAGAGCTCCATATTAGCATAGTTTGTCAGACTTAGTCACTACTACTACAAATCATACTCAGTGGCATGATGCAACAGTATTCAAATCATAATTACATACTCATTGCATGATAAGGTATAGTCTGTCAAACGCTGATAACATGTAGTTTTCCATTAAATGTGAGAAAATACGAAAAATGAATGAAAACAAAAATAAAGTAGAATATGAGCAAAATAGTAATAATAAATTTAAACTGAGCAATTCACACACAGATTTGTAGAGAGTAACGAATATACATGATGGTACAGAATACTATACAAAAAACTGGCTTTTGTTGTATACAAAACAAAGACGAATATGGGATCACTACTCCACCCAGTATTACAAATGTGCACAAAAATAAAGCAGAATATGACCAACAGATTTAAAATGCCGTTCAAAGAGTGTAGTACACACTAGAAGCCACAATTAGGAACACAGTGCATGGAAACCAGATTTTATTTACTACAAGGCAAAACGAATATAGCTGACTTGAAACCACCTAATAAGAAAACAAAATGATGATTTGATAAACTTGCAGTGCTCCAAGTGGCCTGACAGTGAACCAAGGTGGTATTTCTGGAAGTCCCTATATGAGTTTCAACCTGCCTGATAGTTACAATGGGAAGAAACTATTTGTGAGTGTTGTGACAAAATGTCAGTGTTTCTCATGTGAATCATCTATACATTCTTGCAAACTTAACTGGTGTGAAGAGTAAGGTATATGTTTTCAGTTCAGATGTTAGCCCTTTATATTAGAACATTTTATTTTTTTCACTTGTTAAGTCCAAATAGTCAGCGACAATCGGATTCAGGTTTCAAAGTTTGTAATACAAAATAGGTTTCCCATTATTCTCTCATATTTTTGTGTAAGGTTTCAGCAGAAAAGCAGGAATGAACCTCCCTTTTAATTACATTTTAGACATTTTGATTTATGACAAAGTACTGAACACAAATACGCTCCAATGCTGTATGCAATAATGAGCACTTTCGCTACAAGGAAAATTTTACATGTATGTAAAAATATGTATGTATAATAATTTGACTGCCATCTAATTTGTGTGATATACATGTGTCACTTAAGACTCATCACAAGATAATATTGTACAGTGGTTTTTTCTTAGTGACGCATTAGCTTTCAGTCCCCAAGTTGTATTGCACCTGGCTGTCAGAAATGCCTGTTCCATCACAGTTATGACACCAAATCTGTTCAGTGGAACATCTGTTGCCGAAAACACTTATCCAATGAGCTTCTGTTCTCGCAACAGAGTATTTAATACTGGTTGGTAAACACCTCCTTTGTAGAGGAGGCACAACACAACACATATAAAACAGAACCATTTTCTAACATAAATTAGTGTAGTCTGGTATTTCTGATGATTTAATGCTCAGATTTACAGGTTTCATCACATTGTTGCACCCCAGAACGATATTCTGGGTGGATATTAGAACCCATTAAAGCTCTCCCCGAACAGTGGCAGAGTCAGAGTGGAAGTCAAGGCAAGCGAATGTGCATTAACTACATTGGAATATTAATCTAGAAGAACAGCCAATGTTGCTTGTACTATGGGCACACCACCAAGTCGCTTACCACACACCACCTGAGCTGGACGACTAAGATGCAGAATAACCTCACAGAGAAGAGAGGATAACATCACTCTGGTGACGATGCACAGTGAAACAACACTGCTTAAGTGGGATGTAATAGTGACTTTCCAGCACTCTGATGTTGCAGAAATAAACGCACTGAAGGCCTGAAAGGAAGAGTTATGCCACCACAGTGCGTTGTAGAGTGCTGAGGAGCTCAGAAAACTAGAGCACATTTAGTCATCACCTGTCAAAGATAGCACCATTGGCATAGTCTGACAAGTACAAACACCCTGACCTTGTACATCTAGGTTCTCAGTGTTGCAGCTAACCAGTTCCGAGGCAGAACCTGCGATGCTCCATCCACAGCGTACTGAGATGACTACGATCTATGACGCCACATACATCTAGATCTGACAGACTCTCTTGCTGAGAGTTTCTGCTGCCTCATTCTTGACTTCGCTGATGGTAAGAGTTTGGTGCCTTCCAGCACCATATCCCTGGAAGCTTCAAGCCTCACCTATGGTCCTTAGCGAGCTGATCAACCACCAGCATTCTGGGGAGCACAGTAATTGGTGCCTTGTGACTTGCAGCTACCAGCAGACAATTATCTTTCAGAGAGCTCATAATGTAGTACAGCTACTTTGTGCAGAGCTGGTGGATGTCCTCCCCGGGTATACAATCTGACATTCATGAGAACGCCTTGGAAATTGGCTTGTAGAGCTGCAGACAACTGGGCAACGCTGTCTGTGTTTGCAGTGCTATGGGTCGACAACTGTTCATGACATACCAACTGCTATGTGAGCTACGAAAACCATTCTGATACTGTGGGACACTCCCATGTCAGCAAATACCGGCTTTATGAGTGTTCTGCTGGCTCGCCTGACTACTAGTGGTTTGGGAAACATGACATTGTACTCGTTGTTAAGAAATGTGTAAACTGACAGTAATGTTTCATTAACACTCTCAGGTGTCTGACAGATCTCCACCATCACATTTCGCATGAGACTATCCTGGTGATTGCAGAGGCCACTGTCGCAGGTTCCTGTAACATTACTGACATTGACTCTCCTCTGCATGTAGCATACAGATGGAAACTCAGTTACCAGCCATAACTTTATAACTATTAGCCAGCAAAGTGAACCAGTTAGTTGGTAGGTTGTCTTTACAGATGATAAGCAGGGTGGGCGGATAATGACAGTTTATATCCCAGCACTTTTACAAGTGGAACACTGACGTATGCTACCTGCCATTGAATGAGGTATCAGTTAATAACAAGAACGGGAACTGGGCATACAGTACCACTCACTTTGGCTTTTCATGGTATGTTCCTGGCAGTATCTGAACAACTAGCTTGCTCAGTGATGGTGCTAGCATGCTGAATTGTGGCTCTCAGTTTATTTTCTGATGTTTCATTCATAGATGACAATGCTGATTCTCTGTTTGAATGTATGCCGACTGATTTTATCATATGTTAAGTTCCTTTGCCCATCAAAGGATCTCTCCTACATTAGTAATCACATATTTCTTTGGCATATTACATAGCCTTTCTGGTCTATTGTCATAACAGTAAACGCTAACGTCACAGTAGAAACAGCATACTGATCACATAGTGTAGTAGTTGGTTTGATTCCCAGTGACCACTCCACATTTTTCAATAGTGGAAACCTCTGGAAGGGGGTGACCTCTGCCTTCTGATTCCAACGGAGGAGCTGCTTGAATATGAAAGTAGATAAATTCGCCGAAGTAGCGTTTTACATCAAAAGATTGCGCCAGTCTAGTTGATGGACGGCACTTACTTACTTGCAGCAAAAGTTTCAACCGATATTTTGTCAGGTTGCGACTACAGATATTATTGCGACTACAGATATTATAGCGAATACAGATACTATTCTAAGAAGATTCCAGACCTGTTTTGTGGGCTTTAGGTCACGATGATATGGCAGTAGTAAGTAGAGAGAGAACCATGACTTCCAAAATTTTGTCAGTGGAATAAAGATGAGAAGGTTTGTACACCTTAATTAACGACAAAAGTTTGGCTTCCTTTTAATTTTTTCTGTCCATTCAACACAATAGTCCCATGTCTTTCTGCCATACGAGGGTGAGTCAAATGAAAACCTTAAATATTTTTAAATATATTATTTATTGTGTAGAAGTGGTACAAAGCTGTATCACTTTTCAACATAATCTCCCCCACGATCAATGCAAGTCCTCCAGTGCTTACAAAGTGCATAAATTCGTTTAGAAAAAATTTCTTTTGGTAGTCCGTGCAACCACTCATGCACTGCATGGCGTACCTTTTCATCAGAACGGAACTTTGCGTCTCTGAGTGGATATGGAAATCACTTGGGACAATGTCTGGTGAGTATGGTGGATGAGGAAGACTCTTCGTTTCTGGTTGGTGGAAGTGATCCCAGGTTTCGTCCCCAGTAACGATTCTTGCAAGGAAGGCATCACCTTCTCGTTCAAAGCGCCGAAGAAGTTCTTCACAAGCACCAACACGTCGTTCTCTCATTTCAGGAGTCAGCTGCTGTGGCACCCATCTTGCAGACACTTCGTGAAACTGGAGCACATCATGCACAATGTTGTGTGTCGACCCGTGACTAATCTGTAAACATGCTGCAATGTCATTCAGTGTCACTCGGCGGTATTCCTTCACTATGGCTTCAAGTGCTGCAATGTTCTGTGGAGTCACAACTCGGTGAGCCTGACCTGGACGAGGAGCATCTTCCACTGAAGTCACAGCACTTGCGAACTTCCTACTCCATCCGTAGACTTGCTGCTGCGACAAACATGCATCACCGTACTGAACCTTCATTTGTTGATGAATTTCAAATTGTTTCACACCTTCACTACGCAAAAACCGAATAACAAAACGCTGTTCTTCCCTAGTGCAAGTCGCAAGTGGGGCGGTCATCTTTATACTGATACTGCGACGGTATGTGTACATCTGCACTATGCTGCCACCTACAGGCTATTTTGCATGCTCTTTGTAGCACGCTTACCAAGTTACAGGATAACAGAGCGAAATTTCGATTTGTTATTACAAATTTAAGGTTTTCATTTGACTGACCCTCGTAGTTATAGAAGTGAAGACGAAACAAAAGTCTGCACCCACAACAACTAAACATTTCCTGGCAGTGCTGTTTGAAATTATATTTGCGCACTGTCACTCTGTAAATTTTATTCACAGTGTAGAGTGTATGAATCCGCTGTTTGTCTACATAAATCACTGAGCTCTTTAATTCTAATGCTTCATTTCTTTTTCAAATATTCTCTTTTCGCATTTGTGTTCTCTCGAGCGCACTTAATAACTCATTCGTTGTGACACCTTTTAAAACCAAATCCCATAGATAAATGGAAATGCGTGTGGCTAGGGCCTCGCGTCGGGTAGACCGGTCGGCTGGTGCAAGTCTTTCGAGTTGACCCCACTTCGGCGACTTGCGTGTCGATGGGTATCAAATGATGATGATAAGGACAACACAACACCCAGTACCTGAGTGGAGAAAATCTCCGACCCAACCGGGAATCGAACTCGGGCCGTTAGGCATGACATTCCGTCGCGCAGACCACTCAGCTACCAGGGGCGGACATCCCATAGTTAGAACAGTTTTTCTCAGTTTCCTTGCTAGCCTGGAAGTTACTTCTGTGCGACAAAAGCTGTAAAATTGTGGCAACAGTGGTATTTCCTTACATTGTTCGTAATATCACAGAAGTAGCTCTCAAATAACACATTTATCTACATCATAAACGAAATATATACTGTGTGCGTTTCACGTATTGTGCTTTGGGGAAGATACTTGAATCTTGCTCCACTCCATCCTTTCATTGCACACCACTACTTACTTCTGTTTGTCTGCGTTTGCTTGCGGCTTGCATTGGCTTCTGTGTCAGCACTTTCCTAGCCAGCTCATTCTCACTGTGAGTAAAATTAACGACGTTTACAGCAAGCTGTCATACCTTCCTGCGATTTTACGTTCCGATCACTTTCCGTTATCACTATTCGCATTCACTGCGAGATGACAACATCTGATACTTTGAACTGAAACGTGACTGTATCCTGTCACACGATCATGTTATATCTAGCCACAGATGAGTAACCAGTCTGACCATTACTCGACTGGGTGAACTGCTTACCCACAGCACCAGAAACTGCCTTACACTACTGGCCATTAAAATTGCTACACCACGAAGATGACGTGCTACAGACGCGAAATTTAACCGACAGGAAGAAGATGCTGTGATATGAAAATGATTGATTAGCTTTTCAGAGCATTCACACAAGGTTGGCGCCGGTGGCGACACCTACAATGTGCTGACATGAGGAAAGTTTCCAACCGATTTCTCATACACAAACAGCAGTTGACCGGTGTTGCCTGGTGAAACGTTGTTGTGATACCTCGTGTAAGGAGGAGCAATGCGTACCGTTTCCGACTTTGATAAAGGTCGGATTGTAGCCTATCGCGATTGCGGTTTGTCGTATCGCGACATTGCTGCTCGCGTTGGTCGAGATCCAATGACTGTTAGCAGAATATGGAATCGGTGGTTTCAGGAGGGTAATACAGAACGCCGTGCTGGGTCCCAACGGCCTCGTATCACTAGCAGTCGAGATGACAGGCATCTTATCCGCATGGCTGTAACGGATCGTGCAGCCACGTCTCGATCCCTGAGTCAACAGATGGGGACGTTTGCAACACAACAACCATCTGCACGAACAGTTCGACGACGTTTGCAGCAGCATGGACTATCAGCTCGAAGACCATGGCTGCGGTTATCCTTGACGCTGCATCACAGACAGGAGCGCCTGCGATGGTGTACTCAACGATGAACCTGCGTGCACGAATGGTAAAACGTCATTTTTCCGGATGAATCCAGGTTCTGTTTACAGCATCATGATGGTCGCTTATGTGTTTGGCGACATCGCGGTGAACGCACATTGGAAGCGTGTATCCGTCATCGCCATACTGGCGTATCACCCGGCGTGATGGTATGGGGTGCCATTGGTTACACGTCTGGGTCACCTCTTGTTCGCATTGACGGCACTTTCAACAGTGGACGTTACATTTCAGATGTGTTACGACCCGTGGCTCTACCTTTCATTCGATCCCTGCGAAATCCTAAATTTCAGCAGGATAATGCACGACCATGATATGGAACCTGTACAAAAACGAGACAGCAGTTATCCGTGGACGGACAAAACAAGAAGAGGTGCAGATACGGAAAGGTGTCCGACAAGGTTGCACACTATCCCCTGTTATCTTTAACGTATACATTGATGGTTCAAATGGCTCTGAGCACTATGGGACTCAACTGCTGAGGTCATTAGTCCCCTAGAACTTAGAACTAGTTAAACCTAACCTAAGGACATCACAAACATCCATGCCCGAGGCAGGATTCGAACCTGCGACCGTAGCGGTCTTGCGGTTCCAGACTGCAGCGCCTTTAACCGCACGTCCACTTCGGCCGGCTAACGTATACATTGAAAAGGCGCTGAAAAAAGTAAGGGAAAATTCACAGACAGGTGTAGTAATTCATGGCCAACGAAGAGATATGATAAGATATGCCGATGATATAGCTGTCCTGGCTGAAAGTGAAGAAGATCTTGTAGTCCTACTGAATAGAATGGATAAAATTATGGGTGAAGAATATAATATGAGAATTAATAAAGCAAAAACAAAAGTAATGGCATGCGACAAAGAAGATCAAGTGAAAGTCCAAGTTCATGTAGGCAATGAACTACTTGAACAAGTTGATAAATTTACTTATCTGGGCAGTAATATTACCAGGGATGGAAGGAGCAAGGCAGAAGTGAGAAGTAGAATAGCTCAAGCAAAGGCTGCGTGTAACAAGAAGAAAAACATATTAACATCTAAGAGCATGAGCCTTGAAATCAGGAAAAGATTTTTGAAATCATATGTGTGGAGTGTGGCATGCAATGGGTGTGAAACATGGACTCTCGGGACAGAGGAAGACCAGAAGCTAAATTCTTTTGAAATGTGGTGCTATAGACGCATGCTCAAAATAAAATGAATCGACAAGGTCACAAACGAAGTGGTTCTGGAAAGAGCAGGTGAGAAGAGAAGCTTCTGGAGTTTCATTGTCAAAAGAAGAGTGCAATTTACAGGCCATCTATTAAGACATAAAGGACTCCTGAACACAATCATAGAGGGATATGTCGAGGGAAAAAGACCAAGAGGAAGACCACGACTGAGGTACATGGATCAAATCGTGAAAGATGTGGGATGTAACACCTATAAAGAAATGAAGAGAAAAGCTGAAAAACGCACAGAATGGAGAGAAGCTGCCATTGTAGCTGTTGCAAACCAATCCTTGGATTGACCACTACAGAAGAAGAAGAAGAAGAAGAAGAAGAAGAAGAAGAAGAAGAAGAATGAGCGACCGCATGTTGCAGGTCCTTTACGGGCCTTGTTGGATACAGAAAATGTTCGACTGCTGCCCTGGCCAGCACATTCTCCATATCTCTCACCAACTGAAAACGTCTGGTCAATGGTGGCCGAGCAACTGCCTGGTCACAATACGCCAGTCACTACTCTTGATGAACTGTGGTATCGTGTTGAAGCTGCATGGGCAGCTGTACCTGTACACGCCATCCAAGCTCTGTTTGACTCAATGCCGTTATTACGGCCAGAGTTGGTTGTTCTGCGTACTGATTTCTCAGGATGTATGCACCCAAATTGCGTGCAAATGTAATCATATGTCAGTTCTAATATATGTGTCCAATGAATACCCGTTTATCATCTGCATTTCTTCTTGATGTAGCAATTTTAATGGCCAGTAGTGTACTTTCGTGACTAAGTACAATCATGGTACAGCATGAAATCAGCGGAAGGAATAACTAGCGAGTTCCAAAGTGCTACCAGAAGTCCACCTGGCGCAATGACTGCGTTTAGGCTGTTAAAAGCAATGGGGTTCAATGGGCTACCAGCTCCCCATAAGCCACATATTTCTGTGTTCACTGCTGAGCGACGCTTGAGGCAGAGTACTAGGAGCACCGCCACTGCACAGTGGGCGGCTGGAAACGAGTGATCCGGCCTGATGTATCACGGTATATCTTGCGGTAATCCGATAGAGGGGTTTAGGTTTCGCGAATTCCTGGAGAACTAATATGTACCACACCGTTGGAGGCGAATTAAGAATGTAGTCCAGGTAAACAATGCACAACAAGTTTATTAGTAAACATGTGAACTCAAATCTCCTCCTTGGAATAAGTTTTTACATTGACAATATGTGGTTAAGTCAGAGCTCCACTTGAATGGCACAATCACTGTTTATTGCGCTTATGACCACAAAAACTATCAAAGTTAATTATTGGGTTCACTTTGTAATGACAAAGTTAGTAACATGAATCACATCAACGGCCAATACGTTGTCCCCAGTACAGAGGCCCTATCTCGGGGATGCCCGGTAATGGCACTGGGTGCTTCATGCAGAGAAGACTGCTGGCCGGAATGCAGCGTTGGAGCTGCTGATGGTTTCTTAGCGAGACCGACTGATGAACCGCTACTGCAGTCGGCGCTTGGCCCAAAGAGCTCGTTAGGAATGAACTGCCTGGCACAACACGGGTGCCGGCCTAAGTACAGTGAAGGCGCCTGCGAACAGCCAAGTTTATTTGTAGCCACAAGAATCTTTAGAGGGAAGTAGGTCCTTGGGGCCAGCGACCTCTTGTGGCGATCACGCTGCTGCCTGCAGGCCCAGCAAATGCACAAAACCTTCTGGCTGTGTTCTGCGGAAAGGGGTCACCCCTGCAGCTTTCCACTTGATGTTGTATGACTGGTTGAGAAGATCAATGGCCCCAAAATATAGTCTTCCTCTTCTCTTCTCTCCTCTCCCCCCCCCTACCCCTCCCCCCCCCCCTCTCTGATGGGGGAGAGGGTGAGGCACATCTCACATGGGAACCTCCCCATCGCACTCCCCCTCAGATTTAGTTATAAGTTGGCACAGTGGATAGGCCTTGAAAAACTGAACACAGATCAATTGAGAAAACAAGAAGAAGTTGTGTGGAACTGTGAAAAAATAAGCAAAATATACAAACTGAGTAGTTCACGGGAAGATAGGCAACATCAAGGACACTGGGCCCGCAGGAGCGCCGTGGTCTCGTGGTAACATGAGCAGCTGCGGAACGAAAGGTCCTTGGTTCGAATCTTCCATCGCCGGCCGAAGTGGCCGTGCGGTTAAAGGCGCTGCAGTCTGGAACCGCAAGACCGCTACGGTCGCAGGTTCGAATCCTGCCTCGGGCATGGATGTTTGTGATGTCCTTAGGTTAGTTAGGTTTAACTAGTTCTAAGTTCTAGGGGACTAATGACCTCAGAAGTTGAGTCCCATAGTGCTCAGAGCCATTTGAACCATTTGAACCAATCTTCCATCGAGTGAAAAGTTTAATTTTTTATTTTCAGTTTATGTGACAAACTCGTATGTTTTCATCACTTTTTTGGGAGTGATTATCACATCCACAAGAAAACCTAAATCGGGCAAGGTAGAAGAATCTTTTTACCCATTCGCCAAGTGTACAAGTTAGGTGGGTCGACAACATATTCCTGTCATGTGACGCACATGTCGTCACCAGTGTCGTATAGAATATATCAGATGTGTTTTCCTGTGGAGGAATCGGTTGACCTATGACCTTGCGATCAAATGTTTTCGGTTCCGATTGGAGAGGCACGTCCTTTCGTCTACTAATCGCACGGTTTTGCGGTGCGGTCACAAAACACAGACACTAAACTTATTACAGTGAACAGAGACGTCAATGAACGAACGGACAGATAATAACTATGCAAAAATAAAGAAAGTAAAATTTTCACTCGTGGGAAGACTTGAACCAAGGACCTCTCGTTCTGCAGCTGCTCATGCTACCACGGGACCACGGCGCTCCTGAGCTCACATTCTCCTTGATGTTGCATATGTGGCCCATGGACTACACAGTTTGTATATTTTGCTTATTTTTTCACAGTTCCACACAACTTCTTCCTGTTTTTTCAATTGATCTATGTTCAGTTTATCAAGGCCTATCCATTGTGCCAAGTTATAACTAAATCTGAGGGGGGTGCGATGGGGAGGTTCCCTTGTCAGTCCCAGGAAGCGATGATCTCCCTGCCAACGAAAAGATTACTCGTTACTTTTGATTCCCCCCTCCTATTTTCCCTTTGTACCTACTTCTGTGTCTTGTTAGATACCCATAGTACAGGTTCCCATAACTTCCACTGACACCAACAGCTCCCAAAATAACTAAACTAACTCTCAACACCCATCTCATAGATTAAATAACAGTGTAGCTAATAAGTTAGTGCTCTTGCAAACTTAATGTCCTTAAAATTAGGATTTGAACTGTGACAAATGTTATAATATGACTGAAAAGGCTGTGAAGTGCCTTGGCCTTGAATATCGTTTCCATTGCCTCCCGTACGCACTTTTCAATAGATTCCGTAATGCCCATGGCGCCAGATTATACGTTGGTCGGTGTCTGAGCACAGGTCGAGGTCAGATCGAGGTCAGGAGGCTGTCCGACCACCACCTCAGGCGTGGGTGATTAGCAGCTTGATGAGTTGATTCGTGTTTACTGTTTGCACAGTAATATACAATGGGTGGAGTACCAGTGGGTGTTTCTGCAGAAGGTTGGTGCCCGTTATGTGCTGACCAGGGCGTGGCTGACAGCCACAGTGATGGCACACCCTCAAGTATCGCCGCGAAGCTCTCCGCCCCATGCTGTCAGCACGCGGTGCCATCTGCGCTGTCCTAGACGGCTAGCAAATTTAGAAGAGAATGACCAGGGAACACACAATCGTGCTGTAGACTGCACACAGGAATGGAAATCACCAGCAACAGAGTCTGCCCTCAGGAAGAGGAGCTGGGCAGCCAAAATGGCTCACCCCCTAGTGATGCTAGAAGAGCAGCTGCACGTCTCTGGATGGGAACCAGAGACCCTCAGCGTGGAAGGTGGCAGCAGTTGTATTGCAGTGGAGCCCTCCAGCGAACGACTTGTCAAAGGTGCTTGTACTCTTCTCCTTGATCTCCCCATGGATGACAGTGCTGCAGCGAACAGGGTCTAAGCCACAGGATGGACTTCCTGCTCGATGGAAGCTCATAGACTTACCTGATAGAAGGGCAGACAGGGATAGTGGTGGTCGCTCATGAAAATATCGATATTGTTCTCACGGATAAAAAGATGTTTTGATGATAGCACTCCATTTTCACAAGGAATTATCTACTTGTTAAACTGGATTTTTCAAAATTCTCCGCTTGTTTATTGTACCAGGAACAAAAATTTTTCCGCATATGCACCGTACGCCATCATGAGCCTCATCTTGGTGTAATAGTGAGGTTCAGCAGTTACACCCATTTAAAACCGCATTAAATTACATCATTTGTCTAAAAGTCTTTAAAATACCAGATTTATTTATAATAGTACATCATTGTTAGCAAAACATCAAATTATGTAATGTATTGTGACGAAAAAGGGTCCAGCATCGCATCATGACATGGTCTCACACCTACAAGGATTTCATAGACACGGGCTCTGGACATAAATGCCCACAAACTTTAATTTATTTGTTTCTTATCACACAGGTCACATTTGTAGTCATCCTCCAATGTCCCAATAGTCCCATGCTAGATGGGCGCATATTCCACGAAACATGCACTGAAATCGTCACCGTCAGATTCACCTTGCTTGACCCACTGTTTCTCCTGTGTTGGAGTCGACAGAATCGGAGTCACACTGTTTCTTAGAGGTTAGTTCCTATATCATCTCTTTTCAGTTTTCATTTTAGTTTAAATTATTTTATGCCCATTTTCTTTCTCGCACTTGCCTTCTTGTTTTTCATTCCTATTTTTCTTCTGGTTTTTATTTCAAATTTTCCCCTCAGTGGTGTAGACAAAATACGTCAAAATGATGGTTAGGTCTTCATACTTTGGCAGTTACTTTACCTGCCCAAGCCCTGTAACCAGGAAATGGTGAAACTAAGTTCTGTTGGCATTGCAAAACAGTTGCTAACAGCCGAGCTATTCTTTTCAAACTCTAATTGAGACTCGAGATTTAGATCAGTTAACAGTGGTGCTGCACTAAGTCTTGATGAGGTGCGGAAACAACCATCAGTGGCACCTCATATGTCACTGGGAATTTTTCAGGATTGTCCTTGTGTTGTTATATTTGTTATTGGTTGGTTCGATGAACATATGGGCACGAAAGAAATGTCCTGTGAACTCGAATGGAAATCCCTGCAGGGGTGAATACTTTCTTTCCGCGAAATGATACTGAGAAAGTTCAGAGAACCTCCATTTGCAACACACTGCAGAACGATCCTCTTGCCACCAACAAACATCTCGCATAAGGAATGCAATACAAGAGAAGTCATGGCCCCTACAGAAAGTTTTTTTCCCCGCTGCATCTGCAAATGTGGAAAAGGAATGACTAATAGGTAAAAGGTGCCCTCCACTATGCATTGTATGGTGATTGTCGTGTGTGAATGTAGATGTAGAATAATGGTGACTGTTGAACAGGCCTTATATTTCATGAGAACGTTATATTCCGTGTGATATACGACCTTTTCTGTTTTGAAGCCTTTTTTAGTTCCTTATAGGAAATCACTCATTAACAGTTTTCATATCCAGCTGCAGTTGTTCTGAAGTCCACTTAACTTTATCATTTGTTCTAAGGTGATTTCTAGGCATGTGAAACAAAGATGTAAAACGTATGTCAAGAAGAGATAATGCCAACTGGGAAAGAAACTGACTGCCATTACCTGATGTCAGTTACCTCTGTTATACCCACAGCTACCGATACGCTATTTATGAAGCCTTCATACAAAGGAAATATTCAGCATTAAAAGCAAATATAGTACTGGGTAGTGCAGTTACTACAATTTTGTTCACAAAGTTGTCATTTGAGCACTTACCTTGGTGTAAAAACCGTTATTTCTTAGATGAAAATCTTTGAAATGCAACTTCACTGCTATAGAGCTGAAGAGAGTCTCCCAATGTGGGGCATCATCACCAGTAGTTCCCTCAATGACCACTAGGTAGTAGCACTTGCTAGAGTGCTCATGCATCGTGTAAGTTCGCCAGTTTCTGCTCGCCATTATCTGACTAACGTCGTTATCTCAATTTACTATACACTATGTGATCAAAAGTACCCGAACACCCTCAAAAAATACGTTTTTTCCTATTAGGTGCATTGTGCTGCCACCTACTGACAGGTACTCCATATCAGCGACCTCAGTAATCATTAGACACCGCGAGTGAGCAGAATGGGGCGCTCCACGGAACTCACGGACTTCGAACGTGGGCAGATGATTGGGTGTCACTTGTGTCATACGTCTGTACGCGAGATTTCCACACTCCTAAACATCCCTAGATTCGCTATTTCCGATGTGATAGTGAAGTGGAAACGTGAACGGACACGTACAGCACAACAGCACAGGTTGACCTCGTCTGTTGACTGACAGAGACTGCCGACAGTTGAAGAGGATCATAATGTTTAATAGGCAGACATCTATCCAGACCATCACACAGGAATTCCAAACTGCATCAGGATCTGCTGCAAGTACCATGATAGTTAGGCGGTAGGCAAGAAAATTTGGATTTCATGGTCGAGCGGCTGTTCATAAGCCAGACATTACGCTGCTAAATGCCAAACGACGCATCACTTGGTGTAAAGAGCGCAAACATTGGACGATTGAACAGTGGAAAAACGTTGTGTGGAGTGACGAATCCCGGTACACAATGTGGCGATCCGACAACAGGGTGTGGGTACGTCGAATGTCCAGTGAGCGTCATCTACCAGCGTGTCTAGTGACAACAGTAAAATTCGGAGGCGGTGGTATTATGGTGTGGTCGTGTTTTTCATGGAGGAGGCTTGCACCCCTTTTTGTTTTGCGTGGCACTATCACAGCACTAGCCTACACTGACATTTTAAGCACCCTCTTGCTTCCCACTGTTGAAGAGCAATTCGGGGATGGCGACTGCATCTATCAACACGATCGAGCACCTGTTCATAATGCACGGCCTGTGGCGGAGTGGTTACATGACAACAACATCCCTGTAATGATGGACTGGCCTGCACAGAGTCCTGACCTGAATCCTACAGAACAACTCTGGGATGTTTTGGAACGCTGACTTCTTGCCAGTCCTCACCGACCGACATCGATACCTCTCCTCAGTGCAGCACTCCGTGAAGGATGTGCTGCCATTCCCCAAGAAACCTTCCAGCACCTGATTGAACGTATGCCTGCGACAGTGGAAGCTGTCATCATGGCTAAGGATGGGCCAACATCACATCGAATTCCAGCACTACCGATGGACGGTGCCACGAACTTTCAAGTCATTTTCAGTCAGGTGTCTATATACTTTCGCTCACATAGTGTAACGTTGCAGGGGACAGAACTGCAGACAGAATGTGAAGTAAGTGGATTAATTTTGTTGCTCGAACAGTCCACGGGTATACTGCCGGTTCATAGTGTCCAACGGGCACAATATTTCGGCGATCAGACATGTCGCCATCGTCAGGTGCGCTGACGAACTGAGCTCCTGAGGGCGGGCGGCCGATTTAAATCCCCTACCCCCGCGGGCAGCTCTCTTCGCCGTCCGCGCCCGCGCGCCAGCGGTCTCGAAGACGTGGGCGTCGGAATCTGTCGTAGCGTCAGGGAAGATCTTATCAACCAAGATTGCGGCTACAATCTCAGCAAGGCTTGGGACCCGGCACTGAATGTAATTAAGAAGACTGTCAGCAAGAAGTACGAACTGGCGACCAGGGCGGACGTAGCAAGCACATCGACGCTACGACAGATTCCGACGCCCACGTCTTCGCGACCGCCGACGCGCGGGCGCGGACGGCGAAGAGGGCGGCCCGCGAGGGGAGGGGATTTAAATCGGCCGCCCGCCCTCAGGAGCTCAGTTCGTCAGCGCACCTGACGATGGCGACATGTCTGATCGCCGAAATATTGTGCCCGTTGGACACTATGAACCGGAAGTATACCCGTGGACTGTTCGAGCAATGTTTTACATACTTTCTCAAATATTCCTGCTGTTCTCTATTCTGCAATTATACAGGCAGCTAGAGCCCTGTCACACTGTTCCATTTTTGTTTCTACTGGGATTTCACACAACAATGATTCCATGTAGGAACTAAATCCGACATGTACATACAGTTGGTTATATAAAGGATGTCCCATTTATCTTGCACACTCGAAGTAACTTTTTCTCCAGGGCGAAATAAGAGACAGTATCAAACAAATGTTGTGTAACTAGTAGACGTATATTAACCAGAACGATTGCCTTTCTTATTACTTTGCTCATTACGAACACATGAAGAGCAATACGTCTTTTTCAAACAGCACACTGTATTTGTTTATTCGGTAATCCACTTCTTCTTCTCCTCCTCAAGACCAGTTCAGATTCGTACCACAGCGGATCATTCACGAAAACATGAAATTATTAAAAACTCAACCACTTGGTGGCGTTGGCGGTAAACAAACGGACAGACAAGGACAATTCTCACTGGTGATTTAGTCAACCATCTTCAGTTTAAGATTAGTGTGAACGTAAACGAATGAAGAGGAGGTAGAAATGCTACTCATGTTCTTCCCCTTTTTGTCCCTACAATGGATTACAGTGCCAGAAAACGGTATTTCAGATCCTCTTTTCTGTTTCACGTTAAAATGAATGTTGTGTTTATGTGAATATATGGTATATTTTTGAACAGTTCTTAAGGAGAGGAAATGGATTACTGATTAACAATGTAGGTTGCTATATAAAACAGACATACTGCTGTTTATATCTTTGCAATGAACAAAGCTAGAAGAAATTATTGTTAATGTGCCCTGGTATCCAAACTGTAGTGGACTGTTAAGGCAGCCAGTCCACAGTGAAGTAGCCGAAAGGGCACGCGTCAACTCACGCCGTCTGGCGTTAAGTCTGGAACAGGATTCGTAATGAATGTGATAAAGAAAAGAACGTAGCTACTAGAACACTTAACTTTTGTATTGTCCTTTGGTATACAGCATTCTGGATGATACAAGCGAGACTCTATCTTGAGGTACATGCAACGTTACAAATGGTTAATGGCGCCTTGCTAGGTCGTAGCCATTAACTTAGCTGAAGGCTATTCTAACTGTCTCTCGGCAAATGAGAGAAAGGCTTCGTCAGTGTAGTCGCTAGCAAAGTCGTCGTACAACTGGGCGAGTGCTAGTACGTCTCTCGAGACCTGCCTTGTGGTGGCGCTCGGTCTGCGATCCTGACAGTGGCGACACGCGGGTCCGACATGTACTAATGGACCGCGGCCGATTTAAGCTACCACCTAGCAAGTGTGGTGTCTAGCGGTGACACCACACAAACAACATTTACTTGTGTTTTTGGATAGGGTCCGCTTTTAGCAAAACACAATTTTGTTTTTTAACCCAATCATGATTCACTGCAGTTCAGTGGGCTTTTATTTTATGGCTATTAAAGTAAAGAAAGTTCTTTATTGTTTGTATATAGTTTGTATCTGTTTGTATACAGTAAAGAACATATCTTTAACAGCCATAAAATAAAAGCCCACTGAAGATGCTGCAACTGCAGTGAAACATGTTTTGGTTAACAATGAATATTGTGTTTTGCTAAAGGCGGACCCTATCCAAAAACATATGTATTGTTAAAGCAAACACGGGAAAAAAGAGCTTCAACCCCACGATGAACATTTACTTGATACAGAGGTCAAAGTAAATGTTGCATATTGCCGGAACTCTAGTACTGAACGTCGTGATGCAGAAATACGTTATGACATCAATACATCGGTTTGTTTGTAACGTAATTCTTCCACTGTAAGGGAGCAGTATGTGCAGTCTATGGCAACCGTGTCACCTATAAACACTGCAGTACTTGTGCTGTGTTTCATTATAATAGTTGTGTTGCTTCAGGATGATTCGGACAACAATAACGTACGATCAGTTTTCGTAGAGTCACTGTAATGGCGGAGGGAATGGGACGGGTGGACGTCGCTGGGCGTCAAAGTGATGTCTCTAGAATTTGTAACATGTTTCTAACGAGAGGGTCAGCTGAAGATTGTCACGGTAGCGGCAGCGAAAAAAATGGTGTGCGAGACCGATATCTCCGTATAACAGCAAGCAGAAACACCCACCACAATGCTTACACGTGTATGGTGGCAACTCAAACAGCCAAACAGCGACAGGAGCGCAGGTATCAACACAAACTATCCGAAATGGGCTCCATGAGCAGGGATTACACGTCCGGAACACTTCTGAAGGCTCCTCTTCTAAACAGGGTTTCAGGGTTTGGAGAGAGGCTTTTTTCGCATGTGCACGAAACCGCTGGTTGTCCGCCAGCCAGCTGTGGGACACAACGCTTTTTTCTGACGAGATCTCTGTCAGTCTCCATCCTAGCAACACTGATATTCGTGTGTAGAGGAAACGAGAACAGTGTTTACACCATAAGTGTATCGTAGACCGACATTTTTATCAAGGTGGTTTTGTCATGACTTGGGGTGGAATCATGTATGGCTGCAGGGGACCCCTTGTGCCAACACATGGGAGCAAGACTGGTATGAAGTGTCCTTGCACGCGTTGTGGCTCCATTTGATAAACATATTGAAGCGAGATTCACGCTGATGGACGACAATGTTTGCTCCCATCGTTAAAATTTCTGAATACCAACCTAGCGGAGAACAAAATCAGTCTAATGGAATAGCCTCCTTATTCTCCACAAGTCAGCTACACTGACAATGAGTGTGCCATGCTAAAATGTGCAGTTTGCAATCGTCCTGTCCCACCAGAGACCTTACAGAACGTCATAGAGTGTGATGTGGAGGAATGGGACAATATGCCACAGGCTTATCTGCCTATTTTGGTTAGGAGTATGCTAAACCGCATTCAAAAGTGTCACTAATTACGAGGAGGGAAATTTGGATCATAAACAATGTTTCGAGGAAAATAAAAGTGAGAAGAAACAGTTGCCTTTGCAGTAGAATCTTTTGTAAGAATTTGTTTTTGTTTTTTCTTTTGTTTGTGTTTGTCAGGTGGAAATACACTCCTGGAAATGGAAAAAAGAACACATTGACACCGGTGTGTCAGACCCACCATACTTGCTCCGGACACTGCGAGAGGGCTGTACAAGCAATGATCACACGCACGGCACAGCGGACACACCAGGAACCGCGGTGTTGGCCGTCGAATGGCGCTAGCTGCGCAGCATTTGTGCACCGCCGCCATCAGTGTCAGCTAGTTTGCCGTGGCATACGGAGCTCCATCGCAGTCTTTAACACTGGTAGCATGCCGCGACAGCGTGGACGTGAACCGTATGTGCAGTTGACGGACTTTGAGCGAGGGCGTATAGTGGGCATGCGGGAGGCCGGGTGGACGTACCACCGAATTGCTCAACACGTGGGGCGTGAGGTCTCCACAGTACATCGATGTTATCGCCAGTGGTCGGCGGAAGGTGCACGTGCCCGTCGACCTGGGACCGGACCGCAGCGACGCACGGATGCACGCCAAGACCGTAGGATCCTACGCAGTGCCGTAGGGGACCGCACCGCCACTTCCCAGCAAATTAGGGACACTGGGGTATCGGCGAGGACCATTCGCAACCGTCTCCATGAAGCTGGGCTACGGTCCCGCACACCGTTAGGCCGTCTTCCGCTCACGCCCCAACATCGTGCAGCCCGCCTCCAGTGGTATCGCGACAGGCGTGAATGGAGGGACGAATGGAGACGTGTCGTCTTCAGCGATGAGAGTCGCTTCTGCCTTGGTGCCAATGATGGTCGTATGCGTGTTTGGCGCCGTGCAGGTGAGCGCCACAATCAGGACTGCATACGACCGAGGCACACAGGGCCAACACCCGGCATCATGGTGTGGGGAGCGATCTCCTACACTGGCCGTACACCACTGGTGATCGTCGAGGGGACACTGAATAGTGCACGGTACATCCAAACCGTCATCGAAACCATCGTTCTACCATTCCTAGACCGGCATGGGAACTTGCTCTAGAAGGTGTAAGTCAACTACCCTGGCCAGCAAGATCTCCGGATCTGTCCCCCATTGAGCATGTTTGGGACTGGATGAAGCGTCGTCTCACGCGGTCTGCACGTCCAGCACGAACGCTGGTCCAACTGAGGCGCCAGGTGGAAATGGCATGGCAAGCCGTTCCACAGGACTACATCCAACATCTCTACGATCGTCTCCATGGGAGAATAGCTGCCTGCATTGCTGCGAAAGGTGGATATACACTGTACTAGTGCCGACATTGTGCATGCTCCGTTGCCTGTGTCTATGTGCCTGTGGTTCTGTCAGTGTGATCATGTGATGTACCTGACCCCAGGAATGTGTCAATAAAGTTTCCCCTTCCTGGGACAATGAATTCACGGTGTTCTTATTTCAATTTCCAGGAGTGTATGTTTATCTTCTTTATATTTTGTTTTCTTACAACTGTAGCTGACTAAACAAAATCAGCTTTGTTCCCTATTATGTCCATTATTGAAAAGTAATGAATGCTCGACATTTATTTTGACCACTGCATAGGGGGCGTGAACAGCGTCAGATTGTGAAGGCTATTGAGGTGCTGCATACTCGTGTGAGACATAGGCATCGGCAGCTAACAGAGTTTGAAAAGGGCCTCACCGTTGGTTTCCATTTGGCCAGCTGATCGAATCGGTTTGTCGGGCATTGAGGTATGACAATAGCCCAATATTGGACTCTGTGGGAACGCGAGGGTAAGGTTCCAGTCTTCAACGGCTGGAAATCATAAGGGAGGATCGTCCTATTGTGATTCAAGTGCATCGTTACCCCCTTGCATCCTGTCTGACATCCGAGAACAAGAAATGGAATCTTCTGTAATGTTTCGTTCTGTTTATTTGTGTTTGTCAAGTGAAAATGCATTTATCTTCATTTCTTTTTTGTTATGAATGTAGCCGACAGTTTTGTTTCCTATTATGTGCAGTATTGACAATAAGGCAATATGCAACATTTGTTTTGGCCAATGTACGTTTTCTGTTTTGCTTCAGGACAAGAAGTTATTTGGGATGGTCGAAGTTTTTCTGTAACGGCATAGGATATCCTATAGGTGCATTAGTTACGTGAAATCAAGTAACAAAATTTAGCTGCATCATGATAGCAGAATGATAACCCTCTGTGTGAGCTGCAGTCTATGTAATTCTACGCTCATGGTCTTTCTGTGGGATGTACGAAGGAGAGAGCAAGATATTGGTTGTGTTGTATCCTGCCTACTCGTCAAATATGGGGTACCTAGGAAACCTGCTTTCCTGATCGCTAGACAACAATTCAAGCAAATCGTATTAATGAATTTTATTACAGAGAATAAATGACAACACTTAACTTTGGAAAATACCGATGTGTCGCAAGCAAAGGGCGACATGCAGTATAACGATTCCAATACAAATGAAGTAATACAGTGGACGCTTGTATCCAGGTCTCTGGTCTTAACGCTTATGTATAACTGGGCCGCGACCAGTCGGGAGTGGCGTTTATGTTCCCTCCGCCTAGAGGCCGCTGCTGTCGCGTTGTCGTTCTAGAAAGAGGTCGGTCCACGAGCAATTGGCTGACATCTTCTTCACGGCCTTCTCTGCTCTAACGTTCCCGCCTGGCGTGCCAGAGCTTGACTTTACACCGAAACATGTTGACTCTTCAAGGAACGTATGCTCTCTGGATTTCAACAGTGAACCTCTCTGTCATGCAGAATGCCTCTCTTGAAGTGACTTCTGCTGAGTACTTCTGTGCCACTTCCGGGCTTACTAAATTAAACTGTAATGAAACGCACTACTCTTATTTGGATCTTAGATTACAAAACCCTCATTCGACCAATGCATGAATACTGACTGCCAATCTGGGAACCATACCAGACAGACCATATAGAAGAAATATATACCTGCTCTGTGAGTGCACTACACTTCCTGACAACTCTTCCAATGAATCTCGATCTGACATCTGCCTTGCCTGAGAGTATTTTTATGTCATCATTCCACTTCAAGTCGCTTCTTAATCAAACTCACTGATATTTAGTGGATGTGACTGCCTCCGGTTAATGTTGTGTAATAACTCAAGAATAATCCATCTGTGTATGTTTGATAATATTGCGAGAATCGTCAGTCATTGTGTCTATAGGCAGGGAATCTAAGTTGAACACTTGTGTAAGCAAACATATGCTCTTCCCATGCAGCGGTCAAGCATCTGCTATGATAGAATCTCAGAGCGAAGGTCTTTTATTCTAGCGCGAATGAAACATGCTAACATCTGAATTGTCCCATATTTGCTAGAGAGAGAGAGAGAGAGAGAGAGAGAGAGAGAGAGAGAGAGAGAGAGTTATAAATTCCCTCTGGAACTTAGATAGTGTAGCTTGAATGTGTGAAGCACCAAAAATTTCATTGATAATGATTGCAACAATTGATGAAAACAGTTTTTTATTGGGGTCTGTCGAACTCCTCCAAAGTGCCATAAAAATACTAGCAAATGTATATAGTACTTATTTTCTCCTTAAACCCACTATCTGATGTTACTTGCAGATAATAGACCAACTTGGCTCTTTCGACTAGTTGCAACTTGCACAGCTCTTCGCAAAGTCATTTGGTCTTCTTTTCGTTGGCTGTGACGATTCTCGGCGTGCAGCACCTCAGCAGCGCCCGTGCACCAAAGAAGAGCAGCGCCACAGAGAAGACGACCGCCGCCACTACGAAGGCAGCGACGTCTAGCAGCAGGTACTGGTACCAGGCCAGGTCCAGCGCCGCAGACCTCAGGTGCGGCGCCCCACGGTGCCTGATGACGTACTCCACCCAGTAGATCGCCTCTTCCATCGGAGGTCGAGGTCGGTCCCGGAACAGCTGGGACACTTGTTTGGCGCGCTCACGATACCTAAAAAGAAAACATCCATACAGTGTTTGGTTTCCATCGCTATCGTAAGCCACTTCAGAAATCAGTGCTAATACCAGCTTTTTGCCAACCACATGCCGCATTCTTGCCACTATTTTGGTTAAATTTGATCAATAGATGCTTCCTCTGTTACTAGCAGAAGGACATATAAAGAGTGAAGTAATAAGAAAATGAGTGAGACATGGTCTCTGACATGTACCTCCAAAAGAGTCGCTAAAAGTAAATACTCACGACCAGTCTCATATTAAAGTGGAAGCGATTTATTTAGCAAAGCACAGTTTGTCTTCTACGGGATTTGCAAGCTTCAAATAATAAAGTATTTACATCTCGCGTTTTTTGTGATCTGTCGAGGGCGCTTGATTATGTAGATCATGTTAATCCGTCAGAAAGCTTAGGTTTTATGGAGCCGATAGCTTTACAAACATCAAGTTTGAATAATAATTAATGAAAGGAATGTAAAACGTTCTGTTGGATTATTCAAATAATGTTGGAAACTGAAAAAAGTTTAGAGATGGGGATAAATCATGAAATGAGGCCCAAAAGGCGCAATTTTGCGTCTATTCCCTGTATATGTGAATGACCTTTTACTTAATATCCATGGCGCAGAAAATATATATAAAATTTTTTTCAATAAAAATTCGAAACAAAACATGTGCTAACTGAAATGACACCACTTTGCTACATCCGAATACCTTCAAAGTAACTACCAGAGGATGTGGTCCATTGGGCCAGCTGGGATGAGCATCGTTTAAATCTGCACTGGGTGTTCTCATTAAGTTCTCTGTAATCTTCTTACATATAGTGAAGATAGTTGAAGTATCAGATACTATCTAACTCCTTGAACTCCTACAAGATGATTGTGGGTGAACACCACAATTTATACTTCCTGCCTTACTATTACTTTTTCTGTAATAAGTACTTTCTTTCTAACTAATGAGTTGGAGCTTTTACTAGGCTTCGTCTCAACATTCTGTAGAACCCGATCCTCCAAATCTGGTGTACACACGGTCCATCGGCTCCCTGCACGTTCGTCTGTCTGAAAGGACCCGTGATCACACAGAGGTCCAAAAATGTTGTATGAAGTAGTTGATGTCTGTGAGGGTACTTGGTTTGGTATAGCCGTGCTGCCTCTCGACCGTTTCCACCTACTTGGCCGTACGCTAACACTTTCTCGGCTTGTTCTCGACACGAATACCGGACCATTCTGCTGCTTGCAGTATGCTGAGTCAATCCCATAGCCTGCAACACACAAGAAATACACAGCATGTGATTAAAGGATCTATCATTCGTCAGCACTATCTGTCGAGGGAACGAATGTCTCCACTAGGATAATACTGCCTCCTCCAGCTTCCCCAATCTGCGTCCACAGCTGGGTGCATCCACACACAACAGCCGACCTGGTCTACCAAGAAACGTAATTCATCAGATCAAGTGATAAGTTGCATCACAGAAATTGCTTCGCGATTGAATACTACAAACTCCATACCGACTTCTCTCTAAGAGATGGTGCGACGGACCGACACCCTTAAGGCCTGGCCAGACAGAATCCGGCCTGCCGCTGAGACGGACGGCGCAGCGGGAGGCCGGGCCCGTCAGCGGCCAGGGACGCCACACAGGAAACGGCCCGCCGGCCGCAGCGACTCTTGATGCGTCAGCTGTTAACACTATGGAAAGGACCGAAGCCCATTATTAAGCTTGCGTGCGTAGCGCAATTGTCTTGGCGTTAGACGATTTGGAAGCTTCACGCGGGACACGTTATCTTTGTGCGAGTTATTATTATTTTTTTTTTTTAAGTGCAGAAATGAGTAGCTCGCACTAGCCATACGAAATTGCACCAAGAAGAGGAGATGTTGGGTGCACGACATTAATAGCAGGAGAGAAAGCTTAGGAGAAAACTATCATCTATTGATCTAGAGTCTGACGAAGATAGGTTCTTCAAATATTTTCGTATGTCGCGAGAATGTTTCGAGGAACTGCATCGCCTGATAAAAAAGGTAGCACCGAGAAGTGCACAACGAACTGGAGAAAGCCAGTTGATACAGGGCACAGACTAGCCATTTGTTTGCGGTAAGTTTTACCATTTTTTGCCTTTTTGTGCTTCAAACAGAAGTCTTATAATTTATTCCATTTCAGTTTTGCTGTATCATATGAAAGATTCGACGGAAGAAAATGCTATCCCACAACGTAGTTACGAGTGGAGTGATAAATTTATCTGCAGTGTTTACGAATACAGCAAACGATAGTTACATCTAGTTCCGTATGTCCCGCTAGAGAGAACTTTCTACTTAATAGATTGTTTTGTTTCATTGTATTCATAACATTGTCATTGAATTTAAACAAACATATCTTTGATCGTTAACTCATCTATTCGTTCTATCGGCATAAGATACTTGACTACAGGCAACAGTCACCAGACCATAGCTTTTTTCTTTTCGGTTAGGACGTTCAACAGTCTCAGAAATTGTGAAACAAGTGTGCCAGGCAATATGGACTGTTCTACAACCCAAGTATTTACCCACTCCTACAACAGAGATGTGGAAGAAATCTGAAAAGGATTTCTAGAACTTTGTGGGTTTCTGAACTGCCTTGGAAGCATAGACGGAAAGCATATCAGGTTAAAATGCCCGAAGGATAGTGGATCCCAGTTCTTCTGTTACAAACAATTACGTTACAAACAATTCTCCTGGCGATCGTTGATCCATACTACGAGTTTACAGTAGTTGATATTGGAAATTATGGACGTCACAGTGACAACACTATTTCTGAGAATTCAGCTTTCTATCAAGAGTATATCGAGGGCAAAATTATTCTACCTCCAAATCAGGATCGCGTGTATCGTTCAAAAAGTTGTATTGTCTCACCTCTTCTATAAGTCTTTCTGTGTCCATGATGCATGCCCAACGAGCTGCAAGACAAAAACCGCATCACGCCGCTGCTTCCAGTGTGACCACAGAGCGGTTGAGTGCGCCAACGGAGGCAAGCAGCCGCTCCGGCTTGCGGCGAATCTGTAATCTGTGACAACCCGGCGGCGGCCGGTGCGGCAGGCCGCGTGCCGGTGCGTCAGAGCCGCACTCTGTGTGACAGCCACCATACAATAACAAGCGATTCAACAGTGCGGCCTGCCCGCTGCGGTTCAAGGCCACAGGCCGGACGGCCAGGCCGCATTCTGTCTGGCCAGGCCTTTAGTGCATCACAGTAACGAGAGAGAGAGAGAGAGAGAGAGAGAGAGAGAGAGAGAAAGAGAGAGAAGCCGCTTCGCCATGATTTACTTACTGCCATGAGAGTTTTCACAGAAACGCTCTACAAACTGCGATGGAAAACACTTCGAGGAAGTCGCTGTGCGGCACGACGAACGTATTCTCACAACTCCACCAGCCACTCTCCAAAAAGAGTCCAGAAAGACATGTTATCGCCTCATTCATGTATACTGCCTACAGACGAAGCCAGTAAAATTACACACCTCTGTTATCGATACCCTACTGCCTTGCGGTCGGTGTGCGTTACGCTTCCATAACTTGAATGCGACATAAAATTGCGCAGGAGGCCTGCAGCCACGAAATAAGCTTCAGGAGACTTACGCCACTGTCGAATGAGTGGCTAGAATAACCGGTTGCTTGCTGTTCAGAAATTCGTATTTATTGACGCGTTTCAGGAACAGCCCATCATTAGAACAAATGCCAAATAAAAGTACAGAGCCCTAAACGCAAGCGTAATTGACGAAAGTCACTAAGAGTAAATTTACAAGCGGTGTTAGAAAGAATGCTCAAAAAACCGACATATCGAAAAGAAATTTCTCCGTACATAGTACGGAGTCACATGCGTCAGCCGTCGGCGCAAGTAGTCAACTCATAAACAGATGACATGCAAAAGTTACGCAACAGAAACTACCACCAGGTGACGGGCATATATAAGAACAGTGGAGCTATTTGTGTCCTCATAAATAACAACTTGATATTGAAACCACAACGGGCAGAACAGGTACAAAGATCTAAATACATACCTAAAAACATATCACAAAACAAGAGTACACACAACACTACATAGCGCATACATGAAACAACTAGTGGCGTTCCAATTATTATTATTATTATTTTTTTTTTTTTGAGTCGTCAGTCTTCTGATTGGTCTGATGCGGCCAACGAGGAATTCCTCTCCTGTGCCAACCTCTTTTATGTCAGTCACTTACAACCTACGTCCTCAATTATTTGCTGTATGCATTCCAATCTCTCTCTTTCTCTACAGATTTTACCGTCTACAGCTCCCTCTAGCACCATGTAAATACATCTTAATGTCTTCAGAGATGTCCTGCCACCATGTCCCTGTCTTGCCAGTGTTTCCCATAAATTCCTTTCCTTGTCAATCCTGCGGAGAACCCCCTCATTCCTCAACTTATCCGCCCACATAATTTTCAACATTCTTGTGTAGCAAAACATCTAAAATGCTTCGATTCTGTTCTGTTCCGGTTTTCGCCCAGTCCATTTGTCGCTACCACACAATGATGTTCTCCAAACGAACATTCTCAGAAATATCTTTATCAAATTAAGGCCTGTAATAATTGTCTTGGCCGGCAATGCCCTTTTTCCCAGTGCTCGTCTGCTTTTGATGCCCCCCATGCTCCATCCGCCATTTGTTGTTTTCCTACCTAGAAAGCAGAATTCCTTTAGCTTCATCTACTTCCTGATCACCGATCCTGATTCTCTGCCGGCCGGGGTGACCGAGCGGTTCTAGGCGCTTCAGTCTGGATCCGCGCAACCGCCACGGTCGCAGGTTCGAATCCTGCCACGGGCATGGACGTGTGTGATGTCCTTAGGTTAGTTAGGTTTACATAGTTCTATGTTCTAGGGGACTGATGACCTCAGAAGTTAAGTCTCATAGTGCTCAGAGCCATTTGAACCATTTTGAACCTGATTTTCTCCCTTTTCTTGTTTCTGATACTTCTTAATACTTTCGTCTTTCTTCGATTTACTCTTAATCCATATTCTGTACTTATTAGACCTTTCCATTCAGCAGATCCTGTAACTCTTCTTCGCTTCCACTGAGGAAAGCAGTGTCATCAGCGAATCTTATCATTGACATCTTTTCACCTTAAATTTCACCTTAAATTTTAATTTCAATCTTGAAGCTTTCTCTTGCTTCCGTCATCGCTTTTTTTTATGTATAGATTGAACACCACATCTCTGTCATACACCCTTTTTGATGCGATCACTTCATTCTCGGTCTTCCAATCTTACTATCCCCTCTTGGCTGTTATACATATTGTGTATTATCCGCCTTTCCCTATAGCTTACCCCTATTTTTCTCAGAATTTTGAACATCTTGCAGCATTTGACGTTGTCGAATGTTTTTACGAGATCGACAAATCATATGAACGCGTGTTGACTTTTCTGAGTTGGTAAAATGACGCTATTTGCGACCACATAAGTAAATGAACAAGTTGATAATAAAATTGAAATTATACAGCAGTATGAACAGAGACCTAACACGGAACCTAAGTATCTCTTCTTCTACATATGCGTAAACTGAAGCCACTTGCTCGTGTCTGCTTGCACATGCAGGTTTATCTCAGGAACTGCTGTATCGATTTTGATGTTGTTCTACCGAAATAAATATTTCATACAAACTGTCTCAGTTATGTTGAATTCCAGTTAAGTTGTGAAAACGATGCCATCGCCACCTAGTATACAGCTACCTTAATTCTACAGACCAGCTGTGGGATGCTGGAAACCGAAAGGTTGTGAGCCCCAATCCCAGCCTTATGTGAAGATAAGCATTTCGAATTATGACGACAACTTCAAACTCCCAACTACTTCTTCCGTCACATAAACAATCGCAATTGGCACCCTTAATTCACTGCAAATTCCACGAACGACGGGCAGTAAGCTACTTAGCTTTGACGATAACCACTTCATCATCAAGCTGTGACGTGAGACAATTTGAAACAATAAAAAAATTTTAACTTACAGTTTCGCTGCAATCGTTGGAAATCAGTTGCACAACGCAGACACACTAAAATCCAAAATATGTGATGTTTTATTTTTTATGCTACAAGTAAAAGGTATTCCGAAAAACTGCGTCAGCAAGTTTAGGAACTTTGATTCGTTTACATATAATACGTTTCTTCAGCAAAGTAACAAATGACTAAACTTCAGCTTTCTGCCTTCCTTGAATCAAACCTAGATGTGAACACGATTCTTTGCGTGACCACGGTGACGAAGTTTGCCATATAAAGTCCACGACAAAGATTTGTGGCAATAAGTCCCAACGGTTCATCACAGTGTGTGCCCAGCTTCACAAGCTAAACGAGCTAAACATGTGCAGCATACGTGTTTCTCCTTATTTTTTTCCTTTTATCTGTGCTACCTCTGACAGAATCTGATATATACTGAATCACTCACACACATATACGCCCATGGTTTGCGTGTCACTCCAAGCGCCAATTCTGTATGCAACGCTCGAAATTCGTGCTTTCAGACAACTTTCCTGCCGTGCGCTACTTATATCGCCAAAGTTATATATATGAAAGTGGTAGTAATGATGATGATGCCGGCCATTGTGGCCGAGCGGTTCTAGGCGCTTCAGTCCGGACCCGCGCTGCTGCTATGGTCGCAGATTCGAATCCTGCCTCGGGCATGGATGCGTGTGGTCGTTAGGTTAGTTAGATTTAAGTAGTTCTTAGTCTAGGGGCTGATGACCTCAGATGTTAAGTCCCATAGTGCTCAGAGCCATTTGAACCATTTTGATGATGATGATGTTTGGTTTGTTGGGCGCTCAACTGCGCGGTCATCAGCGCCCGTACAAAGTCCCAATCTTTTTTACACAGTCCTTTCTTTACACAGTCCAATATTGCCATTATCACAAGTGATGAATGATTCAAATGGTTCAAATGGCTCTGAGCACTATGGGACTTAACTTCTAAGGTCATCAGTCCCCTAGAACTTAGAACTACTTAAACCTAACTAACCTAAGGACATCACACACATCCATGCCCGAGGCAGGATTCGAACCTGCGACCGTAGCAGTCGCACGGTTCCGGACTGCGCGCCTAGAACCGCGAGACCACCGCGGCCGGCTGATGAATGATGATGACGATGATAATGAAATGATGAGGGCAACACAAACACCCAGTCCCTGGGAAGAGAAAATCCCCAAGCCGCCCGGGAATCGAACCCGGGACCCCGTGGCCCAGAGGCAGGAACGTTAGGCACTAGACCACGAGCTGCGGACATGTGAAAGTGATGATATCCAGGTACTTAACGTTGTTCGCTAGGCAGCGGCCTGCAAACAAAATTCGCTAACCATCCAAATCGTCCCGCCGTGAACACTTAATGTTACCCACTCAAAGTGGGGTCGGATCGCTAGTACATAACAAAAATAAGAGTGTTACAACAGTGCATAAACCACACAAGGCACAATTAGAGCCGGCGACGAAAGAGAAGAGAGGGAAACAAGGAAAAGAAAAAGAAGGGGGGGGGGCGGCGGACTACTTTCTGAGCGTTCTTTGTAACACCTTTTGTAAATTAACTCTTGGTGACTTTCGTCAGTTAAGATTGTGTTTATGCCTCTGTTCCTTTCTTTGGCTGATATTCTGATGATGGGCTGCGCCCGAAACGCTGCAATAAATAAGAATTTCTGAACCGCAAGTGACCAGTTATTCTACCAACATATTCAGCAGTGGCATAAGTTTCCTCGGCTCTAGGCTTACATTTCAAAGATTTGTCATCCATTTCCAGGGAGCGCCTCCCGAAAATGCTTCTTTCCGGCCCCGCACAAAGTGGTTCCACTAACAGCAACCAAAGCGCTCCTTGACAATCTCTGGTGTTCCTAAATATTCCAGTCTCTCAGCTAGCGCCCCCTTGCCAGTCGGTTAGTTTGTTTTCTTCCTTCACATACTACGGGCCCTTTCCACACGGAATATCAGAGTGTATCAGTGTGTCAAGTTTAGGTGATAGTAATTGGTTATGTGTATGCGGTGTGGTGTCGTGTTCATGTTGTACGATAAGACAAGAGTAAGAGCGAAAACCGATGCTGGGACACAGCCTAGTGCTCTTGAACAGCACGAAGACAGGACCAGCGGGCATAACGCCCGCATCAGACGGATGGGTGACACGCCCTCACTCTACGAAACGCTGTGACAACATACTGGAACAAAGTCTTGTGATTCCACCAGCTCTCCTGCCCCACGCCGCACAAATGCCTACGATAAAAGTACTTTCGTCAGCAGTCCTCGAAACGGGTACCACTGAGCCGAACGTCAGCATATAATCGCGCACTCATAAACTTTGTTGTCACACCACGAAATCACTTCAGGGGAAAATACAGTGCTCGGCACGATGTTTGGGACAACGGAGAAATTCCGTTTAGTTTCTCCGCTAAGTTATTCGTCGAGGTTTTGAAAAACTTTTTTACTTTCCCAACAGGTTGCGTTTATTGATCACCGTCAGTGGAATGTTCTGTGTTAATTAATACTGTTACTGATGTGACTGCAATAAAAGTACCAGATTTGTTCAAGAGCAGTGGGGAGTACGTCCACCGACACTCCAAAATATACATACAGGTCCGCCAAATCATCGAGTCACTTTCGCTCTCATCCATCCTTCCTTCATTTCCGTCTAGAAAAACAAAAACATGTAGAAACAGGGCACCTGCACTAAATTAAAAATCGCGAATACGACAGTTCCTGTCAAAAAGCTCACAGTTCCTAGTAACTGACGGAAAGACATCGAGAAAAACACAAAGGATATCTGGCATTACCCAAGAAAGCGTTATAGGCCTCTGATGTTTCTAATTTATACAAATGATTTATGAGAAAATCTCAACAGCCGCAGACTGCAGATTGTGCAGATTTTTTGCAGATTGTGCTGTCATTTACCATCTAGTAAAGTCAACAGAAGAACTGCACAATGATTTAGACGAGGTATCTGTAGCGTGCGAAAAGTGACAATTGACCTTAAATAATCAAAAATGTCAGGTCATCCACATGAGTACTAACAGGAGCGCGTTAAATGTCGATTACACAATAAATCACACAAATCTGAAGTCTGTAAATTCAGCTTAATACCTAGGGATTACAACTACAAACAACTAAAATTGTAAAGATCACATAGGTAATGTTGTGGGTAAGGCGAAACAAAACACTCCGTCTTCAGACAACTGGCCCTCTGGGACCACCCGACGGCCATGTCACCCTCAGCTGAGGATGCGGATGGGAGGGGCGCGTGGTCAGCACACAGCTCTCCCGGTCTTTGTGATGGTTTTCTTTGATCGGAGCCGCTACTATTCGGTCGAGTAGCTCCTCAGTTGTCATGACGAGGCTGAGTGCACCCCGAAAAATGGCAACAGCGCAACGCGGCCCGGATGGTCACCCATCCAAGTGCCGGCCACGCCCGACAGCGCTTAACTTCGGTGACCTGACGGGAACCGGTGTATCCAATGCGGCTAGGCCGTTGCCCAAGGCGAAACAAACACGGTTTTTACTGGCGGATACTTAGAAGATGCAACGAATCCAATAAAGAGACAGCTTACACTACGCGTGTCCGTCCTCGCTTGGAGTACAGTTGTATATTATGGGATCCGTACCAGATTGGATTGACGGAGGACACGGAAAAAGTTCAGACAAGGGCAGCTCGGTTTTTACTGTAGCGAAACAGAAGAGAGAGTGTCACGGATAAATCGGCCGGAGTGGCCGAGAGGTTCTAGGCGCTACAGTGTGGAAGCGCGCGACCGCTGCGGTCGCAGGTTCGAATCCTGCCTCGGGCATGTATGTATGTGATGTCCTTAGGTTAGTTAGGTTTAAGCAGTTCTAAGTTCTAGGGGACTGATGATCTCAGAAGTTAAGTCCCATAGTGCTCAGAGCCATTTGAACCATTTTTTGTCACGGATATAGTATGTGAGTCGAGGTGACAATCATTAAAACAAAGAAGAAATCTTTTCACGAAATTTCATTCATCAATTCTATCCTCCGAACGCAAAAATATTACGTTGGTGCACACCTACGCAAGGAGAAACGATCATCGTCATAAAATAAGAGAAATCAGCGCTCGTACGGAACGATGTAAGTGTCCGCTTCTCCTGCGCGGTGTCCGAGAGTGGAACAGTACAAAAATAGTGTGGAAGTATTTCGATGAACCCTCTGCCATGTGTGAAATGAGGAGTACATGTAGATTCGAGAAAAACCCAAGATACTGCAGTTATTGCACTAGTGCTATGCAAAAATCCCAAGATGGCTTAAATAAGTGACTAGCCGACCGAAAAATGGCTGTTAACTTCGGCAACAACGCATATCGTTCCACAGTCTTACAAAGATTTCGGGCTCAGACAGGACAGGGAGGGGAATGGGATTAAAGTAGGGGAATTCCGTTGTTCGGCATTTATTATTGAAGTTGTCCTATCAGAATCTCACAATTAAATTCGGTTTTTAAGGAGTAAATTTATTTCTGTGTATAGAGCATCGGGTTCTTCACGGACGTACTTCATTATTCGTATTTCACTGGAACTACACTCCTGGAAATGGAAAAAAGAACACATTGACACCGGTGTGTCAGACCCACCATACTTGCTCCGGACACTGCGAGAGGGCTGTACAAGCAATGATCACACGCACGGCACAGCGGACACACCAGGAACCGCGGTGTTGGCCGTCGAATGGCGCTAGCTGCGCAGCATTTATGCACCGCCGCCGTCAGTGTCAGCCAGTTTGCCGTGGCATACGGAGCTCCATCGCAGTCTTTAACACTGGTAGCATGCCGCGACAGCGTGGACGTGAACCGTATGTGCAGTTGACGGACTTTGAGCGAGGGCGTATAGTGGGCATGCGGGAGGCCGGGTGGACGTACCGCCGAATTGCTCAACACGTGGGGCGTGAGGTCTCCACAGTACATCGATGTTGTCGCCAGTGGTCGGCGGAAGGTGCACGTGCCCGTCGACCTGGGACCAGACCGCAGCGGCGCACGGATGCACGCCAAGACCGTAGGATCCTACGCAGTGCCGTAGGGGACCGCACCGCCACTTCCCAGCAAATTAGGGACACTGTTGCTCCTGGGGTATCGGCGAGGACCGTTCGCAACCGTCTCCATGAAGCTGGGCTACGGTCCCGCACACCGTTAGGCCGTCTTCTGCTGACGCCCCAACATCGTGCAGCCCGCCTCCAGTGGTGTCGCGACAGGCGTGAATGGAGGGACGAATGGAGACGTGTCGTCTTCAGCGATGAGAGTCGCTTCTGCCTTGGTGCCAATGATGGTCGTATGCGTGTTTGGCGCCGTGCAGGTGAGCGCCACAATCAGGACTGCATACGACCGAGGCACACAGGGCCAACACCCGGCATCATGGTGTGGGGAGCGATCTCCTACACTGGCCGTACACCACTGGTGATCGTCGAGGGGACACTGAATAGTGCACGGTACATCCAAACCGTCATCGAACCCATCGTTCTACCATTCCTAGACCGGCAAGGGAACTTGCTGTTCCAACAGGACAATGCACGTCCGCATGTATCCCGTGCCACCCAACGTGCTCTAGAAGGTGTAAGTCAACTACCCTGGCCAGCAAGATCTCCGGATCTGTCCCCCATTGAGCATGTTAGGGACTGGATGAAGCGTCGTCTCACGCGGTCTGCACGTCCAGCACGAACGCTGGTCCAACTGAGGCGCCAGGTGGAAATGGCATGGCAAGCCGTTCCACAGGACTACATCCAGCATCTCTACGATCGTCTCCATGGGAGAATAGCAGCCTGCATTGCTGCGAAAGGTGGATATACACTGTACTAGTGCCGACATTGTGCATGCTCTGTTGCCTGTGTCTATGTGCCTGTGGTTCTGTCAGTGTGATCATGTGATGTATCTGACCCCAGGAATGTGTCAATAAAGTTTCCCCTTCCTGGGACAATGAATTCACGGTGTTCTTATTTCAATTTCCAGGAGTGTATTTATGGACGAGATGCTACCAGCTGTCCTTATCAACGCGAATTCAGCAAGAGCGGCTGCTATGCTGGTCCACTTTACGTGAAACCAAATTACGTAACACAGCTGTTTGAACCCAGCAGCTTGAGATAGATTATCTCTGCCTTTCCCTTGTATTTCCTTCCCCCTTCGGGTTAGTGATACAATACTGCAAGGCGTAAAAAGGGACATTAATTTCCCCTTTACAGAATGTTGTAATTCTCAGATTTTCGCGTCGTTAAATAGCGCTGCGTTTTCTGCACTGATATTCTCGACGAAGCCTTAGCAGACACGGTTGTCGTCGTTCTCCGACAAGTGGACTGCGTGTCCGTGTCACGTCACTAACTTGGCACCGGCGCTCAGCCTTCTTCTCTGCGATGATAACGAGACGAACACACAGCATTGCGTCACAATCAGACTCGACAGGTCACAAGCAGAGCCTTGTTCTCTCATTGATTTGAGGCAGTGTACTAGGGCGAAATTCGGTCTGAACGGCATTCCAGCACCTCCTAGGGACTTTTTTTAATATCGTTGGAACTAGCGGGCACTGCAAATTTAAAATAGTACACGTGTATTAAATCGCAACGTAACTATAATTTGCCGCTGCACGCTGGCAACAACGTGATGCGATGGGCAGGGACGTCTGGCGAGGTGCGAGGTACTGTGTGTGTGTGTATCAAGATGAGCTTCGTTCTGAAGTTGAGATCGGTATATGTCGATAACCTTCGTGATAACTGTCTTTTCCCGAACAGTCCACGGGTGTACTGCCGGTCCATAGTGTCCAACGGGCACAATATTTCGGCGATCAGATATGTGGCTTCATCGTCAGGTGCGCTGACGAACTGAGCTCCTGAGGGAGGGCGTCCGTCTTAAATCCCTTCCCCCTATGAGGCCGCCCGCCGTCAGGAGCTCAGTTCGTCAGCGCACCTGACGATGGCGGCATGTCTGATCGCCGAAATATTGTGCCCGTTGCACACTGTGGACCGGCAGTACATCTGTGGACTGTTCGAACAAGGAACACGCCGGGAGAAACTGAAGAATCACAACTGTCTTTTGTTTACGACCGCCAGCAACCTAGAGAGATCTGTAGTGTGCCCAAGATGAGTTGAGATTCGTTCCGATATAGGGATGGGAAAAACCGACCAGTTAAAAGCGATACCGGTATTTTAGTTCTAAATAACCAGTAGTTTTCGGTATTTGTTTGGTCTGGGTTATAACAGGTGTATATCCCTTTTACTGATAAACGGGTATGAAACCGATGTATCAATTTGGCCTAGCAGTGGTGCTCAATTTTTTTTAGATAAACCTTTATTCAAAAAACTGTTTGGTATGGAGTTCTGTGGCTTCTGAAAGACTGGTATCGATTTTGAATGGAATTGTTTCTCATAGGAGGAGTCGACTTACGAATCGACATATTATAGAACAAGTATTTATGAACAAGCTGGACAACAAATATTCGCCATTGGGTTAAGTCATTATGAAAACTTTAAGTGTTACAATATAATTGTTCCTGATAAATATTGTAGTTTGCCCTCTATCTAAATTTTTCATATGAATTTTTTTAAAGAATATTTTTGATTTCGTCAGCAAAAAATCAATCGAAATTCCCGTTACAAAGTAGAGATATATATTTGACTAAAAGACGGCTTTTCGTTCGAAATACGATAGTTAAAGAAAAAGAACGCGAGAAATTTTACACACAAGCTTATTAGCCTACTTGTCTGACTTTTCTATGTAGTAGCAAAAAATGGAAGTTATGGCATGAGTAATAAATTAAAAACTTAACAACTCATTCACAGTTTATAATAAAAACAGAAATTAGTTAAAATATGCTGCCGGTGTCTCCACAATATGCCTTTACCTGCTTGCAACCTTGAGAACCGGACATTGTAAGATGAGAAACAGAGTTCTCCACCCTTAGTTTTCACTCATTAGCGCTCACTTCTCTAAATGCCCAAATAGTGGTATGATTCTCGATTATAACAAGACTTTTTAACAGAGGTTTAAAAAGTTAGAATCTCTACGTGAATACTGGTGAATATTTTGTAGTTCCTCATTGCTTCTCGAGAAACGAAGCGAACGGTGGAAGAATGTTTTCTTTTGTTTACCTATTTTATTTGATAGATTGATTCTAGGTATCTTCAAACGCACGAGGCGAAAGTCTGAGGGAGGCGTAGAATTTTTCAATCTCTGCCCCACACTTTCTTTTATTTTTTGAAATAATAGCAACAAAAAATCGAAATTCGGTTACTTCAAAAAACGGTTATTTTGAGCGGTTCTAACAGTTAGGTTAAACTAGAGATGAAAATAACCGGTGTAACCGAAAACCGATTGTTTCATCAATAACTGCTATCCCTACTCCGACGTTGTGAATGGTTCATATCGCCTTTTGTTTAAGACAGCTAGCAACGTCAGCGACCTAGTAGCATGACGACGACTCGTGTTACGTGTGTCACTGAAAAATAAATAATGTGAGGAGTCTTTGAACTTGGCGTCTGTAGAAAGTGCTTTAACGAAATCTACCGTGTCTTAATTTATGCCGCAGCTTCTGGCTAAAAGTTAGCAGCCTTTCGAGCCGATAAGGAAAACACAAGAGGTGGAGGTATACTTGGATAATGCCGGGTGATACGGCAAGATTTCGGTTGGATTACGTCATTGTCAGACAGAGATTACGAAATCATATACTGCAACAGATATAGATTCAGATCAGTGATGGAGAGTAGGCTGAAGTTTATGAGATTAGTCAGGAAGAATCAATACGCAAAGAAGTGGGTTACGGAAGGAATGACGAGATACGCTTGCAATTCTCTGAGGCTGTAGCTATATAAATAAGGAATATCTCAGTAGGCAATGCAGTTGAAGAGGAATGGATGTCTCTAAAAGGGATAAGCACAGAAGTTGGAAAGAAAAACAGGTACAAAGAGGGTATCTGCGAAGAAAATGTTCAAATGTGTGTGAATTCCTAAGGGGCCAAACTCCTGAGGTCATCGGCCCCTAGACTTACACACTACTTAAACTAACTTATGCTAAGAACAACACACACACCCATGCCCGAGGGAGGATTCGAACCTCCGGTGAGTGGCGCCGCGCAATCCGTGACATGGCACCCCCAATCGCGCGGCGTAACCAAACCGTGGGTAACAGAAGATATACTTCAGTTGCTGGATGAAAGAAGGAAGTACGGAAACGTTCAGGGAAATTCATGAATACAGAAATACAAGTGGCTAAGGAATGAATTAAATAGGAAGTGCAGGGTAGCTAAGACGAAATGGCTGCATGAGAAATGTGAAGAAATCGGAAAAGAAGTGATTGTCGGAAGGACTGACTCAGCATATGGTAAAGTCAAAACAACCTTCGGTGAAATTAAAAGCAAGGGTGGTAACATTAAGAGTGGAACGGGAATTGCACTGTTAAATGTACAGGGGAGAGCGGATAGGCGGAAAGAGCGCATTGAAGGTCTCTATGAGGGGGAAGATTTGTCGGATATGACAGAAGAAGAAACAGAACTCGATTTAGAACAGTACTAGAATCAGGATTTAAGAGGGCATTAGAGGACTTAAGATCAAATAAGGCAGACGGGATAGATATTCCACCAGAATTTCTAAAATCGTTGGGGGAAATGTAACAAAACGACTATTTACGTTGGTGGAGAGAATGTATGAGTCTTGCGACATACCTTCTGACATTCCGAAGACTGCAAGAGCTGACAAGTGCGAGCAATAAGGCACAATCAGCTTAACAGTTCATGCATCCAAGTTGCTCAAATGGTTCAAAAGGGCTCTGAGCACTATGGGACTTAACTTCTGAGGTCATCAGTCCCCTAGAACTTAGAACTACGAGGGCAGTTCAATAAGTAATGCAACACATTTTTTTTCTCGGCCAATTTTGGTTGAAAAAACCGGAAATTTCTTGTGGAATATTTTCAAACATTCCCGCTTCGTCTCGTACAGTTTCATTGACTTCCGACAGGTGGCAGCCATGTACGGAGCTGTTAAAATGGCGTCTGTAACGGATGTGCGTTGCAAACAACGGGCAGTGATCGAGTTTCTTTTGGCGGAAAACCAGGGCATCTCAGATATTCATAGGCGCTTGCAGAATGTCTACGGTGATCTGGCAGTGGACAAAAGCACGGTGAGTCATTGGGCAAAGCGTGTGTCATCATCGCCGCAAGGTCAAGCAAGACTGTCTGATCTCCCGCGTGCGGGCCGGCCGTGCACAGCTGTGACTCCTGCAATGGCGGAGCGTGCGAACACTCTCGGTCGAGATGATCGACGGATCACCATCAAACAACTCAGTGCTCAACTTGACATCTCTGTTGTAGTGCTGTCACAATTGTTCACCAGTTGGTATATTCAAAGGTTTGTTCCCGCTGGGTCCCTCGTTGTCTAACCGAACACCATAAAGAGCAAAGGAGAACCATCTGTGCGGAATTGCTTGCTCGTCATGTGGCTGAGGGTGACAATTTCTTGTCAAAGATTGTTACAGGCGATGAAACATGGGTTCATCACTTCGAACCTGAAACAAAACGGCAATCAATGGAGTGGCGCCACACCCACTCCCCTACCAAGAAAAAGTCTAAAGCCATACCCTCAGCCGGTAAAGTCATGGTTACAGTCTTGTGGGACGCTGAAGGGGTTATTCTGTTCGATGTCCTTCCCCATGGTCAAACGATCAACTCTGAAGTGTATTGTGCTACTCTTCAGAAATTGAAGAAACGACTTCAGCGTGTTCGTAGGCACAAAAATCAGAACGAACTTCTCCTTCTTCATGACAATGCAAGACCTCACACAAGTCTTCGCACCCGAGAGGAGCTCACAAAACTTCAGTGGACTGTTCTTCCTCATGCACCCTACAGCCCCGATCTCGCACCGTCGGATTTCCATATGTTTGGCCCAATGAAGGACGCAATCCGTGGGACGCACTACGCGGATGATGAAGAAGTTATTGATGCAGTACGACGTTGGCTCCGACATCGACCAGTGGAATGGTACCGTGCAGGCATACAGGCCCTCATTTCAAGGTGGCGTAAGGCCGTAGCATTGAATGGAGATTACGTTGAAAAATAGTGTTGTGTAGCTAAAAGATTGGGGAATAACCTGGTGTATTTCAATGCTGAATAAAACAACCCCTGTTTCAGAAAAAAATGTGTTGCATTACTTATTGAACTGCCCTCGTACTTAAACCTAACTAACCTAAAGACATCACACACATCCATGCCCTCCCCTCTCAAGGACACCAGGCATTGCGCAACAGCTACGCAACTGATGCGCTAAAGCCAAGTGAGAGCGGCTAGAACTTCAAAATGGCTCTGAGCACTATGGGACTCAACTGCTGAGGTCATAAGTCCCCTAGAACTTAGAACTACTTAAACCTAACTAACCTAAGGACAACACGCACATCCATGCCCGAGGCAGGATTCGAACCTGCGACTGTAGCGGTCGCGCGGTTCCAGACTGTAGCGCCAGAACCGCTCGGCCACCAGCGCGGCTAGAACTGCTCGGCCACCGCGGCCGGCTCCAAGTTGCTGACAAGAATAATATACAGAAGAATGGTACAGAAAATTGAGGATGCGCTAGATTACGATCAGTTTGGCTTTAGGAAAGGTAAAGGCAGCAGAAAGGTATTGCGACGATGCGATTGATAACGAAAGCAAGACTAAAGATAAATAAAGACACGTTTATACGATTTGTCGGCCTGGAAAAAGTGTTCGACAATGTAAAATGGTGCAAGACGTTCCAAATCCTAAGAAAAATAGCGGTAAGCTATGGGGAAAGACGGATAATATACGATACGAACAAGAGCCATGAGGCAATATAAGAGTGGACGACCAAGAACGAAGTGCTCGGATTAAAAAGGGTGTAAGACAGAGATATAGTCTTTCGACCTTACTGTTCAATCTGTACATCGAAGAAGCGATGATGGAAATAAAAGAAAAGTTCAGAAGTGGAACTAAAATTCTAGGTGAATGATACGATTCACCGATGGCATTACTGGCCTGAGTGAATGTGGAGAAGTATTACATGATTTGCTGAATGGAATGAAGAGTCTAATAAGTACAGAATATGGACTGACGGTAAATCGAAGAAGGGAGAAACTAATGAGAACAGCAAGAAACTTAACGTCAGGACTGATGGTCACGAAGTTATCTAGATAAAATAACCAATGACGGACGTTGCAAGGAGGACATTACAAGTAGACTAGCACCTGCAAAAAGGGCATTCCTGGGCAAGAGAAGTCTTTAATATCAAACATAGGCCTTAATTTGAGGAAGAAATTTCTGAGAATGTACGTCTGGAGCACAGCATTGTGTGGTAGAGAAGCATGGACTGTGGGACAACTGGAACAGAAGAGAATCGAAACATTTGAGATCTGGTGCTACAGACGAATTTTGAGAATTACATGGAGTGACAAGGATAGGAATGAAGAGGTTCTGCGCAGACTCGGAGAGGAAAGGTAGAGGGAGCTGTAGAGGTCAAAAACTGTAGAGGAAGACAGAGACTGGAACACGTATAGCAAATAATTGAGGATGTATGTTGCAAGTGCCACTCTGAGATGAAGAGGTTGACACAAGAAAGGAATTCGTGAAAAAAGAAGAAGAATAAGAAGAAGAAGAAAGGAAATATTCTTCCCCTCTCGTCACGTCCCTTCCGCCGTGGCGCTCGATATCTTTCCCTGCCCCGCAACGTTGTTGGAAAGTAAGTTGACGCTCAGCTTTCAAGAATCTAAACTTGTGATTTTTATGGCTATGTGTCTGTGCGTGGGGGTGGGGGGGGGGGGGTCTAAAATTTTAGAAATTAAGCACTTCAGTGCAAGAAGTCTCAGGATGTAATGTAGGACATCTTTTGACGAGATAATGTAAGCTGACACCTCTCCTTTCCTTGGTGGCTGAGATCAGGCGTAAAAATGGCGTTCACCAGCGCGATTTCAACACAGAAAGTATGAGTGGCAACAGGTTGCTGCCGAGCTCCTTCACTTCTGGAAGGCATCCGATACAATTCTCCACTGACGTTCAGTGAACAGAAATACAACGTTACTGAGAATCTAAGCAAATTGGGTTGGGACTTCCCTGCAGACAGATCTTTACAAGCCGTTTTCAGCGGAGCATAATCGACAACTGCAAAGATAATGCCGAGAGTACCCGAAGGGAGTGTTGTAGGGTCACTACTATTTACAAATTTTATTAGTGATCTACATTCTGGGGGGTAATGTCGGCGGCGACGTGAGGCTATTTGTGGACGAGGCTGTTGTCGATATTACAGAAAGGATGTAGAGCCGCAAGACTGTACCGGTATGTAGAGACACCTGCTGATGGTCGAGGACTGGTGCTGCAGCAGTAGCAGCTGCCCCTGAAGTTGGACAAATGTAATGGGTTATACACAAAAGGCGAAAAGACTCAGTACTGGCGACAAGACACTAATCAGTAGCTACCTAGGAGTAACCATCCGGAGCGGCCTAAAGGTGAAATGGCTACATTAAAGGAAATAGCGGGAATTACAGATTCTAGATCGAGATTCAGTGCGAGACTCTTAAGGAAATACGCTGAAGCGCCAAGGAAACTGGTATAGGCATACGTATTCAAAAACAGAGGTATGTAAACAGGCAGAATACGGCGTTGCGGTCGGCAACGGCTCTATAAGACAGCAAGTGTCTGGCGCAGTTGTTAGATCGGTTACTGTTGCTGCAATGGCAGGTTATCAAGATTTAAGTGAGTTTGAACGTGGTATTACTGGCGGGGAACGAGCCATGGGACACAGCATCTCCGAGGAAGCGATTAAGTGCGGAGGGAGTACAACCACTTCATGAGTGTCCGTGAATATCAGGAATCTGGAAAAACATCAAATCTCCGACATCGCTGCGGCCGGAAAAAGATCCTGCACGAACGGGACCAACGACGACTGAAGAGACTCGTTCAGAGGGGGAACCCTTCCGCTAACTGCTGCAGATTTCAATGCTGGGCCATCAACAAGTGTCAGCATGCAAACCATTCAATGAAACATCATCGATATGGACTTTCGGAGCCGAAAACCTTATCGAGTACCCTTGATGACTGCACGACACAAAGCTTTACGACTCTCCTGGGCCCGTCAACACCGATATTGGACTGTCGGTGACTGGAAACCTGTTGCCTCGTCGCATGAGTTTCGTTTCAAATTGTATCGAACGCATGGACGTGTACGGGTATGGAGACAACCTCATGAATCCATGGACGCCGCATGACAGCAGGGGCTGTTCAAGCTGTTGAAGGCTCTGTAATGGTGTGGGGCGTGTGCAGTTGGAGTGATACGGGACCCTTGACACGTATAGATACGACTGTGACAGGTGACACGAACGTAAGCATCCAGTCTGATCACATGCATCCATTCATGTCCATTGTGCATTCCAAAGGACTTGGGGAATTCCACCAAGACAATGAGACACCTCACACGTCCAGAATTGTTATAGAGTAATTCCAGAAATACTCTTCTGAGTCTAAACACATTTCTGCTGGCCACCAAACTCTCCAGACATAAACATTATTGAAAATATCTGGGATACCTTGCAACGTGGTGTTAAGAAGAGATATCCATCCCCTCCTGCTCTTACTTATTTCTGGACAGCCCTGCAGGTTCAAGATGGCTCTGAGCACTATGGTACTTAACATCTGAGGTCATCAGTCCCATTGAACGCAGAACTACACTACTGGCCATTAAAATTGCTACACCACGAAGATGACGTGCTACAGGACGCGAAATTTAACCGACAGGAAGAAGAAGCTGTGATATGCAAATGATTAGCTTTTCAGAGCATTCACACAAGGTTGGCACCGGTGGCGACACCTATAACGCGCTGACATGAGGAATGTTTCCAACCGATTTCTCATACAGAAACAGCATTTGACCGGCGTTGCCTGGTGAAACGTTGTTGTGATGGTTCGCGTAAGGAGGAGAAATGCGTACCGTCACGTTTCCGACTTTGATAAAGGTCGGATTGTAGCCTATCACGATTGCGGTATGTCGAATCGCGACATTGCTGCTCGCGTTGGTCGAGATCCAATGACTGTTAGCAGAACATGGAATCGGTGGGTTCAGGAGGGTAATACGGAACGCCGAGCTGGATCCCAACGGTCTCGTATCACTAGCAGTCGAGATGACAGGCATCTTATCCGCATGGCTGTAACGGATCGTGCAGACACGTCTCGATCCCTGAGTCAACAATGGGGACTTTTTCAAGACAACAACCATCTGCACGAACAATTCGACGACGTTTGCAGCAGCATGGACTATCAACTCGGAGACCATGGCTGCGGTTACCCTTGACGCTGCATCACAGACAGGAGCGCTTGCGATGATGTACTCAACGACGAACCGTATTTGGTGACATCGCGGTGAACGCACATTGGAAGCGTGTATTCGTCATCGCCGTACTGGCGTATCACCCGGCGTGATGGTATGGGGTGCCATTGGTTACACGTCTCGGTCACCTCTTGTTCGAATTCACGACACTTTGAACAGTGGACGTTACATTTCAGATGTGTTGCGACCCGTGGATCTACCCTTCATTCGATCCCTGCGAAACCCTACATTTCAGCAGGATAATGCACGACCGCATGTTGCAGGTCCTGTACGGGCCTTTCTGGATACAGAAAATGTTCGACTGCTGCCCTGGCCAGCACATTCTCCAGATCTCTCACCAATTGAAAACGTCTGGTCAATGGTGGCCGAGCAACTGGCTCGTCACAATACGCCGTTCACTACCCTTGATGAACTGTGGTATCGTGTTGAAGCTGTATGGGTAGCTGTACCTGTACACGCCTTCCAAGCTCTGTTTGCTCAATGCCTAGGCGTATCAAGGCCGTTATTACGGCCAGAGGTGGTTGTTCTGGGTACTGATTTCTCAGGATCTATGCACCCAAATTGCGTGAAAATGTAATCAGATGTCAGTTCTAGTATAATATATTTGTCCAATGAATACTCATTTATCATGTGCATTGCTTCTTGGTGGAGCAATTTTAATGGCCAGTAGTGTACTTAAACCTAGCTAACCTAAGGACATCACACACATCCATGCCCGAGGCAACATTCGAACCTGCGACTGTAGCAGCAGCGCGGATCCGGACTGAAGCGCCTAGAACCGCTTTCGGCCACAGCGGCCGATTACTGATAGAAGAGCTACACAATATCCAACGAAGAGCTGCGTGTTTCGTCACGGTATCATTCAGCAGCGCGAGAGCGTAACGGAGACGCACATCCGTCTCCACTGGAAGACGGTACATGAGACGCGTTATGCACCACATTACTCTCCCACATTCGTCTCACGAAATGATCACGACGAGAAAAATCACATAAATTTACGAAAGTATACCGGCAGCCGTTCTTCATAGGAGCGGTAGTGCGACAGCAGAAGTGAGATAATATTCTGGTGACAGAAGTCCCTCCGCACACACGGTAAGTTAACTTGCGGAGTATAGATATATATACAGATAAAGGTTTAACAACATCGAGCACGGAGGATCGTTGAGATGCGAAAGTAAGGTGAATTTTTGTGTCCTGGATGTTGAGTCCATTAGTAATCTAGAGGAAGTTCTGTTAACAGTTGCATCCTTACACGTGCAACTGGAAGTGAGTTTAGTCGTACACGCTTTGCCTGCTGATAAACTGATTGCTTGGTCTGTAGTAAGGCTGTAGCCGTACCCGCTTAGCAGTTGCAGTAACACCATTCCCCGTTCTCTTAGAAAATCGAAGTGCTCCGTTTTGAGAATAGCTAGATTTTGACGTATCTCAATGTTTATGACGTTACTTCTCCTGTACTACGTGTTGTAGAATAATATAATCTTGCAGGTAGATTCAATAGTATAAGTAGATACTCTCTGCAATATGTGTTGCGAATAGCGTAAGTAGTACAGACGTAATACATTTGAAAATTATGCCCGATTCCGAAATTTTACTGCAAGAATAGCGAAAATGCAGCAAGAAATAAACGTTTCGGAAAGGTTTCATATTTTGTGGATAGTTAGTTAAAACTAAACTCCGTCCGAACAGTGCAATGAAGGCCCAAAGGTATCGATGGCCGCCGTGTCATCGTCAGCCTACAGGCGTCACTGGATGCGGATATGGAGGGGCATGTGGTCACCACACCGCTCTCCCGGCCGTATGTCAGTTTAAAAGACCGGAACCGCTACTTCTCAATCAAGTAGCTCCTCAGTTTGCCTCACAAGGGCTGAGTGCACCCCGCTTGCCAACAGCGCTCGGCGGACCGGATGGTCACCCATCCAAGTGCTAGCCCAGGCCGACAGCGCTTAACTACGGTCACCTGACGGGATGGATAGTTAGTTGCAAGTCGCCAAGTGCTCTCGTTCTCCAACAGTGGACGTATAGTCTGAGTAATTTGCCTGCTGCGAGTTAATCTGACTCAAAACATACAGTGTGTCACAAAAAATTCATGCAATCTTTTACATTTCACAACTACAATACACTTTTTTCTTTTTTACATCCGACAGCTTGAAAATGACTGAATGCGGGCTGAACCTCGAGCAAAGGAAGTTCATTCCGAACTGCTACTGGAAGACAGAGAACGTAAGGCCAGTATTACACTATCAAATTTCTTTGTCAAAGATTTGATCAGAGATGTGATCAAATATTCGTCAAATATATTTGACAAAGATCTTTGACGTGGCGCTAAAAAGGGGGTATTACACAGTCATCATATTTTTCGTCAAAGTTCAAGATGGCTGACAACAACTCGTTATTAACCGCAGCAGTTACATGTACCACAATTGCACTGTGTGCACATGTGGAAGAGAAGCGGGGGAAAAAAGGAAACGTACGTGGATGAAGTCGTGAGTTTTACGACGACACGACAAAAGCATTCAACAAAACTTGTTACGTGAGCTTATAGTGGAGGACGTCAAGTCGTACATCAATTACTTAAGAATGGATGAGCATACATTTTTGTATGTGCTCAGTGAAGTGTATCCTCATATCACAAAGCACAATACTCACTTAAGAACTGCTATATCTGCAGAAGACAGGCCCACTGTAACACTCCCATTCCTTGCTGCTGGAGAGAATTAGGTTAGGTTAGGTTAGGTTAGAGGTTAGGTTAGGTTAAGTTAGGTCAGGTCTCCAATCTTCTTAATCTATTTTTTGTATTCAGGGTACCTCACGTTGTAAAGCGCCTCATCAGCTTCATACATCTCTATTGATTTTGTAGTTGTCGGTACACACGAATTGTATTTAGCGGCAATGTTTATAAAAACACTACAGGTAACAGAACGCTCTCCATGTGGCAACATATCACATTGCAGTGAACAGAAGACAAGCGACTTCTTTGATGAAATCTACAGCGAGGTCCTGGATTCGATCACATATTTGACGACATTTGACGAAGTTCCCTATTACACCATCACATTTCTTTGACGAAGATATTTGATAAAGATATTGGACAAAGAAATTTGATAGCGTAATACCGGCCTAAAGAGCAAAGGGAGCTCAGAATGAAGCTTCATTGAGGTGCACCAATGCGATCCACAATCACTCGCCCTCGAGATTAGATTGAGGAAGAAGGAACCGTCCAGAATGGGCAGATGAGCCACTCAGAAAGACCACAATCATCCGCCGGTTCCACAAGAGAAACAGAATTTATCGAAAGGTTCGAGGAATCTCCTAGAAAGTGTAGCAGAAAGCGGCTCGTGAGAAAGCAGTTCTAAAAACGAGCTTCCATCGCATTCTGAAGAGCGTCCTAGATAACTCCACGCTCTGAATAAGGATGATCATGACCGGAAATTTTTCTTTGAGTCACATCGAGCAAGAAGCGCATAGGTCAAACAATTCCCATACAAGGTTTTCTGGAATGATAAGTCCACTTTTAAGTTAAATGGTTCCGTTAATCGTGACAATTGTATCTACTGGTCACCTGAGAATCCGCAAGTGACATTGGAAACCATGTGCATGTACCTGGAGTTACAATGTGGAGTGATTTATCAGGATTTTTTTGAGTACTCATTGACTGGTGAAAATTACCAGAACTTACTACGGGAGTACGCCATGCCACGCATCGAAGAGATGTTTCGGCATTGAGAATGGTATTTCCAGCACAATGGAGGACGTCTCCTCTACCATCGTGACGTAACCGCCTACCTTAACGAACACCTACCGGACAGATTGATAGGACGATTGGGAAGTACCAAGTATCCTTCATGCTGACCAGATTTTGATATACCAGGGAATAAAGTCTTTGCAAATTTCATTCCATGTACTAAAATGGGACAGTAAGTACGCCTCGAAAACAGGCACGTGAAGAATATACGCAGTCAGCATTTGAGGAAGAAAATGAAGTTGGGCTCTAAGAAGTCAGTTGGAGTTATCTGCGAATGGGTCGACATTTGAATAGGAGTGATGCCACTATTTGACGATGTTGGCAGGCATTGGTGAACCACGGCCGTACACAGTGCCAAGAGGGAAGTTGTCGACCTAGAGAGACGACAGAAACTGAGGACAGAACAATCGTCAGAAGGGCACTCAGAGCCCCGGATTCATCATCATCATCATCGATCCGACGTGCAACTGGTTCTCCAGTGACCACGAGTACCAGTAATAGGCGGCTCTCAGAGAGGGGGCTGAGCTCACGGCGCCCCTTGGACTGCCGACTGCCATTGACCTCTGTATACCAACAGGCCCGCTTGCAGTGGTGTCTGGCATATTCGGCCTGAAGCCTCATAGACTGAAGTAGAACTGTCTTCAGTGACAACTCCCACTTCGAATCGAGACCCGATGACCAGCGCAGACGTGCCTGGAGAAGCCTCAGACAACAACGGAATGCCACACTGACTGTCACCCGCCAAACGGCCCGACAACCACGTGAGATGGTCTGGGCTGCCACGTCATTTCATAGCAGGACTCCTTTGGTTTCATACGCAGCACAGCACAGAAATTCGTCGACGATATTCTGCACTCTGATTTGTTGCCCTTCAAGGCAAGCCATTCTGGGCTTACATTTCAGTAAGCTAATGCCCGCCTGCACATGGTATCTCTACAGCTTGTCTTCGTGCTTGCCCAACACTACCTTGGGCAGCAAGATCGCCGCATCTCCCCCGAATTGGGAACGTTTGAAGCATCATAGGCAGCGCCTTCCAACCAGCTCGAGATTTTGACGACGTAACAGGCCAATTGGACAGATTTTGGCACGATATCTCTCAGAGGACATCCAACAACTGCATCTACACTCCTGAAAATTGAAATAAGAACACCGTGAATTCATTGTCCCAGGAAGGGGAAACTTTATTGACACATTCCTGGGGTCAGATACATCACATGATCACACTGACAGAACCACAGGCACATAGACACAGGCAACAAAGCATGCACAATGTCGGCACTAGTACAGTGTATATCCACCTTTCGCAGCAATGCAGGCTGCTATTCTCCCATGGAGACGATCGTAGAGATGCTGGATGTAGTCCTGTGGAACGGCTTGCCATGCCATTTCCACCTGGCGCCTCAGTTGGACCAGCGTTCGTGCTGGACGTGCAGACCGCGTGAGACGACGCTTCATCCAGTCCCAAACATGCTCAATGGGGGACAGATCCGGAGATCTTGCTAGCCAGGGTAGTTGACTTACACCTTCTAGAGCACGTTGGGTGGCACGGGATACATGCGGACGTGCATTGTCCTGTTGGAACAGCAAGTTCCCTTGCCGGTCTAGGAATGGTAGAACGATGGGTTCGATGACGGTTTGGATGTACCGTGCACTATTCAGTGTCCCCTCGACGATCACCAGTGGTGTACGGCCAGTGTAGGAGATCGCTCCCCACACCATGATGCCGGGTGTTGGCCCTGTGTGCCTCGGTCGTATGCAGTCCTGATTGTGGCGCTCACCTGCAAGGCGCCAAACACGCATACGACCATCATTGGCACCAAGGCAGAAGCGACTCTCATCGCTGAAGACGACACGTCTCCATTCGTCCCTCCATTCACGCCTGTCGCGACACCACTGGAGGCGGGCTGCACGATGTTGGGGCGTGAGCGGAAGACGGCCTAACGGTGTGCGGGGCCGTAGCCCAGCTTCATGGAGACGGTTGCGAATGGTCCTCGCCGATACCCCAGGAGCAACAGTGTCCCTAATTTGCTGGGAAGTGGCGGTGCGGTCCCCTACGGCACTGCGTAGGATCCTACGGTCTTGGCGTGCATCCGTGCGTCGCTGCGGTCCGGTCCCAGGTCGACGAGCACGTGCACCTTCCGCCGACCACTGGCGACAACATCGATGTACTGTGGAGACCTCACGCCCCACGTGCTGAGCAATTCGGCGGTACGTCCACCCGGCCTCCCGCATGCCCACTATACGCCCTCGCTCAAAGTCCGTCAACTGCACATACGGTTCACGTCCACGCTGTCGCGGCATGCTACCAGTGTTAAAGACTGCGATGGAGCTCCGTATGCCACGGCAAACTGGCTGACACTGACGGCGGCGGTGCACAAATGCTGCGCAGCTAGCGCCATTCGACGGCCAACACCGCGGTTCCTGGTGTGTCCGCTGTGCCGTGCGTGTGATCATTGCTTGTACAGCCCTCTCGCAGTGTCCGGAGCAAGTATGGTGGGTCTGACACACCGGTGTCAATGTGTTCTTTTTTCCATTTCCAGGAGTGTATCAATACGAAGCCGAATAACTGCTCGCATAAGGGCCAGAGGTTAACCCACGTGTGAAGCTCTTTCTCTTGAATAAAGCATTCAGTTTTTCTGAAATTGTAATCATTTGTTTGTCTGTACACGTGTATCACATCTACCGACTTGTGTCCCGCTCGGGTAATTCCTTCATGTTGCACCTTTTTTTTTGTCTTAGAGTGTATGAAATATTGTAAATCAATCTTTTTGCCCCTGTAAGCCGCTAGACCGGCAACCTGCAGCCGGTATGTGTGACGAGTCCATGCGTTTGGTGATGCAGACAGAGAGGAGTACCCGTCATCGTTGAGCAGCGCGCCCAGAGCGCTGCTGAATGTGTCGTACGTGAGGTCCTGGTATTCCAGCAGGAGGCCGGTGCCCCTCCTGGCCGCCCTCGCCGCATTGGCCACCTGGTCACCGCCGAACGGAATGGCCAGCACCGGCACGGCAGCCACCGTCGCCTCCACCATGCTCATCTGACCGGCGTGAGTGATGAAAACACGCGTATTGGGGTGGTCTGGAACACAAGAGGCAGCACACCGCTGGTCAGTTGTTGTCACTTTCGCTTCATTTGTTTCGTTATGAACAACACGTGACGAGAGGCAGATCTGTTTGATTCAGATGTTTATTCCGTCTCCCTCACTCCTCCTCTCACTTTTTTACTACTGGAGTTAATTTTATTCGGCTTGTGGTTTTTGTGGTGTCACCGCCAGACACCACACTTGCTAGGTGGTAGCTTAAATCGGCCGCGGTCCATTAGTACATGTCGGACCCGCGTGTCGCCACTGTCAGGATCGCAGATCGAGCGCCACCACACGGCAGGTCTCGAGAGACTGACTAGCACTCGCCCCAGTTGTACGACGACTTTGCTAGCGACTACACTGACGAAGCCTTTCTCTCATTTGCCGAGAGACAATTAGAATAGCCTTCAGCTAAGTCCATGGCTACGACCTAGCAAGGCGCCATTTGTAACATTGCATGTATCTTAAGAGTCTCACTTGATTCGTCAAGAGCGATGTACCACAAGGATGGAATAAAGTTAAGTATTTCCGCAGCTACGTACTTTTCTTTATAGCATTCATTACGTATCTTGTTTCAGACCTCACGCCATCCTTCGTGAGTTAGCGCGTGCATCTTGGCCGCCTCTTTCAATTAGTGTGCGTAGTGTTGGCAAGTCTGCCGACACTACAGTTTTATTCATGTAGATATGATTATATACGTGAAGCAGCAAGTAAGTTGGTACATGGTAACTAGTAACTTTGCTTTACGATATTAAAGTTTGGATTTGCAATGTTGAGACTGATATAAAACTGAAAGTGAGAGCTGATGGCAATACACAAAATTATTTGTAACAAGTTGCTATGGTTTTGATTCAATTCCTCATAAAAGCAAGTGACTTTGAGTAATGTTGAGTAAATATTTTACTTTGGCTGTAGCAGTCACACTAGCACACATATGTTAAGTTCAGACATGGAGTGGGAGAGGGAATAAACACTTTTATCATAAATGTGGCACGCCGTGGATCAAATTATTCCTTTTCCACATCTGCTCTGGATAATCATGTAGGAAATATACACTTGCTACTGTAACGTACTCAAGAAAGAAAGAAAACTGTATCTGAACTCACTAACTTGCATCATATTCAGAAAAGTCAGTAATGAAATTCAAGTGATCGTCACAGCACTGAATGTTGGTTACGTTATGCAGTGGATTTTTGAATACTGTTAATTAGAACAGGCGCGCGGCTAGCCCGCGTTCACTTAATCTCAGGGAAAAAATGTAAAATATTGCTTTAGTTTCACAGAGCGGACCTTGCCACAAAATATGAAAATGATAAAGTCATAACACAGTTATTCGTTATATTTTTGTGATTGCATAGAACATGTCGCACAGTACCTTCCAAACCCAACTGAGAAATGCACTGAGTAATATAATATAGTCTGCCGGCACTGCTGGAAGCTGTAAGAAAATGTTAAATATTATTATGTGACCTCGCTTTACCGGCGAGACGACTACGATGCCTGAAATAAATATTTTTTAAATGTGCCGCGTCTGCGGCCGTTGCACTCGCGCATTGGTACAGCGGCTTCCGCTAAATTAAATGCTGAAAATGTCTAAATTATTTACGGGACGAATGGCTGGCAACTTTACAAATGCCGGCCGCGGTGGCCCTGCGGTTCTGGCGCTGCAGTCCGGAACCGCGGGATTGCTACGGTCGCAGGTTCGAATCCTGCCTCGGGCATGGGTGTGTGTGATGTCCTTAGGTTAGTTAGGTTTAAGTAGTTCTAAGTTCTAGGGGACTGATGACCTAAGATGTTGAGTCCCATAGTGCTCAGAGCCATTTTTTGAACTTGTTGTTGTTGTTGTTGTTGTTGCTGTTGTCTTCAGTCCTGAGACTGGTTTGATGCAAATTATTTTAAAAACATATTTGCTCAAACTCTATATATTCAAACAAAAATGCATTAATTTTACACAGATTTTTATATCAACTCGTCTAATGGCGGATCTCAAGCTTCATGAACGAAAGACTCACGGCCAGCATATACATTTGCTTAACACGCAAGTGTTACTCGTAACGAAACCCTAAGAGAACAGAGAGGTTATTACAATGCTTTTTACTATTTATACATATACTGAATTGTCCTTTTTATCTGAGGCACAGATCATAATCACTAATTCATTTAACAAGAATACGATTGTCAAAGATAATAATATGTCATGGATTCAAAGTTAAAAATGCATAAAACGTCAAATAATTATGAATGTTCTACATACACACATAATATATTCGTGAAATGTTTACACAGTCTTGCTTTATTGCTTCATTTAGTCATGTTTATTCGTGTTTAAATTATTTCTCTTTCACCGTGTGAGTGGCACTATATCGATACATGTTAACTGGTCTTACACACACGGAAAAAAATTCTGTCACACGCTTTTTATGACGATTGGCCAGGAGACGCTACATGTTTTATCTAGTCAGCTTCAACCGTCAACATCTAAAATAGCGCAAATCATAATTTGGTGAAGAAATGACAGCACCAAACAATGATGATGATGATGATGATGATGATTGGTTTGTGGGGCACTCAACTGCGCGGTTATCAGCGCCGCTACAAATTCCCAACCTGTGGTCAGTCCATTCTCGCCACTTTCATGAATGATGATGAAATGATGAGGACAACACTAACACCCAGTCATCTCGGGGCAGGTGAAAATCCCTGACCCCGACGGGAATCGAACCCGGAGCACCAATCAAGACGGTGTTACCTACAAAACGCGACTAAGTACGTTCCGGATCATATCATCTTCACTGTCTGGCACGATTATAAAAATTTAAGTCTCTGGTGACTGATCAGAACAGTGTAGGTGTGAGTGCTAACATATTACAGACAAGAACTTGTACCTGAATTTGAACTTGAACTTTGTTCTTTTGAATACAGAAGTCGAGGCCCCATCATATTCTCAAATCCACAACTTCCGTAGATTTATATTTATCTTGTGACTGTTTGTTAGTTATAAATGTGAACACAACGTATGGCAACATCAACATGGTCACACACTTTAAGTACCTATGTGAAATGCTCGAACCGACACAAAAGGAGAAAATTGCCCAGAACACTACGTTATTGAAAATGAAGAGAGCCTTATACAAAACACAGGGTATTTACAACAAGAAATGTCTGTCCACCTGCACCAAAATTCGTCACTACAATACTGTAATCAAACCTGAGGTGCTATACGCCAGTGAGACATTGATGTTACTCACGAAGGCCGACCTTGAGAACATTCTCACACAGGAAATAAAAATCATTAGGAAAATTATTGCACCAAACCTCACGGACGAAGGATATAGGCTTCACTCCAGGGACACCACAGAGAAGTTCTCCAACATCGCAGCGGACATTAGAAACAGGCTACTAAAATTTTATGCACACATCAGCAGACTCCCACAGATGAGACTCACCAACATAATCCTCAGGTACATCCAGGGACTCAAGACGACTGTACCCTGCATGAAACGAGTCAAAATTGATCTGGAAAGAGGTAGATCCAGCGGACGTCATGGACAAAGGCGTCTATAGATACGAGGTGTACAAGTTGGAATGATGTCAGAGAAAACAGTACCTAAAGCCCAAAGGCCAAATTGGACTGAAGAAAGGAAGAGAGGAAGAGAGGATGAGAGGATTTTGTGAACAGGAAGAACAAGTAACCATGAATGTTTCGCGTGGTCTGATAAAAGGCATGTAACGTGTGTAATAACATATATACAGGGTGTTACAAAAAGGTACGGCCAAACTTTCAGGAAACATTCCTCACACACAAAGAAAGAAAATATGTTATGTGGACACGTGTCCGGAAACGCTTTCTTTCCATATTAGAGCTCATTTTACTACTACTCTTCAAATCACATTAATCGGAATGGAAACACACAGCAACAGAACGTACCAGCGTGACTTCAAGCACTTTGTTACAGGAAATGTTCGAAATGTCCTCCGTTAGCGAGGATACATGCATCCACCCTCCGTCGCATGGAATCTCTGACGCGCTGATGCAGCCCTGGAGAATCGCGTATTGTATCACAACCGTCCACAATGCGAGCACGAAGGGTCCCTACATTTGGTACCGGGGTTGCGTAGACAAGAGCTTTCAAATGCCCCCATAAATGAAAATCAAGAGGATTGAGGTCAGGAGAGCGTGGAGGCCATGGAATTGGTCCGTCTCTACCAATCCATCGGTTACCGAATCTGTTGTTGAGAAGCGTACGAACACTTCGACTGAAATGTGCTGGAGCTCCATCGTGCATGAACCACTTGTTGTGTCGTACTTGTAAAGGCACATGTTGTAGCAGCAAGGTAGAGTATCCCGTATGAAATCATGATAACGTGCTCCATTGAGCGTAGGTGGAAGAACATGGGGCCCAATCAAGACATCACCAACAATGCCTGCCCCAACGTTCACAGAAAATCTGTGTTGATGACGTGATTGCACAATTGCTTGCGGATTCTCGTCAGCCCACACATGTTGATTGTGAAAATTTACAATTTGATCACGTTGGAATGAAGCCTCATCCGTAAAGAGAACTTTTGCACTGAAATGAGGATTGACACATTGTTGGATGAACCATTCGTCAGAGGCTGGAATGTTCCGTGCTCCCTAAGACGCCGATCAATTGCTTCGAACTTCCTGTCAGGACACCTTCGTTCTGGAAATCTATCTCGATACAAACGTACCGCGCCACGGCTATTGTCCCGTGCTAATACAAACATCAAATGGGCATCTGCCAACTCCGCATTTGTCAACATTGCACTGACTGCAAAACCACGTTCGTGATGAACACTAACCTGTTGATGCTATGTACTGATGTGCTTGATGCTAGTACTGTAGAGCAATGAGTCGCATGTCAACACAAGCACCGAAGTCAACATTACCTTCCTTCAATTGGGCCAACTGGCGGTGAATCGAGGAAGTACAGTACATACTGACGAAACTAAAATGAGCCCTAACATGGAAATTAAGCGTTTCCGGACACATGTCCGTGTGTGTGTGTGTGTGTGTGTGTGTGTAATGCTTTCAAGCGTGTGAAAAACAAAACAAAAAATGCTTTTGCCTATTATCGTACAGAACTACACGTAGCTCCACTTCAATATTGTGTAGTCAGTGTTTTGCCATCATAGTATGTAACAGAATCGAATCACCAGAACCTCTCTGCTAGTAACTGGCACACACTCGGAAACTGTCCATAGTTACCACCTTTCACCTGAGATGGCTTCTTTTTTTTATTATGGTGGCTTCTGACGTCATTCCTATGATGTGACCGATGTGGCCGATCGGTTCTAGGCGCTTCAGTCTGCAACCGCACGACCGCTACGGTCGCAGGTTCGAATCCTGCCTCGGGTATGGATGTGTGTGATGTCCTTAGGTTAGTTAGGTTTAAGTAGTTCTAAGTCTAGGGGACTGATGACCTCAGATGTTAAGTCCCATAGTGCTTAAAGCCATTTTTATGACGTCAGATGATGTCAGAATGAAAAGCTGTATAACAAATCAAATGGACATCTGTGCAGTTTCCAATGACGCTGAAGGCCAACTTCCAGTGTAAAACATTGCATAAAAATACATTGGCGGAAAAAATATCGCAACTCCAAGAAGGAGTTCTGTGACAAACGAAAGTTGGTAGACGTGTTTCTGCATCTGAAAGATGATGTCTATTCCAGTTTCGCGTCAGTCGAATAAGAGTGACGCTAGTAGCGCCATTATGAGGATGCAAATCAGGTTTGCTTAACACACGCTGTGATAAACGTGAGCGTTGGTTACCTTTGAGATTCGACGCGGTGAGTTGATGTTAGGCAAGAATGCTTTACAGGCACCAAAGACGTCATTATCAGCAGGTCCGTGAGTTTGAAAGAGATCGTGTAACACGGCTACGAGAAGCTGGATCCTTTATTGTATGATTGTATGATAGCAGAAAAAACACTGGTAGCAGTTACTTCTGTAAAATATCTGGGAGAATGCGTGCGAAACGATTTGAAGTGGAATGATCATATAAAATTCATTGTTGATAAGGCGGGTGCCAGGTTGAGATTCATTGGGAGAGTCCTTAGAAAATGTAGTCCATCAACAAAGGAGGTGGCTTACAAAACACTCATTCGACCTATACTTGAGTATTGCTCATCAGTGTGGGATCCGTACCAGGTCGGGTTGACATAGGAGATAGAGAAGATCCAAAGAAGAGGGGCGCGTTTCGTCACAGGGTTATTTGGTAATCGTGATAGCGTTACGGAGATGTTTAGCAAACTCAAGTGGCAGACTCTGCAAGAGAGGCGCTCTGCATCGCGGTGTAGCTTGCTGTGCAGGTTTCGAGAGGGTGCGTTTCTGGATGAGGTATCGAATATATTGCTTCCCCCTGCTTATACCTCCCGAGGAGATCACGAATGTAAAATTAGATTCGAACGCGCACGGAGGCTTTCCGGCAGTCGTTCTTCCCGCGAACGATACGCGAGTGGAACAGGAAAGGGAGGTAATGACAGTGGCACGTAAAGTACCCCCCGCCACACACCGTTGGGTGGCTTGCGGAGTATAAATGTAGATGTAGATGGATGTTCCTTCCGTGATACTGCAGGAAGACTAGGCACGAATTTAGCCACTATACATAATTGCTCGCAGTAGCGGTCACGCGAATGTACGATCGCAAGGACATCAGGGTCAGGAGGCCCACGTGGCACTACCAAAATAAAAGACCATCGTGATCGGCGTATCTCTCTGGCGCATCGCACTACACCTGCAGCAGCTATCTGAGCAGCAGCTGACACCACATTGTCACAACGAACTGTTACAAATCGGTTACTTCGACAGCTCCGAGACAGACGCCCTGTAGCGTGCATTCCACTGACCCTAAACCACCGCCATTTGTGACTTCAGTGGTAGCAAGCAAGAGTTCACTGGAGGTCAGGGTGGAGGTCTGTTGTGTTATCTGATGAAAGCTGCCATTAGCATCACAGAACGCTTCAAACTGAGGACACAAATTGTGGGCCATTGTCGGAGACAATAACTTCAGGAAGGCCCTCAATGCAAAAAAAATAGACGTCAAAGCCAGAATAGTACTGGCAGATGTAGTAGAAGACATAGGTACAACAAAAGGACAGATTAAAACTGTGTGCCGGACCAAGACTCGAACTCGGTACCTTTGCCTTTCGCGGGCAAGTGCTCTGCCACCTAAGCTACCCAAGCACGATTCACAGCTTTGCTTCTGCCAGTACCTCGTCTCCTACTTTCCATATCAGCGCACACTCCGCTGCAGAGTGAAAATCTCATTCTGGAAACATCCCCCAGGCTGTGGCTAAGCCATGTCTCCGCAATATATTTTCTTTCAGGAGTGCTAGTTCTGCAAGGTTCGCAGGGGAGCTTCTGTATAGTTTGGAAGGTAGGAGACGAGGTACTGGCAGAAGTAAAGCTGTGAGGACGGGGCATGAGTCGTGTGGTGTCACCGCCAGACACCACACTTGCTAGGTGGTAGCTTTAAATCGGCCGCGGTCCATTAGTACATGTCGGACCCGCGTGTCGCCACAGTCAGTGATCGCAGACCGAGCGCCACCACACGGCAGGTCTCGAGAGACAGACTAGCACTCGCCCCAGTTGTACGGACGACTTAGCTAGCGATGCACACTGACGAAGCCTCGCTCATTTGCAGAGCAGATAGTTAGAATAGCCTTCAGCTAAGTCAATGGCTACGACCTAGCAAGGTGCCATTAGTATTACATTGCATGATCTACAGAGTCTCACTTGTATCGTCAAGAGCGATGTACAACAATGATGGATTAAAGTTAAGTATTCCAGCAGCTACGTACTTTTCTTTATAGCATTCATTACGTACCCTGTTTCAGACCTATCTCTAGCCTGCGTGAGTTTAACGCGTGCATTCGGCCTCCTCAACCAAGTAGTGTGCGTAGTGTTGGCTAACTGCTAACACTACAAGTCGTGCTTGGGTAGCTCAGGTGGCAGAGCACTTGCCCGCGAAAGGCAAAGGTCCCGAGTTCGCGTCTCGGTCCGGCATACAGTTTTAATCTGCCAGGAAGTTTCATATCAGCGCACACTCCGCTGCAGAGTGAAAATCATTCTGGAAACATCCCCCAGGCTGTGGCTAAGCCATGTCTCCGCAATATCCTCTCTTTCAGGAGGGCTAGTTCTGTAAGGTTCGCAGGAGAGCTTGTGTATAGTTTGGAAGGTAGGAGACGAGGTACTGGCAGAAGTAAAGATGTGAGGACGGGCCGTGAGTCGTACTTGGGCAGCTCAGTTGGTAGAGCACTTTCCCGCGAAAGGCAAAGAGGTCCGGCACACAGTTTCAATCTGCCAGGAAGTTTCGTATCAGCGCACACCCCGCTGCAGAGTGAAAATCTCATTCTGGAAAAGGAAAGCTGCTGTACGCACCAATAACTATCAACCAGCGGGTGTTCCTAAAAGGACCCACAAAATCAAAATGAACGCGCTGCCAAGGCGCAGTAGGCGTCGGCCATGCAAAGAAGCGCTGGCGGGGAGCAGATTGATGCTCCGCGTAAGAGTCACAATTAGCAAGCAAATTCTCCACTTGTTGATCAATGCCGGCCCAAGTGCAGTGACGACGCGCTAATTGCCTGGTCCGCACTGTACCCCAATGACCAGCGTGCAGTAAACGGAGAATTTCAGACTGCAGCGAACGAGGTACAACCACACGAGACTGATCACTGTCAGTTCGTAACAACGTAACACCGTGGTGTACAGACAAGTTGTGACGTTGCACAAAGTAACGTCGAACAAGTGGAGTACGAATACGAGGTGTGGCTAGAAAAAAACCGGACTAGTACTGGTGAAACAATAAAACGAATGCAATAAGGCTGAAAGTCGCGTGGCCTGTCACGTGACTCTCGCTCCGCCTACTGCTCGAGTTTCATCTGCCTCCTGCACTCAGTCTGCCCGTGGCGTCTGTTTTAAGTAGTTGACGTTTTGTCTGTGCATCGGAAAATGTTGAGTGTACAGAAAGAACAGCGTGTTAACATCAAATTTTGTTTCAAACTAGGAAAATTGCAAGTGAAACGTTTGTAATGTTACAACAAGTGTACGGCGATGATTGTTTATCGCGAACACAAGTGTTTGAGTGGTTTAAACGATTTAAAGATGGCCGCGAAGACACCAGTGATGACACTCGCACTGGCAGACCATTGTCAGCAAAAACTGATGCAAACATTGAAAAAATCGGCAAACTTGTTCGACAAGATCGCCGTTTAACAATCAGAGCAGTGTCTGAGTTAACAGGAGTTGACAAGGAAAGTGTTAGGCAGATTCTTCATGAAAGTTTCAACATGAACAAAGTGTGTTCAAAAATGGTTCCAAAGTGTCTCACAGTTGAACAGAAGGAACGCCGAAGAATGATTTGTTCTGACATCCTGGAAAACATTGAAAGTGATCCCACCTTCTTACAAAATGTTATTACTTGCGATGAATCGTGGTTTTTTACTAACGATCCCGAAACTAAACGCCAATCGATGCATTGGAAAACTCCTGGTTCTCCACGACAAAAAAAAGCACGAATGTCAAAATCGAAATTTAAGGCAATGATGATTGTTTTTTTTTTTTTTTTTACATCAAAGGGATTGTGCACATTGATTGGGTACCAGAGGGACAAACAGTGAATCAGCATTACTACGTTAGCGTCCTGGCTACCCTACGTGAGCGAGTACACAGAAAAAGGAACGATTTGTGGAGAAAAGTCATGGATCCTTCACCAAGACAATGCCCCAGCTCACAGTGCGTTGTCAGTGAAGACGTTTTTGGCAAAACACAACATTCCCATCTTAGATCATCCACCCTACTCACCTGATTTGGCCCCCTGTGACTTTTTTCTTTTCCCTAAAGTCAAGTCAGCTTTGAAAGGAACTAGATTTGAGACTGTTGAAGCAGTAAAAGAAAAAGCGACGGAAGTAATGTATGGACTTAGCAAAAATGATCTGCAGCATTGCTATGAAGAGTGGAAAATTCGTATGGAGCGGTGTAGAGACCGAGGAGGAGAGTACATTGAAGGAGATAACATGAAATTGTAAATAATTGTAAATAAATGTTTTTCCAGCATCAGTCCGGTTTTTTTCTAGCCGCACCTCGTATACTGCAAAAAGAGTCTGCAAAGAAGCATCGGCGGCTGTCGCAGAAGCAATGCGACGAAAATCCACCGGAAAACCATCAGCTAATTCCTTATCTTTGCGAATCAATAAACATTCATGACAATTCGGAAGAATCAAACACTGCGTCAGGACCGATAGGTAGACGAGACTTCGCTTCAGCTTTGCTCTACATACGACGGGTCTCAGCGTCGCATCCCATCCTCGTCGCCAACTTTTGCATCCCGCGTGGAAGGCGGCGCGTGGGTAAGAGCAGGAAAAGGTGAAAATCTCTCGGTATTGCAGTGTGAATTAAAATCACCTCTACTTTAGCAAAAAGATTAAAACATAAATTTGCAATGTGGTGCGAAGTGTTTCGGCCGTCTGCTCTTCATCAAATGGGCTGAATCTAGAGTGGTGCTCGTAGAGCTGAAAAGCGCCTGCTAGAAGAGGCTGTCGTCGTCGTCTGTCGTAGTGCCAACTTAACTGGCTACTAAGCCGTGGTTCAAAATGGTTCAAATGGCTCTGAGCACAATGGGACTTCTGCTGTGGTCATCAGACCTCTAGAACTTAGAACTACTCAAACCTAACTAACCTAAGGACATCACACACATCCATGCCCGAGGCAGGATTCGAACCTGCGACCGTAGCGGTCACGCGGCTCCACACTGTAGCGCCTAGAACCGCTCGGCCACTCCGGCCGGCCCTAAGCCGTAACATCGTTGATATCGATACCACACTTTCAACATGTGCTAACATCAGCTTAGTACTGTATTTCCTTTCTTCTGCTGTGTTTCTTTGCACATCTACATGTACATCCATACTCCGCAAGCCACTTGATGGTGTGTGGCGGAGGGTACCTTGAGTATCTCTATCGGTTCTCCCTTCTATTCCAGTCTCGTATTGTTCGTGGAAAGAAGGATTGTCGGTATGCTTCTGTGTGGGCTCTAATCTCTCTGATTTTATCCTCATGGTCTCTTCGCGAGATATACGTAGGAGGGAGCAATATACTGCTTGACTCTTCGGTGAAGCTATGTTCTCGAAACTTGAACAAAAGCCCGTACCGAGCTACTGAGCGTCTCTCCTGCAGAGTCTTCCACTGGAGTTTATCTATCATCTCCGTAACGCTTTCGCGATTACTAAATGATCCTGTAACGAAGCGCGCTGCTCTCCATTGGATCTTCTCTATTTCTTCTATCAACCCTATCTGGTACGGATCCCACACTGCTGAGCAGTATTCAAGCAGTGGGCGAACAAGCGTACTGTAACCTACTTCCTTTGTTTTCGGATTGCATTTCCTTAGGGTTCTTCCAATGAATCTCAGTCTGGCATCTGCTTTACCGACGATCAACTTTATATGATCACTCCATTTTAAATCACTCCTAATGCGTACTCCCAGATAATTTATGGAATTAACTGCTTCCAGTTGCTGACCTGCTATTTTGTAGCTAAATGATAAGGCATCTATCTTTCTATGTATTCGCAGCACACTACACTTGTCTACATTGAGAATCAATTGCCATTCCCTGCACCAAGCGTCAATTCGCTGCAGATCCTCCTGCATTTCAGTACAATTTTCCATTGTTACAACCTCTCGATACACCACAGCATCATCTGCAAAAGCCCCAGTGAACTTTCGATGTCATCCACAAGGTCATTTATGTATATTGTGAGTAGCAACGGTCCTATGACACTCCCCTGCGGCACACCTGAAATCACTCTGACTTCGGAAGACTTCTCTCCATTGAGAATGACATGCTGCGTTCTGTTATCTAGGAACTCTTCAATCCAATCACACAAATGGTCTGATAGTCCATATGCTCTTACTTTGTTCATTAAACGACTGTGGGGAACTGTATCGAACGCCTTGCGGAAGTCAAGAAACTCTGCACTCTTCGCCACTTTTTTTGTCGCACCTTGTATAAAACTTTCCGTAGCTGTGCTGAAGTTCGAGCTGCATAAGATTTGAGGTGGCAGTTGTCGAGATCGTAAGCGATAATAAATAAACACAAGCATGTGACTCACTGAGCACGTCGTTCTGCGACACCCACGCTGCCGTCTTCACGTTGTCCGGTAGCGACGGCAGGCTGGAGGCATCCACCTTCCAGAGCACGCGCTGCTCCAGCCTGGAGAATGTGTCCAGCACGGCCTGCAGCTTCTCCGGAGAGAACGAGTCGGGTCGGAACTTTGAGCCGAGGCAGAAATATACCACACCTGCAGAGCTGTCGTCCATGAATTTCTGAATGTCCTGCAATAAAAACAACAGCACCCAGAGCTCTGCAGAATGAGTGTAGCCGTAGGTAGGGCTCATGCAACATTACGTAACTTGAGCGCGTATACATTCTCGCACTGAAATCTGGACTGTTCCACTCCATTGTTCTGATGTCGTCTGTGCCTGCCGCGTGGACACTTCGAGAGTTTCGTGTCCGTTTCTCGACTACGCGGCACGCAATCACATTTACTGTAGTACAGTTCTTGTTAATAAGGCACGTGCGATAATGTGTAACGCCAATCAAAATTTTTGTTGAAGGGTGTGTAGCGTGAAGATTTCATTGTGTTTAACAATACGTACGTCTTGATATCCAGGAAGAATTATCAGTCATACGTTTAGTACTTTAACTTAATCTTGATTTTTTTTTGGGGGGGGGGGGGGGCTAATTAAAGGTATTTCGTAAGGAATCTAAAGTATTAAATTTTACATGATTTAAAGCAATGTCTGTGTTGTGTACATAGTTCCGCGTAGTCAGCACGTACAAAACTTTCCCACTAGAGCGCGCCCCACTAAGCACAACAGCGCAGGTGCAGTGCTCGCCAGTCTCCGCACTACGAGATGGCGCTGCCATAGAGACGGACCAAATTCTGCTTCCGCCGATCCGTGTATTAATATGTAACGCAGCCAATGAGATTGCTGCTAACGTAGAACCATTTCTCCTCGCAGATCACACTCGCGCAGTGATACATGAATGCGCGAGGTATTATAACAAGTTTACATACCTCCGATTAGTCTGCCTGCATTTGTCTGCACCAGTCTCTACCAGTGTGCATTAGTCTGTACCAGTCTATAGTCAAGTTTCAGTCTGCGCCTAGTAAGATTACCATATTCCTGTACATAGCCATGAAGATAAATGTATAGACACTTTTTTCAAGTATCAGAGATATATGTGAGAATAGGATTAACGTACCATTACCAAAGGAACTTCAGATTGTCAGTTGTGAATAGCATCCAGAACCAAGTTAAGTAATTTTTATGCTTTTTATTATTTCAATAAACGTGTGTGAAAATTAATCAAGTTCTGTTTAAAGTTGGTCACCGTCAATCTGCTACTCTAAGCGTGCAAGTGGCATTTCTATCGTCTGACCTAACGGCAGAAGATAAACACGCCACGATAAGACCACGAGACATATTGCTGACACTCGCCTACTTCGTTAGAGTGACAAGTCAAACAATCTGATGGTGTGTGTACTGAAGGTCTTACAGTACACACACCACAGTCAGTTAAAGGAATTCAGTATGGTGTATGATAACTCTGAGGAAGATAATGTTCAGAAAGACTAATAGTTCATCTAAGTTCGAGTTTTTTCTGGAGCATTAAACGGTTTCAATGCAACTGCAAAATAACCTGTTACTTATTTACGTAACATTTCACTGAAGATTATCCTGACTAGTTAAATGAAAAATGCGTTTGGCAAAAACTTGCACTGCCACGCCTTGCACCGCTGACTGAACAGCCATTATTATTTTTGAAAAAAAAAGGAAAAAATAGTTTAATTTCCCAAGGGTGCCTGGTAAAAGAATGAAAGAGACAAACTGCCGCGACAGTGATCTATTTCAGCTCATCATTTTTGCAGTTCAGATAGAACAGAGCCGAGTTATCCATTGCCATGGTGGAAATCTATTGCAGAGGCTCAACGAACCTCTTGTGAAAATATTAGGAAACGTTTTCATTTGCAAAATTTCATATGAATTCAACAGATGCGTTTTATAAGAAGGGACATCTTCGTTACGCAACAGTTAACCATTGTCTGTGATTGTTCTGTGGCAAAGCCATTCTGAGCATTACATGCATTTACTGACAGCCAGATGCGGTTTAGATTAATTGGTATCACATACATGAAAAGTAATTAGCACAGTTATGTTCGCGTTTTAAAGTAGGGTAGCAAAGGCGATTCTACACTCATGCTCATAAATTAAGGGTAATTGCAGAATGTAGTGCCACACTACGTGGCACTAGGCAAAACTGGCGCTAATAGCATAGGCACTTAGGGGACACACACGACACAGATCTGTAAGTCCACGGTATTGGTGATAAGTTGAGAAAACCGTCCCGAAACACATGTGCTACAAAATGCCACTGCTTCCTGCGCATGTACCCCGACACGTACACAGGCCGCACAACGGGTTGGCATACTCTGGATCAGGTGGTCGAGCAGCTGCTGGGGTATAGTCTCCAATTCTTGCACCAGTGACTGTCGGAGCTCCTGAAGTGTCGTAGGGGTCTGAAGACATGTTGCGATACGTCGACCGAGAGCATCCCAGACGTGCTCGATAGGGTTAGGTCTGGCGAACAGGCAGGCCTTTCCATTTGCGTGATATATTCTGTTTCAACGTACTCCTCCACGATGGTAGCACGGTGGGGCCGTGCGTTATCATCCATCAGGAGGAAGTTGGGACCCACTGCAACCCTGAAAAGGTGGACATACTGGTGCAAAATGACGTCCCGATACACCTGACCTGTTACAGTTCCTCTGTCAAAGACATGCAGGGGTGTACGTGCACCAATCACAATCCCACCCCACACCATCAAACCGTGATAGGTCCCTTTCAAGGACATTAAGGGGTTGGTATCTCGTTCCTGGTTCACGCCAGATGATGGTTCAAATGGCTCTAAGCACTATGGGACTTAACATCTGAGGTCATCAGTCCCCTCACTTAGAACTACCTAAACCTAACTAACCTAAGGACATCACACACACCCATGCCCGCGGCAGAATTAGAACCTGCGACAGTAGCAGCACTGCGGTTCCGGACTGAAGCGCCTAGAACCACTCGGCCACAGCGCCAGCTCACGCCAGATGAAAACCCGGCGATAATCACCGTTCAGACTGTACCTGGACTCGTCCGTGAGCATAACCTGGGACCACTGTTACAATGTAATGTGTTTTTGACACCAGGCTTTACGGGCTCTCCTGTGACCTGGGGTCAGTGGAATGCACCTTGCAGGTCTCCGGGCGAATAAACCATGTCTGTTCAGTCGTCTGTAAACTGTGTGTCTGGAGACAACTGTTCCAGTGGCTGCGGTAAGGTCCCGAACAAGGCTACCTGCGGTACTCCGTAGCCGTCTGCGGGCACTGATGGTGAGATATCGGTCTTCTTGTGGAGTTGTACACTGTGGGCGTCCCGTACTGTAGCGCCTCGGAACGTTTCCCGTCTGCTGGAATCGTTGCCATAATCTTGAGATCACACTTTGTGGCACGCGGAGGACCCGTGCTACGACCTGCTGTATTTCACCAACCTCCAATCGCCCTAGTATTCTAGCCCTCATAATGTCATCAATATGTGTTCTTTGAGCCATTTTCAACACACAGTCACCATTTGCACATCAGAAAACGTCTACACACTTACTCGCTGCACCGTACTGTGACATGCACCAACACACCTCTGCGTATGTGACTGCTGCCAGCGCCACCGTGCGACGACCCCAGGTCAAATGCACCGCACTGTCATATCCTGAGGTGATTTAAAACCGCAAACCGCCCCCCCCCCCAGAGCGTTGTTTCACCATGTATCAGCATTACCCTTAATGTATGAGCATGAGTGTAGATCAGACACAGTAATCGGAATTTCAAAAGGTATTTGCTTTCACATTATTAGCCAGAGATTTTGGCGCACACGCACAGCTTCCAGTTACGAAGTAAAAGCTCGTAAGTTTCAAAGTGAAACACGTCCTTTGTTTTACATTGTCGCCACCGTAGTAAGCAATCTCCATTTCGCTACATTTGTTACCTATTTGTTTTGCTTTGGCTGAGGCTTTGTTTATGTAACTATTTCTTTTTCGGTACTGTAGTGAGAAACTATTGACTTGTAGTGAGATAACCTGTTGATACGAAAGTCTGCCGACTTGCTAACTGTACAGTAGCTTACAAGTTACGTGAGACACTCATCCGTATGTAGAATTCAGCTAGCGAACTGCATCTCCCCTGTTGTACAGTGGCAGTTCCATTTCTTTCTCATCTATTCTTTCCTCCTCTTCCAGTACTTTTACATCTTTTCACCACGTCTCATTTTTCTTTCTTCACACCACTTCACACCTGTTCACTTACTGCTCCTGCCTTGGAATCCTACCGCATTTAACTCTTTCCTTCCGAAAATGTCTCTTTCTTTTTAATCTTCTTATTTTATTTTGTTTATTTCTAAACATTTTTAACATCTCTGACCTATATTGTTGATAATTTCTTTCATCCAACATACTTGAAGATATGTTTTGTCAGTCCACTACCGTTCATACGTTATAAGTACCCAAATAATATCAATCTTTTCTCGTTACTGTTTCTATTATTTTTTCTATAGTTTCCTAAATTTCATCATTTGTTCTTAATTTCCAAGCTTCTTTCCTTTCAGTAGTACCAAAAATTTTCTTCATGATTCTTTCATCTATTATTTCTGTTTGTCTAATTTATAATTTGGTACTAGGCACTCACTTGCATTTTGTAATTAACGATTTTTTTCTTTCTTGACGTTCAATTTTTATTGTAAACTTTTTTTGCTATTCATACACCCTTTGCATTTTGTTTATCCTTCGAACAATGGAAGATTTTTCTAACCCATTTCCTTACGTTATCTCTCCTAGATACTCGAACTTCCTATTTGCCCAATGTATGACTATAAAAATTTTGGTGTTTCTTTAATGCTAGTGATAAATTTAGTTTTCTTTTTAGGGATTCTTCCACCTGTTCCACCGTCCGCCCATCCCGAGAGACTGACTTGTACTTCTGCATCCGATCAACAGATAGTATAGAAAAATCATCTGCAAGTACCAGGCAATGTATTTCAGTACACTGTTCCTTCCTTCCCAGTTTTATTGATGGTACTTGACAGTCATTAAAATTTTATTCCGCTTCCTTACTCTCCTTTGTACGACACACTCAAAGAGGACTGGAACAAGCCATCACCTTGTCTTACACTTATATTTTATTTCATGAACTTTACTTTTGTGACTTTGTCTGTAAGCGTTTCACGGATTAGGTATGTCAATTTAGTTTTATCTACTTATTAGCTCATTTATTCTGGTAAATTAGGAAACTGGAAAATCGAAAATTTGTGCTAAGGTCTTATGGGACCAAATTGCTGAAGTCATCAGTCCCTACTTAATCTAACTTACGCTATAGACAACACACACACCCATGCCCGACGGAGGACTCGAACCTCCGACGTGAGGAGCAGCACTAAACGTGACAAGACGCCTCAGACCGCGTGGCTATTCCGCGCGGCGGTAAATTAGGGCCATCAGGCATTCTACATACTTCACATTACATTCATTACGACACACATCTTTTAAGAGTTCTTACACCAAACATAGTATGTAAGAGATAAAATAGCTTTGACGTAAATAGTGGAAACAGTAGACGCTACAGCATATAAAGGAGTAATTTATTTGTTCATGAAACAATGAATTCATACTACAGGCAGGTAGATTTAAACTGAGGCCACTGACAGCAATGGTTGTGAGAGACGTGTGTGGGACGGCAAGAGGAAGGTGGCAGAACACAGATAACGCAGACGGGGGCAAAGGAGAGTCCCGCTCTCCCCATATGAGGGCTGAGTCCACGAAGCACAGTATCATTCTTTTCGTTTTCGCAACTGTCACCACAGTAATGGGATGAAAGGAACGACGACGAAACTTAATTTACATATTTGACACATTCGTTATTACGAAGAAACTGCTCTCACATCTTACGATAGCTGAAAAAAGTATCTGATGTATCAGCGGTTTATTGTTTGTTGGCAATTATTTCGAGCAACCGCGAATGCAAACACGTAGGCGGACAAATCCATGATTTTATGCGTATCGCACTTGTATCTGAAATATTTCGCTTCCTTTGCATCGTCTGGAGGTATAAGCCTACGGATCTATGGAATAGCTGTTTATCACGGAAACCACCTGATTAGGATGGAAGAAATCTCCATTATGTGATTTTTGTAATGAAGAAGAAGTCGTGAACCACCTAGCAGTTTCGAGCACCAGGTACGTCATAACAAAACTCTTTTATTTGAGCATTACTTACAGCAGATGTTCCCTTTAGGACGAACAAAATTGGACTTGTATTGAATGTGATGTTCAACCAAATAAATACAGGATGAAACAAAAACGTACGGCAGAAATTGCAGGACACATTCTTCACACGTAGACGAAGAAATTATGTTATATGAAACGCTTCGTTTCCATGTTACAGCTCATTTTCTCCAACTCATTAATCATGGGAAATACACATGAACAGAACGATTCAGCATACCACATGCAACTCTTTCTCACGTGGTATGTCCAATGCGCCCTCTGTGGGCATTGACACATGCATTAATCCTCGTCGTAGAGAATCTCGCATACGCTGATCTATCCGTGGAGTATTGCGTATGGTTTCGCAACCTTCCACAATACGGACACGGAGACTCTAAATGTCTTGTTCTGGGGTTCATACACAAGAGCTTTCAAATGCCCCGCAAATAACTGCCCACTGTGTTTAGGTCCGGAGAGCGTGGAAGGCCAGCTAATTGGTCCATCTCAACCTGTCATTTGCACTGAATCTGTTATTTAGAAGCCGACAAACAGTAACACTAAAATGAGGAGGTGCTCCATCATGAATGAAGTATATGTTTTGTCGCACAGCTAAAGGGACATTTGCTAACAGATCAGATAGAACATTCTCTGCTAAAATATGATAACTTTGCCCATTGAACCTGGTGGCAGGAAGTGACACCCTACCAACGAAACACCCACAATGCTGCTCCAAACAGTGACAGTAAATCTTTTTTGATGACTTGCTTCAAGAGTTGCGTGAGGACTGACATCTGCCCATACATGCCGATTGTGAAAATTTACAATCCCGATCTGATCTCGTTGAAATTCGTTGAGGAAAATGAGTTCTAACATGGAAACAAAGTGTTTCCAGGCCCATGTTAATATGATATAATATCTTTGTCTACAGGAGAGGAATACATTCTGCAATTTGTGCCGAGCATTTTTGTGACACTTTGTATGTGTTATCCGAGTGTATCTGCATATAGTGGACATTATGTTTAGATATTGTGTACGATAGCTGTGTGTCTTTTATACTTATGATAAAATTTCTTTATGTGCAGTTGCACAGTGCTGTCATGTTCCACTCGCTTGAGAATATAGTCATTGTTTTTTCTTTTTTCTGAGTGATGGTTAACGAAATCCTCGTGTAAACTAGTCATTAAAAATGAAGGTATGTAAATGGTTAAGGATATATGTAAGGTGGGACCAAATGTAATTAAGAAACAATGATCCCTTCTAAATACAATAAATGCTAGTTATGATATTAGCTTAAAATTTGATATGGACGAAACCAGTGCTGCCACTACAAAAGAACTATCACACAAACACTCTGGAGAGGGACTAGGGGGAGGGATAAGTTTCGTGTCGCCACAATGTGCAACCAAGTCCAAGGGTAAAGTCCCAACATCTCCATGGATAACAACTTGGCTAAATGCTGAGGCTATGAAAACGTTGATTATTGCGTTTACAGTATAAGAAATCTCTGTGTCTACAGTGTTTCAAGGTGTGAAGAATTATTACTCTGTAGATCATAGGTAGACAACTGGCTGCCAGGAGGCCACATCTGGCCACCGATTGGTTCCAATGCAGCCTGCGAAATAAATTAAAGGTGAACATAAAATGAATGTACTCTCAAAAACTCGTGTTTTCAGGCATAATATCTAGGCTTGGAGCGTCGGGAAAGGGATTCCCTTCATAACAGCGTGTTACCCGATAAACATTAATGTTACACACGCTATAGTTTTGACTTTTTGCACTAGGAGTGCTGCTGTCGCATCACGTGAAGTGACCTACGAGCTGAAGGAAGTATGTGAATCGCGGACTAGCGGTTCTAGGCGCTTCAGTCCGGAACTGCGCTGCTGCTACTGTCGCAGGTTCGAATCCTGCCTCGGGCATGGATGTGTGTGATGTCCTTAGGTTAGTTAGGTTTAAGTAGTTCTAAGTTCTAGCGGACTGATGACCTCAGCTGTTAAGTCACATAGTGCTCAGAGCCATTTGAACCTCCTAATATCGTGTGGGCTCTTCTTTTGCCCGGCGTATTGCAGCACCTCGATGTGGCACAGCTCGACAAGTCGTTGGAAGTCCCCTGCAGAAACACTGAACCGTGGTGCCTCTATAGCCGTCTATAATTGGCAAACTGTTGCCAGTGTAAGATGCGTGTACGAATGAACCATCGAACGTTTATGACCCTAAATGTTCGATGGCATTCAAGTCGGGCGATCTGCGTGGGCAAATCATTAAATCGAGTTGTCCAGAATATTCTTCAAACCAACTGCGAACAGTTGTGGCCCAGTGACATGGTGCATTGTCATCCATAAAAACGAATCCAATGAATGGCTGGCAGATGGCTCCAAGTAGCGAACACAACCATTTAGAGTCAATCATCGGTTCAGTTGGAACAGAGGACCCAGTGCATTCCATGTCAGTACAGCCCGCACCATTATGGAGCCACTACCAGCTTCCACAATGCCTTATTGGCAACTTGGGACCATGTTTCCTGGGATCTGCGGTACACTAGAGTCCTACCGTCAGCTGTTACCAACTGAAATGGAGACACGTCTGTCCAGGCCACGGTTTTCCCGTCGTCTATGGTTCAACAGATACGGTCACGAGCCCACGAGAGACAGTGTTGGCGATAACGTTGCTGTTAGCACAGACACTCGCGTCGGTCGTCTGCTGCCATAGCCCATTAACGCCATATTTCGCCACACTGCCGTAACGAATACTTTCGACGTACCTCCCAAATTGGTCTCAACGGTTACTTTAAGCAGTGTCGCCTGTCTGTTAGCGCTGACATCTCTACCCAAACGCCGCTGCTGCCGGTCGTTAAGTGAAGACCGTCGGCCATTGCATTCTCGGTGGTGAGAGGCAATGCCCGAAATTTGGTATTCCCGGCACACTCTTGACACTGTGGATCTCTGAGAAATTTATTTATTTATTTATTTATTGTTCCGTGGGACCACATTTAGGAGAAGTCTCCATGGTCATGGAACGAGTCAATACATGAAATTATAACACGATTGTAGAAACAGATAAAATGAAATATAAGAAACATATTCAGGCGACAAGTCGTTAGTTTAAATAAAGAAAATCAAGAATGTAACACTGGAATTTGCTTCATTTTTTAGCTCTTCCAGGAGCTCCTCGACAGAATAGAAGGAGTGAGCCATGAGGAAACTCTTCAGTTTAGACTTAAAAGCGTTTGGGCTACTGCTAAGATTTTTGAGTTCTTGTGGTAGCTTATTGAAAATGGATGCAGCAGAATACTGCACTCCTTTCTGCACAAGAGTCAACGAAGTGCATTCCACATGCAGATTTGATTTCTGCCTAGTATTAACTGATTCAAAATGGTTCAAATGGCTCTGAGCACTATGGGACTCAACTGCTGTGGTTATCAGTCCCCTAGAACTTAGAACTACTTAAACCTAACTAACCTAAGGACATCACACACATCCATGCCCGAGGCAGGATTCGAACCTGCGACCGTAGCAGTCCCACGGTTCCGGACTGCGCGCCTAGAACCGCGAGACCACCGCGGCCGGCAGTATTAACTGAGTGAAAGCTGCTAACTCTTGGGAATAAGCTAATATTGCTAACAACAAACGACATTAAAGAAAATACATACTGTGAGGGCAATGTCAAAATTCCCAGACTATTGAATAGGGGTCGACAAGAGGTTTTCGAACTTACACCATACATAGCTCGAACTGCCCGTTTTTGAGCCAAAAATACCCTTTTTGAATCAGAAGAATTACCCCAAAAAATAATACCATGCAACATAAGTGTATGAAAATATGCGAAGTATACTACTTTTCGTGTTGAAATGTCACTTATTTCAGATACTGTTCTAATGGTAAATAAAGCGGCATTTAGTTTCTGAACAAGATCCTGAACATGGGCTTTCCACAACAGCTTACTATCTATCCGTACGCCTAGGAACTTGAACTGTTCCGTCTCGCTTATAACATGCCCATTCTGTCTGATTAAAATGTCAGTTCTTGTTGAATTGTGAGTTAGAAACTGTAAAAACTGAGTCTTACTGTGATTTAGCATCAAATTATTTTCCACAAGCCACGAACTTATATCATGAACTACATTATTTGATAATGTTTCAATATTACACACAAGACCCTTGACTACCAAGGTGGTGTCATCAGCAAACAGAAATATTTTTGAATCACCTGTAATACTAGAAGGCATATCATTTATATAAATAAGAAACAGCAGTGGCCCCAGCACCGATCCTTGGGGAACACCCCACTTAACAGTGCCCCATTGGGACTGAACATCATTACCACTCTCAATATTGCGGAGGATTACCTTCTGCTTTCTGTTCTTAAAGTAGGAGGCGAACCAATTGTAAGCTACTCCCCTTACTCCATAATGTTCCAACTTCTGCAGTAATATTTTGTGGTCAACACAGTCAATGACGTGTCCCTTGCGTCTAGCTCCAACAATCATTCCGCGTTCAGAGCCTGTTGATTCCCGTCGTTCGGGCACAAATCGTGTCGGAAACCTGAGCACGAATGACAGCTCCGCCAACGCACTGCCCTTTTATACCTTGTGTACGCGAGACTACCGCCATCTGTGTACGTCAATATCTCTGTCCCATGACGTTTGTTACCTCGGTGTACTGCACAACACTGCACACTTTCAGCTAGAACAATACGTGTTCTTCCTCCACTCTTTACCGGCGCACGATAGGGAACTTTATCAGGGTAACGATCACTCTCAGCCGCGGGATGCCATTAACGTCTTTTAAACGCTAGTATTTAACTGAATGAAAAACGTTTTAGCCACATACAAACTTGTAAGATACGCACTTGAAGATCAGCAGTGTCTGGCAATTAACAGAATGCGACTCCACAGCACAGTAGTGAGCGATAAACGCTACAGGCAGCACACAAAAGTGACACATGTGAAAAAAATTACCAACGCCTGCCACCAGGATAAACTTTACCGTCCGCAGCTCGTGGACGTGCGGTAGCGTTCTCGCTTCCCGCGCCCGGGTTCCCGGTTTCGATTCCCGGCGGGGTCAGGGATTTTCTCTGCCTCGTGATGACTGGGTGTTGTGTGATGTCCGTAGGTTAGTTAGATTTAAGTAGTTCCAAGTTCTAGGGGACTGATGACCATAGATGTTAAGTCCCATAGTGCTCAGAGCCATTTGAGCCATTTGATCAACTATACCGATTTAACACGCGAACACTTAGAGCCAACAGTACTGTACGACAGACACTTATTTCGATTGTTTTTGGACAGCTGTCGTTGTGATGTCTGCCTTAGTACCAGACCAGTAACTGCCACTCGGATTCTTTAAAGAATCCTACTCCAATCTACTCGTATAAAAGAGTTTTCCACGCATGTTTATGAAGTCATAATTATCTCCTGAACTACATTTCTTACAATGATATAATTTTGCAAGTATATCCAGTGGTATATATGGATACTCTCTGCGAATTGAGTTTGTAGTAAAGAAGTAATAAATGTAAATATCACGCCTAATGCTGACGTTTTACTGTATGAACAGAGAAGATGTAGGAAGTGATAAACTCTCTTTTATTATTTTGGGCGGAGTCAACGAGAAAGGGTTTGAAATTGTATGCAAAGTTTGTTAGGGTCGAGAGGTGCTGCAGTACTCAAGTACTGGACGATTACAGCTTGGATAATATGCGCGCTGTGCCAAGACACACTGGGTGCAGCGGGTACCTGTGCAGACATTATGACATGTGGTACCTTTATAGCATACACACATCGGTGTGTTGCTCGTTTTTCTTTTTCTGGATTGAACAGTCCTCCCATAAACATGTCATAAACTTTACGATCTGATGTTTTCTGCACAGTCGTAACTGCACCGCCAAGTGGATTATGTCTGTCAGTATAGACTAACCGTTTAGTGTCAATTCTCGGCACTAGGCTCTAGGGTACTAACCAAGCTAGAAACATACTAGTTATAATGGCTATGATCATTATCTTTGCAAATGACGTAAATACTGATGTAATGTTATTTAGTACATGGTCCTCAGTCACTAATAGAAGTATCCGCAGTTATTTCTGTTACACCCTGTATTTATATAGTATCTAACTTTAAGACTCGACTCACCGCGTTAAATATTTGTTGCCTTTGGAACTCTTCAGTTAAGCAATCTGCAGCTGGACTGGATGTCTCTCTTAGCCATTTTGTAATGTAGGTGAGTATGCAGTGTGTCTGCGTGCCACACAGGGATCTCAGGTTTGATCCCGAGTACTGTCATGAAGCGAGAGAGTACAAACTTCGATTAGGGAAAGAGGTCGGCCCTGTCCATTTCGAAGGAACCATCCTGGTATTTACCTTTAGCGGTTGGTTGAAAGGTAGTCTGGGTAGTTGGTTGGTTGGGAGGGGAAAAAATTGGTCCAAATGGCTTTGAGCACTATGGGACTTAACTGCTGAGGTCATCAGTCCCCTAGAACTTAGAACTACTTAAACCTAACTAATCTAAGGACATCATACACATCCATGTCCGAGGCACGATTCGAACCTGCGACCGTAGCGGTCGCGTGGCTCCAGACTGTAGCGCCTAGAACCGCTCGGCCACTCCGGCCGTGGGTTGGGAGGGGAGCAGAGTGGTTAAGGAACTTAACACCAAGATTGTCACTCCCTCATTCAAACGTTAGTCCATTTAGATACTGACACTAGCTGGAAGAAAAGAAGGAAGATTAGGTTTTAATGGCCCTTCGACGACGAACTCCTTAGAGAAGGAGCACAAGCTCGGATTGTGTCAAGGACGGGGAAGGAAATCGGCTGCGCCCTTTGAAACGAACCATCCATTCATTAACCTGGGTCGATTTAGAGAAATGATGGAAAACTTAAATCCAGATGGCCCAAAGCGGATTTGAACTACCGTTATTCCGAATACGAGTCCAGCGAGCTAACCACTGCTCCACCTCGCTCACTGACATTAGCCTGAAATATGATCTAATTGTCGTAATGTGTAGTACTGGTAACACTGAGGCTCTGATAACAATACTGATGCCACATATGGGAAATAACTGGATGAGGGTAAAAGTGAAAAGGCTAAATATCTCCTTGAACATCAGTAGGGCAGACGATAATAAAATAATATGACACAAGTACTCAGGTCGGTACTACCATGAGATATTTACGCAAAAAACAGAAAATATAGGCGTGGATACAAACAGCCGTACTCCTCAATGAGATATTTACGACCACCTATCTACTATCGATACGAATCAGTCTGGCCTATAGCAACTTCACCTGGTAAGGAATGATAGCTAGTCAGACACACGCACGGCACATGTAGTGAGAATGCTGTCTGTGTGTTGAATGGGAAGGCACTTTATTATGGCCTGGACTCTCAATATGAGCATTTTGGAAACGGCACCACTTGCCAGGTGTTCGAGCAGTGTTGTGGTGAGTGTCTTGAATGCATGGTGAAACCACATGCAGACATCGTGGGGTTGGGCGGCCACCCCTCATTACAGGTTTTAGACGTCGTACGCTGGGCAGACTGGTAAAACACGACAGGCGGTGAACTGTAGCAAAACTAACATCAGACTTTAAGGCTGGGCAGAGAACAAATGAGTGTGAACACAGTGCACCGAACACTGCCAATGATGAGCCTCTGCACGCCGTGATCCATTTATGTGTCAATGTTAACACCACAATATCGGCAACTATGATTGTAATGGGAACGTCACCGTCGGCATTGGACATTGGTCTTCCTCGTGTCAGTGGGAGGGCGGGAATCCATTGTCTTCCAGGGGTTCAGCTCCTTGCCACCTGTACTGTGGGATGGAGACAAGCTTTCACCACCCCCATTATGATCTGTGGAACATTCACGTGGGCAGCCATGGGTCCATTGTATCTCGTGCAAGGGCCATGACTGCCTAGGAGTATTGTACAGTGGTTGCAGACCATGTACACCCCTTCTTGAAAGTCATGTTTCCCGACACAGTGGCATTTTCCAAGAAGATAATGCGCCATTTCACAAGGCTAGAAGTGTGATGGTGTGGTTCGAGGAATACAGTGGTGAGTTACAGATGATGTGCTGGACCCTTAGGTAGTCAGTTCTGAACCTGATCGAACACATTTGGGTCAGAGCTCATCGCCCCCTTCCCTGGAATCTACGGGAATTAGGTGATGTGTGTTTGCAGATGTGATTCCATGATGCATCCGTGCCCTTATCATGCAAAAGGTGGACGCACTGGCTATTAGGGAGGTGTTTTGGCTGATCAGTGTATGTGCTTTAATCAAACAACCTATAGGGTTCCAGGAGCCATTTTAAGTCTCAAACATCTATGATGTATATATGCAGACTGAAGGGATGAATGAAATTTTCTCTGGAACCGTGTTCATTTGATTAAAGCATTTACGCCTGGCTTTCAAGCAGGATCCCCCATTTCGATCGATGATGATTTGCTATTCCAATCCAGTTGGAGAGCCTCTGCAATGTTGTTCTAGTTTATGGGGAATACCAGTGCGCTGAGGCTCGAATGGGAATTTCGATTGGGAAAGGAGGCAAAGTGTGGTAGTAAGTGCAGTTGTGCAAAGCCATTGCGCTAGTGTGACGTAATAGTTAGCGCATCTGACTCATGAGGAGGACACCCAGGTTCGTATCCCGGCCTTGGCACTTAGTTTTATGCTGCAGGAATAGCTTGATAAAGTCCCATCGAAACTTTGAATGTCATTTTCTGGGAAGCTATTGGATGTTGGCCCCGAAGACAAATCAGATGTCGCTTTGTTTCCATCCTTATCACCCTGCCAAGTTTCGAGTGTATGAGAGGGCGTCCTATGGCGTGTTTCCCTTGTGAGCCACCCGGAGTATGTTGAAGCTCATGCTACCTACCTGCGGCAGGGGTTTCGGATCTGCGACGTGCAGGCCCGCGACTTCTACGAGGGCGGGCACCTTGGGGATGACCTGGTCGATACTCCAGTGGGTGTTGAGCAGCACGAGGCTGGCGTTGCGCACCAGGTCGTGCGTGGGCGGCACGCCGGGCCCGAAGGCCTCGCGCACCACGGCGTCCACCTGCCAGTCGGACAGCCAGCGGTTGCCGACCCGCGTGTACACGTAGGCCACGGAGTGCTTCAGCCGCTGCCAGAATGTGAACGGCGCGACCGCCTCCGAGTTGAACAGCTCCGTGTACGCCGGGTGATCCGGGTTCCCCACCTGTTCTGGCAACAAAAACACTCTTCTGTAAAGGTCGAATAGGGGCTTCAGGAAGTAAGTTACACATATCGTCCCACGTTAAGACCGTGGCGCAGCAAGAGTGGCACACTGCCAGAAGAAAGTACATGTTCCGGGTTTCCTGCAAACACATTTCTGCTGCGATACGGTTAACAGGAGTATCAGTGTTAGAAATATCTCGATAAAGTAAAGACAAATAAGTTCAAATGGATCAAATTGCTCTGAGCACTATGGGACTTAACAGCTCAGGTCATCGGTCCCCTAGAACTTAGAACTAGTTAAACCTAACTAACCTAAGGGCATCACAAACATCCATGCCCAAGGCAAGATTCGAACCTGCGACCGTAGCGGTCGCGCGGTTCCAGACTGACGCGCCTAGAACCGCTCGGCTACAGCGGCCAGCGACAAATAATTATTCGATACTTTTGTTTCGATACTGAGTTCTTTTGGAAGAAAGCGAAGTACTTGTATCGAACCGGTTTTACGTATTTTACACTATCTATAATTATACCAATCTGCATCTACATCCACATCTATACGATTACACTGCAATTCATAATTATGTACCTCGCAGACGGTTCACTGAACGACCTTCAAGCTATTTCTCCACCGTTCCAACCTCGAACGGCGCGCAGAAAAAACGAGCACTTAAATCTTTCTGTGAGAGCCTGATTTCTGTTACTTTATCCTGATGATCATTTATACTTATGTAGGTGGGCGCCAACAGAATATTTTCGCAATCGTATTAGAAAGTTAACGATTGAAATTCCACGAAAAGAACGCCCTCCGGTGGCACTAATATGAACTAAGCCAGTTGGGTTCTGGAGCTCGCTGTGATCACACTGGGTGCAGCCATCTTGAATGACGGTACTTGGGTCATCAGCTGATGTCAGGAGAGCGCCCTCTGGTGGCACCGATATGAACTAAGCCAGTTGGAGTCCCGACCCAGTGGAGAACACACATGCTTGAAATTGGTTAAATAATAAAGACAAGTTTCTTTTTCTGCCATTTTCTTTGCGTAGTAGTGATAACGGTGTATGACGCATTATCATGTTGAAATTTGAACTTCGCGCCAATTTTCTGGGGGAGTGGAGCGTGGCTCTTTCCCGCCAAATTTCAAACTTCCCGCCAAAATCCGCCGTCTTGGATGACGTCATCGCCGCCATCTTGGATAACGGTACTCTGTCCCAAAATCACCCTTGTTCCAATACTATGGGGGTGTTGCAGGGAGAGGAGAGGTGTGGATAGGGGTGGGTGGATGGTGAATGGGGAGGGCAGGTGGGAAAATCCCATTATGTCACAATTTCGAGAGTTCTCTGATGGTGGTATTGTGAACTAGATCAATCAGTCTGTGGTTGTGGCAGAGGGCAGGTCGTTGCCACCTGTATGTTTGGTGGCAGGAAGAATCATTATCAGTTCAGCATACCGCTAGAATCAGTATACTGTCCACCACACAATGTAGCCCCTTAGAGTAATATGACCTACCTGTTGGATCAGTGGCAATTGCCTCTTGCACGGCTAGACTCCCAGTGGTTACCACATGTGGCGGGCAGCCCTACGGTAACCTGCCAGTGGTCCTGGTGCAGTACAGTAATGATTTTTCTGCTTGGAGCTGTCAGCAGTCTTGGCATCTGGGACAGTGCAGCCCCAGTGTTTTCTAGCACCATGCATATGCTCGGAGCTGTTAGCAGATGCTGATTATTTTATAGACTCCATTTGCAGTGCATGTCAGTGGTGTTAGTGTTCCGTTTTCAAGATCTTTATAGGTGGAATTTAGGACATGTTTTTGATATCAGTTTTCACAATATAGTTGGGTCTTTATACGTTGTTTCTGGTACCGATTTTTGCAATATGCTTAGATCTTTATAGGGGAAGTTTTTGTTACCATTTTTTGCAATATGTTATTGGATCTGTATCTGTGCTTATGATTTTTGTAGATTTATGATCAATAGCAGTGTAATTAGGGCACATAGATACTGGACATGGTAAGACTTGCACCTTATTGAGCTTTTCCCACCCATTTCTAGAAGTATAACACAGGCACATCACAAAAACTGATGAAATAAACAGATCATTCCACACCAACCGCTCAGTCCAGACTGAGCTTTTCCCACTAGTCACCAGGGGACGTTAGGGTGTATGGGAGGGGAGCGTATTGTAGAGGGGAGGGAGGTGGGAGGGTGGAAAACCCAGGACATCATCCAGTGGCATCTTTAGTGCGATGTTGGCACATCTACCGACACCATCTTGAATAAATTTGGCAGCAATGCAGACTGCACCGATATTGGCTCTCTGCTTCCACCCACAGACAACACAAGCTTTGCGAAACATTCTCAGTGGAGAGTTTGGAGGCATCCATTATACAGTTCAGATATGGTCTTGCACCATGCGATTGCCATCTTTCAGGCTAGCTGAAACAAAATGAGTGGTGAAAGAATAGCAGATTTCTATCGTTGAGGGTCTGAACCACTGGTAGAACGTTCTGACCGATACTCACAGAGGTTTGGTGACTATGCTGAAAATGGGGTCATGTATTTGCGCCTCTTTCAATAGAAGTTACTTAGCCTGCTATAAAAATGTGTAACTTACTTTTTGGTCTTCTCTCTTATCAGAGACTGAATATTTCACTAGCGAAATTGTCTCAATAGCAGATGAATTGGAGAAACAAGTGGCACTGTTGTTGAATAGTGTTTCCTTATGGGTACATAACCAGCTGTCATAACTGTCCTCAATTTCTAGGGCAATATATATTTGTAGACCTATCATATGATGACGGAATATGCTCAATTGTATGTTGAGCCCATCAATTCTGAGCTGACTGCGCATCATGAACCTAGTGCTGAGCAAAAGTATTTGAGTTGCCAAATACGGCTGGAATCGATTCGCCACGTCAAAGGCCTTCCCCTTCTCACACTGTGGCTCAGATATCAGTATCAACACAGCAGAATCACTGACATAGACAGCAACCTGCACTGGAAGACACCTCAGTCCGCACTAGGAAGCACTCACAACACGTCAAGTGGTGCCCTCAACTACAATGCGTGTGCGTGGTCAGTATATGGGCACTGGCATCGACTGTGCAAGAACACTTCAGATCGGCAAGGAACTAGTGACAGCCCCTCCACTGACTGAGGAAACCTGCTGGTCCTTTGGACCTTGGATAGATACTGAATATCTACAATGGATGACTGCTACAACGTGCGATGACTTGGCTATGAATTTTTGTACATTATGCTTAATCTACCTTGTTCTGTATTGAGATCTAGTGGCACTAAAATTTGTGTAGAATTGCAGCACCCTGTAAAAGTAGCCCAAATGAATCCAAATTTGGACGATGTATAATAACCAGTATAGCAGACAGGCAGCTGCTGTATGGTGGGAAAGGTCGGTGCTACACCGAGCTGTTTGAATGAAAAGCCATCAGATGGAGCGAAAACATGAAGTTCCTGTGGTGTCACCGCCAGACACCACACTTGCTAGGTGGTAGCTTTAAATCGGCCGTGGTCCATTAGTATACGCCGGACCCGCGTGTCGCCACTGTCAGTAATTGCAGACCGAGCGCCACCACACGGCAGGTCTAGAGAGACGTACTAGCACTCGCCCCAGTTGTACAGCCGACGTTGCTAGGAAAGGTTCACTGAGAATTACGCTCTCAATTGCCGAGACGATAGTTAGCATAGCCTTCAGCTAAGTCAATTGCTACGACCTAGCAAGGCGCCATTTATCCTTTGGTATGTATCTAATGAAGCATGTACAGTAACAAGACCAATGTTCACCAATTGTGGATTAAAGTTAAGTATTCCAGAAGCTACGTACTTTTCTTTATAGCATTCATTAAGAATCCTGTTTCAGACCTCACGCCATCCTGCGTGAGCTTATAGCGTGCATTTCGGCTTCCTCAAACAACACGGTGTTGGCACTTCTGCCGACACATCAGTTCCAGTATACACCGTCGGTGACAAAGTCATGAGAGTGGGTTTGAATGAAACAGAATATGGATCTCAGGCGAATAGGTGGGCTTTTAGATGGCACAAACAGTTTACGAACTGTTTCACTTGTTGTATTGCAAATGTGTTGAATTAATCGGCGTATTTACCAGTTTGAGTGTTGAATACTTCACGCCTATCGCACAGTGTAATGACCCGATAACGATGGCCACTCGTCGCAGCATGCACCACAACCTGAGGAGACTGGCGCACAGACCTCACTCTGTGGCGTCCACTAGATGTGTGATTTGGAGAGTCCCAGAACCATACCCTTACCAACGGCGTGGCCCCAAACCATTCTGACATCTAATCTTATGTTACTTATTCCGATTAAGTTTGAGTGCTGCGCCGTCCGCTGAATTTACATGACTATGCAGAATATTTGTATCACCTCATCTACTCTTCTTAAGAGAGTGACAAATTTCGATTGAAAATGCTCATCATCGTATGTTTACCTAAGCCAAAAGAGTGATATCAAACACCCAAACGTATACTGCCTGACAAACAAAATCAAGCACCCAGACGAGGAGGAGTAGAAAACAAAAAGAAACTTCATGGTTTGAGAGGGTATGTGATGTTTTTCAGTGATTACAAAGTCCACTCAAATTTACAAAAAAATTTCACAATATGAAACCAATTATTAGCTCGATGTTACACCACTTCTGCTCTGGACAGATACAACAATTCGATTGGGAAGGGTATCGTGAAGCCACTTTATCCTCTACAGAAGTCAGTGGGCCTGAAACTGTTGTAACTTGTTCTTGACATCCTAGACACTGGCACTGGAACAGAGCTGACGTCCACTCTGGTCCCACCGTTGGTTGGTTTTTGGGGAAGGAGACCAGACAGCGTGGTCATCGGTCTCATCGGATTACGGAAGGATGGGGAAGGAAGTCGGCCGTGCCCTTTCAGAGGAACCATCCCGGCATTTGCCTGGAGTGATTTAGGGAAATCACGGAAAACCTAAATCAGGATGGCCGGACGCGGGATTGAACCGTCGTCCTCCCGAATGCGAGTCCAGTGTCTTACCACTGCGCCACCTCGCTCGGTGGTCCCACCGTGTTCTGCCACAGACAGACCTGGGGATCTTGTTGCCACAGGACCTCAACATCATGCAGACAGTTAATACTGGCACGTTCCATATGTGGATGAGCATTGCTCTGTTAGAAAATGGCACTACGACAGTACTGTACGAGAGGTACGGTAATACACGAGAACACAGGATATCTGTCATGCATTACTGTGCCATCAGAGTTCTTGCAGTCATTACCGGCCGTGTCTGAAGTCATACAAAATGGCTCTCCGCAGCATGATGCTAGGAGCAGCGTAAATTAATTTCTTCAAAGCATTGGAAACATGGGACATACACTGAGGTCGCCGTCATACTCGCCAATGGCCGGCCGAAGTGGCCGTGCGGTTAAAGGCGCTGCAGTCTGGAACCGCAAGGCCGCTACGGTCGCAGGTTCGAATCCTGCCTCGGGCATGGATGTTTGTGATGTCCTTAGGTTAGTTAGGTTTAACTAGTTCTAAATTCTAGGGGACTAATGACCTCAGCAGTTGAGTCCCATAGTGCTCAGAGCCATTTGAACCACACTCGCCAATGACGGTCATCCACGGTAACAGAAAACCCCCGATTCATCACTGAACAGAATGCAACGCCATTCATTATCAGTCCACGCTTCCCAGTAACGACATCACTCCAAACACAGCCATTTGTGTTTTGATGTTAATGGCTGTCTAATCATGGGACATGAATTCCCTATTACATATGCTGCTCATCTCTGTCAAATGGTGCAGAATGTTACAGGGTGCCCATTTCTTGTTCTCGGATGGTAGTCACTGATGTGGAGGGGTTACGATGTGCTTCTGTGCACAATACGGTGATCCTCCCTTGTGCTGCTCAGATGTCATGAACCAAAACCTCAATGCTGAGTACACCTTCCTCAAGTTCCCAAGCAGTCCAACATCAGGCCACATCCGAATGGCCAACAAATCTGGATATTGCACTGTACCTGGCAACAACCAGTCAAGAAATACACTACTGGCCAATAAAATTGCTACACCACGAAGATGACGTGCTAAAGACGCGAAATTTAACAGACGGGAAGAACATGCTGTGATATGCAAATGGTCAGCTTTTCAGAGCATTCACACAAGGTTGGCGCCGGCGGCGACACCTACAACGTGCTGACATGAGGAAAGTTTCGAACCGATTTCACATATACAAACCGCAGTTGACCGGCGTTGCCTGGCGAAACGTTGTTGTGATACCTCGTGTAAGGCAGAGAAATGCGTACCATCACGTTTCCGACTTTGATAAAGGTCGGATTGCAGCCTATCGCGATTGCGGTTTATCGTATCACGACATTGCTGCTCGCGTTGGTCGAGATCCAATGACTGTTAGCAGAATACGGAGAAATGGGTTCAGGGGGGTAATACGGAACGCCGTGCTGGATCCCAACGGCCTCGTATCACTAGCAGTCGAGATGACAGGCACCTTATCCGCATGGCTCTAACGGATCGTGCAGCCACGTCTCGATCCCTCAGTCAACAGATGGGGACGTTTGCAAGACAATAACCATATGCACGAACAGATCGACGACGTTTGCAGCAGCATGGACTATCAGCTCGGAGAACATGGCTGCGGTTACCCTTGACGCTGCATCACAGACAGGAGCGCCTGCGATGGTGTATTCAACGACGAACCTGTGTGCACGAATGGAAAAACGTGATTTTTTCGGACGAATCCAGGTTCTGTTTGCATCATCATCATGGTCGCATCCGTATTTGGCGACATCGCGGTGAACGCACCTTGGAAGCGTGTATTCGTCATCGCCATACTGGTTTATCACCTGGCGTGATGGTATGGGGTGCCAATGGTTACACGTCCCGGTCACCACTTGTTCGCATTGACGGCACTTTGAACACTGGACGTTACATTTCAGATGTGTTTCGGCCCGTGGCTCTACCCTTCATTCGATCCCTTCGAAACCCTACATTTCAGCAGGATAATGCACGACCGCATGTTGCAGGTCCTGTACGGGCCTTTCTGGATACAGAAAATGTTCGACTGCTGCCCTGGCCAGCACATTCTCCAGATATCTCACCAATTGAAAGCGTCTGGTCAACGTTGGCCGAGCAACTGGCTCGTCACAATACGCCAGTCACTACTCTTGATGAACTGTGGTGTCGTGATGAAGCTCCATGGGCAGCTGTACCTGTACACGCCTTCCAAACTCTGTTTGCTCAATGCCTAGGCGTATCAAGGCCGTTATTACGGCGAGAGGTGGTTGTTCTAGGTACTGATTTCTCAGGATATATGCACCCAAATTGCGTGAAAATGTAATCACATGTCAGTTTTTGTCCAATGAATACCCATTTATCATCTGCATTTCTTCTTGGTGTAGCAATTTTAATGGCCAGTAGTGTATTTAGGGTACCGCTTACAATTTTATTTTAAACTGTCGCTTCGCATTAAGATTTTTAAACACAATCCCAGCACCAGTCTCCACAGTGCCCATGTGCTGATAGCCACATTTTCTGTTGGTTCCTAAAGTTAGCATCACGCCAACCTTTCAACCCCCTGCTGAATGCGCTGTGTACACCAGCTAGCCTTTGCAGACACGTGTGATGGAGTCATTCATGTTCGTAGTTGCTATGTGGTTGCGAAGCACTGAGCACAGTTGTGAAACTCCCTCGGTATCCAGCTTCCAGGCAGAAAGACAGCCTCTGGCTCTGTGCTCCATCACCCACCACCAGCAGAACTTGTGAACCGCCACGTCTCTCTCTCTCTCTCTCTCTCTCTCTCTCTCTCTTCCTGTTCGATTTTATTTTGGTTCACGTCTCGTAGACTGGCAGTCAACCTGAACTTCTTCCCCATGGCGAGCACCATGTAACCCTTATCACGGAATATATGCTTTCTTTTTCGCAAACTCTTCCCTTATTATTTGAAGCTACACTCCTGGAAAAAGAAAAAAGAACACATTGACACCGGTGTGTCAGACCCACCATACTTGCTCCGGACACTGCGAGAGGGCTGTACAAGCAATGATCACACGCACGGCACAGCGGACACACCAGGAACCGCGGTGTTGGCCGTCGAATGGCGCTAGCTGCGCAGCATTTGTGCACCGCCGCCGTCAGTGTCAGCCAGTTTGCCGTGGCATACGGAGCACCATCGCAGTCTTTAACACTGGTAGCATGCCGCGACAGTGTGGACGTGAACCGTATGTGCAGTTGACGGACTTTGAGCGAGGGCGTATAGTGGGCATGCGGGAGGCCGGGTGGACGTACCGCCGAATTGCTCAACACGTGGGGCGTGAGGTCTCCACAGTACATCGATGTTGTCGCCAGTGGTCGGCGGAAGGTGCACGTGCCCGTCGACCTGGGACCGGACCGCAGCGACGCACGGATGCACGCCAAGACCGTAGGATCCTACGCAGTGCCGTAGGGGACCGCACCGCCACTTCCCAGCAAATTAGGGACACTGTTGCTCCTGGGGTATCGGCGAGGACCATTCGCAAACGTCTCCATGAAGCTGGGCTACGGTCCCGCACACCGTTAGGCCGTCTTCCGCTCACGCCCCAACATCGTGCAGCCCGCCTCCAATGGTGTCGCGACAGGCGTGAATGAAGGGACGAATGGAGACGTGTCGTCTTCAGCGATGAGAGTCGCTTCTGCCTTGGTGCCAATGATGGTCGTATGCGTGTTTGGCGCCGTGCAGGTGAGCGCCACAATCGGGACTGCATACGACCGAGGCACACAGGGCCAACGAGCGGCATCATGGTGTGGGGAGCGATCTCCTACACTGGCCGTACACCACTGGTGATCGTCGAGGGGGACACTGAATAGTGCACGGTACATCCAAACCGTCATCGAACCCATCGTTCTACCATTCCTAGACCGGCAAGGGAACTTGCTGTTCCAACAGGACAATGCACGTCCGCATGTATCCCGTGCCACCCAACGTGCTCTAGAAGGTGTAAGTCAACTACCCTGGCCAGTAAGATCTCCGGATCTGTCCCCCATTGAGCATGTTTGGGACTGGATGAAGCGTCGTCTCACGCGGTCTGCACGTCCAACATGAACGCTGGTCCAACTGAGGCGCCAGATGGAAATGGCATGGCAAGCCGTTCCACAGGACTACATCCAGCATCTCTACGATCGTCTCCATGGGAGAATAGCAGCCTGCATTGCTGCGAAAGGTGGATATACACTGTACTAGTGCCGACATTGTGCATGCTCTGTTGCCTGTGTCTATGTGCCTGTGGTTCTGTCAGTGTGATCATGTGATGTATCTGACCTCAGGAATATGTCAATAAAGTTTCCCCTTCCTGGGACAATGAATTCACGGTGTTCTTATTTCAATTTCCAGGAGTGTAACTTCCTGTACGCTCACTCTCAAGTCCTATAATACGCACACTGACGATCTAGTGGCAGTCAAATGCGATGATACTCTCGACCGCTACACCAAAGGCTACTGAAGCAACCACAGTCACACTGTTCACCTGTCATAGCGGCAGTAACTCGCTCCCCCCCCCCCCCCTCTTTTCTCCAGTACAGTGGCTGTCTATGACTTCGTTGCTCATTGGAGTACGAGTATTCCAAATGACGAAACATTCAATCGTATCATCTGTGCCAAAAATACGGAGTTACATTATTTCCAATAATTCGTAGCGATGTAGTTTAAGCATATTATGCATGTTTATCTGGGAAGGAGAAACTACACTGAAGAACTCATTGACAAATTCGTGCTATAGATCCATTGCTCCAGGACCATTATATGTAGCTTACACATCATCGTTTGAGAGACAACTGACTGAAACCAACTATAGACAACAGATCAAGGCTGAGGAAGAAAGAAAGATTAGGGTTTCACGTGCCATCGACGACGAGGCATTAGAGATAGAAGCAAAGGCTATGGTTGGGAAAGAACAGGGAAGGAAATCGGCCGTGCGGTTTCAAAAGAATCGTGCGAGCATTCACCTTTAGCGACTGAGAGGAATTATAGGAAACGAAAAGTGTTGTAGCCGGATGCTGGTTGAACCAGCATCTTCCAAAATAAAACCACTGCACCGCCTAGCTTGGTAGTTTAAGGACGTGACAACAGATAAACTATCAGGGCTACACAAGTTTATATGATCTTGGACTTTAAGAGTCATTGCAGTTGGAGGACCAATTAGAGTTTCTAAACATGATGACACAGGATCAAGGAGAATTCGGGTACATTAATGGGACATCTCCCTCCACGCAGTTTACCTGTGAGTCAATCAAGCACAAACAATGGACAACAAAAGTAGGTGACGAACATGTCGCAGAGCAACCATACCCCAGAGTTATTCGACGATCAGAATGTGAGGAGAAACGTACAGCCGATGGAAGCTGAGATATTCGTCGTTCTTTGAATAAGGCAATAGAATGTGCGGTTGCAGCGTGGAACCGTTTAGTCAGACGTGTTCTAAAAGGGAGCACTCCTCCAGCGCCAAACCAAAACTGTGGGTCAAGCTGTATGGTTCGTCATTTGCGTACAGACAAGATGACAGATATCCCCATACTACGATCACATGCTGCGGTTGTTTCTGTGCCCAACCCTCTTCCATCTGTCATGTCCATACATGCGTCATCACACCTGCTCCAGTGCTCCAGCGCTGCGTAAGAAGCTGTACAGTCCATCACAAACATATGGACAAGCCATCAGTCATCTCTACCATGTCCATATGGAAGGGATCCTGTACCAGATCATTTTCGTGCATAAATCCCCTCTCCTTATCGGGTCCATGCACGTGTCATCAGCCGCGCGGAGTGGCCGCGCGGGTTGAGGCGCCATGTCACGGATTGTGTGTGTGTGTGTGTGTGTGTGTGTGTGTGTGTGTGTGTTCTTAGCTTTAGTTTAAGTGGTGTGTAAGTCTAGGAACTGAGGACCTCCAGCAGTTTGGTCCCTTAGGAACTCACACACATTTGAACATTTTCGACCACGTGTCATCGCACCAACTACGGTCCTCCACAGCACTGAACTAAAATTGAGTGCGAGGCTATACGGTTCGTCATGACCATGCAGACCATATGGCAGGAGCGCCGTTCGATGCTCTCTCTGCTTGGTCCAGTACCAGTTCTTTCCCTTGGATCCTTATAGGGATCTCTGTTATACAAGCAGGGATATTTATGACTAACCTATTCGCCTGAGATCCATCATTCTATTCCATTCATCGACGATGTGTGCTGGTGTAAGTAGGCTGTTTAGGTTTTTTTATTGGTAACGCCACCTCAGTATGAAAATCACCGGCTGTGCCGTGTGCAGTCTGTGGCTGCTTTGCATTGTTGTAATACTCAACCATTGTAGTGTTAGGCAGCTGGCTGTGAACAGCGCGTAACGTTGCGCAGTTGGAGGTGAGCCGCCAGCAGTGGTGGATGTGGGGAGAGAGATGGCGGAGTTTTGGAAGTTGTCATGAAATGCTCTATATATATATATATATATATATATGATGATGATGATATAAAGGTAAATACATTCTTTGTTCTCTATTAATATCTTTCATTTGCTAACTATCCCTATCAGTAGTTAGTGCCTTCCATAGTTTGAATTTTTTATTTAGCTGGCAGTAGTGGCGCTCGCTGTATTGCAGTAGCTTGAGCAGCGAAGATTTTTGTGAGGTAAGTGATTTGCGAAAGGTATAGTTTAATGTTAGTCAGGGCCATTCTCTTGTAGAGAATTTTGAAAGTCAGATTGCGTTGCGCTATAAATATTGTATATCAGTCTAAGGACAGTCGTGTAAAATTGTTAAAAAGGGAAGTTACACTGGCAGTTGCCTTCATGTTTCCGCTCCATCTAACGGCTTTTCATTCAGTCAGCTCTGACCTTTCCTGCCACACAGCAGGTGTCTGTCTGCTATACTGGTTACTATACGTCGTCTAAATTTGGATTCATTAGGGCTATTTTTACGAGCTGTTGCAATTCCAAACAAATTTCAGTCCAGCTTCTTATTCAGCATTGATATGTTGGCCCACTAGCAGTGTGATTGTCTCTGATGAAACTTTTTCGGGGTCGGTAACACTAGATTTTTCGCCTAAAACATACATTGCTTACTCACCGTGACAGCCAGAATACTGAATGGGAAGTGACGTACCCTGTCGTGCGTCCAGGCGAACGGGAAGCTGGTGGCGACGTTGATGAGCGGCACGCCCAGGTGGTGCGTGAAGGCTACCATGCAGTCTGCAAAGTGTATGTCGGCGATGACCAGGTCGTAGCGGTCAGCAGAATGCACCAGCTCCCGCGTCTGAGGCTGCGAGAACGCCTCTCTGCAGCCTTCTACGTTGCCCATCCAGCCATAGGCGTAGCCCAGCGTGATGGACCGCAACACAGGGATAATGTCCACCGACATCTGGGTGAGGAAAGTACAGTAGCCCTTAGTGATTCTAATGTTATGTGAGCCTCACTGCTTTTCTTTTTTAACTAATTTGTGCCTGGTTTTATTCCGAGAACCCCAGTAATGTACGTAAATACCGTAAATGTAAATTTCATTCAAAAAGTACTTTAAGTGAAGTGAAGCGCAGTTGGACAGCAACAAACTCTTTAGCGCGCAATCCCTGCAACGATAGTAGTGGTGAATCTTTGAGTATGGACTCTAAAAAAAAGAGTTGCCAAACATTTATGTATACAAATTTTCTGGAAGTGAAGAACAGAAATATCTTGTTTTTGGAAAAGGAGATGAACTTCATTGTCGTTGCCATCTATCAATCGACAGATTTGTAAGTGTACAAAGTTCACTAAAATACAGGAAAAGAAATGCATTCTCTATAGTTTTCATTCAATAACAATCTCTGATAATTTCTAAAATTTTACAGTAATTGGATTATGTTCTTGTACAATAGTATGGTGCTGAACTCCACTGACCAATTTTGATGTAGCAGGACGTGTAGTTTGAAGGAAGTATGTGTGCTAAGCAATCTCTTTTTCTCACGAAAAGCAGATTGCTGTTTGATCTTATTTACTTACAACAGTGGTCCCTTAGGTATGAAAAGCTACGGAAACTTGGGCTCAAAGCTATCCGCAAAACCGCCAAGTAACTAACAGAGTTGTATTTTAAACCTTAAAGAACAATAACTTCGCCGGCCGTGGTGGCCGAGCGGTTCTAGGCGCCACAGTCTCGAACCGCGCGACCGCTACGGTCGCAGGTTCGAATCCTGCCTCGGGCATGAATGTGTGTGATGTCCTTAGGTTAGTTAGGTTTCAGTAGTTCTAAGTCTAGGGGACTGATGACCTCAGATATTAAGTCCCATAGTGCTTAGAGCCATTTTTTCAACACATGAGGCGACGAAGCAAGCAGGACATACAGATCCGATTAGCGCTAGCAAAGCGGCCATTCCTGGATGAGTTGCCAGTATGAAACATCAGCCTTAATCTGAGGAGGGAATTTCTGAGAATGTACATTTGGAGTGCAGCATTGTATGGTAGTGAATGGTAGGCTGCGTGGAACTGGAAAAGAAAATAATCGAAGAGTTTGAGATGTGTTGCACCAGAAGAATATTGAAAATTAGGTGGACTGATAAGCCAAGAAATGAGGTTTTCCGCCGAATCGGCGAGGAAAGGAACGCAGGGGAAACATTGACAAGAAGGACAGGATGATTGGACATGTATTAAAACACCAGATAATAACTTCCATTCTACAAGAAGAAGCTGCAGGGAAAGACAGAGATTAGCGGTCAGAAGAGCCACCACTAAAAAAAAAGTGATAGATGGAGGGCAGCAGTCAATTATGTTGTTCTTCGGAGAAAAACTGGAATGGAGTTATCAGATGTAAGAGAAAGAAGCCTATTTTTGGTTCTTTCTAAACAGAACTTGGCATGAATCAAGTCATTATTTTAATTTTCATCTACCATACGGCAGTAGACCCCTTTCCATTAGAAATGTAATCAACTATTTGCAGAGCTATAGTGAACCTAGTCCACAATGCTCATGTTTTATGACATTCACAGATTCATTGCGTATCTTTTAGGTTTAACATTTTGTAAAGAGAATGTGAAACCTATATTTGAGTTTTAATAGTTTGATCAAATGGTAAAAGTTTACAAAAAGCGCCAACAGCATCTTGCATCAGCGTCATTTAACCGAGAATGCGCCGAACTTCAAGATTCCTTTTCAGACTCGTGCGCTCGACAACACCAAAAATGGCGTTAACTCTCCACCTGAAAACGGAAACTATGAATGTGAAGTATGTCGAGTCCGAGAATTCATTCTTGCATAACAGTGATGACTTCGGTATAATCGAAAAAGCTAGTAGAAAAGAACTATGCATTTAAGTACCAGAGGAACGGATCAAACCCTTAAAATCGGTAAAGAGAAGTAAGCCTAAATTTGCAGTCGTTTTAGTGATTGGAAATCAATTCTAAGCACCAAAACTTTGGAAAACTCCATAACTAACAGGAAAGGGAACGCACAAGGACACCCTATCAATTGGACGTATATAGGGTGGCTGAGATTTCACAAAGGTTTGCCGTGAATTGCTGAATTCAAATAAACTTTAAACTAACTCTGTACTTCCTTTGCAGAGACTAATCAGGAAAAGAAAACACAAATAAGAACTCTCCAGACATAGCAAATGTGCATCAAGATTTACTTTATCAGTCTCTGCAGAGATAGCAAACGTAAACGTGCATCCAGATTTACTTTATCAGTCCGCAAGACCAGTGACTGCGAAAACGAGAAACAGTACGAATACGACATCAGTGGTGCCGGTCGTGCCGCCGATGCGTTACATCTTCTAACACAACATCCCTGTACACCCGAACTCTCTCTCCAGCGACACAACTTTACAGGACGACGATGATACACTCCTGGAAATGGAAAAAAGAACACATTGACACCGGTGTGTCAGACCCACCATACTTGCTCCGGACACTGCGAGAGGGCTGTACAAGCAATGATCACACGCACGGCACAGCGGACACACCAGGAACCGCGGTGTTGGCCGTCGAATGGCGCTAGCTGCCCAGCATTTGTGCACCGCCGCCGTCAGTGTCAGCCAGTTTGCCGTGGCATACGGAGCTCCATCGCAGTCTTTAACACTGGTAGCATGCCGCGACAGCGTGGACGTGAACCGTATGTGCAGTTGACGGACTTTGAGCGAGGGCGTATAGTGGGCATGCGGGAGGCCGGGTGGACGTACCGCCGAATTGCTCAACACGTGGGGCGTGAGGTCTCCACAGTACATCGATGTTGTCGCCAGTGGTCGGCGGAAGGTGCACGTGCCCGTCGACCTGGGACCGGACCGCAGCGACGCACGGGTGCACGCCAAGACCGTAGGATCCTACGCAGTGCCGTAGGGGACCGCACCGCCACTTCCCAGCAAATTAGGGACACTGTTGCTCCTGGGGTATCGGCGAGGACCATTCGCAACCGTCTCCATGAAGCTGGGCTACGGTCCCGCACACCGTTAGGCCGTCTTCCGCTCACACCCCAACATCGTGCAGCCCGCCTCCAGTGGTGTCGCGACAGGCGTGAATGGAGGGACGAATGGAGACGTGTCGTCTTCAGCGATGAGAGTCGCTTCTGCCTTGGTGCCAATGATGGTCGTATGCGTGTTTTTGCGCCGTGCAGGTGAGCGCCACAATCAGGACTGCATACGACCGAGGCACACAGGGCCAACACCCGGCATCATGGTGTGGGGAGCGATCTCCTACACTGGCCGTACACCACTGGTGATCGTCGAGGGGACACTGAATAGTGCACGGTACATCCAAACCGTCATCGAACCCATCGTTCTACCATTCCTAGACCGGCAAGGGAACTTGCTGTTCCAACAGGACAATGCACGTCCGCATGTATCCCGTGCCACCCAACGTGCTCTAGAAGGTGTAAGTCAACTACCCTGGCCAGCAAGATCTCCGGATCTGTCCCCCATTGAGCATGTTTGGGACTGGATGAAGCGTCGTCTCACGCGGTCTGCACGTCCAGCACGAACGCTGGTCCAACTGAGGCGCCAGGTGGAAATGGCATGGCAAGCCGTTCCACAGGACTACATTCAGCATCTCTACGATCGTCTCCATGGGAGAATAGGAGCCTGCATTGCTGCGAAAGGTGGATATACACTGTACTAGTGCCGACATTGTGCATGCTCTGTTGCCTGTGTCTATGTGCCTGTGGTTCTGTCAGTGTGATCATGTGATGTATCTGACCCCAGGAATGTGTCAATAAAGTTTCCCCTTCCTGGGACAATGAATTCACGGTGTTCTTATTTCAATTTCCAGGAGTGTATTTCGTGTGCCTAGCATGTTAACAACACTTCAATATGCAGGTGTGACAACTGTAATACTAAAGCAGCTCTTCTAAGCGGCACTTCTATGAAAACTGAAAGAGCGGAATGTCTTTGAGTTATTATAAACGGTGACAGATTTGTTTGTTTTGGAACATAAAACTAATATTGGTGATAACCTTATGTTTTATATTTTGGTTTACTTAGTCTACTAAATGGCGCCCAATTTTGGTGTAAACGTTTGTCTTTAATCTCCTTTCTGCAGCTCTGTAATACTTCTGCCATCCTTTGATCTGCATTCTGTACGGATAATTTGTTTACTCCATTCAACAAGTATTGTAAATCTTTCTAATTTTCTTAGCGAATCTTATTATATATATTTCCTCACCTTGAATTTTAATACTACTTCTGAACCTTGTTTTAATTTCCTTCATTTCTCCTACGTCACAGCCGGAGAACATCAGAGGAGAACGACGGCATCCCTGCCTTGCCCTCGTTTCAATAACAGCATTTCGCTGCTACTCGTCCATTCCCCTTGTTCCCCCTTTCGGTTTTTGTGTACTGGGTGATTATAAATAAAATGCAGCAGCTCACAGAGGTCTAGCGTGGGCTCTTATTACTGTATGCAGCGAAACTTGGTAGATATACTAAAGTGTTAATGAGGAACCGATTTACGCTTGGAAAAAAATTAGTTCCAATTTTAGCCACGAGGTGCGAATCTGGCGCTGTATAGCATTTCGTCGTCATCTCCAGTCCTCATATTGGACAAATTGTTTAAGCAGCAGTTAATCATCACTTGCTTGACCTTCTCTTCCCATGTCCCATTCCTAATCTATTACATATGGAAACATTTCTATACATCTTTCTTGTATTCACGGTGCCATGTTTGCACCTGGTTGCCAAATTTAGAACTAATTTTTTCCAACGTAAATTGGTTCTGCATTTATGCATTAGAATGTCTAAGAAGTTTTGCTGCCATACGATGAGGACAGCCCACACTGGACGTCTGTGGGTTACCACACTTTAATTATAGCCATCCGGTGTATTGTCCATCGCACAGTTTCCTCTGTGGCGCATACCCATTTTTCTGAGGATTCCAAAAATCTTGCATCACTTTACACTGCTGAACGCTTTCCGTAGGTGAACAAACCCAGTGGAAGTATCTTGAGTTTTCTTAAATCTTGCTTCCACTATCAAATGTTAAATTCCGAACTGCCTTCCGGATGCTGTTACCATATTAAAGCGAAACTAATGGTCGTTTAACAGCTTCTTAAGTTTTATTTTCCATTATTCTGTATGTTATTCTTGTCAGCGACTTAGGTGCTTGAGCCATAATGCTGACTGGGCACATTTACCTACTTTTGGCGTGTTTGGAGAGTGTGTGGGAAGTATGAAGGTATTTCTCCAGCCTCACAATTTACACACTAACTCGAGTTGTAACTAACTTTAAGCTTTGCCTCCGCTTCTGATTCAGCATTACGCCGAGTTGACAAGTGGCAATATAAAGCACTCAGCGCGAAGTTCTTATCACAATGAGCGGACATTTCGTAACAGACGCTCTTAGTGGATGTTCAGGAGCAACGCAGCATGCGTTTTCCATCAAAGCATTGACTGAGCGGGCGTCACCGCACACCCTACCTCCCACTCGTAGTTAAGATTGCCTTTTTCATCCTTCTGTCTTCAGACTGGTTTGATGATGCGGCCCGCCACCAATTCCTCTCCTCTGTCTACCGTTTCATTTCAGAGTAGCAGTTACCAAGATGACTTGTATTTAGCCCGAATGGATAGTCGTGACGACGAAGATCCGTCTGAGAGATGAAAGCGTGAACTTAGTCTCTTTCCCAAACTTTCAAAGTTAGCGAGAAGAATGTTGTGCGTTCCTGCCTCAAATGTGAATAGCGAAAGAAATTCCAGCGCGGTTTGGAACGTTATCTCAGACGGACGAAGAAAACTTGACCCGAAACTAGTCCATCCATTGTAATTACGCCAGCAGGGAATAATTTGTTATTGTTAGATTTCTAACTTGTCAGGTGTGAGTTCGCATACGTACATTTGAATCAATAAAGCAGGTGGTGTTATAAAGAATGGCAATGTAATTTTTCATTATGAGACCGACAAAAGTTGGCAGTTACATAGTTTTCCTGTGAAAATGCAAATTATTTCTAAATTTTCGTTATTAGATAAAGCACGCTATTTTCTCTTATGAATCATGACGGTGTCATTGTTACACAATCAGATAGGAATACATGTCTACAGCATAACTAAAGTGACGTGAGTGTATTGCCATCAGCTGGTGGGAGAACAGCCTGAAGACACACAGAGCCGGCGGCCTCTGTCCCCACCCCTCCACTACCCCCCCTCCCCACTACCCCCCTCCCCACACACATTCAGTGGCGATCAATTGTTCTGATACGATTAGTCTTGTAAACTCTGATTTTATATTAATTACGGGACAGTTCTGAGGAGAAACAGGCGCCCTTTTATTTTTTTCCTTAGCTGAAGATGTTCCCCTTATCTGGCACGTTGCTCAACTTCCTCTGGTTTTACGTGTGGACTCACGAACTGTTCTTGGTTTGCTGTTGACAGCATGTGTGGTCAGACTGTCAGTGAATGCCTCTACGTGGCTGGAAGTTTTTCAGTCAGGCTCCACACAAGCAGTTACAAATTTTCTGTGTTAAACATCGCTTGTTATTTCTTGAATTCTTTGCTGTTTCGGAGAAAGAGAGATACTTTACTCTCTGAAAGTTACCTGTCAGATATGGCAATTGACAGATGTATAACAATTCAAACGCTTCTACAGTTCTTGGCGATGGAGCAAGTAGGGGTGCATGACGTCCCCCGCCCCTCCCCTCCCCTGGATACACTCCTCTTTTTAAGGTGCGTTCTCAGATGCCAACGAAAGCTCCAGAATGAGATTTTCACTCTGCAGCGGCGTGTACGCTGATATGAAACTTCCTGGCAGATTAAAACTGTGTGCCGGACCGAGACTCGAACTCGGGACCTTTGCCTTTCGCGGGAAAGTGCTCTACTACCTGAGCTACCCAAGCACGACTCACACCCCGTCCTCACAACTTTACTTCTGCCAGTACCTCGTCTCGTCTCCTACCTTCCAAACTTTACAGAAGCTCTTCTGCGAACCTTGCAGAACTAGCACTCCTGAAAGAAAGGATATTGCGGAGACATGGCTTAGCAAGGTTCGTAGGAGAGCTTCTGTAAAGTTTGGAAGGTAGGAGACGAGGTACTGGCAGAAGTAAAACTATGAGGACGAGGCGTGAGTCGTGCTTCGGTAGCTCAGATGGTAGAGCAAAAATGTTCAAATGTTTGTGAAATCTTATGGGACTTAACTGCCAAGGTCATCAGTCCCTAAGCTTACACACTACTTAACCTAAATTAACCTAAGGACAAACACACACACCCATGCCCGAGGGAGGACTCGAACTCGGCCGGGACGATGGTAGAGCACTTGCCCGCAAAAGGCAAAGGTCCCGAGTTCGAGTCTCGTTCCGGCACACAGTTTTAATCTGCCAGGAAGTTTCACCAATGAAAGTTTTTAAAATGCATTACTGGTGCAGAATATTACTGTGTCAAAACTCTTAAATTTGTTAGGCACTCACCCCCTTGAGGTGGTGCCATTCGTCCCTGTGCAGCGCTATGTCGTGGTAGTTCCGCAGAGGTGTCTTCCTGGGGAAGTAGCTGAGCACCGTCACGTTGTGGCCCCTGGCTGCAAGCTCCGACAGCAGCCGGTCGAACATGACGAAGTGGCTGGGCGCCGAGAACCAGATGGGCGCTAAGATGTTGGCTCCCTGCGAGCCCAGGCTGCCCAGCAGCAGGACGGCGACCGGCAAAGCATGGCGCATGGTGAGATCCCACCTACATTCAACACAAAGAGAGTGGATAGCATCTACAGTGAATACTATCACAGTGACTGAGCACCAGAGTCCATGCACACTCCCGGACAGAAACAATCGGCAAACAGTCTGAGGCTAACTCCAATAACAAGGAAGTTCGTCATAAAACAAAACACGGAACCGTCTTAACTGGCAAGTGGAACCTTCACAGAGTGTGAACGATGTAAGAGAGAATGGTAGCACTGCCGATGTGCAGCCTACCCACTCGTCCAGTAATGGTGCTGGCAGCAAGTGAGACATGCGCCCTGGTTTTGTTCTCTCACCGGCAGTGCCAAAAGTCAACTCTGCAGTTGTGCTTCTAGCAGCACACATAGACACGACACCAGATCTCCACCCCCCCCCCCCCCCCGCACCCTCGGGGGAGCCAGTGCTGCAGGCATCAATGCAGAAACATGGGAAGGCAAGCAACTAGGTGGACTGGTGTGCTTGAGGAGGCCGTGGGGTCTGTCCAGGTGACACAGCGGCAGTGGCAGTGCAGGCAGAGCAACAGCATGTGCATGTTGACAGTGTTGGCCTCCATTGCCTCATCATGTTGCAGCACTGGATAGTCAGTGTCTCCAGCCTGGTAGCAGCATACAGACTAAGTGACCCAGACGGTGTTGAGTCAGTGTGGGAAAGACATTGTGCATGCCAGTGGCATAGAAACTGTATCATTGGTGGCGACAGATGGGTGCGGTTGATGACGGGCAGCCACCATCTATCATTGGCAGAGTGCCTGGCGCAGCTGGCAGCCATGTTTTGACGTCGTCAGTGCTCAATAGCTCCTCAAAAGAAGGTGCCCTTGTGGTATTCAACACATGGAATGCTGCAGTGCTTGCAGATGGACTCCCTGCCAGTGTCTGCCACGTTCGTGTGTGCAGCGGGTCAGTACCAAACTCAGGTCGCAGCTGGTACTAATGGTGAGAGAGCAATATGTGGTAAGCGTCCAGGATGAACATTCACCAACCACACGTCACTAACACCTTCGCCAATAGCTGTGACATCCACTGACCAAAATACATGCCCAGACAGAGGTGCCTAGGGTAAATCACAAACGCTGCAAGCTTACCTCAGACTGACTACATTCCCAGACACAGGTGCCTGGGTTAAATCACAAATGCCGCAAGCTTACCTCAGACTACAGAGCAGATGCAGCAAAGTCCTGTTAGCTGTGGAGGATACCTGTCAGGCTTCTCCAGTGTAGCCGTGTAGTTATGTAGGTGCTGAGAAATATAAGCAATGTCAAGTCTGTCAATGACTCTGCCAGGCACTTTTTGAACTGTGTCTTAGAGATTCACATAATATTCTCTGCCTATCCATTCGATTGCAGGTGAAATGGTGCAAACGTGCAGGGTCAATACCATTGTGGGTGCAGAAATCTTGAAACAGCGCCGATGTGAACTTAGGCCATTATCAGAAATAATCATCTGGGGTGACCCTTCAATGACAAAGACCTGGGTGAGAGCCCGCACTGTAGCTTCTGTGGAGATGAAGCACATGCGCAGGATATACACTCCTGGAAATGGAAAATAGAACACATTGACACCGGTGTGTCAGACCCGCCATACTTGCTCCGGACACTGCGAGAGGGCTGTACAAGCAATGATCACACGCACGGCACAGCGGACACACCAGGAACCGCGGTGTTGGCCGTCGAATGGCGCTAGCTGCGCAGCATTTGTGCACCGCCGCCGTCAGTGTCAGCCAGTTTGCCGTGGCATACGGAGCTCCATCGCAGTCTTTAACACTGGTAGCATGCCGCGACAGCGTGGACGTGAACCGTATGTGCAGTTGACGGACTTTGAGCGAGGGCGTATAGTGGGCATGCGGGAGGCCGGGTGGACGTACCGCCGAATTGCTCAACACGTGGGGCGTGAGGTCTCCACAGTACATCGATGTTGTCGCCAGTGGTCGGAGGAAGGTGCACGTGCCCGTCGACCTGGGACCGGACCGCAGCGACGCACGGATGCACGCCAAGACCGTAGGATCCTACGCAGTGCCGTAGGGGACCGCACCGCCACTTCCCAGCAAATTAGGGACACTGTTGCTCCTGGGGTATCGGCGAGGACCATTCGCAAACGTCTCCATGAAGCTGGGCTACGGTCCCGCACACCGTTAGGCCGTCTTCCGCTCACGCCCCAACATCGTGCAGCCCGCCTCCAGTGGTGTCGCGACAGGCGTGAATGGAGGGACGAATGGAGACGTGTCGTCTTCAGCGATGAGAGTCGCTTCTGCCTTGGTGCCAATGATGGTCGTATGCGTGTTTGGCGCCGTGCAGGTGAGCGCCACAATCAGGACTGCATACGACCGAGGCACACAGGGCCAACACCCGGCATCATGGTGTGGGGAGCGATCTCCTACACTGGCCGTACACCACTGGTGATCGTCGAGGGGACACTGAATAGTGCACGGTACATCCAAACCGTCATCGAACCCATCGTTCTACCATTCCTAGACCGGCAAGGGAACTTGCTGTTCCAACAGGACAATGCACGTCCGCATGTATCCCGTGCCACCCAACGTGCTCTAGAAGGTGTAAGTCAACTACCCTGGCCAGCAAGATCTCCGGATCTGTCCCCCATTGAGCATGTTTGGGACTGGATGAAGCGTCGTCTCACGCGGTCTGCACGTCCAGCACGAACGCTGATCCAACTGAGGCGCCAGGTGGAAATGGCATGGCAAGCCGTTCCACAGGACTACATCCAGCATCTCTACAATCGTCTCCATGGGAGAATAGCAGCCTGCATTGCTGCGAAAGGTGGATTTACACTGTACTAGTGCCGACATTGTGCATGCTCTGTTGCCTGTGTCTATGTGCCTGTGGTTCTGTTAGTGTGATCATGTGATGTATCTGACCCCAGGAATGTGTCAATAAAGTTTCCCCTTCCTGGGACAATGAATTCACGGTGTTCTTATTTCAATTTCCAGGAGTGTATGTGCAATCTGACACTCCATCAACCGCCACAGACCATACATAAAATGGCAGAAGTGGTCTGAAAATTCGATGTGAATGCAGTCCCATGGCTGAGAGGGCATAGGCCACGGAGCCAAAGTTTTTGGCGGCACCTCTTTCTGTATGGCATTTATGGATCATCTATTCAAACACCAATTAAGTGCCAGGTCAGCAGACAAAACATCGTGAAAGTAGCTTCATTCGGGTCATACCCCAGGGACCATGGTGTTAGAGAGGAAACAAACCCCCAGGACCAGAGGACTGCCGGCCGCTGTGGTAGAGCGGTTCTAGGCGCTATGGTCGCAAGTTCGAATCCTGACTCGGGCATGGATGTGTGTCAGGTCCTTAGGTAAGTTAGGTTTAAGTAGTTCTAAGTTCTAGAGGACTGACGACCTCAGATGTTAAGTCCCATAGTGCTCAGAGCCATTTGAACCATTTGACCAGAGGAATGATGATCTGGGAGTTGCTCGAGTTGGTGCTAAGGAGGAGAGTGCCAACTACTGTCAGTCAACGATGGAGAAAATAGGTGCAAAACAGACCAGACTGCTTGGTGGTTAGGCACTAGAGCCAAGCATTGCACATAAAATTGACAAACTGTCAGAGCATGGTATCTTACTGAGTGGCCAGTGATTTGTACTGGGCTGTCACCAGAAGTCAATTACCCATGTGCTGCAAGTCAGCAGAGAACTGGACACACACCACTTTGGTTTTCTTGAAGGCCAGATCAGGTCCTACGAGTAGGTGTGACTATGTGCCCACATTATCATGCTGTGCCATGGATCTGTGATGAATTTCATAGAGGCACAAACCGATAAACAAAATGCAAGCTGCAGCTGTTTTGCTGTCCTGTCAAGAAGTTGCGAACAGGAGCCAAACAGTGCTACAAACGGCTCATGGTCGATGATGAAATATAATTTGGTCCCACAGAAGAAACCATGGTACTTCTGGACTGTGAACATAATGACTAAAGCATCCTTTTCCAACCGATAACAACTGTTGAGAGGATATCAACTTTTTAGAGCTGCGATATGCTGTTTAGAGCCATCAGTGTTTCTATGAGCTAAAACCATTCCACCCCCGCACTGGAAAGCATCCTCTGCCAGTACAAGCTTTTGCCCAGGGCAAGAGTGCCGAGAGTGGATAAACATTCTATTGTTATCTCCTGACCAAACGAAAGGAATATCTGTTTCTCGCAACTTGTTCTGTGGATGAATTATATCCACTGCACTAGGGAAAACTTTGCATAATAATTAATTTTGCCCAGAAGCGACTATAGTTCGTTCTGCTTTCACGGTTTAGGGAGGTTATCGGTCGTCGCTACATGGTGTTTCGTAAGTTTGATGACGTCCTTCGAAAGAAGGTGGCCCAAATACTCCATTTCTGTCTGAAAAAGCTTTGATTTCTGCTGATTTACATAAGGCCCATCCCTTGAAATTTAGTGTACAGAATTCGAAGTTTGTCAATATGTTGCTATTGTGAGGAAGTCATGGCGATCATGCCATCAAGACAGTTTGCATAGCACAGAACATCCTGCATTAACGGTTCAAAAAATCTTTGCTAAATGGTCAGAACACACACGATGCTGAACCGCGCTCTAAGCACTATGGGATTTAACATCTGAGGTCATCAGACCCTAGACTTAGAACTACTTAAACCTAACTAACCTAAGGACAGCACACACATCCATGCCCGAGGCAGGATTCGAACCTGCGACCGTAGCAGCTGCTCGGTTCCGGACTGAAACGCCTAGAACCGCTCGGCCGCAGCTGTGAGGTGGTATCGAGCCGAAACTGTAGGGATGATTCTGCCAATCAGTTTTTGAGAAAAACTTATCACCCGAAAGTTGTACGATTATTTTTTCAGGGTGAGAAATAGCATAGCTACAGGTTGGACGGTTATGATAACTTAAAATCCCCACGCAAAAGAAGCGTTCCCGTACACTTCCAGATAACAAGCAGAGATGTAGCTTACAGGCTGGCAAACAGAATAGGTAGGGCATGACAAAATTTGGGAACGACCATCGGGTTAACGGTAATGTGGGTCTCGTAGTATTTTACAGCACGCAGTCCTAGCGAAAACAGTCACCCAAACTCGTGACGGATATGGTGTAACACCTGAAATGGGATGGAGTCAGAAATGACGTACACGACATCCTGAAATTGAAAACCGAGAACTGTAAACATGTCGACACAAATATGTTTCCTGGCATAATATTTTCTGGGGATAAAATTATGACAGCTGTGTGACAGGCTGATACTGAATGTCGATTGAATTGGCCTTGGCCAATGACCATATGACGATTGGTGGAGGAAAAAGAAGGGTGACTCAACATTGATACATTTCAAGATTCACGAGAGGTACACGGACTGGAAAACGTAACGACCGTTGCCGAATCTGCAGCGTAATATAAATGTTGATGGTAATATTGAACTCCTGGCTGAGCACCGGCGTGACACAGCGAACCTCCAGAAACTCCACGTCCGAGGATTGGACGCGTGGGCAGCCATGGAAGCAGTCACCAGGTGGCCTCATTTACAGCAAGCCGCACACCGTGCATGCAGTTGCTGGCAGCGACTACGGACGTTTTCGGACATAATCGGGAAACAAGGAGAAATTGTCAGGAAGAGCCACAGTCCAACGGCGAATGGTGCAAACAAGAAGAAAATGACGAGGGTGCCAGGGAACAATGCCATCACTGGGGCAATGAACATACCAACGCAACTTCCACTATGTACTCAAACTGTTCAGATGCAGCCTGTGACACTTCGAACGCATGAGTCATAATCAGGACCTCCTATACTGTGATGTCTTCTAAATGTAGCACATCTTTACACACCTCACTGTCCGGAACAGAACAAACAACGATGTCACATATCAGAGTCGGCATAGGCCTGTTGACAATGAACACAAGTAAATCGGTACCTCTGACTTAAAGCACAGAGGTCGGCTACCCATGCCTAATAGGACTGGCACCGCTTCTTTTGTTGCTGGTGAAAGCCCTTATGGGAAGCCACAACGAAGGTTTGCTAAGGGTAATAAGTACTGAGCAACTCCCACAGTCGAAGAAATGACAATTTCGCAAGGGTCCTTCGCTGCGAAATCCTGCTGCAAATGTCGGACATATGAGTCACCCCTTTCCTTCGCCTCCTGGAACAGTGGAAAAGCTGGAGGAAGAGATGGGTGTAGCGAGGGCGACTGCGGATGGACCATGGCACGCTGCGAAGTCGTAACTAACTGACAAAAGGAGTGTAACTGTTGCTGTTGTAACAACTGAATCAACGCCGGATTCATTGCACTAGCGGAATAAGTGCGGGAAACTAAACAACCACATTATCAGAAACCTTGTTACATGTAACAAAATACACAATGAATGCAATTGCAATGACTGAGTACCACAGCACATTCACTCGCATGGACAGAAACAATGGGAAAACATCCCGAGGCCAAAGGTGAACTCTGCGGTTGTGCTGGCCGCGGCGTACTTGGACACGCCCCCACAGGACGGCCTACATTCCAACATATACATCACTCCATGTTTCAGTGTACATTACATGGGCTACAGAAGAAATGAAATTTTCTAATCAAAGAAATATTTAGGTCTACAGTGTCTCAGCGGAAACAGGCGAACAGAATATCTAGTCAATACCGATCGTTAATTGACAGACTTGACAAGAAATAACGATAGCAGACTACGTTCCAATACGAATTCGATTAAATATGAGAAGACGAAACGTTAGATACCAATGTGCAGTCGACGTCGAGATCACTGGAGGTGAAGCACTACGTCTAATGATCGAATTGGCCGATGATTGGGCAGGAAATCGGCCCTGGACTTTGCAAAAGTTTTTGCGTTTTTCTTGTGAAAAACTTGAACCCCGATGGCCAGACGAAGATTTGAACCCCATCCCTCCTGAATGTGAGTCCAGTCCCAGAACTACCACAACAGTAGAATCCAATTAGACATTCATGGAAAAATCACTCAGCTGAACGTTCAGGCGCTGAAGATCTCGGCGTGTTGCAACAAAAGGAAACTATCGTCAATATCAGGCCAAATGAAAATGACAAAAGCAGTCCCCTCTGCTCCTTACGTTTCCAAGTGATCCTTTTTTTTTTTTTTGCACATAGTAACAAAACAACAGTTCGAATTTCATATATCATTCGACGTACTGGAATTTAAAACTCTTTGCCATTTTACGAGACATCTGAGATGCGAAATAGGACTTCATATCTTATTCGTCACAACAAGTTATCGTGCTCGTGAAGGACCAGTGTCTTTCGAAAACTGAGAACGTAAGACTGTTCTAACGGAATTACTCTCGTATTCTTGCGTCACAAATTTGTATATAGACACAAGTACATGCAGAATTCTTTTCAGTGTTCCGTAGTCCAATCGATACAAACGGAACCGTTAGACGATCACTTTGTTGTACATCTGTGATGGCACACCAGACTGCTCAGACTTTAGCTCAGGTTCGATCCTTACTACCGCCCCATGTCCAACTTTTGTATCGCTGTGTCATTCGGTTTTAGGAAACCAAACGGTGAACTTGTTTAGCAACACTATCTTTGGCGGGCAATTTGAATTTGTGCGCGCAACGGCCACACTGGCTAACTTCAATGCTAATTAACTCAGAAACGGCGCAACGTATCAAGTCTTTTTCTTAACACTTATTTCCCAGCACTGCCTATCCTGTAATACCATTACAAGCTTTTCAGATGTTTCTGACAACCCTGTACGTAAAGATAAGGCAATTAGTTACTGGAAGTAATTCTAATTAATTATTGGAACTAATTATTTTCTGACCCTGCGGTGCGCGAGGTAACTAAGATTGTGTTGTCCATACGTGCGGTGAGCCAATCACCCATACTGCTGAAGCAACAGCTGCCTCTGAGGTAACTATGAAAATAAGACTATATCAAGAGAAAGGCAAAGAAGGAAAAAACAATTAGCTATTTCGACGCAACAGAATCTCTGCTGGGAAGGATACATGTATTATTAGCAGAGAAAACTTGCTCACAATTTTTTAATTGCATTCATTAAGTAGCAGAGTCAAAACGTGGTTATTACATTGCTCTTTTGTTTTCTTTCAAGCACATCTGTAGCAGGGAATATTGCCATAATTAAATCACTCGGAAGCGAAGTGTATTTTCAGATTGCAGCGGACAGAAATTAGACGCTTATTACCAAGAGTCCTGTAGATGCCACTTACAAATAATTTTCCTGACCTTATCCCGTGATCTCCATTCGTTTGGTACGGGTACGTATTCTGAGCCATTTCTGACACAATGTATTGTCGATCATGTATCGATGAGTAATGGGATTCCGCTACTCCCTCTTATTACCCTACCTGACAAAGGTCAATTGCTCTATGTGTAAACTGGCGAGAAATTAAAAGAAATGTAGCAAATTAAAAATGGCAGGAAATTAAAAACATAGCCCAGTTGTGGTAGCGTATTTCCTACATAAGCAAGGTTGTCGTCCGATGTATAACTTGTCAGAGGATTGATGATGATGCATTGTCATGCTGGCTGGCCTGGAATAATGGCCCTGGCTCTATGATGTCACAGTCCAAGACTTGAGATACTGGTGCAGCACTAGCATGACATAAGAATCCAAGATGGCTTGCCTGAAATACAAAATGGCGATCGAACATGGCATACTGATGTAACTGTATGACGTCAGAACCCAATCCACTGGCACTGGTTCTATGCTGTCACAATCCATCTCAGATGTATTGAGCTATTTATAACAGTGTAGCATTCAGTTATACGGGTGCAGCTCTGGGGGTATTGGCACTGACTCTATGACGTCAGAATCTAAGTTCTAGAATAATGGTACTATGCTGTAAGAGGCAAAGGATGTTTGTGCAGGTCCAGGCTTGTGTGCTCGACAAAGGATGACTTAATTGACATGTTTCCCCAAGCTACTATTCACTCAGAGGTGTACAATCACCGCATATTGTTTCTCTTAACTCAAAGTTTGGATCTCTCAACTTGAGTCTTTCTTAAAATAAACGGTGGGAGGCATAGTGCATTCTGGACACACATCTGTGCCGCCAACCCGACTTATTCTCCTAAATTAAAGTCAAACTATATGCTGTGTCGTAGGAACACTTGCGTCTTTATCTAAACAAATACCTTCCCAGGGAAAATTCCCTATTCTGCGGTCGCGAAGTTCATGATCACCAGATTGGTCGAGAAGTCCGCAAATGCCCCCAGCCACGGGATCCCCTCTAAGAGCCAAGTCGCCCTCGAGCTGTGTCACCATGTACCGGTGACAGCTCCGTTCAGGGAGAAACCATACGCGTACTGCCGACTCGAAACTCTAACGTAAGGTCGAGTGCAGAAATTTCGATTCCCAGCTCTAGCATGCTTTTGTGAGAGCACTGCAGCTGCTGCCTGATTGATTCGAGTTAAAATGATAGGAAACATGAAAAATGCAGTAAGCATTCTTGTGCTTTAAAGCATATGAGAGGGAGTCAAAATCCACGTAAGTTGGAAATGACCTATAACCCTACACGTACTTTCCGTATGGAAACTGAAAAATCTAGAGATGCTCATTAATGGAGACTTGTGCAATGGCTCTTCAGTAAAAAAATCAAAGTACTAAGCTTGTACAATTCACTACCACAATTTGTGTGTGGAATGGAAGGTGGTTATTTCATTGGCAGTAACATCAGCAACCATCACAGAGCCATCAAACACGCGAACCAGGCGTGTAACAGTAACATTTCAGTGTGAAACATGCTGAAATTTATTTACAAGTCTAATCGTACACGTCGAAAACGCAGCAGATGCATATCATGAGAAAGTATGATATTTCCTACAAGAACACTGTTCAATATCATATTAGTACACGACATTTCAAGAAGAAAAGGTGAACTGTCGTAGCTCCACCTGACGCCTGACGACTGCAGCACCGCCAGCGAAACAGCACACGCCGCTACCTCCGCCTAGTGAAACGACTGTGAACGCTACACCTCGATAGTTCAAGTAGAGACCTTACAGGCATATCGCCCAGCTATGTCCAGCAGGGGAGAACGCAATGCGTCAGTGTACATGGGTGGCTTGAATTCTCGAAATCACAACGAGAGGTCAGCGCTAGCGCAACGAGTTTTTCATGTGATATTCATTTTTAGATTGTTGCCTGTAAACACGTGCCCCGTCAGTGCTCTTGAAAGAGAGCTGTGGCGGTGACGTGGCTCTGTTATTTTTCCCCCTTAGTGATTTGCGAAGATGGAAAAATCGAGATTCGAGCAGTGATTAAGTACTTCGTAAAGAAAGGTACGAAAGCAAAGGACATTCATGCCGATTTTCAGAAGACACTGAGGGACTCTGCTCCTTCAAATTCAACTGTCGCAAGTGGACAAATGAATTTAAATTTGGTCGGGAGAGATTAGATGATGATCCGCGCAGTGATCGGCCAAGATGTGTGACTATTCCAGAAATCATTGAAAACGTGCACGACTCTTCACGCGCGCCCGGACACATGTGCCGTCGCCATGACAAAATTACACGAACTAAGGTATGAATTTTTGTCACGCCCCCCTTATTCACCTGATATGGCTCCGTCAGACTTCCATCTCTTCCAGGATTGAAAATTTTCTTGGTGGACGAAGATTCACTTCAAATGAAAAACTGATAGTTGGAGTTGAGCATTTTCCAGGTTTGGAGGGGATATCAAGGTACTGGAACATCATTGGACCAAGTGCATTAATCTACAAGGAGACTACATTGGAAAATATGTGATGTAAGTACTTTTTTTCTATTCCGTTTCGAGAACTTTTCAAACCACCCACGTACATACTCTGCGGCTCACGGGACTCGACGCCCGACTGCCGGCCTGAGAGGGGTGTGCTGTGGACAACTCGCCTCCGACAACTCACAGTGCACGTCAGTCGCAGTGGACTGCTGTTAAAGTACAGAAGGGTGCCCCGCATCACATCGATTAGGAAGACATCGAAACAATTTTGAAACCGTCGAATATAGTAACGGTTTCAAAGAATATTGTAACGCCTACACCGGATCTTGTTCTGAAATCTGCAAATATATTAGAAAACAATCGATTTTCATGTAAATCAGAGAATTTCTACATCAAAATTTATCTCATCACTATATCAAATCTACTCAGCAAATGACACATGATAGCAATCACATGATTGAATTTCATGTCAAATGGTTCCCAGCTCACCATGTGCTCCACACTGCACACATGACATCGGACATCTCCTTTGTGCTACAGATCAAAAACCACAACTACCACAAGGGCACTTGTTAATGTTTCGAAGAAATCTAAGCCTTCTGTCCACTTCTCATGTACTTTACGATGAATGATTGAATTCTAACAACTCTTTGGATTGGAAAACCTTGGTATTCGTTCCAATGACCTCAATGTTGGCAGGGCATTAAACCCAATCTTCCTTCCTTCCTTTCCTGCATCTATCACTAACGTTTCTTAAGACTCTGTTAACGTAATGTTTATGTAGAGGCCACCTGACTCTTTAATCAGGCACTTTAAAAATTTGATAAGTTGACTACAAGGTCATAAGCAGTTTTGTAGTCAGTGTAATCGAGTTCCATGCAGTCTATATGTAAGTTAGCCATTATAGCAAACAAACTGTTGTTAATTTAAGTTATTCCGCCAGTTTTAAAAAAATCTGGAAACTGCTTCCCAGCTTCCGTATGCAAAATGTGGGCTTCTTATAACACCTCATGGACATTGTTACACAGTCCACATCTCCATGCTGTGCGTATACATCAGATGTCCCAACAGGGTTTGTAAATGGACACAGCTGACATGCATACAGAAAATCACTGAACATATACCAAGCAACGTGTTGCAGGATTACCCACTGAATTATCACATTAAGGTGTTCCCATGTCTGATGTAGATCCAAAGCCATGACAACAAGGAAACTGGCAGCTCCACACACATTTTGACAAATATAGGTGCCGTATTCAGTCCAGTCATAAATCTGACATGATATTCTGTACTTTGCTCATGTGGTGCCATCACGGGTCTGTATTTAAAACTGACCAGAAGTCAGGAATGCTAGCTTTATGTTCCAACACATTCCGATAAGATAATCAAAAGAGGAGTTTATATCACACACACACACACACACACACAGATTTTTCTATAGCCTATCTCATTTATTACAATATTTCCCCTATAAGCTATGTTAACTTTTCTTACAATTTTAAACATCTTTTCACTGCCTCAACTGAAATCTACCTTCTTGACAGTCAAATTTGTTGCAGACTCTTCCCACCACTGCAGAAATATAGTAGGAAAATACTTTGTAATAGCCGTATGTTGGAAGAAACTGCGAGAAACTGTACCAGGAAACCTATCTCTTAGACCTTTCATTTCATGACAATACAAGTAATGTGTTTGTTTTGCATATTATTTATAAAATACTTAAAGATTTGTTTTACAATATTACATGGCACACATGGGAGTACTACTCATCCAACTTACAAGATAAAGTGCATTGGTTACTGTCATTATTGTTGGGGCTATAGCCCACTTCAATGAGATAGGTCCATTGCCGGCTAGTACCTGCAGAGGTACATCGTATAAAACCAATACACTGCTATGTGCTTTACTGTTTTACATTCCAGGTACTTGAAAAATTTGTCTGTAGACTTGAAACAGTTATTGGGGTGGGAGTAGGACATCTACAACTTGCTGATGGATAGTGCTTCTGGTTTAGACAGGGTATCTGATGCTGCAACTGCTGAGTTGATTTCAGATTTGTTGTAGGAATTACGTATGTTATTGTAACACTAGATGTGGACTTATATTAGGGGAATAAGTTGGAGTGGCAGCATGTGTTTCTTTGAAAACACAAGGTGAGAGATCCAAACTAAGAGTTAAGAGAAGCAGTATGTAGTGACTGTACCCCACTCAGTGAATAGTACCTCAGGGAAACATGCCAGGTAGAACATCCTTTGTCCAGCAGACACACCTGGACCTGCACAAACATCCTCTGTCACTTATGTCAAAGTGCCAGTATTCCAGAACTTGTATTCTGACATCACACAGTCAGTGCCAGTATGCATAGAACTGCACCTGTATAACTTCATTCTACACTTTTATAAGTAGCCTGACATGTCTGAGCTGGATGATGACGTCATAGAGCTATTGCCCGAGGCCCATCAGAAAGACAGGCCATGGCGGGTATGTCACAGCACATGAAACTGCAGATCTTACAAGTGCCAGCAGCCAACACTGGCAAGGAGAGAGTAACTATTTCAGACGGGTTTAATAATTCTCGACTGCACATTTACATGCATGCAAGCTCTGAATTGCAAATGACAAAGATAAGACATTTAGCAGTTACCTTTTCTGATGGCTCCAAGCACTATGCGACTTAACATCTGAGGTCATCAGTCCCCTAGACTTAGAACTACTTAAACCTAACTAACCTAAAGGACATCACACACATCCATGCCCGAGGCAGGATTCCAACCTGTGACCGTAGCAGCAGCGCAGTTCTGGACTGGAGCGCCTAGAACCACTCGGCCACCGGGGCCGGCAGTTACCTTTTCAATTACATATTGACTTCCTGTGGGCTTTGCATGGTGCTGAGTATTCACAAAGTATGGTGGACGAGCCGACTAGTATGATGTCATAACTTTGTTGCAGGACCCGTATATCTTGTTGGCCCCAGCCATTGATAGTATTCCAAGTTTTGGATTCTGACATCATAAAGCTATGCCAATACACTATGGTCGTCATGTTCCACAGCCATCTTGGATTCTGACATCGTACTACGGTTGTGCCACTGTTCCAAGTTTCAAATTATGAGATCAAAGAGCCAGGGTCAGTACTCCAGGTCAGCCAGTGTGACAATGCACTTGGATTCTGTGCCATTTTTTATTCATGGTGACAACCCTGCTTCCATAAGAAACACACTACCACAGTAAGGCATGGTTTTGAATTTGCCACTATTTTTGAATTTCCCATTTTTGAATACCCTGCCTTTTTCTAATTTCCTATGATTTTTTTTTTAATTTTCTGCCATTTTAAACATAGGGCAAGGGGGCCTTGTCAAACAGTTAAAGGGGAGGGGGCGATGGTGGAGGGGTGGAGAATTCCCTTTCCTCATCGATGACACTTTGCACCAGAAACAGCCCAGAAAATTACTAATATGTTAATCTGGATTTGGCAATGTTAATAATTGAGGGTGACTGGATGCCCTTCGTTTTGCCACCCCATTCCACCCCTTTGAATGGAAATTTGTATGCCATAGTATGTCTTCGACCAGTGGAGATTTGAAAGTGGAAGAACATTTTAGAAATTTCTGTGGATCGTGTAACTGAGGAGGGATGTGGGAGCCAGTGCGTTCGATTCACAAACGTCAGGTCAGGGCACAGGCAGGGATACAGCATAACTGGTTCCAAATGGCAGTTGCTATAAGCAATAGAGGTGCTCTGCATTTGAAGAAATCATGTATCCTGCAAATTACATCCCTCACATGTTTATGTAGAATTTGTAGCTTACCAACTCATCAGCATTGACATGTCTCTGTAGAGGGAATAAAAATTCACTAAATATCTCGCTATGGTCATGTTCACAGCAGAGTGCTAAGATCACTACTCGTTGGCTGCCAGATAGTGAGTGCATGACATCAGCTGCACAGAATGAGCCTAAACTCGACTGTCTTTATCTGTGACCCCAAATGTAGTCACGAGAAGTCACTTAAAAACCACATCCAGGCTGGCCAGCACAACAGCTCTCATTGTTAATCCACCTGGTAAGTGTTGTGTCGATTCCCTAAGGTCTCGACACAATGAGTGGCTAGGTGCACGCGAAACTAACGCAGACGGGCGTAAATTCTGAAACAGGAGACTGGATGAAAAACTATAAAGAAAAGAAGAGAGATTGTCATCTACTTAACTTTTAATGATGTTCTTCTTGTTGAAATACATCTCTTGCATAGTAGTAAGCAATTAGCAATGATACACATGGCGCCTTGCTAGGTAGTAGCGATGGACTAGCTGAAGGCTATTTAATCTGTCTCTCGGCAAATGAGAGGAAGACGTGATACGTCTTGTCGCAAGCTATGTCGTCCGTACAACTGGGGCGAGGTCAAGTCCGTGTCTTGTGACCTGCCATGTGGTGGCGCTAGGTTTGCGATTACACAGTGGCGACACGCGGGTCCGACATGTACTACAGGACCGCGGCCGATTTAAGTTACCACCTAGCAAGTGTGGTGTCTAGCGGTGACACCACAGTAAGTTCAATCTGGGACCCACATGCCTACCAGAATCCCAGATGCAGTGTACTAACAAGAACAGCACAGCACAGCTATCTATTGCCTTATATAATGACAGCACTTCGTTTAATATATGGTAGACAAAAATATGAACATATTTAACATGAGATGTTACAAGCATGTACACAGTAGCCTACTAGAAACAGTAACTTGCTGGATTTGCTTTCTTCATGATTCAACATGGGCCATAAAAATCATAAGTGCACTGGACAAAAAAATTAATCACCCCCATCAGAAATCATAGTAATACTATGGAACACCAGTTCTATATTTTTTGGAAGCCTCAATGTGGTAGTGAAGAGTGTTAACAAATTTCTTTAATAATACCACATAGAAATAAAGCCACTCATAAATGATTAGAGCCCATGAAGCTACCAAATTGTGGGGATACTGATTAATACATTTCACTCAATGTTCCAAATAGTCCCATATGTTTCCTATGGGATTAAGAGAGGGTGACATAATACGCCAGTCATATTGCAATACGTTGGCCCAGCATTTGTCAAACCAGGAACATATACATAAAGCCCTGTGAAACTGGCTTTTAAAATACAGCAATATATCAAAGAGAATGTTTAAATACATATAAAAACAAAGATGCTGAGACTTACCAAACAAAAGTGCTGGCAGGTCGATAGACACACAAACAAACACAAACATACACACAAAATTCTAGCTTTCGCAACCAACGGTTGCTTCGTCAGGAAAGAGGGAAGGAGAGGGAAAGACGAAAGGATGTGGGTTTTAAGGGAGAGGGTAAGGAGTCATTCCAATCCCGGGAGCGGAAAGACTTACCTCAGGGGGAAAAGGACGGGTATACACACACACACACACACACACACACACACACACACACACACACACACACACACACATACACAGACACAAGCAGACATTTGTAAAGGCAAAGAGTTTGGGCAGAGATGTCACTCGAGGCGGACGTAAAGAGGCAAAGATGTTGTTGAAAGACAGGTGAGGTATGAGCGGCGGCAACTAGAAATTAGCGGAGGTTGAGGCCTGGCGGATAACGAGAAGAGAGGATATACTGAAGGGCAAGTTCCCATCTCTGGAGTTCTGACAGGTTGGTGTTAGTGGGAAGTATCCAGATAACCCGGACGGTGTAACACTGTGCCAAGATGTGCTGGCCGTGCACCAAGGCATGTTTAGCCACAGGGTGATCCTCATTACCAACAAACACTGTCTGCCTGTGTCCATTCATGCAAATGGACAGTTTGTTGCTGGTCATTCCCACATAGAAAGCTTCACAGTGTAGGCAGGTTAGTTGGTAAATCACGTGGGTGCTTTCACACTTGGCTCTGCCTTTGATCGTGTTCACCTTCCAGGTTACAGGACTGGAGTAGGTGGTGGTGGGAGGGTGCATGGGACAGGTTTTACACCGGGGGCGGTTACAAGGGGTAGGAGCCAGAGGGTAGGGAAGGTGGTTTGGGGATTTCATAGGCATGAACTAAGAGGTTACGAAGGTTAGGTGGATGGCAGAAAGACATCGTCATTCTTCCGGCAGACAAGGGTTCCACAACCGTGGTACTTGATCGTCGGAAGTATGTGACTGAGGGACTGCGTCAGCTTTCAGACAACACCACATACAAAGTTTGCCAAGGTAACCCCATTCCTGATGTCCAGGCGGAGCTTCAAGGAATCCTCAGAACCTTAGGCCCCCTACAAAACCTTTCACCTGACTCCATCAACCTCCTGACCCCACCGACACCCCGCAACCCTACCTTCTTCCTAAAATTCACAAACCCAATCATCCCGGCCGTCCCATTGTAGCTGGTTACCAAGCACCCACAGAACGTATTTCTGCCTACGTAGATCAACACCTTCAACCCATTACATGCAGTCTCCCATCATTCATCAAAGACACCAACCACTTTCTCGAACACGTGGAATCCTTACCCAGTCTGTTACCCCCGGAAACCATCCTTGTAACCATTGATGCCACTTCTTTATACACAAATATTCCGCACGTCCAGGGCCTCGCTGCGATGGAGCACTTCCTATCACGCCGATCACCTGCCACCCTACCTAAAACCTCTTTCCTCATTACCTTAGCCAGCTTCATCCTGACCCACAACTTCTTCACTTTTGAAGGCCAGACATACCAACAATTAAAGGGAACAGCCATGGGTACCAGGATGGCCCCCTCGTAGGCCAACCTATTCATGGGTCGCTTAGAGGAAGCCTTCTTGGTTACCCAGGCCTGCCAACCCAAAGTTTGGTACAGATTTATTGATGACATCTTCATGATCTGGACTCACAGTGAAGAGGAACTCCAGACTTTCCTCTCCAACCTCAACTCCTTTGGTTCCATCAGATTCACCTGGTCCTACTCCAAATCCCATGCCACTTTCCTTGACGTTGACCTCCATCTGTCCAATGGCCAGCTTCACACGTCCGTCCACATCAAACCCACCAACAAGCAACAGTACCTCCATTATGACAGCTGCCACCCATTCCACATCAAACAGTCCCTTCCCTACAGCCTAGGTCTTCGTGGCAAACAAATCTGCTCCAGTCCGGAATCCCTGAACCATTACACCAACAACCTGAAAACAGCTTTCGCATCCTGCAACTACCCTCCAGACCTGGTACAGAAGCAAATAACCAGAGCCACTTCCTCATCCCCTCAATCCCAGAACCTCCCACAGAAGAACCACAAAAGTGCCCCACTTGTGACAGGATACTTTCCGGGACTGGATCAGACTCTGAATGTGGCTCTCCAGCAGGGATACGACTTCCTCAAATCCTGCCCTGAAATGAGATCCATCCTTCATGAAATCCTCCCCACTCCACCAAGAGTGTCTTTCCACCGTCCACCTAACCTTCGTAACCTCTTAGTTCATCCCTATGAAATCCCCAAACCACCTTCCCTACCCTCTGGCTCCTACCCTTGTAACCGCCCCCGGTGTAAAACCTGTCCCATGCACCCTCCCACCACCACCTACTCCAGTCCTGTAACCCGGAAGGTGAACACGATCAAAGGCAGAGCCACGTGTGAAAGCACCCACGTGATTTGCCAACTAACATGCCTACACTGTGAAGCTTTCTATGTGGGAATGACCAGCAACAAACTGTCCATTCGCATGAATGGACACAGGCGGACATTGTTTGTTGGTAATGAGGATCACTCTGTGGCTAAACATGCCTTGGTGCACGGCCAGCACATCTTGGCACAGTGTTACACCGTCCGGGTTATCTGGATACTTCCCACTGACACCAACCTGTCAGAGCTCCGGAGATGGGAACTTGCCCTTCAGTATATCCTCTCTTCTTGTTATCCGCCAGGCCTCAACCTCCGCTAATTTCAAGTTGCCGCCGCTCATACCTCACCTGTCTTTCAACAACATCTTTGCCTCTTTACTTCCGCCTCGAGTGACATCTCTGCCCAAACTCTTTGCCTTTACAAATGTCTGCTTGTGTCTGTGTATGTGTGGATGGATATGTGTATGTGTGCGCGAGTGTATACCCGTCCTTTTTTCCCCCAAGGTAAGTCTTTCCGCTCCCGGGATTGGAATGTCTCCTTACCCTCTCCCTTAAATCCCACATCCTTTCATCTTTCCCTCTCCTTCCCTCTTTCTTGACGAAGCAACCGTTGGTTGCAAAAGATAGAATTTTGTGTGTATGTTTGTGTGTCTATCGACCTGCCAGCACTTTTGTTTGGTAAGTCTCATCATCTTTGTTTTTAGATATATTTTTCCCACATGGAATGTTTCCCTCTATTATATTCATATCATTAGAATGTTTAAATAAATATACCTGAAGGAGTGGTCCCAACAATGGTAAGAGAAACACCTCCATGCTGAACTACACACTCCACATACTGTGGGTTAAACACTCAATAAGACTTCCACATTTTGAAAACAGGCAAATACTCTGGTCTTTTAGCGTCAATATTGAATAGTAGAAAGCATTATAAAAATGACCAAAGTGGAGAAAATCTTGGTCAGTTGAGGCATTCTTAGGAAATAATCATCATAATATACCTTTTTCCACAATTGTTAAAAAAAAGAACCTGATAATTGTAATATATATATATATATATATATATATATATATAGAACGAAAGTGCTGGCAGGTCGATAGACACACAAACAAACACAAACACACACACAAAATTCAAGCTTTCGCAACAAACTGTTGCCTCATCAGGAAAGAGGGAAGGAGAGGGAAAGACGAAAGGATATGGGTTTTAGGGGAGAGGGTAAGGAGTCATTCCAATCCCGGGAGCGGAAAGACTTACCTTAGGGGGAAAAAAGGACGGGTATACACTCGCACACACGCACATATCCATCCACACATATGCAGACACAAGCAGACATCTCACAAGCAGATATATATATATATATATATATATATATATATATATATATATATATATACTTCATTTTCAGTATCAAACATGTAAAATGTATTCCATTTTTATACATTGTTTTTGTGCGGTTTTGTATAAAAAAAAACAACTAAAGGATTAATACATAATGAGGTTGCACTTATTTGCACATTTTCCCTCCTCTTTTCCTTGGAATTACTTTCCTTTAATTATTCCATGTTCTAAATAATGCATCTACTTCAAGTCCGCAGTGACTGGCTGGTAAATGTATTATAAGCACCACTAATGCTACAACCAATGGGCTTTTTATTTTTTTATGTAGTTCCAATTATTAACCCACTACTCATACAGATGAAACATCTCTCCAGCAGCAGCCAGCACACACTTTCACATATCAGGTGTCTTACTGCTTTAACTACAAATCATGTGCATTAATTACTGCAAATGCTTGACAACTGAAAAAGTTAAGTGTTCTGTTTTGTGTGTTTTATTATTTATACATATGGTTTACCAATTGTGTCACATAAAACTGTGTTGATTCCAGGCAAATTAAACAGTATGAGATGATAACCGAAGATATGATGAGGATAAATGTGATGTATTTCTGGTGTTTACTGACTACAGCAGAGCAACAGGCTGCAATATGTTCCAATAATATTAAACTCTTTTCTCTGACATATTAGTCAGAGTGTTATGTCATTATTGTACATTATAAATATGTAGATGTTATGTGACACTTTATTACTATGTATCTCATTTATAGACAGTGAGAAAGCTGGCGTATCTTGTTGAAACAGTAATTTAGCAACTCTGTGTTGACATGGTTCTACAATGTATAAAGTAGAATATTCCATAAATGTCATATAGTTATTCCAAAAAATTGTCAGTGTAATTTTACACCAATTACGTGTACATATGGTGAAATGTGAAGTGTGGTATCTACCAGGTGAAGTTCTGGATCCATCTGCATAGTGACCCTTGTGTATGCCATTAGCGACTGTTGTTTGTTCCTTGCTATCATTACATGGCACATCTGCCCCTGGAACTATTTACCAGTTTAAGACCTTTGAACAATTATTATATATCTATCTGAAATGAGTGTGTCCAGATTTCTTTTCTTTTACCTAGTTCATGTTATCCTATTATTTTTACTCACCTTCCTTTCCCTACAACCGAAGTCTCTCATTACGTTCACATTTTCATCTCCCTTAATAAACTGAATAACTTTGCTTAGCACATCATGAATTCTTTAAAGCTCTTCATTATCTTCAATATACATAGGGATGTACACTTGAACCACGTGAGTTTACTGTGGTGGGTCTAGGCTTTTATCTGTCTTGGCTGTGATAATGCTTTCAATATGCTGTTCATTTTGTTATCATAAAAAGAAATCTGGCATTCCACGAGCAGGAGTGTGGAATGTTAGATTACTTAACTAGGTAAGTTCTATAATTTCAAAAGAGAAGTAAATAATTGAAATTAGGTTTAGTGGGAATTGGAGAAATGCGCTAGCAGGAAGAAAAGGATTTGTGGTGATGTGAGTACAAGATTAAAAAAAGAAAGGTGTAGCTGTCATTGTCCTAAAGATTGGTTTGAACAACAGTGCTTTAATGGGTATGACCCATTAGAGGTGGTACACCATTGCCTTCCTCTGATCTCCGAACAGATGTACTCGCAATTATGGGGGTCCTACAGTGTAACATAGATTTCAAACCAATGTGCAACTAGGCAATTTTCACATTGATAAGTGCTCCCAAAGGTGAAAGAAGTTAAAAGAGCCACATAAAAAACCTAGGAATGACAATATATTGAAGCTGAGACTTTCCAACCCATAGTTTGGCACTTTACCACAGCAATAAAGCAAATAGGGGAAACACACAATCAGGATTCATAATGAATAACAGAGCAGAAATGCTGGTAAACTACTATGATAAACATAGTGAACACATTATCACAACCAATGAAGACACAAAGCTAAGACCCCCAATCCTCAAGTAGTAAAAGGGATTACATGTATCAGCATCCCAGATGATGAAAAGATTGGGTAAAATAATGATAAAATCTAAGAAATTATTCAGTTCATTAAAGGAGATGACAATTCAACTGTAATTCGATAGTAGGGATGAGAAGAAAAGGAAAAGTAGTACAACAAGGACATGGGCTGAAGGAGAAGAAGAAAGGAAGAGAAGCCACCTGGTAAACATTTGCACAGAGCACAATTTAACCACTGCAGACAATCAGTTTAAGAATCAGAAAAGAAAGTTGTAGAGGTGGGAAAGGCCTGTGGACACCAGACGGTTTTAGATGGATTGTATAACAGTGAGACAGAGATTATGAATTCAGATTTTAAACTGAAAAACATTACCAGGACAGACGTAGATTCTGGCCATAATTTATTGGTCATAAAGTACAGGTAAAAACTGCAGAAAGATGGGAAATTCAGGAGATGGGATGTGGATAAATTGGAAAGAACAGTGGTCACAAGAGTTTCAAACAGAACAGGAAGAAATGATTGACTGAAACAGGAGGAAGAAATACAATAGGAGACAAATGGAAAGGTTTAAGAAACGCAATAATGAAGGCACCAGATGATCAGATAGACTAAAAGACAAATCCTAGAACAAATCCTTATATAACACATGAGACGCTGAACATATCTGGTGACAGAAGAAAATACTTTTAGAAAATGGAGCTGGCAGCAAAGAATACAGTTAAAAAAAGAAATTGATAGAAAGTGTAAAATGGCAAAACTGGCATGGCAGTGGGATAAACATGCTGTAGTATGCCTGACTATGAGAAAGACAATGCCATGTACAAGAAAATACAAAAACCTTTGTAGAAAAGAAATGCAGCTGCGTAAATATCAAAATCTCACATGGCAAACAAGTACTATGCAAAGAAGGAAGGCTGAAATGGGGAAGGAATCTGTAGCAGAGATAAACAAGGGAATTAAACTTACCATGTATATCAAAGGAAAATTCAGTTCATAAAATTAATAAATTATGAGACAGATCTCTGTCTACCCTCTTCCTTCATCCTCTCTACAAGTGAGTCTCTTCATCCTAACATTAGTGTGACCTGCCCACCCTTTTCTTTCTGTTTCCTCCTCAACAAGGCAACTACTTGCTCCAAAAGCTAAGAAGAGTGTCACTTTAATGTGTCTAATTTGACACATTATGCCTCTTGAGGATATTTGAGAACTTACTGACTAGAAAATCTGTCTCACACTTTATTAAACTTATTGTGGAAAGAAAAAAGGAAGTAAATGATGATGGAAAGGTTATCTACAAGTTGTACACAATATACACTCAAATCAGTGTCACAGGACATGAAAGGGAAGGGGGTGGGAGGGGAGTGTGGGAAGAGTAGTTCAGATGGGCATGGACAGCACTGTAACCTATCCCCCAGTTTATTTGATCTATATGTTGAGCAACCAAAGAAAAAACGAAGAAGGTTAATTACAGATTAAAGAAAATAAATAAAATCTTTTAAGATTTGGCAATGATACTATAATTCTCTCCGAGATGGCAAAGAACTACAGTATCAGTTTAAACCATTAAAAACCCTGTTTCAGATTAACCTTGATTTAAACAGAGTTTGAAAGGCTTGTTGATAGGCAACTCCTTCTACTCTATAGGTAAATATCTTAACAAGGACAGTTCCACCAGCTTAAGTAAAAATGTCTGTCAGATTACAGTTTTTACAGCACTTGGTCACAGCAATCAAGATTAAGTATTTTGTAAATGATAAATTTATTAAATGTGCATAACACTGTTTCATTCTGACAGTGTACAAATTCTGTAAATATTAGCTGTTCCAGTTTACTGTAATGTATTCACCTCTTTTGACAATCTCCTGAGAAATTATCGAGGTACTAAGTTAAAATGTTTTATGTTTTTTATGTTATACTTTCTGACATGTTCCACACCCATGAGAATATCTCATTTTTGGATCTATAGAAACTGAATCTAATCTAATCTTAATAGAATGAATAGTGCCTCTTAGAGAGTACATGGGAAATGGTAACAAAAGTAAAACAAGGATAATGTAATGCAGCCGAATTAAAACAGTCGATGCTGAATGAATTAAATCAGGAAACAGACATTAAAAGTGGTATGTGAGATATGCTATCTAGCAGTGTGATAACTGATAATGGCTAATGTACAGAGGATACAAAATGCAGACTGGCAAACGCACAAAAAGAGTTTCTGTAAAAGACAAACGTTTTACCATGTAATGTAAGTGTTAAGAAGTCTTTCCTGAACGTATTTGTCTGGAGTACAATCTCATACGGAAGTGAAATGTGAGCAATGAGCACTGCAGTCCTGAAGAAGCTTTTGGTCTGTGATGCTACAGAAGAATGCTGATGATTACATGGGTAGATAGAATAACTAATGAAAAGGTACTAATTTGAACTGGAGATAAAGTTGACTAAAATAAAGGATCAGGGTTGACTGGATGTCAAGTGGATGTAGGATGCAATAGTTTAGTCACAGTATTTCACTCACATTGCTGTTTTCTTAACCATTATGAGACCTACTCGTGTTACCACTATTTGACTTTGCATTGATAACCCTATACTCAGCTGATCACAAATTCTGTTCTTTTTACAGCCACATTTCATGAACTGCCCCTGCAACTTCATCCTCTTTATTTCTGTATCCAAGTTCCCTAAATTATCTCCCCAATTAAGGAATGCAACATTCCATGCTATGACTTATAGGTTAGCAGTTCTCTGGTGATATCTTTTTGAAAAGGTCCCAGCTGGAGATCGTAATGGAGAATTTTTTGTACCTCCAGAATTTTGCATAAGAAGATTAAACTGAACAGTGGAGCTTCAAGTCCTTGGGGAGCATAACAACTGTAGTTCCTTCTTGCTTTCAGCTGCCTGCAGTACGAAGAAAGGAAGGCCATGTTGCCAAGGAGATCAGTCAATCAGACTATTGCCTCTGCAGCTACTTAAGTCTGTTGCTGCTTCTTCTTCTTCTTCTTCTTCTTCAGGAACTATGTGTTAGTCTGGCCTCTCTACATAAATCCTTGAATGTGGGTGCACCCACCATTCGGTTACCTGTATCACTGACATGCATACACCACCCCATCATGGCAAAGTCCATGCTCTGTGGACATTCTGATGATCACTTCATACTATCAACTGCATTGGAGGTGATCTCAGAATCTAAACACAGCTGTTCTCCTTATTACAGAAGTTTATTTGACCAGGTCACATAAATATAAACAATGATTACTAGATTCAGTGAAATTAAATAGCCATCTTCAGATTATTTGTATTAATGAAAATAGTATGTTTCCACATTTCATAGTTGGTCAGATTGGTATTTTTTTCCTGAAGGCCTCACTTGTTAAAACTTTGATGTAATTTAAGAGTCACACTGGATCTCTGTATTCTAATGGTATTTCTGCAACAACTTACCTTATATACAGTGGTTAAAGTGCACGTATGGAGTCAGTAGCTCTTCCACTGCATGCAGGATAGAAATGGCAGGTAGAAGATGTGGAATGAACTGCAAGGTAAAAACAAATGTTTCAGTTGGTAAAGCATTTTCCATAACAACACAGGACTGAGCTTTGACCCAACTCGGCTCAGGAGATTGATTCTACATTTGCTTTCTGCAAGCTACAATCTGTTTTAACTAACTTCAGGGAAATATTCTGAAAGTGTAAGTGGCTGATTGTTGATTCTCATTTCTTACAGTAGTGACTTTTCTAATGATATGTTATATTACTTTTATACAAAAATTCATGTAGCCACATACCCTTCAGATCTCTGCAATAATGTTTCTAACAGTCTTATCATACTACATCCATAATCATTAATTCCTCATTCTCCTTTATTATTCATAATGGTTCCTCATCAAATATAATACTTTCGACTATGTTGAGGAAAAGTTTTCAAAGAAACTGCCAATATTTCTAGGAAAGTATAACAATTACCAAATTTGTCATAGACTGTCCACTAGTCAAGATGAAAAATTTATTATGACAGTGTTACACCAGAAATGGAAGAAGATTATGGTTTCCATTCTGACAGCAACATGGTCATTAGAGTTGGACACAAGATAGAATTGGAGAAGCAAAACAGTCATTCCCTTTCAAAGGAACTATCCTGGAATCCATATTAAGTTACTTAGAGAAATCCTGGAAAACCTAGACCTAGATGGCTTGATGGGGGTTTGAACTAGCATCCTCCCCCATGCATCCTCCCCCCCCCCCCCCTTTGCCCCCCACCAGAGCCACCTTACTTTGGGTGTTACACAATGAAATATCTATTTCTTGCTTTGATACTTTCTAGCATATTATGGTGTACAAGAATTTTTGCAATTAATTTTACAAGAAATTGATCACTAAATAATGTCCGAAGCAAAATTACGTTTTGCTGATTTCTTATACTCTGGGAATTCATCATATTTCTTTTCCTCACAGGGTAATCACCATAACAAAATATCTAAATCCTAACATCATATCTATTGTGGTTGCAAACACAACCTAATGCAAATAATAAGTTTTTTGTTCTCTTAACCTTGTCACTGGTTTAGTATAGTTTCCAACTAAAAATTATTATTCAGCAATTGCCTGTCTTCCATTGTGAAAGATATGAAACAAACTGAAGCATACATGTACAGATGAAACAAGTTTTTAGAAAGTAATTCCATAGACGGTATTAACAATTGACTATTGTTAAGTCACAATATTCTGTCTGAGCTTGACATAATTTGACCCTAAAAGGAGAGTGAATACAGGCTTTCTCGCATAGTTGCACTGATGAATCCTTCTCTGGAAAACAGGTGAGTAATATATTCATTTTGGAGTGATATTTCAACAACTTTCTTACTTATCTTCACCATAGGTCTTTGTGCAGATCTAGAAGCAGCCCTTCCTAAACAGCTCTGTAACATGTGCTTCTAAGATGTTCAATTATTGTTTCACAACTCCGTCTTTCAACATTATATACTCTCTAAAGAAAGATAATAAAATATCACAAAATGTAACAAAGAATATTGCTGCTGGAATTCACACAAGCATAAATTTACTGTGCATAGCACTCAGTATTATTTGTGGCTACTGGTCATTTCCTTGGAATGAGAACTTTGCTGTTTCAAGAAACCTGAAGTTTCAAAAACAAATTATATAATCTCAGGTAATAACTAACAATTCAGTAAAAGGAATAATTTGACCTATCAACCAGACATTGGCTCTGATCTGTGAAATAAAGATGAATCTTTATGTGATGTCATTTGTACAGAGATACAATAGCCATTCTTGTTATGGTGGGTATATTACACATACTGAATTTTGATGAATGGTTTATGTTCAACATTTTGATTTGGGTGGTATTGGCAGGTTTAACATTTCACAACAAAGAGATTGCTGTCCACCTACAGCTAGTAGTGAGGCAGTTAATAGGCATATAAATTGTCCAACCTATTAATGACTGTTGGAGTCTTACCATCAGTGATAACCACCACTGCACAATCTGTTCTGCCTGCTGGACTCATAGTACCCTAATATATCATATCTTTATTTCCAAAACCTAACACAGTCTTTGTCCTAAGTCAACACATCCAATGACACGGCATCCCACTGTCAGTGTACACTGGACTTGTAAAAAGCATCAAGTGCTAAGAGTATAGCTTTTTAGGTGTATAATAATCCTCACAAATCTGCCAAACAGTGACTGCCTCCAACGCAAAATATGTGCTAAAATAAACTAGTGCTTACTATACACCAGGTAAGAATGACATCACATTGTTAATAAGATATTACTGGCTCTAACTAAAGAAAGATTTTATTCATACCAAAGGATGTTTAATACTTTAAATGATCTGATTGTGCAATGTTAGTGAAACACTGTTAATAATTACATAAAAAAACTCCTTTTTCTATGTTGCACAAATTCTTGTGAAACAGGCAAAAAAAGTATTCTCTCTTTTGAAATTACTTCATCTTAATGTTATAATGAGATAGGTCTTCAACTGTCCAACTAACCAATAGAATTATTATTTCTTCCAAAATGATGTCCATCCTACTCAGTGAAAAAAAAAAAAAACTTTTTTGTTGCCAGATTTAGAAAAACAGCAAAAATGTAAATGGAGAATTCACACATCACAAAATGATGTGAACCATGGCAAATGAATAACATGAGATGAAACACATTAACCAGACGGTTAATAACAGGAAAATATTGCCACTAAAATATTATTCAAGTCAAAATTTTAATTAAGCAATATACACAATACGGTATGTACAAAAAGTGTACGTCAATTATCAATACGTAGAAAGTAAATCAGAACTGCTGTTGATCATACAATGACCATGACACAGAAACACACACAAAAGCGCGAAGAACTGATGGTGAAAAAAATAAACTAACAAAACACTTGGACAAATTAATATTGCAAAAGAAACTGTCACCTTTCAAACAAACCTAGATCTCAGCCTATGCTGCAGAGCAACCTGTAACCGAAGCCCAGGTCCATGAATGCAGACATGCACTAGCCATTCACTAGTCATCTCCAACAGGAATGCTTCACTCAAAATACTTATTTCTGTTGTGTTGTTAATTTATTCCTATCAGAATCCTTTAGAAGTCTGAAGAAATAAAAGTCTTACACCAATTGAACTGGCAGGTGCTTAAAGACAAACTCAAACTACCCAGTGAAAACCTATGTAGGTAGTTTCTTAGTACTTACAAAGTTTCTAGGGCCAGCTGCAAGTGATGTTCCCATAGGGATCGCGAAGACAAGATTACACTAATTACAGCACGCTCATATGCATTTAAGGAATCTTTCTTCACGTGATCCATATGTGGGTGGAATGGAAGTCCTGGTACAATGAGACTTACCCTCTGCCATGCGGTTTGTAGAGTGTAGCTGTAGAAAATTAATCAGCCTAACAATAGCCAGTAGCAGCTCACGAATTACAGGAAAAACAGCAATCCTAAAAGGGCCCTCAAGACCAAGTATAAACGAAGCTGTGCCTTACTACCAAACTAAGTACTCGATACTTTAAGCATTTCGCGATAACAATAACTTATTATCAAACATTGATCAATGCTTACGCAAAAAATTTAAATTGCCTTTTCTGCAGTACGCATTACGCTTTGAACACGTTCTCAGATACTTCAGTTTTAGCAACTATGCTTCAAAAACATTACTAGCGTTATTTCACAAATATGTATACTGAATTTTGTTTGTTTCTTATACCAGTGCCCGGTGAATATCCAAACAGTACTGCACCGCTCCGACATTAGTTGAAATATTTGATATTCGATGCTGTAAATCAAGGCGAAGATTTTATTTTAGCTGCATAAATACTTTTCTGTTACAAATGGTGCATATCACCAATCTGAATTTTCCTTCACTCACAAATGTTGATTCTCATGCGACGACTTGTCGTCTGCAGAAGCATGTAAACAATAACACTCCTGCTCGCTGCCAACCTCACACCTGTTGACTTACTCTTCGCAATCAACTTCGTCCTCACGAGGCGAAATAAAAAAACTTCCAAGATAAAACAAACGTATCTTTCGTCAGATCTTTAAATCGTTTGAAACTGGGTTCCGGTTATGAAATGAAGAGCACTATAGCGACAAAACTATCCACATTTCTCACATAGCATTTGTAGATCAACGGAACGATTGTGTTATTTTTTCAGTTTTATAACTCGTTATTAGTCTCAGCGGTGACATTTGTTCAAGCAAATTATGCTAATTAATTGTTTAAAATTGGAAGTGTAAAATTTTTAAGCACTATAGATTGTTTAATAACCATTTAGACATCGGCACTCAGTAATCTGTGATAGTAAAAAACTAATAATGCAAAAATGTTAGTTTTCCTTTATGCCAATTAGTTTATTATGGGGCGGGGGGGGGGGAACTCTACAAGAAAACTAGGAAGAAAGCTGCCTTTCATATTATTTTAGACATTTTATGTTATAACAGTATGCTGAGAACAAATATGCGATAGGTAGGGCCTAAAGATGTGTAGATACTGACTATAACCAGACCTCCGTGTTATGGATGTGTAACTCAAGACTTATGAACTGATCGATTTTCACAAGACAATAGCGGGTAAAAATTGAAAACAGCTATTTCTTTTTAGCGACTAATTAACTTTCAGTCTCCAAACTTTGTTGTCTTTGGTCGTCGAACTTGCCTGTTCCCTCGCAGCTCTGGCAGCAGAACTCTTCAGTGGACTATCTGTTGTCAAAATGCTTCTTCAGTGAGTTTCTGTTCTCACAACAGAGCACTGCTAGTTCTGGTTGATAAATTAATTCAACAGTAGGCTCATTCCTTAGCTTCTTTCTAGAGGAGGCACAAACCATGTCAATAAGAACAATTTGCTAAGACAGATTTGTGTTCTCTGAAATTTCTGACGAGTTGACATTCAAATTTAAATTTTTTCATCACGTTATTGACATTAACTCAACTACGAGCCGGAGCTATACAACTACCCACAGATACCTAAACCTTAAAAAAATACTTGTTTCTTAACAACTTTGATAAGATATACATCTACACATTCAGCAATGGATGAAAGTGGGCACTTTATATCAGGAAATTGATAACATATGTCCCATATGGAAAGAAAATGTAACACACAAATCATTTAACATTTGTCTTTTTTTCCAAAATTTCTTCTCATTTTCAATTTTTTTTCAGTACAGATGAAATATAATATATTTGGATGCTGATTGCTACTCCATAATTACTGAGAGTAGCCTATACAGTTCAAGAGAAACCAGATAAGTTTCAATTTGTACTCTGATTTGATGTTTTTTGACACTTCATATGCACAGAAGCAACTGTTTGTGAAATACCTCATTCTTCCCTCAGATCACTAACTATGTTTTCCTTAAGTATCATGATTACTTGAAGATTTTTTTTTTTTTTCGACTCTAGACTTCGTGCTGGTCAATGTGATACTCCATTTGTCCATTTCCCACTCGTCATTTGGCTATGAAAATTCGCCATGCTAATCAATTTCAAATCCTATTTCTACTTTCCCGGCAAGTGTATCTAGATAAGGTAGACGTTCATGGAGGAATAATCATCATTAAGTAGATGAAAACATAATTTCTTGACGAAAATCTCATTCGTTGAGCATGGCCTACATCGCAGTAAAATAGGCGACTGCTCTGCCCGTTCTCACAAGCGTAATAGAGCTATCAGTGGTGGTAGTACACACTAGAAACGGTTCAAGATTCTTGTGATCATCTCAGTAACGAGGTGTACGCCTCTCAGAGAAACATTTCCGCTAAATTTCTGCAGACTGCTTTCACACATGAGGTGTTAAAAAAAGTAATCCATACTTTGACAGGTTGTAGTATGGACCAAAACAAGAAAAAAAGTTTAGTAAATAATACCTTAAGAGCTATGAACTCTTGCTCAGAAAAAGAGATGTGTTTACACCACAGCGAAGATGAGCAGGTGCTCATAGTTCCTAAGGTACCCATTTTAGGGCCCATGTCTACTGGAAATTTTTGTCTTATTTTGGTCCGTGCTACCACTTCTCATAACATGGAACGGTTTTTTTTTTACCAACCTTTACATCGTGAGAGTACAAGTCCGCTGCAGTGTGAAAATTTGTTCCGGAAAGATGCGTAAGAGTCACAAATGAGGTATTATTTGAAAATTAGCTAAATTTATGAAATGTATTCACAATTGTGGAATCTTTGCTGACTTTAGGTGCGTTAGGTATGAAAATATGACCTATCGATGACACGTGGAAATACGTATTATAAGCGTCTACAGGCAAAATGATGGTCGTAATTCTAACATTTAATATGTTTGTCTCCATGAAATCACATGGTGGGAATCCAAGTAAACACGCGTGCGGGCTATGGGGTCGTAGACAGACATGTGGAAGTTTAGTTCGGTCCTAGGAGTATACTTACTGGCATAGCGGAAGTGCTTAAGGCGACTGCGACAAGCAGGAAATCCGGGTTCGAATCCCTTTCATGTTTCATCAATAGGAAATATCTTCATACCTTATGCAGCTAACGTCAGAAAGACTCTGCAGTTCGAATCAATTTCATAAATTTAGTACAGTTGCAAGATCGTCACCAATGTCGGTTTCTTCACACGTTGTTAGAAATAAAAAATCAGCTAAACCTTTGGTTAAGCAGCAATTACAGATTCACATTTTCCCAAAAGAGAAGCTGCTGTGTTGCCCTATTTCTTCCTTCATTCGTCGTAAAGTACAGGTGTCTAATTTCAGCTTGCCGGCCGCGGTGGTCTCGCGGTTCTAGGCGCGCAGTCCGGAACCGTGCGACTGCTACGGTCGCAGATTCGAATCCTGCCTCGGGCATGGATGTGTGTGATGTCCTTAGGTTAGTTAGGTTTAAGTAGTTCTAAGTTCTAGGGTACTGATAACCACAGCAGTTGAGTCCCATAGTGCTCAGAGCCATCTAATTTCAGCTAGGTAATCAAAGCATAGCGTAATGGAGCTGTATGCATAGCTGCCCTATCCTTCCTGTGTGGATATGCCACATTATTATCGGTCTGACCGTTCTGCAATACTCCAATATTAAAAGCCATAGCCATACAGCTGAGCTGTTCCACAATGCTGTGTTTTAGGTTTAAGGTTTAATATCCGTCTAGTGACGTAGTCAAAAGAGAGATGGGGCCCCTCCACGCCCGCACCAACGTGGTGACCAAACCAAAAGTTCTACTGTCACCTCCGTAAACATGTTAGTTATCTAGTAAGTGGCTAACATGATGCTGGGCTGTGATGTTGTCCGTGCGTCTGGGTAAGGCTACGCATTAACACGGTCCATCAGGTGATAGATAGTGGACGAAACGCGAGTGAGGGTAGCGATTTGAAGAGCAGAGGGAAGAAAGTGCCATGGCTCCTGCCGTGGGAAAAAAACCTCTGCGGTAGAGGGATGGGTAGTAAGAGCAGTAGTGGCTTACTAGCTGCGATAGCTCATGCAAGGTTGGCTTTGTTAGTATAGATATCATGCATCATTACCGTGACAAGCGATGGCGACGTGTCCCAGTTGCTGCAGCTGCTACATTCCTGGAACAATCAAGATCGTTATACAGTAGTGGGAGATCGGCCATAGATCATCTCACTGTGTGGGGGATGTGTGGAGCTTGTTTGCATGCAGTGTACGGTACGGCTTCCCTGTGTGGTGCCAGTTATTCGGCAGTGTATTTCAGCTGGATATCCAGTAATGGCGTCTGATTAACAGGGGCTCGCCTGTGCCGTTATGTTTGCGTATGCTTCTCCATAGATGTTATGCCCTTACAAGTATGTCTTTTGGTCTTTTATGTTTCCATCTATGGTTGTGGTCGTAGTTCCCCAGATTCAGAATAAACGGGTTCTGCGAATGTCTGGAGTTTCTGTATAGTCTTGTGGTGAGTTTGTGGATTACCTCCGTGAGAGTCTCAAGTCGATATTCCCGGTGAAGGTCCGCGATGCGTGTGTATCGTGGAGCATTGCTTATGATTTTGAGTACTTTGTTTTGTATGAGCTGCAGACGGCGCAGGCGTGTAGGCGCAGCGTATCCCCAGACAGGAGCTGCGTACGTCATCAGGGGTCGGATAAGTGTCATATACATGGACCTCGACACCCTTCTGTTCAGTGTGCTACGCCCGTTGAGCATAGGACAGAGCTGTTTGAGCCTCGCGCTAGCTCGGTTGGTCATGTGTTGAATGTGGTCCCCCCAGAGTAATTTCCGGTCCAGCCAAACACCGAGGTATTTGACTTTCTCGCGGAAACGTATTGGACGTGCATGTAGAGTTATTGGTCTGCAGTAGCGGTGTTTGCGCAGTTGCTTCAGTCTTCTAGTGAACAGAACGGCTTCGCACTTGTCGACGTTTACTCTAACTCGCCATTTCTCCAACCAATGCTCGGCCACTCTGAGTGCAGTCTGTAGGCGTGACGTAATGTTTGATGGTTTCCAGTCTTGCGCAAGGATGGCTGTGTCATCCGCGTAGATTGCCATCATTGTGTTGTGTGTGGTTGGGAGATCGTTTATGTAGAGGTTAAACAGTAGGGGCCCTAGGATGCTTCCCTGGGGTACTCCCGCGTGTATACCGTGTCGTGTTGATTGTTTTCCCTGCACGTCAGTATTGAAACTCCTGTCTGTGAGGTATGAGTGTATTAGACGCAGCAGCCCGTCGGGGAATCCCGCGTCGCTGAGTTTGCGGATGAGGCCGTTGTGCCATAGACGGTCGAAAGCCTTTTCGATGTCCAGGAACACTGCCCCTGTAGCTTTGTTTACGTTGAAGCCATGTGTTATATGTTCAACGACCTGCAGGAGTTGTTGTGTTGTGGAGTGGTGATTCCTGAAGCCGAATTGCTCCGGTCTCAGGATGTCATTTGCTATGCAGTGCCTAGTGATGCGTTTGAGAATCACCTTCTCAACAATCTTACTGAGCGAGCTCAGAAGGCTGATGGGTCGGTAATTTTGTGGGAGGCTGTGGTCTTTCCCCGGCTTCCTGAACATCAGGACCTTGGCCGTCTTCCAAAATGCGGGGAAGTGTTGGTGTTTTAGTATGGCATTCGTTATGTGTGTTAGGTACTCAGTTGCTTTATCCGTGAACTCCTGGAGAACACGGTTTTGAATGCCATCATGACCAGGGGCTTTCCTAGCAGCGGAATGCATTATAGCCCAGGAGACTTCGGCTGTGCTAGCATGTCGAATGTCGTCGCGCGATGGTTGGGCTAGAATGCGTGTAACCTCTTGGTCAGTAGCAAGTGTGAACACTGGATCTGATGGTACCAGGTTCGGTGTGAATAACGCTGCGAGTGTTCGGGCCATTAGTTCTGCTTTCTCTTCCGCTGAGTATGCAGGTCCGTCAGGCCCTTGAAGCGTTGGGGTGTATATTTTCTCCCTGGTGAAGTGTCGGGCTAGTTGCCACACGCCAGGTCGTGCGGTGTCCAGACCTTCGAGTTTTTTATTCCACTGTTGTGTTCTATGTGTTTGTATTTTATCGTGTGTGATGCCCTGTAGTCTGTTAATGTGCCGTTTGAAGTACGGACGCCTGGTGCGCTGCCATTGTCTCCTGAGGCGATTCCTCATTGAGATTAGGCCCAGGATTTCCTGGGGCAGGGCCGCACTGCGTTGTTGTGAGGTGCGATCAGGTATGGTGCCTGCCATTGCGTCCCGGACGGCGTTACTGAGGGTTTCTACTGCCTCGTCAATTTGTGCTGTTTCGTTAATTTCGTGTATAGGTGGGATGTGAGACGTGAGAGACGATGGGCGACACCACCTCTCGCCTTGATAAACGTCTAAATGCGGCTAGGAAGAGAATCCACATTAGTTTCTTCTGGGATGCCGGATCCAGGGGAAACTACTCGTTGATTACTGGATCCCATAAGTCACCAAATCGCAGAGATGTTGGTCGCTGTTATCAGTGTTCCAAATAGTCCCTAGCCCTATCTGTGGGATTAGGATCGAGTGATTTAGCTGACCAGTCGAGGACTGACAGGTGTTCGTCAAAGCAGGAATGGGTGCATGCCGCCCTATTAACACGGCCGCAGTCATCATGGAAGACGCGAGTGTCCACAGCACACTCATCATGAAGATGTAGAAAAAAAGGGCAATCTTTGGTCAGTAATAATCTTGAAATATACATCCCGGTTCATGTTCATGGTAACATGAATGGGTGAGCCCCAGTAATGGTATGGAAATCGCTCCCAAAACGCCATAGGATCACCTCTAGTCTCAGATGCGCCTTGCACACACTGCGATTTAAACGCCGTGTTGGATCATTGGCTCACTGCATTTGAAAAAGAGGCGAAATGGCGGCGTCTCGTCAGGCATTTCTACGAGGTCTGTCCGGAAAATACGTATAAAAGTTGAATAATGTCTTTACGTTGCAAGTTGCAGTCACCGCCAGGTGCGACTACTGCTGTAATCAATCCCATCAACGCTCAGTTCGAGTCAGAGCACTCTGCGTGAAGGTGGGAGTGTGCGGCAGCTTGTTGACAAGTTATCCTTTTTCACCTGCCGTCGGCATGGAGCTCTCTCTGATTGAGGAACAGCGCGTCAACATAAAGTTTCTTGCAAAGCTAGGCAAGAATAGCCGTGAGATTTTTTAGTGTTTGAAACAGGTTTACGGAGACAATTCTCTGAAAGAACCAACCGTGAACAAGTGGTTAAAAAGGTTCCGGGATGGCCGATAAGAAGTTAACGATGACCCTCGCCCAGGACGCCCGTCGACATCGAGTTCCGATGCAAATGTTGAACGAATTCGGGCTTGTGTTCTTAAAGACCGTAGATTGACAGTCAGAATGATTGCTGACGAGCTGTCAATCCCCAAAACAATCGTTCACAAAATCCTGACACAAAAACTTGAAATGAAGAAATTGTGTGCGAAAATCGTACCGAAGCTCTTGACGCCAGAACAGAAAGCAAAGAGGGTTGAGTGCTGTGAGGATTGATTGGAAGCAGAGGAACGAGGGGACTTTCTCAACCGAGTCATCACTGGAGACGAGTCCTGGTTTTACGAATTCGATGTGGAGCTCAAATCTCAAAGCAAGGAATGGAAACTAGCAGGAGAACCGAGTCGCGAAAATCAAGGTCCAATGTGAAGACAATGTTGATTGTTTTCTTTGATTCTAGGGGCATTGTTCACAAGGAATTTGTCCCTCCCGGCCAGAGAGTGAACGGAAATTTTTACGTTGAAGTTCGACCGGAGTTGGCAAAAGGGGGCTGGTTGATCCTTCTTCATGACAATGCGCCCGCTCACACGTCGCTCGTTGTGCGCGAGTTTTTGGACCGAAGCTCAACCACCGTGACAGACCACCCGCCTTATTCACCCGAAATGCAAAATGGTGCTTCGGGGGCGGCACTTGGGAGATGTGGAAACCATCAAGGCGGAAATGACACGGCAACTGAACAACATCACAACTGAAGACTTTCAGCAATGTTATCAACAGTGGAAACGGCGTTGGCAGATGTGTATCGCGTCTCAGGGCGAGTACTTTGAAGGAGTCCATATTGTAATACCTGAATAATTGTAAAATAAAGTTATTATTCAACTTTTATACTATTTTCCGGACAAACCTCGTATGTGCCTGTAGTTAGCTGTGTTGTTTGGCCCATTGAAGATCTGTAACTTTATGTTAAGTTGTGAGTAATGGCGTTTCGCTTGGTAACCTGCACCAAATGCAGTTCCCTTCGCAGTGTTCGTTCGGAGACAGGTTCAAATCAAATGGCTCTGAACACTATGGGACTCAACTTCTGAGGTCATCAGTCCCCTAGAACTTGGAACTACTTAAACCTAACTAACCTAAGGACATCACAAATATACATGCCCGATGCAGGATTCCAACCTGCGACCGTAGCTGTCGCGCGGTTCCAGACTGTAGGGCCTAGAACCGCTCGGCCACTCAGGCCGGCCAAGGAGACTGGTTGAGATAGTACATTATACATTGTGGTAAGCTCATATGGGGCGAAACTGTTCAGGTCATCGGTCCCTATTCTTACACACTACTTAATCTAACTTAAGATAACTTACGCTAAGGACAACACTCACATCCATGCCTGAGGGAGGACTCGAACTTCCGATGGGGGGAGCCGCGCGAACCGTGGTAAGCCGCTCAAGACAGCGCGACTACCCCTCGCGGCGGTTGGGATAGTCCTGCATTCACTGGCAACAACAATTCCTGTTGGGTTTGAAATAGATTGTCACTGAGACGGCGTAACACTCGTCTTTCGTCCTTGGTGACACCGTCATTACACTTTGTTACATGGCTGTGTGTGATACCCCATTTTCTCCGCACATTTCTACAGTCTGCATTGACACAACAACAACTGGGCAACTCCATTCAAGATGTAGTCATAGGCACGTCAAAACACAACAGGTCCTTTCTGCCATTTTTTGACGTCTCCACGTGACGCATCTGATCTCACTGATTCGATACCACCGACTGGCACATACACGCTACTTCACTGCCGGACCTTAAGCCAGCGGTGCGGGTTGACATGACCGCCTGGCACCGGTTCCAGACCATCTGCGTGCTCCAAAGCGTCCGGTGAGCTCTTTTGATGGGGTGCGTAATACAGCTGTATTGTCCGGTAAGCTTGAGAGGCACCCACATGCCTTGCTCATACTGTGGCATCAAGCAGTCAGGCCTGCAAGATGAGTGGTCTGCCAAGCGAGTGGATTCATTCTTATTTATCTAGTAACATGAACTCTAGTACTCACACTTAAGTTACAAGTTATCCTCCTATATGATTAATACGCAACGGAAACACGCATCTGACTATCAGTAATTTACAGAACTCTGACTGTACACTACGCACTGGCAATACCACATTTTCTTTCCTTTTTTTTTTATTTAACGGCTTTTGTCAACACGTGGCCACCGCACTGAATATGAATGGCGCACACATTATAAATTCGGGACATTATGACAACATACAATTCGAAGGAAAAGTCCACCAATCTTTTTCTTTTCACTATCTTATTTATTCCGATAAATTCTCTAACCTAAACACACAAATTCTATAACCTACAACAATAACACATGAGAAATTTCGCCCAGTGGGCGTGGCTTTACATTGGTGAATCTCTATATTATGGTCTCGTAATTATTTAACGCTACAGTGCACTTTCTGGATAGGATGGTGGATCTTTTATTATATCTCACACTTCGACTCTCACAATCATCATCACGAAACTATCCTCCAGACCGAGCAGTACAGAAGGAACAAGCATAACCCACTAATCTTTTGAAACTACCTTGCTACTCTCCCATGCAAACCACACATACCCAAATTACATGACATACACCACACTACGACATGAAATACAAAACACTAAATAGTCACAACATTATCACTTTCAGCTTTCCCACTTCAATTAGTATTTATCCCAGTTTCACACGACACTGCCCCACTTTGTAATTCTACTTTCCTACTATGAACTCTGGAGATATTTGCACGTCTTCCTGTGCAATGCAAGCCAAGTGGCGTTGCTGGATAGACGGCCGACTCACCTTGCTTCTCTCTCAGGGTTTGAATCTAGCGTTACACGGAATCATATCACGCAAAGTAATATTAGGAACGTATTCATCACACACGCGAGTCCTCAACTGATACCATGGACGAGTACTTCTCTTTATCTTTTGTCTCATACACAGTTTGAGACTCACACAGTACTCACCACGTGGAAGTACTCGTCTCTAATTTCAAGTCCTGCACACGCCATTTCTTAAATATTTCAACTTATGGTACACACGCTATTTCTTAAATATTTCAACTTATTGTACACACGCTAGTAATTCGGCTTAACTTAAGCACACGGAAGTATTTCAACTTATTGCTACACGTGGTTTCATTGTGACCGTTGGTCACTTCTGAAGATTACTACAATCCCATTAATATTACCTGCCTGACATTTAATTCTCCCCACAAAAGTTCCTGAAATAGAGAAATTATTATTTCAAACTACTCTTAAATATTCCACATGCATACCATGTCTCCACTCTTTTGTCATTACGTAGCACAACTAAAACAGGTCTTAACAGCACAAGATCCAGCGGCAGAGTGCTGAAACATGGCCGTTCTTTAGGTCATCTCGCACCTCTGTCAAGGTGGGGAACATGCTACCATATTGGTCAGCCACATTTCAGGCGCTCAAAGCTCAGGTAAATTTCATCTCTTTGGTCCCACCAAAGGTGGCCAAAGGATCGTCTCAAAGATGATCATATATTCACATTCACTATCTGTGGTTAGCAGACGACCATACATTCACTCATTTCACAGATCTCACCAAACTGGATGTAGGGATTTATTTTGTGGGAGTGCACATGTGATCAATTAAATAAATAAATTGTCATTCTTTCCCACACTGGTATCCGGCTTCGCTGTATTAATTGAAATTGAGTTATTTTACAAAAAAAATGTGTTGTTCTGACAAAAATAATGAAGTATGTTGTACCTATTTTCAATGTCGGGCGGTACTGTACCCTTTGAAGCTTATGTAACACTAGTGACTTACAAACTTGCAACTCGCGGGCGTGGCACATTCAACACCTGATATCGCCTGAGATGTTCATTTCCGACCACTAATGTGGTCTTTGAGGTGTTCCCCCGTTGTGTCGACGCTGAATGTATTGCAACTGCAACTATTATCACCTTGCAAATGATTCCGGAAACACAACTTAACAACTTTTGTAGACTATTCTCTCTTGTAAACAGACCACTGCTTTGTTACAGTCTCTCTTCCTCTCTTTCTTCTTCCTCTGGCACTGTCTTTAATTTTTTCTCCTATCTCTCATACTCACTCTCGTCCACCTACTCCTGTCTCCGTCGTTTGCAAAATTCCATTGCAGCTTCTGCATCTACTCTATGTAGGATGATTTTCAATATGTCGAGACAGTGACTGTTTCTGATGCCGCATGAATTTCCTACTGCCCCAACGCGAATCAAATCTAAAGGGAGAAATATGTGCCAGAACACGAATCCAATCTAAAAGGAGAAATATCACATTCGAGTACGTAAACGTTCTGCAAATCGTGCAATTCAAACGTGAAAGTATTCGTTTTGATCCGCCGCTCGTAGCGTTTTCAAGTCTGTAATGGAAACCTTCGTCATTGAGACCTGTAGTTTCCAACTTGGGCTGGGCAGTGAAATGAATCTTTCTGAACTTTAAAAAGATTGTCTGATTATAGTTCACTGATGACTGTACATTACTTTTTTAATTATCACTAATTTAATTGTGTCGTTTTTCTAAGGTTCAAAGATGGATCTCAAAGCCCACTTTCATTTTTCTTGCATATGTTGTCTAGAAAACTCGGTCATGTACTGCATAGATGGTTTTCTTGTGTTTTGTAGCCTGAATGGCAGAGAATGCAAACTGTACAACAATATCTTCTTCTCATCCCCTCTTTATCCAAGAATAATTTCTGCAAGTATAAATGTTTGGATTGTGTAGTTCAAATCTTGGAGAAACAGAGGTTTTCTTGTGTTTCTAATTGTGTAGTGTGAACTGTATGTGACGCATGCTTCTGTCTGGTGCATGTGGTATTCTATCTGACTTTACGAGTGGCATGTTAGACGAGAGAATGTAATGCTTGTTATGCATCAGTTAAACAACGTTTCACAATATCTATCTATAAACTGAATTATCAGGTTTGGCCACTATACTGCAACAGATCACAATGAAATAAACAAATTACAAATGCATCTAATCTGCTTATATTTATATTTAGAGGGTCACCTCACCAGGATCAGTTGTAGGGCAATAGTTTCGTTCTGAGACTCAAAACAAGTCTGAGTTTAATAAGCTATTTATTTACTCTAAGATCTCGACGCATACCACCTTGAAATAACAAAGAATAAGTTTCCATCGAAATGAGCATAAACTCTCGTAAAATTCTGATAAATTGCTCCAAACGACAAATAGCATAAATTGACCTATAATATTGAAACACAAAGCTCTCTATAATCTCAATTTAATCGAGAACTGCCGCAAACACTGTGAAAGATATCTCGTTTACGTGGAAGACTGCTTGCGAAATGCTAAAAGCTTTCCTGATCTGTTCAACTCGAAAAATAAACGAGTCCAAAACCCTTGAAACAGTACAGTGGGGGGACAAAAGTTATGGCATGCCTTCCAATATCGTGTCGGACCTCCTTTCTCCCGGCGTAGTACAGTAACTCGACTTGGCATGGACTCAACAAGTCAATGGAAGTCCTATGCTGCCTCTATAGTCTTGCCTAACTGCGAAAGTGTGCCGGTGAAGGACTTTGTGAATCAACTGAGCTCTCGATTATGTCCCGTAAGTGTTCGATGGGATTCATGTCGGATGATCTGGGTGCCCAAATCATTCCCTCGAATTGTCCAGAATGTTCTTCGAACCAAGCGCAAACAGTTGTGACCCGCTGACAAGGCAGATTGTCCTCCGCAAAAATTCCATCATTGTTTGGGAACATGAAGTTCATGAACGGCCTCAAATGGTCCCCGAGCAAACACAGGCGGCATGTTGATGGAGCCACCACCAGCTTGCACAGTGCCTTGTTGACAACTTGCGCCCAAGGTTTCATGGCATCTGCGCCACACTCGAACCCTACCATCACTTCTTACCAACTGAAATCGGAACTCATTTTACAAGGCTACGGTTTCGCAGACGTCTAGGGTCCAACTGATCATGGTCACTATAGTTGAATTCTTTTATCTTGGCGGCTCGCGCATGCCCTCCCAGACGCGGGAGATTGCTGCGTTGCCAGTTGCACACGACGCACGCGCCAAGAGAAGCAGCGCCATAGTATAGTATAGTTCGCAAACTTACGTTTAGGGGGGAACGCGCAGTTTATGAAGTAAAGCCACCACGGCCGCATTAACCCTTTCGCTGCTACAGAGACGTGCTCCCCGCATTCCGCGCTGTGCGCGATTTTGTCACTGCACTGCTCGCCTGTGCTGACACATGGTGTTTCCGACTGCTTTGACACACTTATCATTCGATTCCACAAAAACTATTTGGCCCAAAAATTAGATTTTTACACATCTTCTTGACTGATACCTTCCCCCCACTTCCTTTGACTGATTAAAGTGCTTTAAAATAAAGCCAATAGCGCCCGGTGTAAATAAAACTTTTATTACAGTCGCGAAAGACGGAATATTTCTCAATATTACATACGACTCCTATGTGGTACTTAAATTAAATGAGATATTATTATACAGTGAATTTTATATGAAATTTAGGTACCTTGTCCACATTTCATTCTCAACATTGTGGTAACTAAAATCGACCATACGGAAAGTATACGCTATGGACTTTTACCTCTACAAACTCTTAAAAATTTCGTGCAATGGTTTACTACATTTAATGCTGCACAATAACTGGGTTGAACATCGAAACAAAATTAAGTTATTTATGGGGGAAAGGTATCAGTCAAGATGATGTGTAAAAATCTAATTTTTGGGCCAAATAGTTTTTGTGAAATCGAATGATAACTGTGTCAAAGCAGTGGGAACACCATGTGTCTGCACAGGCGAGCAGTGCAGTGATGACATAATCGCGCACAGCGCGGAATGCGGAGAGCACGTGACTGCAGCAGCAAAAGGGATAATGAAGACACAAAGCACTAGAAATATCAAAAAACTGCAGTCAAACGAATAAAATTCGTGAAGTAAGACACTTCGATATTGTTTTTAAATAAAGAAAATATTTAGCAACGCATAAGCTTTGAACTCGTTACTTTTCGCTTATTATTCCAACGCCTTAATGGTTACGCTAGCGCAGCTCGTCGTGTAATGTTTTTCCATAAGGACTCTAAGAGGTCACGCAAAATTCTGACAAACACTGTTGGTATGCCTATGAATTACTCGCACTTCGTCGAAGTACAATAGGAAATAAACAATTACCGCTGTTCTTTATTGCGAAAAAGCGGTTCGTGAAATTGATACAAACACCTTTCCTTGCTATCGCCTGAATTAAGAGTCTTATTGCTTGTTTGGTTTAATTAATTAATAGAAAATGAAGCAATTGGTATAAAGAATGGTTTTTCCAAACTTTCAAAAAACAAAGTCTGCTATCAAGACATTGCTTTTGTTCTATTACTTTATTTATGACTGAAAGTTTCTGATACTGAAGACACTCGTCTGTGCTCTGCTCTGCAGTCGAGATCTGGCAACTTCGTTCTGTGTTCATTGGCTGACTGTATATTTTGACGTCAGATGCGCAGAACGAACCTAAACTCGGCCGCCAACATAAATGACGCGCACTTTAGTCCAGGAGAGGCGCTGCAGGCGATGTCGTGCTGTTAGCACAGGCACTCGCGTCTGTCGTCTGCTGCCACAGCAGATTAACGCCAGATATCGCCGTACCGTCCTCACGGATACGTTCGTCGCACGTCCCACACTGACTTCTGCTGTTAGTTCACACAGAGTTGCTTGTCTGTTAGCACTGACAACTCTACACACACGCCGCTGCTCTCGGTCGTTAAGCGAAGGCCGTCGGTCACTGCGTTGTCTGTGTTGAAAAATAATGCCTGAAACGTGGTATTCTAGACATACTCTCGACACTGTGGATCTCAGCATATTGTACAGTATTCCCTAACGATTTCCGAAATGGAATGTCCTAAGCAGCTAGCTCCAACTACCATTCCGCTTTCAAAGTGCGTTAATTTCCGTCGTGCGGTCATAATCACGTCGGGAACCTTTTCGCTTGAATCATCCGAGTGAAATTGACAGCTCTGCCAATGCACCTTGTATAAGCGATACTACCACCATATGTAAACTTGGATATCAATATCGGATGACTTTTTGTCACCACTTTGTACAGTTAATCAGGAAACACAAGGTGCGTAGCAAATCGCGCAAATTGTGAGCTACTCAGGAAGTGGGTGGCTCTAATGCTGGAAACGTACGCCACACAGCGTTGATCACCACCATATAAAGACCGCCCAAGTCGGCAGCAGCAACCATATACCCCACTCGGCGCCTGGACCGCTCCCCCTCTATAGCAGGACAAAAAATATCCAAAATTTCTCCTATAAACCTAACTCCAAACTTTTCTGACAAATTGTACGTGGGGAGCAGGACTGCCAGGCATTGATAAGGTGACCAACGAGAATTTCGCTTTGGTTTCGCGAATACAGGGGAACTTTGCAGAAATTTCCCAGTCTTGGCTTGCAGAACACATTATCTCATGCAGGAGCTAGATATCGGCCGCCAGCCTTGTTGCACTCATTGGTCGATACCTTCGGACCCAGGCCCGTTGGCAGGTAAGACGTATTTGATTGGATAACAAAACGTGGAGTGTAATGCTACGAATTTCCTCACGGTGGCCAATCAGAGCCGCGGCGAGTCGTTCTTAGATCTGCAGAGAGGTGAATTTGTCACACTCAGTGATACACTAGCGGACCGCCTTCAAATGAAAAAAACCGCATTTGCCAAGAAACCACGGAGCAGGGGCTTACTGCACCCGACTTCCACAAACTGTAGTGTCTTTGGCACCCACGCCCCTTCCCTAGATCCTTTCTCACAGATCTCCTGTGGGCAAGCCGGACCACAGGACAATCACCTGGGTCAATTCGTTTCCAACACGACAATCTGTAGCCTCCTTCCTGCATGGTATGAAACAAGTTGTACTAGTCTCTGAGCAACTACAACAATACAGATAATGCGGCAATTTGGACTGTCAGTCAGTTTTACCAGCAGTTCAACACCTCAATATATTTTGTTTCCGTGTTCCTTTCAGTATGTATAATTACTTAAGCTGTGAATGCCCACTTATAGGGTTGTTTCCAATAACTTGCCTTGTATGGCGAAGAGAGCGTTTTATCAATTTTAAATTTTGAGAAAACTGTGCTTAAATTATTATGCACATTTGATTTGATAAGACTTGCCTTACGCACTGTGTGTCCCCTAAGTATATTAGAAACATAGTGAATGTTCGGGACCCCTTATTTAGTAAATCAAGCAGTCCCGTCAAGACCTTTTGTTTACATAGTGCAGTCAGTAATTTATACGACCGCTACTCGGGAATTGAGGCCCGATCAGTTGCGAAATGAAAACCATGCGAAAACCAAAAATTTTTTACTTGCAACAGTTAGCTGCACCTTCAAGCTGCTTCTCTACATAGTCGCCTCTCCGACGTTTGTCGTAACGTTGTACCGACTTTCCAATACCCTCGTCATAGAAGGCAGCCACTTGTGCTTTCAGCCAACTCTCTACGCTGGTCTGGTCTACAGTTCGTTGTCTATGCCAGAATGTTGTCTTCATAGCCAGCGCTTCATGTGGGCAAAGACGAAAGTCAGGGAGAAACAATTACGGGCTGTATTGTGGATGATCGAACACTTCTCCACGAAAACGCAGCAGGAGCATCTTCATTAACCCTTCAGAATGCCATGAAGAATGGAACGCATGACAGTTACGCCATGCGGAATGCTCTCACTAGGCCCTCATACTTGGCGGGATGCGCTATTTTCTAGGCGTCTTCACGGCTCACTGCGCTCTCAGAACGTGACACGACCGACGAGCATAATAGAGACACTGCCCAACACATCCGTGCAAGGCTTCATTGGATTTTCACTGTGGTTTCCATTTCACACACCATCGGACCTTACTTTCCGAATAGCCCTCGTATGTTAACAAGGACATGATCAATAAATCCCCTTACGTTGCCCACTTAAGGTTAGGAGGTGTAATGATTACAGAATCCTTTGATTTGGCCTTAGAACATATCGATGAATGTTTTAAAAAGTTAAGGAAATGTTCAAAGTAAGTAATTCTTTCCCGTTTGCTCCAAATATTTGTAATTTAAAGGATGTTACGTTTGATAGTAGATATCCAGTCTCTTTCTTCGGACCAACTAGAGTATTACATAGTTCACAATGTTTCCGCCTTGGACGTAATATTACTTATTACACTAGAACGGCATGAAGGTGTCACTAGTATCAACAAAATCATCGAAGGTCAAGTCCATTAACACAGCGGGTCACATAAGGGACTAATGCAAAGTAATGATAGAACAGTACTTCGTTGTTGTTGTTGTGGTCTTCAGTCCTGAGACTGGTTTGATGCAGCTCTCCATGCTACTCTATTCTGTGCAAGCTTCTTCATCTCCCAGTACCTACTGCAGCCTACATCCTTCTGAATCTGCTTAGTGTATTCATCTCTTGGTCTCCCTCTACGATTTTTACCCTCCACACTGCCCTCCAATGCTAAATTTGTGATCCCCTGATGCCTCAGAACATGTCCTACCAACCGATCCCTTCTTCTAGTCAAGTTGTGCCACAAACTCCTCCCCAATTCTATTCCATACCTCCTCATTAGTTATGTCATCTACCCATCTAATCTTCAGCTTTCTTCTGTAGCACCACATTTCGAAAGCTTCTATTCTCTTCTTGTCTAAACTACACTCCTGGAAATGGAAAAAAGAACACATTGACACCGGTGTGTCAGACCCACCATACTTGCCTTGACACTGCGAGAGGGCTGTACAAGCAATGATCACACGCACGGCACAGCGGACACACCAGGAACCGCGGTGTTGGCCGTCGAATGGCGCTAGCTGCCCAGCATTTGTGCACCGCCGCCGTCAGTGTCAGCCAGTTTGCCGTGGCATACGGAGCTCCATCGCAGTCTTTAACACTGGTAGCATGCCGCGACAGCGTGGACGTGAACCGTATGTGCAGTTGACGGACTTTGAGCGAGGGCGTATAGTGGGCATGCGGGAGGCCGGGTGGACGTACCGCCGAATTGCTCAACACGTGGGGCGTGAGGTCTCCACAGTACATCGATGTTGTCGCCAGTGGTCGGCGGAAGGTGCACGTGCCCGTCGACCTGGGACCCGACCGCAGCGACGCACGGATGCACGCCAAGACCGTAGGATCCTACGCAGTGCCGTAGGGGACCGCACCGCCACTTCCCAGCAAATTAGGGACACTGTTGCTCCTGGGGTATCGGCGAGGACCATTCGCAACCGTCTCCATGAAGCTGGGCTACGGTCCCGCACACCGTTAGGCCGTCTTCCGCTCACGCCCCAACATCGTGCAGCCCGCCTCCAGTGGTGTCGCGACAGGCGTGAATGGAGGGACGAATGGAGACGTGTCGTCTTCAGCGATGAGAGTCGCTTCTGCCTTGGTGCCAATGATGGTCGTATGCGTGTTTGGCGCCGTGCAGGTGAGCGCCACAATCAGGACTGCATACGACCGAGGCACACAGGGCCAACACCCGGCATCATGGTGTGGGGAGCGATCTCCTACACTGGCCGTACACCACTGGTGATCGTCGAGGGGACACTGAATAGTGCACGGTACATCCAAACCGTCATCGAACCCATCGTTCTACCATTCCTAGACCGGCAAGGGAGCTTGCTGTTCCAACAGGACAATGCACGTCCGCATGTATCCCGTGCCACCCAACGTGCTCTAGAAGGTGTAAGTCAACTACCCTGGCCAACAAGATCTCCGGATCTGTCCCCCATTGAGCATGTTTGGGACTGGATGAAGCGTCGTCTCACGCGGTCTGCACGTCCAGCACGAACGCTGGTCCAACTGAGGCGCCAGGTGGAAATGGCATGGCAAGCCGTTCCACAGGACTACATCCAGCATCTGTACGATCGTCTCCATGGGAGAATAGCAGCCTGCATTGCTGCGAAAGGTGGATATACACTGTACTAGTGCCGACATTGTGCATGCTTTGTTGCCTGTGTCTATGTGCCTGTGGTTCTGTCAGTGTGATCATGTGATGTATCTGACCCCAGGAATGTGTCAATAAAGTTTCCCCTTCCTGGGACAATGAATTCACGGTGTTCTTATTTCAATTTCCAGGAGTGTATTTATCGTCCATGTTTCACTTCCATACATGGCTACACTCCATACAAATACTTTCAGAAACGACTTCCTGACACTTTAATCAATACTCGATGTTAACAAATTTCTCTTCTTCAGAAACGCTTTCCTTGCCATTGCCAGTCTACATTTTATATCCTCTCTACTTCGACCATCATCACTTATTTTGCTCCCCAAATAACAAAACTCCTTTACTACTTTAAGTGTCTCATTTCCTAATCCAATTCCCTCAGCATCACCTGACTTAATTCGACTACATTCCATTATCCTCGTTTTGCTTTTGTTGATGTTCATCTTATATCCTCCTTTCAAGACACTGTCCATTCCGTTCAACTGCTCTTGCAAGTCCTTTGCTGTCTCTGACTGAATTACAATGTCATCGGCGAACCTCAAAGTTTTTATTCCTTCTCCATGGATTTTAATACCTACTGCGATCTTTTCTTTTGTTTCCTTTACTGCTTGCTCAACATACAGATTGAGTAACATCGGGGAGAGGCTACAATCCTGTCTCACTCCCTTCCCAACCGCTGCTTCCCTTTCATGTCCCTCGACTCTTATAACTGCCATCTGGTTTCTGTACAAATTGTGAATAGCCTTTCGCTCCCCGTATTTTATCCCTGCCCCCTTCAGAATTTGAAAGAGAGTGTTCCAGTCAACATTGTCAAAAGCTTTCTCTAAGTCTACAAATGCTAGAACCGTAGGTTTGCCTTTCCTTAATCTTCCTTCTAAGATAAGTCGTAGGGTCAGTATTGCCTCACGTGTTCCAACATTTCTACGGAATCCAAACTGATCTTCCCCGAGGTCGGCTTCTACCAGTTTCTCCATTCGTCTGTAAAGAATTCGCGTTAGTATTTTGAAGCTGTGACTTATTAAACTGATAGTTCGGTAATTTTCACTTCTGTCAGCACCTGCTTTCTTTGGGATAGGAATTATTATATTCTTCTTGAAGTCTGATGGCATTTCGCCTGTCTCATACATCTTGCTCGCCAGATTGTAAAGTTTTATCACGGCTGGCTCTTCCAAGGCTATCAGTAGTTCTAATGGAATATTGTCTACTCCTGAGGGCTTGTTTCGACCCAGGTCTTTCAGTGCTCTGTCAAACTCTTCACGCAGTATCGTATCTCCCATTTCATCTTCATCTACATCCTCTTCCATTTCCATAATATTGTCCTCAAGTACATCGCCTTTGTATATACCCTCTATATACTCCTTCCACCGTTCTGCTTTCCCTTCTTTGCTTAGAACTGGGTTTCCATCTGAGCTCTTGATATTCATGCAAATGGCTCTCTTTTCTCCAAAGGTCCCTTTAATTTTCCTGTAGGCAGTATCTACCTTACCCCTCGTGAGATAAGCCTCTACATCCTTACATTAATCCTCTAGCCATCCCTCCTTAGCCATTTTGCACTTCCTGTCGATCTCATTTTTGAGACATTTGTATTCCTTTTTGCCTGCTGCATTTTCTGCGTTTTTGTATTTTCTCCTATCATCAATTAAATTCAGTATCTCTTCTGTTACCCAAGGATTTCTACTAGCCCTCGTCTTTTTACCTACTTGATCCTCTGCTGCGTACACTATTTCATCCCTCAAAGATACCCATTCTTCTTCTACTGTATTTCCTTCCCCCATTCCAGTCAATTGCTCCCTTATGCTCTCCCTGAAACTCTGTACAGCCTCTGGTTCTTTCAGTTGATCCAGGTCCCATCTCCTTAAATTCCCATCTTTTTGCAGTTTCTTCAGTTTTAATCTACAGTTCATAACCAATAGATTGTGATCAGAGTCCACATCTGCCCCTGGAAATGTCTTACAGTTTAAAACCTGGTTCCTAAATCTCTGTCTTACCATTACATAATCTATCTGAAACCTTTTAGTATCTCCAGAGTACTTCCATGTATACAACATTCTTTCATTTTTCTTCAACCAAGTGTTAGCTATGATTAAGTTATTGTAAGAGGTCCATGATTAAAGAATGTGTTGCTAGCGCACTCGAGCTGATGTAATTTCGATGGATTGCTCGCGTGCTGCCTGCGATATATGAGCTATAAGAGAATCTGAGACCAAAGAGCAGTGTTGACTGCAGTAGGATCTGTGTAGCAGTGGGAGTAAGTAGTAGGAGTAAGTAGTCAGTTATATATCTGCTCCTATAAGAAATTTTTCTGGCGCAGCTAAGTGCAATGATGGCCGATAGATTTGTCATGTATAAAAAGAAACAACTGATTTTTCTTTTCAATAATCGGGATGACCAAGGATTGGAGAAATTAGTAAATTCTTTAAACTGAAATGAATGATTGTCAAAAGTTACTTTTTATGAGAAAGATTATTATTAAAAGATTTTTTTAAAAACATTTACATGGGACTTGATATAACAGTACTACATATGCGCGAGGCTGCTTTTACCTTATACTACAACGCTCAGGCTCCGCCATCGCTCCACCACGACCGGCCCAGCCAACTCGATACACCAGACTGCTAGCAACAACTACTTACTCCTACTGCTACACAGATCCTACTGCAGTCAACACTGCTCTTTGGTCTCAGATTCTCTTATAGCTTATATATCGCAGGCAGCACGTGAGCAATCCATCGAAATTACATCAGCTCGAGTGCGCTAGCAACAAATTCTTTAATCATGGACCTCTTACATAATGCTCTGTGCAAAATTCTACCAGGTGGCTTCTTCTTTCATTTCTTAGCCCTAATCCATATTCTCCTACTACGTTTCCTTCTCTTCCTTTTCCTATTGTTGAATTCCAGTCACCCATGTCTATTAAATTTTCGTCTCCCTTCACTACCTGAATAATTTCTTTTATCTCATCATTCATTTCATCAATTTCTTCATCACCTGCAGAGCTAGTTGGCATATGAACTTGTACTACTGTAGTAGGCGTGGGCTTCGTGTCTATCTTGGCCACAATAATGCGTTCACTATGTTGTTTGTAGTAGCTTACCCGCAATCCTATTTTTTATTCATTATTAAACTTACTCCTGCATTATCCCTATTTGATTTTGTATTCATAACCCTGTATTCACCTGACCAAAAGTCTTGTTCCTCCTGCCACCGAACTTCAATAATTCCCACTATATCTAACTTTAACCTATCCATTTACCTTTTTAAATTTTCTAACCTACCTGCCCGATTAAGGGATTTGACATTCCACGCTCCGATCCGTAGATCGCCAGTTTTCTTTCTCCTGATAACGACGTCCTCTTCAGTAGTCCCTCCCGGAGATCCGAATGGGGGACTATTTTACCTCCGAAATATTTTACCCAAGTGGATGCCATCATCATTTAATCATACAGTAAAGCTGCATGCCCTCGGGAAAAATTACGGCTGTAGTTTCCCCTTGCTTTCAGCCTTTTGCAGTACCAGCACAGCAAGGCCGTTTTGGTTAGTGTTCCAAGGCCAGATCAGTCAATCATCCAGACTGTTGCCCCTGCAACTGCTGAAAAGGCTGCTGCCCCTCTTCAGGAGCCACACGTTTGTCTGGCCTCTCAACAGATACCCCTCCGTTATGGTTGCACCTACGGTACGGCTATCTGTGTCGTTGAGGCACGCAAGCCTCTCCACCAACGGCAAGGTCCATGGCTCATGGGGGGGGGGGGGGGGGGGAGTACTTCGTAATATCAATAAAAAAACTTGATGACCATCAGTCTATCATTGTTATGTCGGATAAGGCTGTAGTAGTTACTAAAGAAGACTAGTACATGGTGAAGTACATGACTTTTTCACTGTTCACTGAAAACAATGTGAAGCGGTGTAGATACGGCACTACTGCTAAATAAGTGACACAGTTAATAAAATACTTAAAAACCACAACCGCTTATCCAGATTCCTTCCGAAGGAAGTCCTTAATACCTGTGAAACCAGAAGTTCCACGAGTAAGGATGGTTATAAAAGGTACACGAAAAGGATTTTCCTACGCGTCTGATAGTTAATGCGAGAAATGGCGTGGAATATGGTTTGATAAAATTTATTGTACGATACCTAACCAAACATTATGTCCATCCCTCATGTTTTACACTATGCAATAGTGCTCATTTAGTTTCTAACCTAACTGAACTGGCGGTACCACCAAAGTCCAAGCTAGCTTCTTTAGATATCAAGAATATGTACAGCAACATCCCAACAGACCAAATAGTACACATAGTCTCTCACAATTTGCACCCTCATTGCCGGCCGCGGTGGTCTAGCGGTTCTAGGCGCGCAGTCCGGAACCGCGCGACTGTTACGGTCGCAGGTTCGAATCCTGCCTCGGGCATGGATGTGTGTGATGTCCTTAGGTTAGTTAGGTTTAAGTAGTTCTAAGTTCTAGGGGACTGATGACCACAGATGTTAAGTCCCATAGTGCTCAGAACCATTTGAACCATTTTTTGCACCCTCATTGTAAGCGTCCCACACCAGAGATAAATGAAGCATTACAGCTACTGGCGCTAGTTCTCCAACATAATTACTTCCGGTTTGGAGAAACGAGGTTGGCAATGGGATCGCCTATTGCATATTGTTTGGCCAATATCTATATGCACAAATTCGAGTATGATTATGCACAACAGCATTCGTCTTATGGTAAGAATATTGTCGGATAGTTTTGTTGTTACGACGATGTTTTATTACTATATAAGGATCCTAAAACAATTTACGACACTTTTGTTGCATACCTTAATTCACAACACACTAACATCCAGTTTACCGTTGATCATAGGTCTGATTACACACTCTCCTACTTTGCTTTTTGATTAATTTGAGAAACAGTATTTTTTTCTTTTCGCATTTACCGTAAACCTTTGTCCACTGACTACGTCATTCATCGGTCTTCTAGTCACACCCCAAATTATAAAACAGCCACTTTCAAATCGTTTTTACTTCGCCTTTACAACGTCCTCTTATACGGAGCGGCCTCAGATCTGGAATATAATATTATAGAACAGATTTGCTATAGCAAATGGATACAATGTCAACTTCGTCCAGAACATTTATCGAGAAATATTGGTATCAAAAAGGGAGATCGTATTCTTCCTCCATCCACCCTGTGTTTTTTTATTACTTTAACACCTGTACAAGCCAACAATAACACGGTTAGGTATTGCAGTTTACCGTATCAAGGCAAAATTTCAGAGCAAACAGGCACCCATTTGAAAAAAAAAAATAATGCCACCAATTGTCATATCAAAAAGTGTTGGAGTTAGGTGTAGACACAAGGAACGAACTAATGCCAATCCCTGTAAGAGCACAGGGGTATATGCAATGAATTGTAACGACTATCGAAGTAAGTGTATAGGGCAAACAGGAAGAGGCTTTGAGACACGGTTCAAAGAACATCTTAATTTGAACAATTCCAGAACTCCCAAGACAACGCACCCACAGGGTACTGGTCAATGAGTTATAAAGTAGAACACACATAGAGATCTCACTCATCGAAAGAAAAGGAAGTGTTGAATATTTTAGAAGAGGTACGTATTGTAAGAGCGAGTAAGCAGACACCTACACAAGAACTCAACAATCGAACTGTGTTGAAACATTACTGAATTTTGGTTACTTAGGGGCTTTCGACTAACTATAATGATGGGGTCGCTGTAAAATTTTGCTGAAGATTTCTTATAATCCGTTACATTCTGTCTGCTAATCCACTCATCCCCTCTTTCCAGTACGACCCTCTCCTGACATCGTTATTCCCCTTCCCCTCCCGTTTTTCTTTTTTCCTTTCCAGTTCCCTCACAAACCATCACCTCTTCTTCCTCCTCCCTTTTTCTCCCCCTGTCCTCCACTCTTTTATCTTTCTCTTAGGGCTACTAGTTAACGTCAGAACCTTGCTCCCATAGATCGTATCTTACGTACACTGACAAGCGAGAATATGATGACCACTGCCCACGGCGACGTAGGATGCCACCTAGTGGCGCTACGGGTACGTGAAGAGGTAACAAAAGCATGTTAAGTGGAGGAGGCGCGGACGGGGATCTCCCTAGCGAAGACATGGGCTGCAGATGGGGAAATCCACTGAGATAAGCGACTTTGACAAAAGGTACGTTATTATTACGCAGAGCCTGTGAACGAGTATCTCGAAAACGGCGAAGCTAGATGAATGTTCACGTTCTACTGTGGTGAGCATATGTGGAAAGAGCAGGAAGGAAGTGGAACTACCACTGGCGCTAAATGGTTGGAGGCTCGTCTGGTCTGTGAAGTAGGATAGATGGTGATCCGTGGCATCTCTGTCGAAAGAGCTCAGTGCTGGTGGACATCGTTGACCGTACATTGTTGAACATGGAGCTCCGCAGCAGGTCACTCTTACGTGTTCACGTGTTGACCCAATGACATCGTCAGTTACGATTGCACTGGGCATGGGACCATCGAGATTCGACCGCCAATTAATGCAAACGTGTCGGCTCTTCGGGTGAATTAAATTTTTGCTACACTAGGCCGATGGTCATCTCCATAAACACCGTCATCGAGGTGAACGGCGACTTGAAACATGTAGCGCGCCACGGGTGCAGGCTGATGGGAGCAGTATTATGCTATGAGAGACATTCACCCGAGCTTACATGGTACTTGTCGTAGTAATCGAAGACAGCTCCGAACCATTTGCATTCCTTCGTGGTTGGCGTCTTCCCTGACGGCGATGTCATTTTTCAGCAGTATAAATTGTCCGTGTCTAGGAACCAGAACAGTGCTACAGTGTTCTTAGGAGCGTTACAGTGAACTCGTGTTTCGGCGACCAAATTCGCCTGATGTAAATCCTATGGAACCCATCTGGGTCGCTGTCGGGCATCATTAAAGCGTACGCAAATCAGCGGCCCGTTACATACGCGAATTACATGACCTATACGTACACATCTAATACCACATACCTCCAAAAACCTGTCAACAAACTGTTTGATCCCTGATACGCAGAATTAGCGATGTATTTCGTTCCAAAGATGGACAAACAAGCTACTAAGCAGGTGGTCTTAGTGTTTTGGGTCATCAGCATACTCTTTTATATTTATACCATTATCTACGGCGACACAAATGTCGACTTTTTCTGTCTATTCTGTAAGCGAGTTCGAAGGTAGAACAGCGCACTGTTCTCTCGCAACCTCACAGTCATTGCAGGAGCACGCCCTGCCGGTTTAGTGTTCTGTTGTTGCCTGGTCTCCGCATGTTTGAACTGCTGCCTGGTAATAGTAAGTGCGCTGTTCGTCATGAGTAGATGTCTGCGGAATAATAGGTCAAGAGTCCACTACACGCAGCAGGCGGCTACGAGACTAGCAGGAGCGGGGAAATTTTTTTAGGATGGTCTCGCGGAAACATAAAAAGAGCTTCAGTCTCAAAGGGTGCAGGTTGAAAACAGGAACAACGTAGATCGAGGAACCATCGGTATAACAGTTCTAAACTGTCATAGCTGTGTTGGGAAGTACCAGATCTCCAAGCGCTAATAGAAAGCACTGATACTAAAAACGTTATAGCCACCGAAAGCTGGCTAAAGCCGGAGATAAGTTCAACCGAAAGTTTTTCGAAGAACCTAACTGTGTTCAGAAAGCATAGGCTAAACACAGTTGCCGGTGGCGTGTTTGTTGCAGTTAGAAGTACTTTATCTTGTAGCGAAATTGGATAGTTTCTGTGAGTTAGTAGGATAGAGGTCTCTCTTGTCAACCGGAATAAAATAATGTGATCGGATCCTTTTACCGACCTCCCTAGTCATATGAAAGGTTCAAAGAAAACTTGAGTTTAATTTCGGATATGTACCCGACTCATACAAGTATAGTTGGTGGTGACTTTAATTGACGAAACTACATGTTTCAATCCGGAAGTACGCATAAAACATCATCCGAAATTGTGCTAAAGACATTCTCTGAAAATTATTTCGAGGAGTTAGTTCATGAGCACATGCGAATAATAATCGGTTGTGAAAACACACTTAACCTCTTAGCAACAAATAATCCTGAGCTAATAACAAGCATCAAAACGGATATGGGGATTACGAAAACTAGCTTGTCGTAGCACGATTGAATACTCTAACCCCCAAATCTTCCAAAAATAAACGGAAAATATACCTGTTCAAAAAAGCAGATAAAAATTCAGTTGACGCTTTCCTAAGAGGCCGTCGCCACTCCTTCCAGCTTAATAATGTAAATGTATACCAGATGTGGCTTGAATGCAAAGAAATAGTATCGACAGCAATTAAGAGGTTTATACCAAATAAATTAACAAACGACGGAGCTGATCCCCGTTGGTACACAAAACGTGTCAGAACACTGTTGCAGAAACTACGAAAGAAGCATGCCAGATTTAAACGAACGCAAAATCTCCAAGATTGACGATCTTTTACAGAAGCTCGAAATTTAGCGGGGACTTCAATGCGAGATGCTTACCATAATTTCAGCAACGAAACTTGGTCTCTAAACCTGTCAGAAAATCCAAAGAGTATGTAAAGTATGCTGGCGGGAAGACATTATCAGTGCCTTTTGTGCGCGATGATAATGGAAATACTATCGACGACAGTGCTACCAGAGCAGAGTTACTGAACACAGCCTTCCTAAATTCCTTCACCAAAGAAGACGAAGTACATATTCCAGAATTCGAATCAAGAACAGCGGACAATATGAGTAACTTAGATGCCCTCGGAGTAGTGAAGCAACTTAAATCACTTAATAAACGCGAGTCTTCCGATGCAGCTCCTTTCAGAGTATGCTGATGCAGTAGTTCCGTATTTAACAATCATATAAAACCGCTCGCTCGACGAAATATCCTTACCCAAAGACTCGAAAGTTGCACACGTCACGCGAATATTCACAAAAGCTAGTAGCAGTAATCCACTAAATTACCGGTCAATATCATTAACGTCGATATGCAGTGGGATTTTGGAACATTATTAATTACCTTGAAGAGAACGATCTGTATTGGTACACAGACAACATGAATTTGGAAGACATCGTTCTTGTGAAACACATACACGAAGTGTTGAGTACTATCGACAAGGCATTTCAAATTGATTCCGTATTTCTAGATTAACAGAAGGCTTTTGACACTGTACCACACAAGCGTCTTGTAGTGAAATTGCGTGCTTAAGGAATATCGTTTCAGTTATGTGACTGGATTCGTGATATCCTATTCAGAGAGGCCACAGTTCGTAGTAAATGACGGAAGGTCATCAAGTAAAGCAGAAGTGATTTCTAACGTTCCCCAAGGTAGTGTTATAGGTCTTTGCTTTTCCTTATCTACGTAAACAATTTAGGAGACAATCTGAGCAGCCGTCTTAGGTTGTTTCTAGATGACGCTATCGTTCATTGTCCAGCAAAGTCATCAGAAGACGAAAACCAATTGCAAAACGACTTAGAAAAGATGCCTGTAAGCTGCGAAAATTTGCAATTGACCCTAAATAATAAAAAGTGTGAGGTCAGCCGCATGAGACTAAAAGGAATCGCGTTATACTTCGGTTACGCGATAAATCAGTCAAATTTAGAGGCCGCAAAGTCAACTAAATACCTAGGAATTACAATTATGAAATATTTAAGAAATAATTAAATTGGAAAGAACACGTAGAGAAAGTTATGGGGAAGGCAAACCAAAGACTGCGTTTTATTGGCAGAACGCCTGGAAGATGCAACAGAGACACTGCCTACACTATACTTGTCCGTCCTGTTTTGGAGTACTGTTGAGCGGTCTGGGATCCTTACCAGATAGGATTAACGGAGTACATAGAGAAAGTTCAAAGAAGAGCAGTCCGTTTTGTATTATGGGGAAATAGAGAAGATAGTGTCTCTGACATGATACAGGATTTGGGGTGAACATCATAAAAATAAAGGTGTTTCTCGTTGCGGCTGAATCTTCTCACTAAATTTCAGTCACCAACATTCTCATCCGAATGCGAAAATATTTTGTTGACGCTAACCTATATAGGGAGAAACGATCATCATAATAAAGTAAGGGGAATCAGAGCTCGCACGGAAAGATACAGGTGTTCGTTTCCTCCGCGCGCTTTTCCAAGGTTGCAATGATAGAAAATTAGTTTGAAGGTGGTTCGATGAATTCTCTGCCATGCACTTAAGTCTTATTTGCAGAATATACACGTAGATGTAGACGTACATGCAGACGTATATATTGTAACAGCATGAACAAGAGGTCTGCAAGATCACTGATGTTTTGATGTCACAATCGAACAATTATCACTATGTTTGAGGTGGATTATGACTAAACGCATCGTATCGATATTAACGATAAAAATAAACAGATCCAACCACTACTCCAATTTAAAGAAAACCAATTGTAAATAAGTGATAGGAGACGTGTGAGGCTCGGTGTTACCTTCAGTGTGCCACTGATCACAGTAGGGTCTGCGCGGTGGCTCAAAAGACTCTAATTGTCAGGCTGACGACAGAGAGAAGCGAAGACATGTATATGCGAAAGAACTGTGCAATCTTGAAGACATGTTGTATAGCATATGGAATACACTATCACATTCACGAGTGGACAGTTATGAAGCTCAGTATTTCGATGATGACGAGAGCAAGAGACACATTGTGTCTGCCCAAAGAGATATACTCTTTCCCTTCTTCTTGACCATCCATCATCCTAGGAAGTGAATTGATCAAATCGACAATATCTTATCGAAAGCATGGTCGTTAAAGATTAATTTTGTGTATGGGTACCTTATAGATGAAGCAGTGACCTGGATGCACTCACTGGTCCACGAGTTTAAAACAAAGGCTCATTTCTAATGTGCCTTTTTGGAAGAATACCCGTCAAAGAGCACCCAATACCAAGTAAAGCTCAGAATTCTAATGATGGAGGCTCTGCAAGTTCTAACTAATCATGGCTCAGAAGTGTATAACACGGTACCAATTGTGAGAAATAACTTTCCTCCATAGTGCCCAAACTCTGCTTTTGCTAGATTGACCATTAATCCATGCTCCTCAAAGGTTTTTAGCAACAGATTCAAACTGATTCCGTATTTCTAGAATCTATACGGATAAATCTGTAAGAAGTGTGCCATAATATAATAACCGGCAATAACTTCATCCACCACAGCGAAACAGTTATAGGTGCAACAAGAACTTGCAGAGACGCCTCTGGTCTCCATGGAGAAATCACAATGGTAGATGGAATTTTGACAGACAAGAAGGAAGAACAAATCACAAACATCCAAAAAGCATAGAAATTAGAAATGCAGATTCATGTAGGAATAACTGGAATGGAAAGGAAACTGATGCTTTAGGGAATTGACTAAGCACATTGATGAGCACTCTTGATATAGGTTTAAATAAACCTGTGTCTTTGTACGTAAATTTTAAAGAGCTCCGTAGAACCTTGATAGAAAAGGAGTATAAGACATCCAGTATCGGCTATCCGATATTCACTGTCAGAATCAGTGATTAATGGTGTCAATGCAATAATTAACTGAAGTACCTTTGAGTAGTATAGTAAAGAAAAGATGTGACCTGTCTTCTCAATGAAAGAACGAGAGTATGTGGGACAGTGAAGAGTATACAAGTCGAGAAGCAGACTAGAACTGAGCTTCAATGAAAGTCATATTTCTTACATGTGAATTTAATTGTTGTCCCATACGTAATAGTTGAGGCAATTCTGGAACTGGATTTTCTGAACCAATACTAAATGGTAATACGTGTTACTGACAAATCCGTCTTGATAAGAGTGGAGAATAGTGGTGTCCAGTTAGAATTCGACGGTTACACGAATGAGAGCTGTGAAAAGGTAATCCATGCATTAGATCTTGTGGTCATGAAAGATTCTGATGTACATACATGAAATAAATGGTGCAGTTCTGAGGAAGTATATTGCGTGATAGAGGTTAAATTGGTACATGTCAAGTCACTAAATGAGAAGAACAAAGTGAAGCATATATTAAGATCTCACATGAGGTTGTTCTCAGGGACCCCAGGCATGATTCGAAATTTCATGTATTGATTCGGAGAGAATGCACACCACAAGTGTTTGTCCATACATACCCCATACCCCACATTTACAAAGAACAAGTTCAGAAGGAAATCGGACCGATTCTTGATCAAGATGTAATTGGGGAAGGATCAAGTTCATATAACAGCCCCCTTTTTGTGTCCCTAAAAAGGGCGGGTGTATCCAGTTAGTACTTGACTCCAGACAAATGAACACTATTATAGAAATGGAGAATGAGAGACCAGAAACTCTTGTCGAACGCAAAGAGCGATTCTATGGCATGTATGTACTCATGTCTGTAGACTTGGGATCTAGAGCTGGAGTCCTGCCACTAAATAACATTTTTCTGCTAGAAACAGTGCTACCTGTTTTAGAAGTTATCATTTGGCTTAAATGTGTTATCAGCCACTTTCATTATGGGCTTAGCACCATTATTAACAATGAATTAAAACAAAAGGCGATATTTTACGTCGATAAAGTGTTAATAGCAGAAAGTCCTGGGGTGATCACAATAACTGTAAATCTGTTGCTAAAAGCCCTTAAGGAGCAAGGAGTAATGGTCAATCTAGCAAAAGCAGAGCATGGGCGCTAAAACATCAGTTTCCTGGGTCATATCGTTTCCTCAGATGGTATCCACTCTGACCGTGATAAGTTGGAGGCTATGAAATATTATCTAATACCGAAAACCAAGCGACAAGCGGTTGCATTTTTGGCCTAATGAACTTCTACAAATATTTTGTCGAAAAGTCCGTTATTACTCCGCAGTTGTGACAGTTGACAGGAAAAAAATGTACCCTGGAAATAGAATAATGGAGCACATCAAGAATTTGATGCTCTTGAAGAAGAACTAATGTGCAGTCTAGGAAGACAACATAAGTTTACAGCGACCGCAAGACATTATCGATTTTGATGACAACCAAGCTGATGTATAGGCGTCTTGCCCACTGGGCACTGTACTTGAAATAATACAGGTGCAGAATCTCAGGTATTGGATGGGTTAAGTCAGAGTTGTGACAAAGAACTGAGAGAAAGACTACTTTTGACATTATGTAATTAAGATGAGGTAGCTTTGAAAATGATGTTGGCACATATCTCACATGCACTAAGCAGAAGCAGAAAAAAAATCGTGTTCTTGAAAACGTGAAGATGCGGTGATGAGAAAGAGAGCAGCTAAGTATTCAACAGTATTATTTGGTGAATGATGGAATTCCCTTTAGAAGAACCAGTCTCGGCTCAGTAATTGTATGCTGTATGTACCTGAACAGTTCATCAATAAGAACTGCATGCTGTGTGTAGCTAAGCATTTCATCAATAAACTAATTTTGTACACACACCTCAGTTGTATGCATTTTGAGCCACATAGATATTACATGAAATTGAGCGATTTTGTAGGCTTCAGTAGCATAGAAAACAACCAGCCAGGATAGTTGAGAGCACTAATAACCTGTTTCCTGGACTCGGGTAGGCGCACCGGCCCTGGCTCGAATCCGCTTGGCGGACTAACGACGAGGGCAGGTGTGCCGGCCAGCCTGGATGTGGCTTTTAGGTGGTTTTCCACATCCCACTAGGTGAATAACGGGTTGGACCCCACGTTCCGCCTTAGTTACGCGACTCACAGACATTTGGAAACTTTCGCACTATTCCATGGCTTACACTAGATGCAGACAGCTGGGGTACACTTCTTCCATCCCGGGGGGGGGGGGGGGGGGGTACGCACTGGCCACAGGAAGGGCATCTGGCCATCCCTTAAAATTAACATGCCACGTCCGTTAAACGATAACAGGAGACCCCGGACCATCGGGATTAATGCTTGGAAAGAGAGAGAGAGAGAGAGAGAGAGAGAGAGAGAGTAGCATGGAAAAACAGATAAGGAAAGTACATGATATCTGTGTGCCCTGTCAAAAAGCTAAGCCACCCAGTGATTCATCAAATGGTTCAAATGGCTCTGAGCACTATGGGACTCAACTGCTGAGGTCATTAGTCCCCTAGAACTTAGAACTAGTTAAACCTAACTAACCTAAGGACATCACAAACATCCATGCCCGAGGCAGGATTCGAACCTGCGACCGTAGCGGTCTTGCGGTTCCAAACTGCAGCGCCTTTAACCGCACGGCCACTCCGGCCGGCAGTGATTCATCATAGTCCACTATTCCCTGTAGTATCCACCAAGCTGCGAGAACTCGACGCCACAGACTTGTTTGTACCGTTGCCCCAGACATAGAGAGGAGTTATATATGTGCTCATAGCAGTCAAATTTACATGTAAGTTCGTGACATTTACACCATTATGTAGCACCACAGTGAAGTCTCTGATGAAAGCATTTGCTGATCTTAAATATTGTGGGAAAGGAATGAAAAGCGATTTAGGATAATCGGCCACAGTCTCACTCATGGAGGTGACAAGACCTGATGCAAAAGAAAGGGAACTGAAACAGTTTGTATTTATAGATATCATCTGGCGTTCAACCCAGAGGGAAGGCTGGTGGAAGAGTTGGGTAAATCTGTGCTGCAATCGAACACATTGAACTTGGGATATCTTTCTGGATGATCTCCAGAATGTAATCAGTGAACAGCCCACTAAGCCAATGGGCAGAAAATCTGTTCTTGTCCCAAAGAACCAGTGTCGCACCGATGCTGTTGTTGTAGTCTTCAGTCCAAAGACTGCTTTGAAGAAGTTCTCCACACTATCTGTGCAAGCCTCTTCATTTCTGAATGACTACTGCATCTCATATCCTTCTGAATCAGCTTACTGCATTTATCTCTTCGTCTCCCTCTACGATCCCTCCCCCACCCCCGCAGTTCCCACAAGTTCTAAAGTGGAGCTTCACATTTCAAAAGCTTCTATTCTCTTCTTGTATAAACTGTTTATCGTTCATGTTTCACTTACATACATGGCTACACTCCATGCAAATACACACATCAAAAATGTTTTGCTTCACTTCGGTTTCCAAAACTCCTGAAGGTAGATGTTTACTGTGGATATTGTATCACAGACACGGTCCCTTTGGCTGTTCAGAGATGTTACTAAACCCGCACAAAAGATGTAAACAACCATGTATGAGCAGAGCCTATTAGACGGAGGGGGTCAGACAGCCGATCAGTTCCAGTCATTCCACCAGGAAGGAGGTACACGGCTCGTGTTATCTGTAGTTCAACCCTGCCTAGTCGGTCAATACCGCGGTTCGACAGCGTCCACATTGTTACTTTGTGCCAGGAAGGACTCAGCAAGGGAAGTGTCCAGATGTCTCGGAGTGAACCAAAGCGATGTTGTTCGGACATGGAGGAGATACAGAGAGACAGGAACTGTCGATGACATGCCTCGCTCAGGCCACCTAAGGGTTACTACTGCAGTGCATGACCGCTACCTACGGATTACGGCTCGGAGGAACCCTGACAGGAACGCCACCATGTTGAATAAGGCTTTTCGTGCTGCCACAGGACGTCGTGTTACGACTCAAACTGTGCGCAATAGGCTGCATGATGCGCAACTTCACTCCCGACGTCCATGGCGAGGTTCAGCATTGCAACCATGACACGATAAAGTGCGGTACAGATGGGCCCAACAACATGCCGAATGGACCGCTCAGGATTGGCATCACGTTCTCTTCACCGATGAGAGTCGCATATGACTTCAACCAGACAATCGTCGGAGACGTGTTTGGAAGCAACTTGGTCAGGCTGATCGCCTTAGACACACTGGCTAGCGAGTGCAGCAAGGTGGAGGTTCCCTTCTGTTTTGGCGTGGCACTATGTGGGGCCGACGTACGCCGCTGGTGGTCATGGAAGGCGTCGTAACGTCTGTACGATACGTGCATGCCATCATCCGACCGATAGTGCAACCATATAGGCAGCATATTGGCGAGGCACTCGTCTTCATGGACGACAATTCGAGCACCAATCGTGCACGTGAATCACTTCCTTCAGGGTAACGACATCGCTCGGCTAGGGTGGCCAGGATGTTCTCCAGACATGAACCCTATCGTAGATGCCTGGGATAGATTGAAAAGGGCTGTTTATGGACGATGTGACCCACCAAACACTCTGAGGTTCAAAATGGCTCTGAGCACTATGGGACTCAACTGCTGAGGTCATAAGTCCCCTAGAACTTAGAACTACCTAAAGCTAACTAACCTAAGGACAACACACACATCCATGCCCGAGGCAGGATTCGAACCTGCGACCGTAGCGGTCGCGCGGTTCCAGACTATAGCGCCAGAACCGCTCGGCCACCAGCGGCCGGCACCACTCTGAGGGATCTACGCCGAATGGCCGTAGAGGAGTGGGGCAATCTGGACCAGCAGTGCCTTGATGAGCTTGTGGATAGCATCCCACGACGAGTACAGGCATGCATCAATGCAAGAGGACGTGCTGCTGGGAACTAGGGGTACCGGTGTGTACAGCAATCTGGACCACCACCTCTGAAGGTCTCGCTGTACGGTGGTACAACATGCAATGTGGAGTTTTCATGAGCAGTAAAAAGGGCGGAAACGATGTTTATGTTGATTTCTATTCCAATTTTCTGTACAGGTTCCGGAACTCTCGGAACCGAGGTGATGCAAAACTTGTTTTGACGTGTGTACATTCAGAAGAGACTTCCTAACGCTTAACTCTATATTCGATGTTAACAAATTTCTCTTCTTATAAACGCTTTTCTTGTCATTGTCAGTTTACATTTTATATTCGCTCTTCTTCACCCACAATCAGTTATTGCGCTGCCCACGTAACAAAACTCATCTGCTACTCTAAGTGTCTCGTTTTCTAATGTAATTCACTCACTAGTATTTGATTTAATTCGACTACATTCCACTATCCTTGTTTTGTTGTTTTGTTTTTGATGATGTTCAACTTACATTCTCCTTCCAAGACTCTATCCACTCCGTTCAACTGCTCTTGCAAGTCCTTTGGTGGCTCTGACAGAATTACAGTGTTACTGGGCAACATCAGAGTTTTTATTTCTTCTCCCTGAACTTTAATTCAAGCTCTAAATTTTGCCTTGGTTTCTTTTACTACTTGTTCAGTGTACAGATTGAATGACATAAGAAATAGACTACATTCCTGTCTCACTCCTTTCTCAACCACTGGTTCCATTTCATGCCCCTCTACTATTATAACTGTCGTCTGGTTTTTGTGCAAGTTGTAAATAGCCTTTCGCTCCCTGTATATCTTTATAATTTGAAAGAGAGCATTCCAGCCATCGTTGTCAAAAGCTTTCTCTAAGTCTACAGATGCTATAAACGTATGTTTGGTTTTCCATAACCTGTTTTCTAAGGTAAGTCGTAGGGCCAGTTTTGCCTCATGTGTTCCTATGTTTCTCTAGAATCCAAACTGAAGCCCTAGGTTGGCTTCAACCAGTTTTTTCGTTCTTCTTTAAAGGATTCGTGTTAGTATTTTGCAACCATGACTTATTAAACTTCATACCTGTTAGCACTTGCTTTTTTTGGAATTATAATTATTATATCCTTCTTGAAGTCTGAGGATACATCGCCTGTCTCATACATCTTGCTCACCAGATAGAAAAGTTTTGACATGGCAGGCTCTCCCTAGGCTATCAGTAGTTCTGATGGAATGTCGTCTACTCCTAGGGCCTTGTTTCGGCTTAGCTTTTTCAGTGCTCTCTCAAATTCTTCTAGTGGTATCATAACTCCCGTCTCATCATCATGTATGTCCTCTTCTATAATACTGCCTCCAAGTTCATCTCCCTTGTACAGTCCCTCTATGCACTCCTTCCACCTTTCAGCTTTTCCTTATTAGCTTAGGACCGATTTTCCATCTGAGCTCTTGATATTCATGTCCTGCAGGCGTATCTATCTTTCCCACAGTGATGCATGGTTCTAAATCGTTACGTTTGCCCTCCAGTCGTTTCTGCGTGGCCATTTTGCACTTCCCACCAATCTAATTTCTGAGACGTTTGTATTCCCTTTCGCCTGCTTCAATTGCTTAATTTTTTATATTTTCTCCTTTCATCAGTTAAATACGATACCTCTTGTGTTACCCAAGTATTTCTACTAGGCTTGCCTTTTACCTGTTTGATTCTCTGCTACCTTCACTATTCTATCTCTCAAAGCTACCCATTCATCCTCTATTGTATTCCTTTCCTCTGTTGTACGGAATCGTTGCCTAATGATCCCTTTGAAACTCTCAACATCTGGTTTATTCAGCTTATTCAGATCCCATCTCCTTAATTTCCTACCTTTTTGCAATTTCTTCAGTTTTAGTCTACATTTCATAATCAATAGTGGTCAGAGTCCACATCTGCTCCTGCAAATGTCTTAAAATTTAAAATCTGGTTCCAAAATCCATAATATAATCAGTCTCTCCAGGTCTCTTCCACGTATACAGCCTTCTGTCAGGACTCTTAAAGCAAGTGTTAGCGATGACGCTCTGTGCGAAATTCTACCAGGCAGCTACCTTTTTCATTCATTACCCCGTTCCATATTCCCCTACTATTTTACCGTCTCTTCCTTTGTCTAATACCGAATTCAAGTCACCCATTATAAGTAAACTTAACTAAATAATTTCTTTTATCTTACCATACATTCGTCAATCTTTTCATCATCAGCGGAGCTAGTTGGCACATAAGCTTGTACCACTCTGGGAGGCGGGGGCTTCGTGTCTATCTTGGCTATGATAATGCGTTCACTATGCTGTTCATAGCAGCTTAACCGCATTCCTATTTTCTTATTCATTGTTAAACTTGTTAAGCGTACTTCTGCATTACCCCAGTTTGATTTTGTATTTATAAGTCTGTGTTCGCCTGACCAAAACGCCTGTTCTTCCTGTCACTGAACTTCACTAGCACCCACTACATCTGACTTAACCTGTCAATTTCCATTTTTAAATTTTGTAACCAACCTGACCAATTAAGGGATCTAAAATTCCACACTTTGATCCGTAGGTTGCGTTTTGTTCCCCTGGTGATGACGTCCTCCTGTGTAATCCCCGCCTGGAGATGCAAATGGGTGTATGGGGTATGGATGGACAAACACTTGCGGTGTTCTTTCTCTCTGAATCTGTATATGAAATTTCCAATCATGCTTGGGGTCTCTGAGAACAACCTCATGTGAGATTATATATCCTTCACTTTCTGCTCATTAAGTGACTTGACACGTACCAATTTAACCTCTAACACCCAACATACTTCCTCAGAACTGCGCCCTTTATTCCACGTATAAACATCAGTATCATTCATTGATCACAAGACCTAATGCATGGATTAGCTTTTCACAGCTGTCATTTGAAGATGGTTGTAATGTGTAATAGGCAGACATCTGTCCAGACCATCACAACAGGAATTCTAAACTGCATCAGGATCCACTGTAAGTACTATGACAGTTAGGCGGGAGGTGACAAAACTTGGATTTCATAGTCGAGCGGCTGCTCGTAAGCCACACATCACGCCGGTAAATGCCAAACGACGACTCGCTTGGTGTAAAGAGTCAGTAACACCCAGTCACCTGACCACGTTCGAAGACCGTGAGTTCCGCTGAGCGCCCCATTCTCTCACGATGCCTAATGACTAGTGAGGTCGCTGATATGGAGTACCTGGCAGTGGGTGGCAGCACAATGCACCTAATATGAAAAACGTATTTTTTGGGGGGTGTCCGGATACTTTTGATTACATAGTGTAAGCCACCCCAACAATGGCAAGGCTTGTGGCTCCCAGGGAGGGGGTGACACCAATAGGATTACGGAATTGGTGAATTTTCCTCCAGCTGGTCGTCTTAGGCCGATACAGGTTGTGAAACTGGGACTTGAAAGAATACAGGAGCAAGCTAACAGGCAAAGGGAAATGCAGAAAGGTCTGCCGCATAAACTTGATTTGGTAGTGGGGACAAACTGTTGGTAAAATCTCACACCAATCAAAACAGCATAAATATCTATTCAGTAAATTTTTCATTATTTACTGCAGACTATTCCAAGCAAGCAGAATAATCCATGCCAATATTGTTAACTTGAGATGATTAGAACTACAATGTTGTGTGGTTGGCATCATATTTCTAGTCTTAAGAAGTTTAGACAATAGTAGCTGAACGAGTAAGTGTAATTTGTTCCTTGTTGTATGTGATGATCTCGCTCTTAGTTGATATTTGAGCAATATAGTAGTCTTAGTTCACAATTAATGGTTGTACTGTTGTGAGTTCATTTTGAGCGCAATGGATGGGGAACTTTTCTGTTGTGTGGGTCCTCCTCTCATTGATGTAAACTGATCGGAGCATGGAAAATACTGAAAATGAATACTATGTACGAGTGCCGCTAAGTAGTATAGTTTTACGTTCTTTTTGAAGGGTTAGTATAAAGTATTTCTGATGTCACAGGTATTGAGCTTCGATGTAAAGCTGATAGCTGCTGGAAAAGCGCTGTGGTAGTTTAAGTAGAGGAATGTACCTGCTAAAACAGCAGGGTCTCTGTAGTTTTAAGCCTTCTGGTGAGATTTTGTGTTTCATTCAGATATGTTTTGATTGCTATTATTAGTAGAGCCAGTGTGACAGAGAAAACCTCGTCAGCTGCGGCTTATAAGGGTGAATAGACCATAATCGCTAGTGTGATGTGACGAAAGAGTTTCGATCACGACAAACAAGAAGTGATGTGGGAAATGAGGGTGAGAAGTAAGCTGAAGCCGGCCGGGGTGGTCGAGCGGTTCTAGGCGCTTCAGTCCGGAACCGTGCTGCTGCTACGGTCGCAGGTTCGAATCCTGCCTCGGGCATGAATGTGTGTGATGTCTTTAGGTTAGTTAGGTTTGGCCGTGCGGTTCTAGGCGCTGCAGTCTGGAACCGCGAGACCGCTACGGTCGCAGGTTCGAATCCTGCCTCGGGCATGGATGTGTGTGATGTCCTTAGGTTAGTTAGGTTTAATTAGTTCTATGTTCTAGGGGACTAATGACCTCAGCAGTTGAGTCCCATAGTGCTCAGAGCCATTTTTTAGTTAGGTTTAAGTAGTTCTACGTTAAGTACCATAGTGCTCAGAGCCATTTGAACCATTTGAAGTAAGCTAAAGTCCAGCTTACGACTAGATAGTTTCAAGGCAGGATGGGTCCGATAACAAAGATAATAAGAGTGAGCCTGCACCCCTGGTATGACAATGGATCAAACGATTATCATAGTATATCTTGAACATGCTGGATACTGTTAATTTACCGTATTGTCAGGTTCAAAAAAAAAAAAAAAAAAAAAAAAGAAGAATAGGCTGGTCATTATTTCGCCAGTTGCTAGGTGGATTTCTGTGTTATGTTTCAGGGAAGAAGATGACCATAATTAGTGGATGATATTTTGAGAATTATGCAGCCAGATTCTTCACTGAGTCGTCAGAGTGATGTAGCCGGGTGGTGGTCTGCAAAATGAAATTGAAAAGCGTCACGTGTCGAGATGATGAAAAGAGATTGGTCTAATGTAGTTGCACTAGTTTGAGGGCCCACAGTAGAGTTGTGGATATTGAAGGAATTGCCAGTAAAATGGAGATGTAGTTGCAGTAGTTTTGTTTGATTGGTAGAGCTTGGGTATACATAGCTTTGTTTATTTCCTTACGTTATCGAGATCTCAGGGCCTGTATCGGCGAATATCTCACAAACAGGTAGGTTACGTGGATGTGGAATAGCTAGTCACATGGGCGGGGGTAGTTAATTAGCAATATGGTGCTCTCATGCTTCGCCCCGCCCCCGGCCCCACATCGCATACCCTTCTTTCTTGTTCATAAAAAAAATCAATGAAGACTGCATTTGAATTTTTTTGTTACTATTTGAGTATACTAGCGTTGGAGACAAAGTAATGACAACACTGCTGTAACGTGAAGGATGTGCATCCAATGGCATGCGCGCTGCCTGTAGCTGATAGCAGAAGGTCAATTGAAACAGTGCAGTGAGCGGCAACGGCTGTGTTTGAGTCAATTGTTGTGGGTATTGTCTGAAAGTGTGGGAGATTAGTTCAAGTGCCTTAACAGCATATTTAGGTAACGCGAACAACACACATGGATCACGACTGAAGTGGCACGTTGTAGGGCAAACAACAACGTTTTCAGCTAACGCATTAGGCGTGTGACGCTGCAGCATTGCCATATCGTACAGTGGCGGGTTGGATGAAAGTGTTCCCGGATACCAGGGACATGTTTCAAGATCGGACCCGTTCGGGACGTCCGCCCACGCTACAACATGGCAACTGAGCTCCTTACCTCTCTGCTGTAAGTGGATCGCCAATGGACTGAATACCACGATAACTTAATGATGATGCACAGTGCCACACGGCGAACCCCGAGCAGGAGCTTCAAAAAAATGGTTCAAATGGCTCTGAGCACTATGGGACTTAACATCTATGGTCATCAGTCCCCTAGAACTTAGAACTAGTTAAACCTAACTAACCTAAGGACAGCACACAACACCCAGCCATCACGAGGCAGAGAAAATCCCTGACCCCGCCGGGAATCGAACCCGGGAACCCGGGCGTGGGAAGCGAGAACGCTACCGCACGACCACGAGATGCGGGCGAGCAGGAGCTCCTGTGTATGTGGGGATAGGAGATACTGGAACATCCACCGTATTAACCCACTACGAGTCCGCGCGGTTACGACCCATTCGCCAAAAGGAAGAAAACTTTTCGTGGAATGCGCTACAATACAAGTGATGACATCACGTGTGCCATAGGACGGTCCTTCGACATCTCGACATCTGGACGCGCTGACGGTGTACGACGCCTTCCAACTGAGTGGGGCAAAGGTGTTCCAGATGCGGGAAGATTGTACTGCGGGCATGTAATAAGGCAATTGTCTGTCAGTAAAGTCTGGTATGAATTATAACAGTGTTACCACTACTGTTTATCCAACCCATGTATTAATGGTGTCAATCAACTGTCATCCTTTGTAAAGTCAAGAGATGGAGAGTCATTAACATTAGAATTATTATGATTGAGACAACTTTCAGTTACTATGTATAGATAAGGTTTTAAGTTGTATTTTTATATCTGATCATTTTATCATCGTCCTGCAAGGTCTCCAGGAGAACTTCTGCCAAGTATGGAAGGTAAGAGACGATGCACTGGCAGAACTACACTACCGGCCATTAAAACTGCTACACCACGAAGATGACGTGCTACAGACGCGAAATTTAACCGACAGGAAGAAGATGCTGTGATATGCAAATGATTAGCTTTTCAGAGCATTCACACAATGTTGGCGCCGGTGGCGACACCTACAACGTACTGACATGAGGAAAGTTTCCAATCGATTTCTCATACACAAACAGCAGTTGACCGGCGTTGCCTGGTGAAACGATGTTGTAATGCCTCGTGTAAGGAGGAGAAATGCGTACCATCACGTTTCCGACTTTGATAAAGGTCGGATTGTAGCCCATCGCGATTGCGGTTTATCGTATCGCGACATTGCTGCTCGCGTTGGTCGAGATCCAATGACTGTTAGCAGAATATGGAATCGGTGGGTTCAGGAGGGTAATACGGACAGCCGTGCTGGACCCCAACGGCCTTGTATCACTAGCAGTCGAGATGACAGGCATCTTATCCTCATGGCTGTAACGGATCGTGCAACCACGTCTCGGTTCCTGAGTCAACAGATGGGGACGTTTGCAAGACAACAACCATCTGCACGGACAGCTCGACGACGTTTGCAGCAGCATGGACTATCAGCTCGGAGACCATGGCTGCGGTTACCGTTGACGCTGCGTCACAGACAGGAGCGCCTGCAATGGTGCACTTAACGACGAACGTGGGTGCACGAATGGCAAAACGTCATTTTTTTGGATGAATCCAGTTTCCGTTTACATCATCATGATGGTCGCACCCGTGTTTGGCGACCTCGCGCTGAACGCACATTGGAAGCGTGTGTTCGTCATCGCCACACTGGCGTATCACCCGGCGTGATCGTATGGGGTGCCATTGGTTACACGTCTCGGTCACCTCTTGTTCGCATTGACGGCACTTTGAACAGTGGACCTTACATTTCAGATGTGTTACAACCCGTGGCTCTACCCTTAATTCGATCCCTGCGAAACCCTACAATTCAGCAGGATAATGCACGACCGCATGTTGCAGGTCCTGTACGGGCCTTTCTCGATACAGAAAATGTTCGACTGCTGCCCTGGGCAGTAGATTTTCCAGATCTCTCACCAATTGAAAACGTCTGGTCAATGGTGGCCGAGCAACTGGCTCGTCACAATACGCCAGCCAGTACTCTTGATGAACTGTGGTATCGCGTTGAAGCTGCATGGGCAGCTGTACCTGTACACGCCGTCCAAGCTCTGTTTGACTCAATACCCAGGCGTATCAAGGCCGTTATTACGGCCAGAGGTGGTTGTTCTGGGTACTGATTTCTCAGGTTCTATGCACTCACATTGCGTGAAAATGTAATGACATGTCAGTTCTAGTATAATATATTTGTCCAATTAATACCTGTTTACCATCTGCAGTTCTTCTTGGTGTAGCAATTTTAATGGCCAGTAGTGTAAATCTATGAAGTGGGGTCGTGAGTCGTGCTTGGTAGCTCAGATAGTAGAGCAGTTGCACGCGAAAGGCAAAGGCGGCAAGTTCGCGTCTCGGCCCGGCACACAGTTTTAATCTGCCAAGAAGTCTCACATCAGCGCACACTCCGCTGCAGAGTGAAATTTCAGTCTGTCTCTCGAACATTGTTAATAAATTACGTAGAAAATCTGATGACAGTACTGCATTGCTTTCCATTGTGTTTACTTTGCAGGACTGCAGCTTATTGTATGAATGTTTTGAGGGTTTCTATGCCGAGGCTTAGGGTGTGGAGAGGTGGCAGGCTGTTGCCTGGATCACTGCTCTGCTGTGTGCCGCAGGACCCGGGCAGCGGCGGGCTGACTTCAGAGGTGGTGCACAGGGGGCGTTTACCTTTCCCTGCGCGACCCTCGCAGTGTACCTACCTCTGGGCGAGCAACTTACTGCGGACAACACAGCGCCCTCTCTATAGCGACGACGCGCCGTCCGACTGACCTACAGCCAGTGTGACCCGACACCACGCGCAGATGTGTCTCGTATGCACAGCAGTAGAAAGGTGTACAGGATACCAGCGCTCGAGGGCACCAGGAACCCGCTCGGTGTCAGAATGTACTTGTGATTCCAACATATCACTGGGAATTCGCTAAGGTGACAAAAGTGATCGGATACCTCCTAATACCCTTGAGCCGTGGCGGTCGCTACTGGCGCGCCAGTCTCTTGGATGTCCATTATCGATCCTTCGATGTTTCTTATCTTTGCTTGCCTTGTTGTTTTGCGCATTCGCGGGGCGAGTGGCAGTTGACGTTTGCTCGGGCTGCCTGCTGAGACGCCGCGAGGTACGAGGTGGGAAGCAACCACGTATATGTGGAGTTGGTCGTACGCGGTCTGCCGGTTCAGCATGGAGGATACGTGTTGACTGCCTGCCTGTCTGCTCTCCTGATTTTGCTCGCCGTGCCTTGCGACCGCCTACCTTGGGTTGCTGCCTGCTGTATCCTACACGAACCATACCGGACGTCCAGCAGAAGCCAGCAGAAGTTAAGCAGCCTTGTGTTTCTTTAAAGAAAAGGAGCAAATGTATAAGACATTTTGTAACCAATTTTGGTGGCCTCTTAAGTGTGGCCTTAGCGTTTACACTGCCTTTCGGGAAAGCTAATTCTTTTAAATTTAAATAGTTGGGCTTCCCTGTCCTTTATAATCTTTTGGGGGTTTTATTTGAATTTTTATCTTTGGGGTTCCTTCCTTGTGCTTGGTTAAATGTTTACTTGTATAGCGGGAAGTGACTCCTGGTTAAAACTCGGAGAAGGTGTTTGATGTTACTGCCGCTTCCGGCATTTGTCTTTTCAATTAAGTGTTGTCATCCCTTCGAGCGACCTGGAGTCACTCCTCGCCAATTAATGCTGGTTTACGTGTACTTAATTTTGAATTGGCCGTTTGAGTTAATATTTTGGAGCGCAGTATAGCACTAAGGCTATCTCATTGTATACCACCTTGTGCCCCGGTCTAGTACCTCAATTTTCAGTGGCACGAGTTAGTTCCACTACCGGTTTTACTGATGTGCTCCCTTCAAAATCTTGTCTTGTATAAGTTTGCCCCATGTGTGTCTGGGAACACAGAGATGAGCTTTAGTGTGACTTCAGCGCTAGTCAGTTAATGGAATCTTCATTTTGGCTAGGCTTCCACTGAAGAGTTTGAGTGGAGAGTAGTGTGTTTGATTTGTTATTCATTTAATTACTGTAAGTTTGTTTATTTAATGGGGAGCAAGACATTTAAAGACTGTTGGTATTAACTCCCCTAATTGCGGAGTGTTGCTAATTCATTCCAAATGGCCTACTACTTATTCAATGGCAAGGCTGTTGATTAATTGGTTACTGTGGGTACAAATTCACGCTATTTATTTGTTACCGAAATTGTTAAAGGGTCTGTGTCGTGATTCAATCACTAGCTACGAGTTTGAGCTAAATTGATACAAACCTTACATTGCCTCCTTAAAATTTGTTGCCAGCAGAAACCCTTAAGACAACTAAGTTTTGTCACTGCTTATGTTAATCTTTACTGGGAGCAATATTTCATGTAGTTAAATTTTGTCTTAAAATGCGTATTTGAAAGGGTACAGTACCGCCCGACATTGAAAATAGGTACAACATTCTTCGTTATTCTTGTCAGAACAACATATTTTTTCTAATAATAACTCAATTTCAATTAATACAGCGAAGTCGGATACCAGTGTGGGAAAGAATGACAATTTATTTATTTAATTGATCACATGTGCACTCCCACAAAATAAATCCCTACATCCAGTTTGGTGAGATCCGTGAAATGAATGAATGTATGGTCGTCTGCTAACCGCAGATAGTGAATGTGAATATATGATCATCTTTGAGACGATCCTTTGGCCACCTTTGGTGGGACCAAAGAGATGAAATTTACCTGAGCTCTGAGCGCCTGAAATGTGGCTGACCAATATGGTAGCAAGCTGCTCCCCCACTTCGGCAGAGGTGCGAGAGGACCTGAAGAACGGCCACGTTTCAGCACTCTGTCGCTGGATCTTGTGCTGTTAAGACCTGTCTTAGGTGTGCTCCGTAAAGACAAGAGAGTGGAGACATGGTATGCATGTGGAATATTTAAGAGTAGTTTGAAACAATAATTTCTCTATTTCAGGAACTTTTGTGGGGAGAATTAAATGTCAGGCAGGTAATATTAATGGGATCGGAGTAATCTTCGGAAGTGACCAACGGTCACAATGAAACCACGTGTAGCAATAAGTTGAAATACTTCTGTGTGCTTAAGTTAAGCTGAATTACTAGTGTGTGTACTATAAGTTGAAATATTTAAGAAATAGTGTGTGCAGGAATTGGAATTCGAGGCGAGTACTTCCACGTGGTGAGTACTGTGTGAGTCTCAATCTGTGTATGAGACAAAGGATAAAGAGAAGTATTCGTCCATGGTATCAGTTGAGGACTCGTGTGTGTGATGAATATGTTCTTAATATTACTTTGCGAGATATGTTTCTGTGTGACGCTTGATTCAAACTATAATACTCTGAGAGAGAAACAAGGTGAGTCAGCCGTCTATCCAGCAACGCCACTTGGCTTGCATTGCACAGGAAGACGTGCATATATCTCCAGAGTTCATAGTAGGAAAGTAGAATTACGAAGTGGGGCAGTGTCGTGTGAAACTGGGACAAATATTAATTGAAGTGGGAAAGCTGAAAGTGATAATGTTGTGACTATTCCCTGTGTTGTATTTCATGTTGTATGTGGTGTATGTCATGTAATTTAAGTATGTGTGGTTTGGATGGGAGAGTAGCAAGGTAGTTTCAGAGGTAGTGGGTATGCATGTTCCTTTTGTACCGCTCGGTCTGGAGGAAAGTTTCGTGATGATGGTTGTGAGAGTCGAAGTGTGAGATATAGCAAAAGATCCACCATCCTATCCAGAAAGTGCACTGTAGCGTTAAACAATTACGAGACCATAAGATAGGGAATCACCAATGTAAAGCCATGCCCACTGGGCGGAATTTCTCATGTGTTACTGTTGTAGGTTATAGAATTTGTGTGTTTAGGTCATAGAATTTATCGGAATAAATAAGATAGTGAAAAGAAAAAGATTGGCGGCCTTTTCCTTCGAATTGTATGTTGTCATGATATCCAGAATTTATAATGTGTTCGCCACTCATATTCAGTGTGATGGCCACGTGTTGATAAAAGCCATTTAATAAAAAAAGAAAATGTGGTATTGCCAGTGCGTAGTGAACAGTCAGAGTTCTGTATATTACTGATAGTCAGATGTGCGTTTCCGTTGCGTATTATTCATACAGGAGGATAATTTGTAACTTAATTGTGAGTACGAGAGTTCATGTTACTCGATAAATAAGAATGAATCCACTCGCTTGGCAGACCACTCATCTTGCAGGCCTGACTGCTTGATGCCACAGTATGAGCAAGGCATGTGGGTGCCTCTCATAATTTCGACCCTGCCAGGATTCCGCTCTTAGGGTTTGCTGTTAAGATTTTTTTTTTGATGGAATATACTGTGATAGCGCTAAGAAGTAAATTTTTTTTGTTTGCAATTTCTTTATGGATTGGTGAGGATCTTTTATTTTTTTCATGTAACCGCTTGCTACGTAGTCAAAGGCTGGAAGATCGTTGTATAATTTTTTTTGCGTAATGTCCGTAGTAACTAGGTCGCAGTCTAAAAGTGTAGTCACCATGGAGAATAGTGATTCTGGGGTGAACGTAGCAGTGCAGCAGGAAGTAGGTGTAGACCTTGGGTTAATGAACGAGATCGGCAAACACTCGGAAGGGGCTGAATTGTTCAGCGGACCGTGGCTAGATGATCCTTTAAGCGGCGGGCTTTGTCCACAACCGGTGGCTTTTCCCGACGACGCGGGCGAGCCGGGACTAGGTCAGGTATGCAGTGAAAGTGAAGCTACCCTTGGCGAAGCTACGGTTTCTCAGGCAAACGAGGTGAGCACACTGAAAGTAGCAAATGACAATGTGCTACTGCAGTTTTTACAGAGGATGGATAAAGATAATAAGGAGAGAGATAGGGAAACTAAGGAAAGATTGGAAGCGATGAATAGAGGTAATAAGGAGAGAGATAGGGAGATTAAGGAAATATTGGAAGTGATGGACAAAGATAATAAGGAAAGATTGGAAGCGATGAATAAAGATAGTAAGGAAAGTATGGAGGCATTGGATAAGGGAAATAAAGAGGCAATGAGGAAGCTACACTCAGTTATCATTGAGCGTCTGCCCGCAGTTAATAATCGGTTAGATGAGGGGGAGAAGAATCTGGGTGTGTTGAAGCAAGTATGTGACGCCGTGAAAGAAAAAGCCAATAATTTGGAGGTACGAATAATTGCAATAGAGAGTGATACTACAGAACGTAGGGATGTGTTGCCAGATGAGCGAATCAAAGAGGTAGTGGTCAGAATGAATACGATTAGGGCAGATGTAGAAAAGATCAGTATAAGAGGCGAGACAGGCTCTGACAGTACGCAGCGAGAGGTTTATGCCAACCAGGAGGAGATACAATCACTATTACAGTTTAAAGAGGCACAAATAGAAACAAATAGGAATTATAGGGAAGAACTAGCACAGTTGCAATTAGCGTGCAGAAGCGAAGGTGAAACACCACAAGGTAGATTACAGAGGGAGAGTGAGATAAATTCAAAAAACGAAAATAGGCAGAAAGAGGGAGACGAACTCAGAGAGTTAGAAGAACGGTTGTGTCGGATAAAACAGGTGGCAAACCCAACTGGGTATTGTCCAAGGTCAGAAAACATAAATGCGGAAGAAGAATGTAGGAGGCACTTCGTGTCGGTACAAACGTACACTTGTTTTCCAGATCCTGATAATTACCAACATCCATGCCTGTGGCTGTCTCAATTTCAAGATTCATTACCTTCATCGTGGGGACCGCTCCTCAAAATGAAGTTTTTATGTTACCATTTGAGGGATGAGGCTGGAGCGAAAATGCAGGAAGTTATTAAAGACCGTAGTAGCTACAAGATATTTTGTGACAAGTTTTTAAATGAATTCTGGTCGAAAAGTAAGCAGGACCAGGTTAAACAAAGCATATTGATGATGCCAAATTGTAACGAAGGTGGTATAAGAGATCCAGTGTTGTGCTATCAGGAAATGCTGAGACGAAATAGGTATTTGGATGTGCCACACGAACCTGGGGAGTTCATTAGGATCTGTATAACGAAGTTGCCAGTGAAATTGCACAGAGATATAGCGATAGCAGGCAGAGGCGTAGAAGATTCTGTGTCATTTCAGCACTTATTACAAGAATTGGGTAATGAGAGCAATATCGTGAATGGAGACACGACTCATAGGTCAGATAGTGTCGAGGATAGGAACGGCAGAAACTATCAGAATGACAGGAGAGCATGGAATTCTGGTATTTCATTCTTGTCAAAATGGATTGAAGGATAGGAGAAACTAATCCAACATATCAGCCATTAGCATCTTGCCTTAAAACACATGCAGCTGGCACTGAAAATTGTCTATGTAGCAGATATACTCTACCGATATGTAGGAATGCAAATACCATACTTCTGATCAGAGGATAAAACACCAGTAATGGAATCTGTTAGGCTGGTCTCTCAGAGCAAAATTTGCAAATTTTCATTTGGAACAGTAAAGTAAAAGGACTGTCTCCTCAACAAAATCAGTTGCTAAAAATGTTATGTAATAATGCCAATGAGTCCAGTTTAATTAGTGTGATTTGATTATTGCAGGTACTTAACACATAATGTAAAAAGTCAACATTGTGATCTGTATGGAATAGGGTACGTTTATACTGCTGTTACATGTAACATCAGTAATGTTATCGAAGTTTTTAAATTAGATGCCATCTGATCTATAGTATGTCATAGTCGTGGTGACAGTTATAATGAGGTGCTGCGTATGGTTGTTCGGAATCTGGTGTTAGTGAAAGAGGCCACTAGCACCAAAGTTTCTAACACTTGGGCTGTCCCATCTCTCCCAGCTTGTATATTCTCTGCACACATTTAATTTTCATGAAAGCACACATTGCTAACTAGCAAATTCTTTGCTGTGTATAGTGGACCATTCAGAGTGAGGCGGATTGTCCATGAAAATGCTGTACTGATTGAGACGATCAAGGGAAAACAATTGTGTGGGCTTCATCACATTTCTAACATCAAATTATGGAAAAGTTAAGGATAGATCGAAAGTAGGCAATTTATGGTAGATAGTCAGTGTATTTATTTGTGGTGTGTAACGTTGTGCAGGGTCAAATCGAACATAAGAATTTTCAGGCGGGATGTCAGGAAGTATGACGGAACAGACTGGGCGAATGAGTCATGAACAGGAGTCGACAGAGTGGTGTATGTACGTATTTTTTGTCATATGAATAAGGATCAAGCAGAAACGACGTGATGATTAATGAGTGGATAAAGATGGTAGATAGAGAAGCGACGTGACAAATACTAGTGGATAAAGGTGATATTTAAGGAGAGAAGTGACGTGAAGCAGTGTGATTAATAAAGAGAGATTCGACGTGATGAAACAGTGGTAAACAAAGGTGAGTAGAACTAATAATGTGGAGATGTCTTAGATGTATGTTACAGAGAGGCCTGTGTATGCTGCAATCGACATTGACGCGAATGGCGAAGGAAGACCAGGAAATGATGGAGTAATGGACGGACGGAGAGATGAAATACGAATGAAGAGATGAGGACAACTGCACAACGTGAAGGGACATAAAGGAGGTATGAGATCCAGATGGTGAACGTTGTGGAATACTGACGTAAGATGTAATATAAGTGTAAATCTAATTCTTACCATAACATTTGCAAAATATAAAAAAAGTAACTTTTGTTGTTGTTGTTGTTGAAGCCTGGTACCAGTATAACTAATCAAAACGGTACCAAGAATGTGTACAGTTATTTTGCAGGATGAATAATTTGTGTATTTTTTGTTCTTAGATGAAATGTCGCAATTCTAAGTTGATATTTAGCAGGATGAATAATCGGTAAAGTGAATGCAGAGGTAAGCCGATGGAGAGAGGTGCCAGAGTGAAAGGACGAATTCGGAGACTGGAATGCTATCTCCGAAACAGCTTCATGTGTTATGCGGTTGAGTATAAGGGAGCAAAGGTATGGTATGTTGTCGTGAGTGTGGTGGTGTTAAGGTTAGCTGACTTCTAGACCTATTCTGTTAGTGTATTGATGGATTGAATGAGAAGGAAAATGTGATGTCTGGTGAGTGAGGGTCGTAGAGTAGTGTGATCAGTGCGCACACTCCTGTAAAGGGGATGCTACCGATCCATAACTAAAACATTATTGTGCTTTATTGTTTGATTTGGATGAACCTCGATGGCAGGTCAGGATCTGACATCATGTGGATGGTTCATACATGTCCCAGAAATGTTGTTATATATACTAAAAAGGTAAAATATATAAAGAGATACTAATTTCAGTCTGTCACATGCACAAAGGTGCATTGTATGTTGTAGATTGAGAGTCATCAGTTTCTAAAATGTTTATTGTGTTAGGATGTTAAAGTAGTTTACTATTTAATAACATGTGGTAGGTAATTGTGAGCTGTGTAGATTATTTCTTATTTTTTTGCTAGAACACTTTCAAGGGGTATTAATTTCAGTCTATCACAAGCACAAAGGTTCACTGTATATTGTAGTTTTAGAATCAACAGTTTCTAATATTTTCATTGTGTTAGGATGTTAAAGTAGTTTACTATTTAATAACATGTGGTAGGTAATTGTGAGCTGTGTAGATTATTTCTTATTTTTTTGTTAGAACACTTTCAAGGGGTATTAATTTCAGTCTGTCACAAGCACAAAGGTTCACTGTATATTGTAGTTTTAGAATCAACAGTTTCTAATATTTTCACTGTGATAAGATGTTAGAGTAGCCTACTATTTGATATTGTAATTATGAGCTGTATAGATCGTTTCTTATTCCTTTTGTTTTTCTTTCTTTTTACACTTTCATGTTTTGTATGAGGGACGACAGGTACAATCAATAGCACAAGTGTGGGCCGTATATAGAAAAAGGATAAATGTTGATGTTGTATGTGTAGAAAACTAGAGTGTATGATTTTACGTTTTTTGTAACAAAGATTCTTTTATTACCAATGTATCTAATAGATCATACATGTAATCAATGAGTACTTAAATACTGTAAGAATATCCTTTTGTCTGTAATGTTGCGAGATGCACGGAAGGGTCTGACTGATTCGGTGTCGTAGCGCTTAGGGGCTACACAGAACTCGCCCGTACCACGTAAGCCAAGCTGACGTCGGCATGGGAGAGGCGACAGAGCCGCGGCACTCCCCACTCCACTGCAAGTCGGGGTACACTCCACGTGCCCGCAACAGCAGGTCAACGGCCTGGGGCGACACGCACGTACCACTGGCCATTCATGTTCCGCCACCCTTACGACTGGAGACAGTATCCCGCGGAGGCAACAGTGGGTGGTTTTTTTTTCTGCTAAACGGCTCGCGTGGCGGCGGAGCGACAGCAGAATGAACGACGCGCGGCAGCGTCCGGCGGGCATTTTTTACTAGCAACTATTAACTAGTACTGGACTGTGGAGCCGTGAAACAAGATGACTGCTCATATGTCTCCATAAGGTGGAAAGTGAAGGACTGGTGTTTCCACGTTGTGAGTGGTGGAAAAGATTTTGTCTTTAGCAGACGAGACGATTGTTTTGTTTTGTCTTGACCACTGAACGGTGGGATCCATAAACCTTTGGCAGTGATTTGTTAAGTGTGCTTTGCGAATTGCAGGTGGGACGCTTGGTATACTTAAAGAGGACAGTTGTCATTTTGTGACTAATTATTGTATGAACGCAAGAAACTAAAGTGGGACATTGACATTTGCATTTTTAGTAGGAGACATTTCTTTAATTCGTGCGGGAATAAGTGCTGGTGGTTGGAATTTACGACTTTTAATTACACCATGAACTGAAAGGACAGAACCGTGGGTAATAGTAGTTGTAGGGCCATTTCTGGACGACCAGATTCGTGTGGATGGTACTCTGAGAGTGACTATGACATTTGTGTTTAATGTGTTCAAAATTCCGATTTGAGTGACTTAAAGACTTTCGTCTGGGTAACCATGGGAGAGCTTTGACACCGAGACAGTGTTTCTAGGGAACCTGTCAGCAACTTTTTTGAACCCAAGAAAATCACAGAAATAAATGATTCCGTGTGACTCGCAAGATAGGAAGTAATGTATTTGTACGTGTAAATTTTTTTTATATGTTTCATTCCTGAAGGGACAGCAAGTGTAATTGTATTTCATTAACATTTGTGTTTAGAATAGTTAGTGTTTTTTGTTTGTTTGTTCTGGGTTATCAAGTTCACGTAGCATGTTTATTAGAATATTTGGTACAATGATGCTGTAATTATTAGCCAGTGGCGTAATACTAACGTAGCGGCCCTTGTTGCATTGGTCAGTAAGGTTGTCACAGGGGACAAAAGTTTGCATTTGCACAACAAATATCGGAATTAACTGATGCATTTTGATGTCATGGACAGTAATAATCTTGTTGGTGTGTTGACTGAAGCCACTTATTTTTATTACCACAGTGGTGATATTTCACATTAAAGTGTAACGAAGGCTAGTCGAAATGCAAGTTCTTGTCCTCTAAATGTGTGACAACAGAGAAATGAGCAGTAGAGTAAGATATGAGAGCTACTGGTGGATTCAAGCACTTATTGCAAACTATTTACTGCGTGTATTGATCAAATTTGATGGACTGACTAGCTCAGCAGCAGGTATTTGTACTGGTGGACAAGGATAAGGTTAAACTCACAGTCGAGTAGTGGTGGCAATTGCTTAAGTGATGATAGTTAATGAGGTATGACATGATGTCTTAGATGAACTATATTACGTAATCAGTATGTAACTTCATAGTTTTTTTTCCCAGTTTAATTTCACTGTAGGTTTGATGTACATTTTAGAGTAATGGTATGGAGCCTGATATTCTACATGTAACTAGTGTAAGCAATTTTTTTTCTTCTGTTGATTTTGTTTTGTATTTAGACATTGCCGTGTAAAGATTATTACAACACAATTTATGAATGTCAGATTACTTGTTCTGTGTTTGGACGGTGAGCTATTTAAAATTTCATGAGTACAATTAGTATTTTTTTTATTTGTCATAGAATTAGTGAAGTTTGAACTACTCATAAAAATAACGAAGATTCCAGTAACTAAGTAAATTTTTATCTCAACTTTATTTTTATTTGTATGATGTAATGTTTTATTTGTCATGTGGATTGTTGTAAATTTGTATTTGTACGTTACTCCGGATTGTGGAGAGTTCAATAATGCAACAACTGTGTCAATACTTTGGTAAAGTAACAGCGATTGCCTGTCTATTTGAGCTTACCAGAGGCTAAGGTCTCCTCCTGGTTGTTTTGATGACTTGCTACATTTGTTCTAATACAGTTTTCTTAAAAAAATGTTCGGAACTACCCTCGCATTGCATGGATAGGACCGTGCCATTTTTTTCTGCATGGGTAGCCGGTGGTGAAAGGGTACAGTACCGCCCGACATTGAAAATAGGTACAACATTCTTCGTTATTCTTGTCAGAACAACATATTTTTTCTAATAATAACTCAATTTCAATTAATACAGCGAAGTCGGATACCAGTGTGGGAAAGAATGACAATTTATTTATTTAATTGATCACATGTGCACTCCCACAAAATAAATCACTACATCCAGTTTGGTGAGATCTGTGAAAGGAATGAATGTATGGTCGTCTGCTAACCGCAGATAGTGAATGTGAATATATGATCATCTTTGAGACGATCCTTTGGCCACCTTTGGTGGGACCAAAGAGATGAAATGTACCTGAGCTTTGAGGACCTGAAATGTGGCTGACCAATATGGTAGCAAGGTGCTCCCCCACTTCAGCAGAGGTGCGAGAGGACCTGAAGAACGGCCACGTTTCAGCACTCTGCCGCTGGATCTTGTGCTGTTAAGACCTGTCTTAGGTGTGCTCCGTAAAGACAAAGAGTGGAGACATGGTATGCATGTGGAATATTTAAGAGTAGTTTGAAACAATAATTTCTCTATTTCAGGAACTTTTGTGGGGAGAATTAAATGTCAGGCAGGTAATATTAATGGGATCGGAGTAATCTTCGGAAGCGACCAACGGTCACAATGAAACCACGTGTAGCAATAAGTTGAAATACTTCTGTGTGCTTAAGTTAAGCTGAATTACTAGCGTGTGTACTATAAGTTGAAATATTTAAGAAATAGTGTGTGCAGGAATTGAAATTAGAGGCGAGTACTTCCACATGGTGAGTACTGTGTGAGTCTCAATCTGTGTATGAGACAAAGGATAAAGAGAAGTATTCGTCCATGGTATCAGTTGAGGACTCGTGTGTGTGATGATTATGTTCTTAATATTACTTTGCGAGATATGTTTCTGTGTGACGCTTGATTCAAACTATAATACTCTGAGAGAGAAACAAGGTGGGTCAGCCGTCTATCCAGCAACGCCACTTGGCTTGCATTGCACAGGAAGACGTGCATATATCTCCAGAGTTCATAGTAGGAAAGTAGAATTACGAAGTGGGGCAGTGTCGTGTGAAACTGGGACAAATATTAATTGAAGTGGGAAAGCTGAAAGTGATAATGTTGTGACTATTCCCTGTGTTGTATTTCATGTTGTATGTGGTGTATGTCATGTAATTTAAGTATGTGTGGTTTGGATGGGAGAGTAGCAAGGTAGTTTCAGAGGTAGTGGGTATGCATGTTCCTTTTGTACCGCTCGGTCTGGAGGAAAGTTTCGTGATGATGGTTGTGAGAGTTGAAGTGTGAGATATAGCAAAAGATCCACCATCCTATCCAGAAAGTGCACTGTAGCGTTAAACAATTACGAGACCATAAGATAGGGAATCACCAATGTAAAGCCATGCCCACTGGGCGGAATTTCTCATGTGTTATTGTTGTAGGTTATAGAATTTGTGTGTTTAGGTCATAGAATTTATCGGAATAAATAAGATAGTGAAAAGAAAAAGATTGGCGGCCTTTTCCTTCGAATTGTATGTTGTCATGATATCCAGAATTTATAATGTGTGCGCCATTCATATTCAGCGCGATGGCCACGTGTTGATAAAAGCCGTTAAATAAAAAAAGAAAATGTGTTATTGCCAGTGCGTAGTGAACAGTCAGAGTTCTGTATATTACTGATAGTCAGATGTGCGTTTCCGTTGCGTATTATTCATACAGGAGGATAATTTGTAACTTAATTGTGAGTACAAGAGTTCATGTTACTCGATAAATAAGAATGAATCCACTCGCTTGGCAGACCACTCATCTTGCAGGCCTGTTTACTTGATGCCACAGTATGAGCAAGGCATGTGGGTGCCTCTCAATGGAATCTTCATTTTGGCTTGGCTTCCACTGAAGAGTTTGAGTGGAGAGTAGTGTGTTTGATTTGTTATTCATTTAATTACTGTAAGTTTGTTTATTTAATGGGGAACAAGACATTTAAAGACTGTTGGTATTAACTCCCCTAGTTGCGGAGTGTTGCTAATTCATTCCAAATGGCCTACTACTTATCCAATGGCAAGGCTGTTGATTAGTTGGTTACTGTGGGCACAAATTCACGCTATTTATTTGTTACCGAAATTGTTAAAGTGTCTGTGTCGTGATTCAATCACTAGCTACGTGTTTGAGCTAAACTGATATAAATCTTACATTGCCTCCTTAAAATTTGTTGCCAGCAGAAACGCTTAAGACAACTAAGTTTTGTCACTGCTTATGTTAACCTTTACTGGGAGCAATATTTCATGTAGTTAAATTTTGTCTTAAAATGTGTATTTCTCTGATGTAATAAACGAGTGATAAAAGAAAAAAGCAAAAGGGCCTGGTCCCTCCCATTCTGTCCGGTTTGTAAGCTGTGTCAACCCTGTCGGACCTCCTTTTGCTCGGCGTAATGAAACAATCCGACGTGACATGCGCTCAACAAGTCGCCGGAAGTCCCCGGCAGAAATATGCTGCCTCTATAGCCGTGCATAGCTGCAGACGTGTGGCCGGTGCAGGATTTTGTTGTTCAAATGCATGTGAATTCCTAAGAGACCAAACTGAGGAGATCACTGGTCCCTAGATTTACACACTAGTTAAACTCACACTACGGTAAGGACAACACACACTCCCATGCCCGTGGGACGACTCGAAGCTCCGGCGGGAGGGGCCGCACTCCAGGATTTTGTGCCCGAACTAAACTCTCGATTACGGCTCGTAAATGTTCTATGAAATTCCTGTCGGGCTATCTCAGTGCCCAAATCATTCCGTCGAAGTATTCTGAATGGTACGGTATATTGATAATTTTTATTTATGGACCGTCTGACAGCAACTGAATAAAACACAATTTTAGTGCCATACGCGTTTCGCCTTTATTTTCTGCAAGGCATCATCAGTGGCCTGGAATATGTACATATGTTAGCTATTTTATTTACATTTTTGTAACTGTGTCTATAGATTATAAACAGTTCTAGTGGTTGGTATATCCTATTAAGTAGTAATGTTTTGAACTGTACTTACAGGTTGCGTAGACAGTTTCTTACATATTACGCTCCTGTTGCATTTTTGGTGTTGTTCTTCTTCCTATGAACGCCAATTTGCTGTTTTTTCCACATTCCACAGCACTATGCACTGAACGCTTGTTTTAATGCAATGTTTTGGTTTCTGTTGCCGACTGTCAATTGTTTCTGCCAAAGATTGAATATTACTGCCAACCTTATGAGTGTAACTTTTGAAGTATCTGTGGTCTGTTCGTGTATGCATTTGTGTGTGCGTTTGTGTGTGTGTGTGTGTGTGTGTGTGTGTGTGGGGGGGGGGGGGGGGTGAGTGTTTTTTGGTGTTGTATTAATTTAATTTAATTTAATTTATTTATTTATTTTTGTTTTTGTCCTGTGTATGTGTGTGTGTTTTGGTGTGATATATATATTTTTTGTGCTGTGTGTGTGTGTCTGTCTGTATTTTGGTGTTATGTAATTTTTTTTTGGGTGGGGGGTTTTGTGTGTGTGTGTGTTTTGATATATATATATATATATATATATATATATATATATATATATATATATATATATATATATATATATATATAATGTTATCATTTCCTTTATTAAGTGTAGTAGGGAGCCTGTGCTGATGTGTGTTTGTTCATTTATCATATGTTTGTTTTCTGCTATGGCTTTCTGGATGTGGAAGTTTTCTTGCATTTGTATAAGATGTTTGTCATGGTTGCTTATTCTCATTATTTTCATTTCTTGTTCCATGGTTGTAGGATGATGGTTGTAGTGCTTTAAATGCTCTGCAAATGTGGAATGGTTTGTTTCATACTTCCAACACCTGATATGTTCTTTGTATCTTGTTTCAAAATTCCTGCATGTCATGCCTATGTATACTGCATCACAACTTTGACATTCAAGTTTATATATTCCTGATTGTTGGAATTTGTCCCTCTTGGTAGCTGGCTGGCTTAGGTGTGATTGAAGGGTTTGCCCAGGCTTATATGCTATTTTGAAGCCCTGTCTCTTTAGGATGTTTGCAACTCTGTGTGTTAGTTTATGTGTGTAGGTCATGGTGTACCATCTGGTTCTTTTCTGTGTGGTGTTGTCATTGTGTGTGTTTATTGAGTGTGTTTGTAAGTTTTCAGCTTGTGAGTTCTTTTGTATTGTGGAAATGTTGTGTTTGTTTTTTGTTTGTGTTTTTATTTTTTGATTGAGCCTGTGTACCACATGTGTGTCATACCCATTCCGGTCCATAAATAAAAATTATCAATATACCGTAATATTACACGCAACTGAGGAAGACAGGACTACAAAAGTTGATTCTGAATGGTCTTCAAATCAATCGCGAACAGTTGTGGCCTGGTATCATAGCGCATTGTCATCCATAAACATTAAGTCCGGGAATGGCTGTAAATGATCTCCAAGTTGCCGAACATAACTATTTCCAGTCAATGATCGGTTCAGTTGGACCAGAGCACCCACTCCATTCCATGTAAACACAGCCCACACCATTATGGAACCGCCACCAGCTTGCACAGTGCCCTGTTGACAACTTGACTCCATAGCTTCGCCGGGTCTGCGTCACACTCCAACCCTACCTTTGGCTCTTACCACTTGAAATCGGGGCTCATCTGACCAGACCACGGTTTTACACTCCTCTAGTGTCCAACCCATACGATTACGAGGCCAGGGAGGCACTGCAGGCAATGTCGTGTAGCTAGCAAAGGCCTGGGGTCGGTCGTCTGCTGACATAGCCCATTAAGACCAAATTTCGCCGCAATGTCCTAACGGATACGTTCGTCGTACGCCTCACATTGATATCTGCGGTTATTTCACGCAACATTTCTTACCTGTTAGCAGTGTCAAATCTACACAAACGCCGCTGCTCTCGGTCGTTACGTTGAAACGTTCCCTTGGAAAAATTTGTGAATTACTGTCGCTGATAAACCTCTTACGTTATTTGATTTTCAAACAGATGAGCAAAACTGAACGTAGTCAGACATTTCTCTCTTTACTTATTCTGATCAACACTAAACTGACACAAAATATTTTTAGTGCAACGCAGTCTGACTTTCAATAATCCCTACAAAAGAATGGCCCTGACTAACAATAACGTATACCTTTCACGAATCACTTACCTCACAAAAATCTTCGTTACTCGAACTACTGCTATACAGCGAACGCCAGTACTGCCAGCTAAATAAAAGATTCTAACTACTGAAGGCACTAACTGCTGATAGGCATAGTCATCAAATGAAAGATTTTGATAGACAACAAACAATGTATTTACCTTAATCATGTTCCAAAGTCATCATATATATATATATATATATATATATATATATATCAGTTCATGACATCCAATCTTACAAATTTACTGTCTCTGATGGACACACGTCCAGATCACCCGTTCTCAAAACTCCGCCATCTCTCTCCCCACATCCACCACTGCTGGCGCCTCATCTCCAACTGCGCAACGCTACGCGCTGTTAACAGCCAACTGCCCAACACTACAATAGCAAATTGCAACAATGCAAACCAGCCACAGACTGCACACAGCACAGTCAGTGATTTTCATACAGAGCGCTACGTGGCGTTATCAACATAAAAACCTAAACAGCCTATAAGTGAAGGCCGTCGACCATTGTGTTGGCCAGAAATTTGGTATTCTCAGCACACTCTTGACACCGTGGATCTCGGAATATTGAATTCCCTAACGATTTCCGAAAATGAATTTCTCGTGCCTCTAGATCCAACTATCATTCCGCGTTCAAAGTATGTTAATTTCCGTCGTGCCACCATAATCAGGTCGAAATCTTTTCACATGAGTGCAAATGACAGATTTGCCAATGCGCTGCCCTTTTATACCCTGTGTATGGAATACTACCGCCATCTGTACGTGTGCATATGGCTGTCCCATGACTTTTGTCACCTCTGTGTTACCTGTTTGATCAAATGAAAAGGTGCTTATTAGGAGCTGGTGGCCAGTAGTCACTCACGGTCACTAGGCAGTCCTCAGAGACGCAAAAGTTACAAGAGGAGATTATACTCCCCAAACCACGTATTGGCACAATGCAGGAGCCATGTGAACTTTGCTAATTATCTGGTATCGCGAGACAATGGGCAAACTTGCAATGACTTAGCCAGTCATTTCAGAGACACCACGCGAAATCACGCTGCTTAGTTGTGGAAAGCTGAGGAAACACAACTGCTCTGAGGAGATGCAATTGGCGCCAGTGGAGCTGGACCAGATGGACTGAAAGCAAACCTCGTTCTTCAAAAGCTGGACGAAAACACAGGTCACACCCATATACTAGAAGGGCAGCAACGGTTCTCCACAAAACTACTGTCCAGTATCCTTGACATCAACTTGTTACAGACCCTTAAAACACATGATGAGTTCCTACGTGGCAGCTAGCACTGATTACGAAAACATTTATCTTGTGAAACCAAACTCGTTTGAGATCCTGAACATTATAGGTCAAGGCAGTCATGCAGATGCAGTATTTCTTCATTCCTGAAAAGCATTTGACTTAATGCCACACCTACAATTATTATCGGAAGTTCAATCATGTGGGGTATCGAGTGAAATTATTTCGTGACTGGATGAGGCATTTTTTTATAGGGAGGACGCCACATGTTATCTTTGATGGAGACGGGAGTAGAAGTAACTACGGATGCCCCACGGGACCCTTGCTGTTCATGTTGTATATTAATGACCCTGCAGACACTGTTAACAATAATCTCAGACTTTTTGCGGATGATGCAGTTGCCTATAATAAAGAAGTGTCTGAAAAAAGCTGCACAAATATGCACTCGGGTCTTCATAAGATTTCAAAATGCTACAAATATTGAAATTGTGCATTGAACGCTCAGAAATGTAAAATAGTGAACGTCACAAAACTAAAAACCGTAGTATTTGTGACCACATCATCAACGAGTTGGAACTGGAGTCAGTCAACTCATTCAAACACCCAGCTGTAACAGTTTGTAAGGAGATGAAATGTAATGATCATATAAGCTCAAAGTAGGCAAATCAGGTGGCAGACTTCAGTTGATTCGCACAGTACTAAGGAAGAGCACTTAGTCTACAAAGGAGACTATTTACAAAACACTCGCGCGACTCATTTTATAATATTGCTCAACTTTGTGGGACGTGCACCGAACGTGATCCGCAGAGGGCATTGAACATATACAGAGAAGGGCAGCATGAGTGTCGCAGGTTTGTTTTACATATGGGAGAATGTCAGGGAGATACTGAAGAAACTGAACTGGCTGACATTTTAGAATATATGCAAACTATCCTGGAAATGCATACTTACAAAGTATCAAGCAGCTTTAAATAGTGGAAAGTTTCTATGTCTTATAAGTCCCAGGCAGCAGTATCGTGCTACCAAATCTGAGCGTGCACAATTCCCGTTCATAATAATAGATAAATTATCCTTCTGCTTGGCCGTCACACATAAGGACAGCGCCGACAAGGAAAACCACAACTTGGTAGTATATCTGGTTAAATTTATTTTTTAATGGGTCTTCTGACCAGCAAGATTGTATGTCAATTTTAGGATCGTGAAATGGAAATGAAGGTTGCCTTTACCTGAATTTTATTAAGTACCACAGAAGTTAAAAACGTGTCAAAGGAATAAGATTAATTGAATAATAAATTCAATCAATAAAAATTGACGCTTACACTGTGGGACGTATGGGACATACCAACGTGAAAGGAAGACTGTATGGAGAATGAAACACCAAGGTATCCTTATCTGTGCAGGTCACATATACGAGATAATGGAAACATAATACAAACTGAAATTATATTAGTAACAATAACAGCATACCAGAAACGTAAAGGAAGCGAGCTGCTCAGATTGCAGACCGTGCTATTGAGAACTGCAGAAACTCACATTTCCTCAAGCTCAGCAAAGTGTGCTCAGGTCCTATCTCCTCCGTCGCTCCAACCCTGAACACATCCCCTCCCCCCTCCCAAAAAAAAATTTCCATCTGCCCAACTTCCAACCTTACAAAAATTGAATGTGGAGGGGATATCTCCAAACTATTGCCAATGTGACGGATGAGAAATGTAACAAAAGCTACGAATAATTTGGGAAAGGACAGCAAACTTCCCACTTTTTGTGTACAAGACCCACACTTGACCATCACGAGGTTGGCTCTGGACTGAAGCGGTGTCACATTGATTGGTCGGACTGTGTGCACAATGCGCTTGGTGCGACTACGCAGTCTCATTGGATAAACCAAATTTCTGGAGCGAAACGGAACCGACGCTCCCATGGTAGCCGAGGGGTTTAGCCGTGTCTGGGTATTTGAAGTTAGCGCCGAAAAGCAAAAATGTCGTGTTCGTTATTTGCGGGGCTTCACAACGTGGACATAGCGTTCACCTCCAGCACGTGGACCAACACCGGCCCTACTCATACAATGGCAGCGGGCTCAACAATGCAGGTGCAGGGAGGAGTGCCTGCCGACAAAGGAGGCTGCGACAATGGCCCAGCTGTAACACTAGGAGCGTAATAAGCTGCTTCTTTTAGCGCACATTTCCAGTGTCTACATATGTGATTTTAAAACAGTGGATGAAAAACGAGTTGATATTACATAGCAATCACATAACGAATGTAGAAATATATCATATTGCTCCTGTAGGGATCGTGAGGACAAGATCCGATTAATTACAGCGTGTTTAGAGGCATTAAACAGTCATTTTTCCTGCGCTCCATACGCAAATGGAACTGGAAGAAGCCCTAATAACAGGTACAAGGGGTTGTGCTCTCTGCCATGCACTTCGCAATGTTTCGCTGAGTATAGATGCAGACGTAGGGGTAGGTGTGCTTTTCCGTTAAGCTGTGCTCGGCCGGAGCCGATTTATTTTCCTGTGCGAGTCTCACATTTCTTACATGTTCAGCAGAACGTAGGGGACACAACGCTGCGTCTGAACGTGTAAAATCTTCGAACCCAGGTATATGAAATCGAAGGTTCCTCATTGTTGCTTATGGTCGACATATGGGCCTGATATGATTCCTAGAAAGGGCTTGGTCGATTCCTGCTGTAACTGAACAAACCTGTTGAAAGATGAAGACACGAAGAGTCTTGCACCGGATAGGTTAGTGTGGACAGCTGCATCAATGCAGTCCTTGGACTGAAGACAGCAACAACAACAATAACAACACATCTGCACAGGCAGTGTGGTGGTCAAAAGCTCTTGTGTGCTGTTTATCAACGAAATAAGACATTATCCGATTGAATGAGACATGTGATACTCGTACTTGTTTCTGGAATAATAGTTGGAGCTGGCGAACAACATTTTCGTTGTTGATTTTTCAATCGACGACTGTTTTCCTCCAATTATTTTTTCAATAGTCGGTAGCATATCGATTCCAAAGTTACAAGAAGTACCTGTTACACATATACACCTATACGTGACATTATCCACTTCGTGAAAAAAGTATAAGACAATAAAAAGATGAAAAGCACATAATTCTGGTCGTGAGCAGAAGGAGATTGTCACCATCAATGGTATAAGAGCAGGACATACCCCTACCAACATAATGGAACACCTGTCACAGTTCATAACTTCTTCACATTTCGATTACTGAGTAGTACAAGATGACGGACTACACTTTTATTGGAATGTGTAAAATACACTCCTGGAAATTGAAATAAGAACACCGTGAATTCATTGTCCCAGGAAGGGGAAACTTTATTGACACATTCCTGGGGTCAGATACATCACATGATCACACTGACAGAACCACAGGCACATAGACACAGGCAACAGAGCATGCACAATGTCGGCACTAGTACAGTGTATATCCACCTTTCGCAGCAATGCAGGCTGCTATTCTCCCATGGAGACGATCGTAGAGAAGCTGGATGTAGTCCTGTGGAACGGCTTGCCATGCCATTTCCACCTGGCGCCTCAGTTGGACCAGCGTTCGTGCTGGACGTGCAGACCGCGTGAGACGACGCTTCATCCAGTCCCAAACATGCTCAATGGGGGACAGATCCGGAGATCTTGCTGGCCAGGGTAGTTGACTTACACCTTCTAGAGCACGTTGGGTGGCACGGGATACATGCGGACGTGCATTGTCCTGTTGGAACAGCAAGTTCCCTTGCCGGTCTAGGAATGGTAGAACGATGGGTTCGATGACGGTTTGGATGTACCGTGCACTATTCAGTGTCCCCTCGACGATCACCAGTGGTGTACGGCCAGTGTAGGAGATCGCTCCCCACACCATGATGCCGGGTGTTGGCCCTGTGTGCCTCGGTCGTATGCAGTCCTGATTGTGGCGCTCACCTGCACGGCGCCAAACACGCATACGACCATCATTGGCACCAAGGCAGAAGCGACTCTCATCGCTGAAGACGACACGTCTCCATTCGTCCCTCCATTCACGCCTGTCGCGACACCACTGGAGGCGGGCTGCACGATGTTGGGGCGTGAGCGGAAGACGGCCTAACGGTGTGCGGGACCGTAGCCCAGCTTCATGGAGACGGTTGCGAATGGTCCTCGCCGATACCCCAGGAGCAACAGTGTCCCTAATTTGCTGGGAAGTGGCGGTGCGGTCCCCTACGGCACTGCGTAGGATCCTACGGTCTTGGCGTGCATCCGTGCGTCGCTGCGGTCCGGTCCCAGGTCGACGGGCACGTGCACCTTCCGCCGACCACTGGCGACAACATCGATGTACTGTGGAGACCTCACGCCCCACGTGTTGAGCAATTCGGCGGTACGTCCACCCGGCCTCCCGCATGCCCACTATACGCCCTCGCTCAAAGTCCGTCAACTGTACATACGGTTCACGTCCACGCTGTCGCGGCATGCTACCAGTGTTAAAGACTGCGATGGAGCTCCGTATGCCACGGCAAACTGGCTGACACTGACGGCGGCGGTGCACAAATGCTGCGCAGCTAGCGCCATTCGACGGCCAACACCGCGGTTCCTGGTGTGTCCGCTGTGCCGTGCGTGTGATCATTGCTTGTACAGCCCTCTCGCAGTGTCCGGAGCAAGTATGGTGGGTCTGACACACCGGTGTCAATGTGTTCTTTTTTCCATTTCCAGGAGTGTATTAAATAATACCGAACAAGTGCGAGTAGAATTAGCAATCCTAGGGGTCCGTACAAACTTAATTATGTATTCTATGTTGATAACTATAATAATAATTTGTTGTGCTTTAGTGGCCTGGGGCAAGCCTTTCCATTGAATACCACTTAGGTGACTTGCGTGTCCCTGACCAACCCCAGTTACCCATCCAGGCAAAAGAGACCTACGGTTTAACTTGGAATCCAAACCATGTCTTGTTTCTGACAACTCCCCATATCGTTGAGAGGTGACTTCTTGGTTTCCATGTAGGTATTTTAGCGCTAGACCAGCAGGCCCGACATGTATTTAAATACGACATTGCAGTTCTTGTGTTATTTCGAATCACGATGCAAAGCCCTCTCGACATGCATGCATGTCCAAAGGAAATTTGCATCGTAATTCAGACAACAGAGGCACTACAATAACGTATTTATCGACCAACACCGACTTTCGGGTAAAATGTCTCAGTTTGGGCTACGTCCATACCGCGATACTGCCATACTGCCAACGCGCAGGCGACCAACGGCTTTCTTCAGTCGCAAAAGTCATCGCATGTGGTTGAGGGGCAGCATCCCCATGTCGACTGACGTACCGTTTGGCGACTGGTGTGCGCTCCTTATCAAGACACTGACATTCAGTTTGCAAGGTAACTTACTGTAAATGGGAAGCAAGTATGTCGATCACCTCTTAACGGGATTCACCTTCCAGACACCCCCATAGTATCGCCTGTGATGTTCTGGACACAGAGGAGCATCGGGTGGAGTGCGCATCGGCGATAGGTGTGTCGTTCTTGGTGCGACAGATGCCAGTCTTAATTACACATACGACTCCTCATCATATAGATCCTCTCCTGCTTCTCCTTCCGGATTCGGGATATTTCCCGCAAGCAAAGAGAACTTTGTGAAGTGAAATTGTGGACACTTAGTTTACTACGAGGGTCACTCGAAAAGAAATGCTCACTATTTTATTTTAAATCCATCTTTTATTCTACATGTTTGAAAGTTTTACGATGTGTAGATACATCCTTTAGGAACAATATTTTCATTTCTCCACATAATTTCCATCCCTCTTAACTGCCTTACGCCATATTGGAACCAGCGCCTGTATACCTGCACGGTAAAATTCTGGACCAACCTGTTGGAGCCAGTGTTTGGCAGCGTGCACAAGGGAGTCATTATCTTCAAACTTTGTTCCACGAAGAGAGTCTTTCAGTTTCCCAAAGAGATGACAGTCACATGGAGCCAGGTCAGGACTGTAAGGATGGTGTTTCAGTGTTGTCCATCCCAGTTCACTTCCATGGTTTTTTGACTGACATGTGCCGTGCATTGTCGTGCAACAGCAAAACGTGCTGCTTTTGCCGATGTGGTCGATCACGACTCAGTCGAGCTTGAAGTTTCTTCAGTGTCGTCACACATGCATCAGACTTTATGGCGGTTCCACTTGATATGATGTCCACATGCAAGAGTCCTTCGGAATCGAAAAACACTGAAGCCATAACTTTTCCAGCAGAAGGTGTGGTTTTGATTTTTTTCTATCGGGTGTATTTGCATGATGCCATTCCATTGATTGCCTCCTCGTCTCTGGTGAAAAATGATGGAGCCATGTTTCATCACCTGTCACAATTCCTCCAAGAAATTCATCTCCACCATTCTCGTACTGTTCCAAAAGTACGCTGCATACCATTTTTCTTGTTTCTCTGTGAGCCATTGTCAACATCCTGGGAACCCGCCTGGCACAAACCTTTTTTAACGCCAACACTTTCAGTATTCTACAAACACTTCCTTCCCCTGTCAAAACGTAGCGTGACAATTCGTTCACTGTGATGCGTCTGTCAGCAATCACCAATTCGTTAACTCTCTGCACATTGTCTGGAATGTGTTCAGTATGAGGCCTGCCGCTGCGAGGACAATCGTCAATATTGCCGTACCAGATTTCATCACGTAACCCGCTTGCCCACCGACTAACTGTACTGCGATCGACAGCAGCATCTCCATACACCTTTTTCAACCTCTTGTGAATGTTTCACACTGTCTCGTTTTCACAGCACAGGAATTCTATGACAGCACGTTGCTTCTGACGAACGACAAGTGTAGCAGCGACCTTGAAGACAATGCTGTGACGGCGCCACTCACGGGAACAGGTTGAACTAAATTTGAAAACAAGCGGGAAGAATGTATCTACACACTGTAAAACTTTCAAATATGCAGAATGAAAACTGTTTTTTTTTACAAAAATAGTGTGCATTGTTTACTGACGGCGAGAAAAATATCCTTGACTTTTGGCACATCTTTAATGAACGCCATTGTGCAATTGCCGAGAACACCCAATTACAGGCAATTTTTCTCGAATTTCCTTCGTAATATCTTTCTTAACCCATCCCAGAGTTGGGGTGTTACTGCAATGAGGAGTTGATGTACGGTATTTCCATTCTTAGAACAGGTTATTCTTTGGTCATCGGAATATTTACAAAAAACAACAATAAAAAAAACAAAGTAAATAAAAATAAATAACTGATGTTCTGTATAACTCTACTCCATGTTACCTAAACTTTAATTCTGTCCTGTGGGAGGGAATGGAACATGGTGGCCAGACCTCAGGTTCGACCCCTGCCCACTTTGTCAGCACTCACCCCTTTGGGAGCCAGAAAGGTTCCCTTAAGGAAAAAAATGGTAAGGCGACCGAAAAAAAAGGGCAAGAAAATCGCTCGCGATAAGCGGAAGGCCGGGTTCGATTCCTGGTCTGGCACTAATTTTCACTGCCGTCATTCCTTTCTATAGTTTATGGTTGTCTTTATTGGCAATTTCGAATATATTTAATGTATTTAAATAGTTCATCTATAAGTTTTGGTGAGTGAGTTTACGGATATCAAATTATGTGCCATATATGGTAGTTTCCCTTGGCGGTGTCCATAATTTAAGCTTCTAAGTCAATGCAATTGACTTAGAAGCTTAAATTATGGACCCCGCCAAGGGACCATAGACCTTAGTATTGGATATAAATTTAAACTTGATATCTCTGCCCGGTCCAGAGAAAAAGGGGTGTTAACAGACGGTCGGCCAGACAGAGAAACGGACAGATAACTAAGTGATCCTAGAAGATTTTCATTTTTTAGAGATTGAGTTACGGAATCGTAAAAACGTCCCATTCCGATGAGTTGTATGTTCTTTGAACTATCAAAGCTGGAAACGTATTTATAAGTTCGTCAGACTCTTTACAAGAGGTCTTTAAAAGTACTGTAGTTTCCAGCTGTTACTCGATTGGGTCTTCAGATTGTTTACGCTAAAACTGAATGAAACGAACTTAGATGTTGGTATATATCCATGAAAAGTGGGCAATATTAATTGTATTAATTTCACCGTAAGCATGTAAATTTAATTTCAATAACTGTAATTAAATTTTGTTACATGGACTATCGTCTGAATCCATTTGAAATAAAATAAATAAAAGCACTTTATTGTGTCACGACGTGAAGGAGAGCATGGCAAATGCTAAAATAATACAAACAAGCAATCAAAAATCAAAATTTACATTGCGAAAATGTATAAAAAAGAAGAGTCTTGCTAAATAAAAGTCTTTGCACATTTAGAAATGTCTCGTGAAAAAGGAGTTTTGCGAAAAGAAAGAAGGCTGTTGAGAATTTCTTACAACAAATTTGAGAAATCTAACACTGACATTGAATAATGATGTTTTAGAATTAGCCTCGTGTTACACGCTGTTACCGTCGCGCGCTGTTACCGTCGCGCGTTGAGTTGGAAGTAACGCCCAGATTTCATGTGTAAAACTGTGTACCTAGTATTCTTTCTTTTCTCCTTGCTGATGATCTGTTAATCTGCGGAAGCAAACAACTACAGCTGGCTGTGTTACAACTTACACGAGAGGTGCGTCACGTCACGTCACGTCAGAGGAGAGCTGCAGCGGACGTGGACAGCGTGCGACTCCCACCGGCGCCGAGCTTGAATCTAGTCTTATCAGCTGTCCGGAGATACCAGCCGATACCAGCTGGCAGCTGCCGCCTCATGCCACTGCAGAGCGAAGGTCGACTGGCATGGAGTGAGCTCTGAGCGGAGGGGGCGGAGTTCAACAGCCGGGCAGGAAAACTTCACGCGTTACGGCGCATTATATATCGCGAAGGCCGCGTTCGTAATACCTTCACGGCGCGACCGCCAGTGCAGAAACGAGTTCTCGCACTGGTTGATGATGCGAATTATATTTACGCCGACATTTAGCAAGGCACCTTCGGTGTGTGGTGTAGGGTATTTCTCGTACACCTGTCGTTTTTCACCTTACCCGTTCCATTTTCGAATGGTGGGTATAAACATCTACTGTCTACAAATCTCCGTATGAATTCGAACTCTCCTGTTTTTCTCATTGTGGTCATTTTGCGAGACATACATGAAAAGAATTAGTGTGTTTCCCAACTCTTCTTGGGACGTAAGCTCGCGGAATTTCAACAGAAGTCCTCTCCGTGATGCACAACGGCTCTCTTTCGGCATCTACTAACTGATTTTGTTGTGTCTCTCCCTAAGGCTCTTGCGCTTCCTAAAACTTACCGTGACGAAACTCGTCGCTCATCGTAGGATCTCCTCCAGCTCTTCTATTTATCCAACCTGATAAGGACCCAGACTCATGAGCAACAGCCAAGTGTTTTGTGGGCTCTACTTTCGTCCACAGATTTAATTTTCTTTAGATTCTCCCAGTGAATCTCAGCTTTTCCTACAGTCCGTTTCATATGACCGTCACTTCAGGCCATTACGGACTGTTACCTCACGTATTTTATGGTGGTTACTTTTTCTAATGATTTATTACTAAGAGCACAGTCGAGTAACACATCTATTCGCTTATATTGTAAGTAGGCTGTTTAAGTTTTTATGTTGGTAACGCCACGTAGCGCTCTGTATGAAAATCACTGACTGTGTTGTGTGCAGCCTGTGGCTGGTTGGACTCATTGTTGGCATATTCGCTTGTGTAGTGTTGTGCAGTTGGAGGTGAGCCGCCAGCAGTGGTGGATGTCGAGAGAGATGCCAGACTTTAGAGCGGACGTGTGTCCGTCAGAAAATCGAAATTTGTTTAATTGGATGTCACAAAATTATAAACTTTTGAACGCTATTAACGTATATATATATATAATGACTTTTGAACGCTATTAACGTAAATACATTGTTCTCTATCAAAATCTTTCATTTGCTAACTACGGCTATCAGTGGTTAGTGCCTTCAGTAGTTAGAATCTTTTATTTAGCTGGCAGTATTGGCGCTCGCTGGATTGCAGTAGTTCAAGTAACGAAGATTTTTGTGAGGTAAGTAATTCATGAAAGGTATAGTCAGGGCCATTCTTTTGTGGGGATTGTTGAAATATTGCGTTGCGCTAAAAATATTGTGGGTCAGTTTAGTGATGATCAGAATAAGTAAAGAGAGAAATGTCTGAATACGTTCAGTTTTTGCTCAGCTGTTTGAAAAACAAATAACGTCATTCATAATTTTTCTAAGGGGATGTTGCAAAATATGCACAATAGATTACACATACTAACATACTATTTACTTTGATGGACATCTGCAAACCGTAAGGTCACTCACCGAACCTCTGCAGGTCTTTCTTCATCTTCTGGCGTTGCAGCCAACAGCATTACACTGAGGTGACAAAAATCATGGTGTAGTGGTATGCACACACACAGATGACGGTAGTACCGCGTACCAAGGAATGAAAGGACAGTGCATTGTTGGAGCTGTCATTGGTAATCAGATGATTCTTGCGAAAACGTTTCTGTCGTGCCCATGGCCGCACGATGCGAATCAACAGACTCTGAACACGGAATGGTAGTTCCAGTTAGACGTATGGGATATTTCATTTCGGAAATCGTTAGGGACTTCACTATTCCGTGACTGACAGTGTCAAGAGTGTGTTGAGAACGCTAAATTTCAGGCATTAACTCTCATCACGGACAACACAGCGGCCGACAGCCTCAGTTTAACGACTGACAGCAGCGGCGTTTGGATAGAGCTGCGGTGCTAACAGACAAGCAACACGATGTGAAATAACCGCAGAAATCAATGTGGGACGCAAAACGAGGGTATCCATTAGGACAGTGCGGTGAAATTTGCTATTAATGGGCTATGCCAGCAGACGAACGACGCCATCCATTTCTTTTACAAACGGCATGACATCACCTGCAGCCCCTCTTCTGAGCTCCTGAACGTGTCGGCTGGACTCTGGACCAGTGGGCAACCATCATCTGGTCAGGCGAGTACCGATTTCAGGTGGTAAGAGCTGATTTAGGGTTGGCGTGTGGCGCAGACCCCACATAGTTGACAACAAAACACTGTGCAGGCTGGTTGTGGCTCCCTAACCGTGTGGGCTGTGTTGAAATGCAGTGGGCTGGATCCTCTGGTCCAATTGGACACTTCGTTGAGTGAAGATAGTTACGTTCGGATACTTGGATATCGCTTCCAGCCGTTCATCAATTTTTATGGATGGCTATGCTCCATGTTACCCGGCCACAGTTGTTCACGATTGGTTTGAGGAACATTCTGGTCAGTTCGAGCTAATGATTTGGCGACCCACGAAACATTTATGGGACTTAATCGAGAGGTTAGTTCGTGCACAAATTCCTGCACCCTCAACACTTCTGCAATTATGGACAGCTATAGAGGCAGCATGGATCAGTACAGGCTGTAATGGTACTTTAATTACGCAACCATTACAGCACCTCACCTCAACCTCTCGATACCAGCAATATTCTACTGTGTTTCTGTAAAATAGTTAACATATTTCTGTGACAAGATTCAGATTTGATTTCATTAATGTAGAGGTACTTCGATACATCGATATGTATATATTGCAATGATATTATTCTTATGTGTATTCTTTCTTTTGTCACTATGATCATTGACGTACTTGTAACTCTGATTTTTGGGCCTATAAGTGGTTATTAGAGAGTCAATCTTTGGTCGTCATGTTAAAAATACGCAAATTGTAGTCAGTTTATGAAATGTGAACTTTAACAGTGAGGAAGTATGTTTTATATTGTGAAGTGATGTTTTGGAACGAGTTACGTGATATTGCAACAAAAGTAATAAAAAAGAAGTGTAACTTAAATTAGGAGTGCTGATTACTTTTTTACATCACCATAGACCTAACTTGCAAAAGTTTAATCTTCAAGAATGGTCTACGAAACACATCTATAAGACTTTTGAATATCACAGAATAACACCTAGGCCTCTTTGCATCCGACCTTGGAATCATCAGTACCTAGATTTTCGACGATTGAGCCATGAGTTCACAACGAGACCAGTGTGGAAAACACGAAAAGATGAGTGCCTAGTTTATCCATTATTTCAAGAAATGACTTTATTAACTGTGCTCTAATGACACCTGCCACATAATATAACTTTGTTGTTGCCCGAAAATGCAGTATTTAGCAGCCTGAGCAACACTACAATCATAATTAATTTTTGACCTTTGTTGTGGTAGGGTTGTTAGAAGGTGTTAGTAAATTCCCGTTACAAACGTCCAGGACTTGTAAAGGGGAGTGCTTACATAATACGAGGCGTGTTTTTTAAGTAAGTACCGTTTTGAAATTAAAAAACGATGTGCTAAGATATATCAATAATTTTATTTTCACATGAAAGCCTGTACCTTAATCTACTTTTCTACATAATTTTCGTCAATATTGAGGCACTTGTCACAACGTTGTACCAGTTTTTGAATACCCTCCTCATAGCAGTCTGCCGCCTGGCTTGTTAAACCACTGCATCACCACTGTTTTGACTTCGTCATCGTCTTGGAGACTCTGACTGGCCAGGTGTTTCTTCAAGTGCAGGAACAGATGGTAGTCACTGGGAGCAAGATCGGGGCTGTACGGAGGATGATCTAGAGTTTCCCATCGAAAAGATGTAATTAGATCTTTGGTCTGATTCGCCACATGCGGACGGCCATTGTCTTGCAGCAAAACGATGCCTTTGCTCAACTTGCCACATCTTCTTTCTGAACTGAACGGCGCAGATTGTGAAATGTCTTACAGTAAGCTGCTGCATTGATTGTCTCATTACGAGGCAGAAATGCCACAAGCAATACTCCTTTTCTGTCCCAAAAAACTATGCGCATGTTTTTCCGGGCAGAAATTGTTTGCTTAAACTTCACTTTTCTGGGAGAATCTGAATGCCGCCATTCCATGGACTGTTGCTTTCGTTCTGGTGTGACGTAGGCCACCCATGTTTCATCGCCTGTAACAACTTACCTTAAAAAGTCATCACCGTCGTTGTGTTACCGCTCAAGGAAAGTCAATGCACTGTCTAAACGTTTGGTTTTGTGCACGTCAGTCAACATTTTCGGTGCCCAACGTGTGCACAATTTTCGGTAATTCAAGTGCTCGGTCACAATGCCATACAAAACACTACGAGAAACATCAGGAAAGTCATACCACAAGGAGGAAATCGTAAAGCATCTGTTTTCTCTCACCTTATTGTGCACTTCCTGCACCAAACTTTCATTAACGACCGAAGGACGCCCACTCCGTTGTTCATCGTGCACATTTGTGCGGCCATCTTTAAATATTCTCACCCACTTTCTTACCATTCCATCACTCTTAATGTTTTCTCGGTAAACTGCACAGATCTCACGATGAATACCGACCGCTTTTAGGCCTTTAGCACTAAGAAATCTTATACCAGCCCGTACTTCACAGTCGGCAGGACTCACGATTATCGGAGGCATCTAAAACACTCAGTACACAACGTAAACAAGGAAGAAACAGACTGCAATGGCGTCAGTGCGTAGGCAACAGATGTAGGCACCCAGTGCACATGCGCAGAATGCCGACCGCAGCGCTGCGGCCGCGGTGTGGCAAAACGGTACTTACTTAAAAAACGCGCCTCGCATTTTTAATTGAAACCCGTATCGGGAAACGTACGTACACGGTTTCAGTGATACAGCCGTTTGAAAAGATGTTCGCTATGTAGGTATGCAACAGTGTCGTCATGGGGGGGGGGGGCTGGCTGGAGGGGAGTAGGGGGGGGGGGTGCTTACAAAAAAAAGTGTTGAAATGTGTGTGAAATCTTATGGGACTGGACTGCTAAGATTATCAGTCCCTAAGCTTACACACTACGTAACCTAAATTATCCTAACGACAAACACACACACACTGATGCCCGAGGGAGGACTCGAACCTAGCTGGGACCTGCCGCAAAGTCCATGAGTGCAGCGCCCTAGACCGCTCGGCTAAACCAGCGCGGCGGGCTGCTTACGTAGGATCGGCTAATGTCATTTAACTTTTACCCTCCCGGACTTGGATCGATCCTCATTCATGTGCCTGTAAGTGTTAGAGCAACATGACTGAGTACAACGGCATGACACTCCTGTATGTTGAAGCTCACGGTAATGGAAGGACTGCTCGTCGCCTTTATCAAGATCGTCCTCCACAAAGTCCGACCCCATCGCATACGCTTTTCCCCGCAATTACGCAACGGCTTCGAGAAAAGGTACAACTCTCCGTCGGCAGGTGTGACTAGTGTACCAAGGAGAAGCCGCACATCCGAATAGGAAGAGGCCGTACTGCACCACGTTGAAGAGAACCCGTCAAATAAAACACGGGCAATTTCTTCTGATATTAATGTGTGGATATGTAAACATGTGACGGACTGTATCACACCTTATCAATTACTTGTAAAAGTGGTCACGTTATGTTTTCTAAAGTTTGTAGCGCGGAGACGGTACATTTCCGGGCATGAGTTCCAGCTCAAAACATTGTCTACACACTCTCCTCTACAAATCCTAGAAGTTTGTTTCGGGAATTTCCGAACACCTGTATTGTTGCAAGGGACTTCCAATAAGTTGTTGAGTCCACGCCATGTCGAGTTGCTGCACTACGTCTGGCCAAAGGAGGTCCGACACCATATTAGGAGGTAACCCATGACTTTTGTTCAAAAATGGTTCAAATGGCTCTAAGCACTATGGGACTGAATATCTGAGGTTATCAGTCCCATAGACTTAGAACTACTTAAACCTAACTAACCTAAGGACATCACACACATCCACGCCCGAGGCAGGATTCGAACCTGCGACCGTATCGGTCGCGCGGTTCCGTACTGAAGCGCCTAGAACCGCTCGGTCACAGCGGCCGGCATGACTTTTGTCACCGAAGTGTATTTTCACACACTCTTAAGGTACGGAGGTTATCTACAGAAACACCTACATACAGGATGATTCACTGTTGGTGTTACAAACTTTCACAGGTGATGGGGAAGGTTAACTGTATCTACACTTCTGGCCATTGAAATTGCTACACCACGAAAATGACGTGCTACAGACGCGAAATTTAACCAACTTGAAGAACATGCTGTGATACGTAAATGATAAGCTTTCCAGAGCAGTCACACAAGGTTGGCGCCGGTGGCGACACCTAAAACGTTGACCGTTAGCATAATAAGGAATCGGTGGGTTCAGGAAGGTAATACGGAACGCCGTGCTGCATCCCAACGGCCTCGTATCACTAGCAGTCGAGATGACAGGCATCTTATCTGCATGACTGTAACGGATCGTGCAGCCACGTCTCGATCCCTGAGTCAACATATGGGGACGTTTGCAAGACAACAACCATCTTCACGAACAGTTCGAGGACGTTTGCAACAGCTTGGTATATCAGCTCGGAGACCATGGCTGCGGTTACCCTTGACGATGCATCACAGACAGGAGTGCCTGCGATGGTGTACTCAAGGACGAATCTGGGTGCACGAATGGCAAAACGTCATTTTTTCGGATGAATCCAGCTTCTGTTTACAGCATCATGATCGTCGCATCCGTGTTTGGCGACATCGCGGTGAACGCACATTGGAAGCATGTAGTCGTCATCGCCTTACTGGCGTATGGTATGGGGTACCATTGGTTACACATCTCGGTCACCTCTTGTTCGCATTGTCGGCACTTTGAAAAGTGGATGTTATATTTCATATGTGTTACAACCCATGGCTCTACCCTTCATACGATCCCTGCGAAACCCTAAATTTCAGCAGGATAATGCACGACCGCATGTTGTAGGTCCTGTACAGGCCTTTCTGGATACAGAAAATGTTCGACTTCTGTCCTGGCCAGCACATTCTCCAGATCTCTCACCAATTCAAAACGCCTGGTCAATGGTCGCCGAGCAACTGGCTCGTCACAATACGCCAGTCACTACTCTTGATGAACTGTGGTATCGTGTTGAAGCTGCATGGGCAGCCGTACCTGTAGACGGCATCCAAGCTCTGTTTGACTCAATGCCCAGGCGTATCGAGGCCGTTATCACGGCCAGTTGTGGTTGTCCTGGATACTAATTTCTCAGCATCTATGCACGGTGAAAGGGTACAGTACCGCCCAACATTGAAAATAGGTACGAAATTCTTGTCAGAACAACACATTTTTTGTGTAAAAGTAACTCAATTTCAATTAATACAGCGAAGCCGGATACCAGTGTGGGAAAGAATGACAATTTATTTATCACATGTGCACTCCCTCAAAATAAATCCCTACATCCAGTTTGGTGAGATCTGTGAAATGAATGAATGTATGGTCGTCTGCTAACCACAGATAGTGAATGGGAATATATGATCATCTTTGAGTCGATCCTTTGGCTACCTTTGGTGGGACCAAAGAGATGGAAGTTACCAGAGCTTTGAGCGTCTGAAAGGTGGCTGACCAATAAGGTAGCAAGGTGCTTCTCCCACTTCGACAGAGGTGCGAGAGAACCGGAATACGGCCATGTTTCAGCACTCTGGCGCTGAACCTTCTGCTGTAAAGACCTGTTTTTTTTGTTGTGCTCCGTAATGAAAGTGTGGAGGCATGGTATGGATGTGGAATATTTAAGAGTAGTTAGAACTAATCATTTCTCTTTCCCAGGAACTTTTGTGGGGAAAATTACAAAGTGAGGCAGGTAATTTTAAGGGGATTGTAGTAAACCAACGGTCACAATGAGCCCACGTGTAGTTATAAGTTGAGATACTAGCGTGTGTACAATAAGCTGAAATATTTAAGAATTAATAGCGTGTGTACAATAAGCTGAATTATTTAAGAAATAGCGTGTGTATCATAAGTTGAGGTATTTAAGAAATATCATTCCATGTGACGCTAAATTTAAACTCTGAGAGAGAATCAAGGTGAGTCGGCCGTTTTTCCAGCAACGCCACTGGGCTTGCATTGCACAGGAAGACGTGCGTTTATCTCCAGAGTTCACAGTAGGAAAGTAGAATTACAAAGTGGGGCAGTGTCGTGTGAAACTGGGATAGATATTGATTGAAGTGGGAAAGCGGAAAGCGATGATGTTGTAACAGTTCTTTGTGTTGTATTTCATATTGTTGTGTTGTATATGTCATGTAATTTGGGTATGTGTGTTTTGCATGGGGGTAGCAAGGTAGTTTCGAAAGATTTGTGGGTATGCCTGTTCCTTCTGTATCGCTCGATCTGGAGGAAAGTTTCGTGAGGATGATTGTGAGAGGCGAAGTGTGAGGTATAATAAAAGATCCACCATCCGATCCAGGGAGTGCACTGTTGCGGTAAATAGATTACGAGACCATAGTATAGAGATTCACTAACGTAAAGCCATGCCCACAGGGCGGAATTTCTCATGTGATTTTGTTGTAGGTTGTAGAATTTGTGTGTTTAGGAATAAATCAGATAGTGAATAGAAAGAGATTGGTGGCCTTTTTCATTAAATTGTATGTTGTCATAATGTCCCGAATTTATATAAAAGCCGTTAAATCAAAGACAAAAAGTAAATGTGGTATTGCCAATGCGTAGTGTGAAGTCAGAGTTCTATAAATCACTGATAGTCAGATGCGTGTTTCCGTTGCGTATTATTCATGCAGGAGGATAATTTGTAACTAAATAGTAAGATACGAGAATTCATGTTGCTCGATAAATTAAGGGAGAATCCACTCGCTTGGCAAACCACTCATCTTGCAGGCCTGACTGCTTGATGCCACAGTATGTGAAAGGCAAGTGGGTGCCTCTCATAATTTCGACCCTGCCAGGATAGATTTTGTTAGGATATTTTGTTGTTAGGGTTTGTAGTTAAATTTTTTTTATTTTTTGATGGAATATATTGTGATAGCACTAAGAAGTAAAGTTTTTTCTGTTTGCAATTTCTTTCTGGATTGGTGAGGATCTTTTATTTTATTTTATGTAATTAATTGCTGTATCGTCCAAGGCTGGAAGATCGTGGTATAATTTTTTTTGCGTAATGTCCGTAGTAACTAGGTCGCAGTCGAAAAACGTAGTCACAATGGAGAATAGCGATTCTGGCGTGAACGTATCAGTGCAGCAGGAAGTAGGTGTTGACCATGGGTTAGTGAGAGGGGACGGCAGACACTCCGAAGAGGCTGTATTGTTCAGTGGACCGCGGCAAGGGGATCCTTTGTGCGGCGGGCTTTGTTCACAATCGGGGGCTTTTCCAGACGACGCGGGCGAGCCGAGACTAGGCCAGGTGTACGGTGAAAGTGCAGCTACCCTTAGCGAAGCTACGGTTTCGCAGGTGAACGAGGTGAGCGCGTCGACGGTAGCAAATGACAGTGGGCTACTGCAGTTTTTACAGAGGATGGATGAAAGATTACAAGCGATGAATGGGAAGAATGAGGAGAGAGATAGGAAGAATGAGGAGAGAGATAGGGAGAATAAGGAAAGATTGGAAGCGATGAGTAGGGAGACTAAGAAAGGATTGGAAGCAATCAATAGAGATAATAAGGAGAGAGATAGGGAGAATAAGGAACGATTTGAAGCAACTAAGGAAAAATTGGAAGCAAATAAGGAAAAATTGGAGGCAATGGATAGGGGAAATAAAGAGGCAATGAAGAAGCTACACACAGTTATAGATGAGCGTCTGTCCGCAGTTAATAATCGGATAGTTGAGGGGGAGAAGAATCTGGGTGCGGTAAAGCAAGTATGTGATGCTGTGAAAGAAAAAAACCAATAATTTGGAGGTACAAGTATTTGCAATAGAGAGTGATACTACTGAGCGTAGGGACGTGTTGCCAGGTGAGCGAATCAAAGAGGTAGTGGTCAGAAAGAATACGATTAGTGCAGATGCAGAAAAGATCAGTACAAGAGGCGAGACAGGTTCTAACAGTACGCAGCGAGAGGTTTGTGCCGATCAGGAGGAGATACGACCACCATTACAGTTTAAAGAGGCACAATTAGAAACAAATAGGAAACATAGGGAAGAACTAGCACAGTTGCAATTAGTGTGCAGAAGCGAAGGTGAAACACCACCAGGTAGATTGCAGGAGGAGAGTGAGATAAACTCAAAAGGCGAAAATAGGCAGAAAGAGGAAGACGAATTCAGAGAGTCAGAAGAACGGTTGTGTCAGATAAAACAGGTGGCAGACCCAACTGGGTATAGTCCAAGGCTGTCTCAGTTTCAAGATTCATTACCTTCATCGAGGGGACTGCTCTGCAAAACGAAGTTTGTGTATAACTATTTGAGGGACGAGGCTAGAGCGAAAATGCAGGAAGACCTTAAAGACTGTAGTAGCTATTTAAATGAATTCAGGCCGAAAAGTAAGCAGGACCAGGTTACGCTAAGCATATTGATGATGCAAAATCGTAACGAAGGTGGCATAAGGGATTCAGTGTCGTGCTGTCAGGAAATGTTCAGACGAAACAGGTATTTGAATGTGACATACGAACCTGGGGAGCTCTTTAGGATCTGTATAACGAAGTTGCCAGTGAAATTGAGCAGAGGTATAGCGATGGCAGGCAGAGGCTTAGACGATTCCGCGTCATTTCAGCACTTGTTACAAGGATTGGGTAATGAGAGCAATATCGTGAACGGAGACACGACTCATAGGTCAGTTAGTGTCGAGGATAGGAACGGCAGAAACTATCATAATGACAGGAGAGCGTGGAATCCAGGCATTTCATTCTTGTCATAATGGATTCAAAAATAGGAGAAACTAATCCAACATATCAGCCCTTAATATCTTGCTCTTAAAACACATGCAGCTGGCACTGAAAATTGTCTATGTAGCAGACAAACTCAACTAATATGTAGGAATGCAAATACCATACTTCTGATCAGAGAATAAAACGCCAGTAATGGAATCTATTAGGCTGGTATCTCAGTAAAATTTGCAAATTTTATTTCGAACAGTAAAATAAAAGAATTGTTATGTAATAATGCCAATGAGTCCAGTTGAATTAGTGTGATTCGACTATTGTAGATACTAAACAAGTAATGTAAGAGGTAAACATTGTGATCGAAGTTTTTAAATTAGATGCCATCTGATCTATAGTATGTCACTGTCGTGGTGACAGCTATAATGAAGTGCTGTGTATGGTTGTTCGGAATCTGGTGTTAGTGAAAGAGGCCACTAGCACCAAAGTTACTAACACTTGGGCTGCCCAATTCTCCCAGCTTGTATATTCTCTGCACACATTTAATTTTCATGTAAGCACAGATTCCTAACTAGCAACTTCTTTGCTGTGTATAGTGGACCATTCAGAGTGAGGCGGATTGTCCATGAAAATGCTGTACTGATTGAGACGATCAAGGGAAAACAATCTCGTGGGCTTCATCACATTTCTAACATCAAATTATGGAAAAGTTAAGGATAGATCTAAAGTAGGCAATTTATGGTAGATAGTCAGGGTATTTATTTGTGGTGTGTAACGTTGTGCAGGGTCAAATCGAACATAAGAATTTTCAGGCGGGATGTCAGGAAGTATGACGGAATAGACTGGTCGAATGAGTCATGAACAGGAGTCGACAGAGTGGTGTATGTACGTATTTTTTGTCGTATGAATAAGGATCAAGCAGAAACGACGTGATGATTAATAAGTGAATAAAGATAGTAGATAGAGAAGCGACGTGATAAATAGTAGTGGATAAAGGTGGTATATGAGGAGAAGCGACGTGAAGCAAGGTGATTAATAAAGAGAGATTCGACGTGATGAAACAGTGGTAAATAAAGGTGGGTAGAATTGAATAATGTGGAGATGTCTTAGATGTATGTTACAGAGAGGCCTGTGTATGCTGCGATAGAGATTGATGCCAATGGCGAAGGAAGACCAGGAAATGATGGAGTAATGGACGGACGGAGAGCCGAAATACGAATGAAGAGACGAGGACAACTGCACAATGTGAAAGGACATAAAGGGAGTATGAGACCCAGATGGTGAACGTTGTGGAATACTGACGTAAGATGTAATATAGGTGTAGATCTAATTCTTAGCATAACAATTGCGATTTGAGAAAAATAATATTTTTTGTTGTTGTTGAAGCCTCGTACCAGTATAACTAATCAAAACGGTACCAAGAATGTGTGCAGTTATTTTTGCAGGTTGATTAATTTGTGTATTTTTTGTTCTTAGATGAAATGTCGCGATTCTAAGTTGATATTTAGCATAAAGTGAATGCAGAGGTAAGCCGATGGAGAGAGGTGCCAGAGTGAAAGGACGAATTCGGAGACTGGAAAGCTATCTCCGAAGCAGCTTCATGTGTTATGTGGTTGAGTATAAGGGAGCAAAGGTATGGTATGTTGTAGTGAGTGTGGTGGTGTTAAGGTTAGCTGACTTCTAGACCTATTCTGTTAGTGTATTAATGGATTGAATGAGAGGGAAAATGTGATGTCTGGTGAGTGAGAGTCGTAGAGTAGTGTGATCAATGCGCACACTCCTGTAAAGGGGATGCTACCGATCTGTAACTAAAACATTATTATGTATTGTTTGATTTGGATGAACCTCGATGGCAGGTCAGGATCTGACATCATGTGGATGGTTCATACATGTCCTAGAAATGTTGTTATATATAATAAAAAAAGGTAAAATATATAGAAAGATACTAATTTCAGTCAGTCACAAGCACAAAGGTGCATTGTATGTTGTAGATTTAGAGTCATCAGTTTCTAAAATGTTTGTTGTGTTAGGATGTTAAAGTAGTTTACTATTTAATAACATGTGGTAGGTAATTGTGAGCCTTGTGGATTATTCTTATTTTTTGTTAGAGCACTTTCAAGGGGTATTAATTTCAGTCTGTCACAAGCACAAAAGTTCATTGTATATTGTAGTTTTAGAATAAACAGTTTCGAACACTTTCACTGTGATAGGACGATAGAGTAGCCTACTATTTGATATTGTAATTATGAGCAGTATAGATTGTTTATTATTCCTTTTGTTTTTTTTTTTACACTTTCATGTTTTGTATGAGGGACGACAGGTACAATGAATAGCACGAGTGTGGGCTGTCTATAGAAAAGAGATAAATGTTGATGTTGTATGTGTAGAAAACTAGGGTGTATAATTTTAATGTAAGAATTTCCTTTTGTCTGTAATTTTGCGAGATGCACGGAAGATCTGGCTAATTGGGTGTCGTAACGCCCATACCGCTAACAGGCCGAGCTGACGTCGCCATGGCGACAGGCGACACAGCCGCGGCACTCCCCACTCCATTGTCGGACGAGGTACACTCCACGCGCCCGCTACTGCAGGTCAACAGCCTGGGGCGACACGCACGTATCACTGGCCATTCATGAGTTCCGCCACCCTTACGACTGGGGAAGGTATCCCGCGGAGGCAACAGCGGGTGGTTTCTTCTGCTCAACGGCGCGCGCAGCGGCGCTACTGCAGAATGGACGAGGCGCGGCAGAGCCCGGCGAGCATTTGTTACCAGCAACTATTACCTAGTACTGGACTGTGGAGCTGTGAAACAAGATGACTGCGACTTTCCATAATGTGGAAAGTGAAGGACTGGTGTTTCCACGTTGTGAGTGGTGGAAAAGATTTTGTCTGTAGCAGACAGGACGATTGTTTTGTTGTGTCTTGACCACAGAATGGTGGGATCCATAAACTTTTGACAGTGACTTGTTAAGTGTGCTTTGTGAATTGCATGTGGGACACTTGGTATACTTAGAGGACAGTTGTCGTATGGTGAACAATTATTGTATGAAGGCAAGAAACTAGAGTGGGACATTGACATTTGCGTCTGTAGTAGGAGACATTTCTTGAATTGGCGCGGGAATAAGTGCTGTTTGTTGAAACTTACGACTTTTAATTACACCATGAACTGAAAGGACAGAACCGTGGGTAATAGTAGTTGTAGGGCCATTTTTTGGACGAACAGATTCGTGTGGATGGTACTCTGAGAGTGACTATGACATTTGTGTTTAATGAGAGATACAGTTTACTGTTCAGTGCGTGTTCAAAATGCCGAATTGAGTGACTCAAAGACTTTCGTCCGGGTAACCATGGGAGAGCTTTGATACCGAGACAGTGGTTCTAGGAAAACTATCAGCAACCTTTTGACCCCAAGAAAATCACAGAATGAAATGTTTCCGTGTGACTCGCAAGATAGGGAATAATGTATTTGTAATTGTGTAAATGTTTTTTTTATATGTTTCATTCCTGAAGGGACAGCAAGCGTAATTGTATTTTATTAATATTTGTGTTTAGAATAGTTAGTGTTTGTTTTTTGTCTGTTCTGGGTTATCAAGTTCACGTAGCAGGTTTATTAGAATATGTGGTACAATGATGCTTTAATTATAAGCCAGTGGCGTAATACTAACGTAGCGGTTCATGTAGCATTGATCAGTAAGATTGTCACAGGGGACAAGAGTTTGCATTGCACAACAAATATCGGAATTAACTGATGTATTTTGATGTCGTGCATAGTAATAATCTTGTTGGTGTTTTGACTGAAGCCACTTATTTTTTTTATCACAGTGGTGATATTTCACATTAAAGTGTAACGAAGGCTAGTCGAAATGCAAGTTCTTGTCGTCTATATGTGTGACAACAGAGAAATGAACAGTAGAGTAAGATAAGAGAGCTACTGGTAGATTCAAGCACTTATTGCTAACTATTTATTGCGAGTATTGATCAAAGTTGATGGACTGACTAGCTCAGCGGCAGGTATTTGTAGTGATGGATATAGGATAAGGTTAAACTCACTGTCGAGTAGCTGTGGCAATTGTTTAGGTGATGATAGTTAATGAGGTATGACATGATGTCTTAGACGAACTATATTACGTAACCAGTATGTAACTTGTGGTATATTTCATTGTTTTTCTTCTCAGTTTTTATTTCTCTGTAGGTTTGAGGTATATTTTAGAGTAATGGTATGGAGCCTGACATTCTACGTGTAACTAGTGTACGAATTTTTTTTCTTTTGTTGATTTTGTTTTGTATTTAGACTTTGCTGTGTAAGGGTTTTTACAGCGCAATTTATGAATGTCAGATTACTTGCTCTGTGTTTGGACGGTGAGCTATTTAAAATTTCATGAGTACAATTAGTATTTTTTTTATTTGTTTTAGAATTATTGAAATTTGGATTACTCATAAAAATAACGAAGATCCCAGTAACTAAAGCAAATTTTTATCTCAATATTATTTTTTCATTTCTATGATGTGATGTTTTATTTGTCATGTGGATTGTTATATATTTGTATGTGTACGTTACTCCGGATTGTGGAGAGTACAATAATGCAACAACTGTCAATAATTTGGTCGTCTATTTGAGGTCACCAGGGGCTAAGGTCTCCTCCTGGTTATTTTGATGAATTGATACGTTTGTTTTAATACAGTTTTCTTAAAAAAAATGTTCGGAACTACCCTCGCATTGCAAGGATAGTACCGTGCCATTTTTTTCTGCATGGGTAGCCGGTGGTGAAAGGGTACAGTACCGCCCAACATTGAAAATAGGTACGAAATTCTTGTCAGAACAACACATTTTTTGTGTAAAAGTAACTCAATTTCAATTAATACAGCGAAGCCGGATACCAGTGTGGGAAAGAATGACAATTTATTTATCACATGTGCACTCCCTCAAAATAAATCCCTACATCCAGTTTGGTGAGATCTGTGAAATGAATGAATGTATGGTCGTCTGCTAACCACAGATAGTGAATGGGAATATATGATCATCTTTGAGTCGATCCTTTGGCTACCTTTGGTGGGACCAAAGAGATGGAAGTTACCAGAGCTTTGAGCGTCTGAAAGGTGGCTGACCAATAAGGTAGCAAGGTGCTTCTCCCACTTCGACAGAGGTGCGAGAGAACCGGAATACGGCCATGTTTCAGCACTCTGGCGCTGAACCTTCTGCTGTAAAGACCTGTTTTTTTTGTTGTGCTCCGTAATGAAAGTGTGGAGGCATGGTATGGATGTGGAATATTTAAGAGTAGTTAGAACTAATCATTTCTCTTTCCCAGGAACTTTTGTGGGGAAAATTACAAAGTGAGGCAGGTAATTTTAAGGGGATTGTAGTAAACCAACGGTCACAATGAGCCCACGTGTAGTTATAAGTTGAGATACTAGCGTGTGTACAATAAGCTGAAATATTTAAGAATTAATAGCGTGTGTACAATAAGCTGAATTATTTAAGAAATAGCGTGTGTATCATAAGTTGAGGTATTTAAGAAATATCATTCCGTGTGACGCTAAATTTAAACTCTGAGAGAGACTCAAGGTGAGTCGGCCGTTTTTCCAGCAACGCCACTGGGCTTGCATTGCACAGGAAGACGTGCGTTTATCTCCAGAGTTCACAGTAGGAAAGTAGAATTACAAAGTGGGGCAGTGTCGTGTGAAACTGGGATAGATATTGATTGAAGTGGGAAAGCGGAAAGCGATGATGTTGTAACAGTTCTTTGTGTTGTATTTCATATTGTTGTGTTGTATATGTCATGTAATTTGGGTATGTGTGTTTTGCATGGGGGTAGCAAGGTAGTTTCGAAAGATTTGTGGGTATGCCTGTTCCTTCTGTATCGCTCGATCTGGAGGAAAGTTTCGTGAGGATGATTGTGAGAGGCGAAGTGTGAGGTATAATAAAAGATCCACCATCCGATCCAGGGAGTGCACTGTTGCGGTAAATAGATTACGAGACCATAGTATAGAGATTCACTAACGTAAAGCCATGCCCACAGGGCGGAATTTCTCATGTGATTTTGTTGTAGGTTGTAGAATTTGTGTGTTTAGGAATAAATCAGATAGTGAATAGAAAGAGATTGGTGGCCTTTTTCATTAAATTGTATGTTGTCATAATGTCCCGAATTTATATAAAAGCCGTTAAATCAAAGACAAAAAGTAAATGTGGTATTGCCAATGCGTAGTGTGCAGTCAGAGTTCTATAAATCACTGATAGTCAGATGCGTGTTTCCGTTGCGTATTATTCATGCAGGAGGATAATTTGTAACTAAATAGTAAGATACGAGAATTCATGTTGCTCGATAAATTAAGGAAGAATCCACTCGCTTGGCAAACCACTCATCTTGCAGGCCTGACTGCTTGATGCCACAGTATGAGAAAGGCAAGTGGGTGCCTCTCAACCCAAATTGCGTGAAAATTTAATCACATATCAGATCTGGTATAATATATTTGTCCAATGAATACCCGTTTATCACCTGCATTTCTTCTTGGTGTAGCAATTTTAATGGCCAGTAGTGTATTTGATGTCTGGAAACGACCGAGTCGAAAGCTGGTGCATCCGACAGCGGAATATTTGTACCGCTACTCTTATTGTTAAGATTGTAGAGTAGACAAATTTCAGAGGTGGCAGTATATACCAAAACAAGGAAAAAATGTGCAGTAAACATGGCCTTGAGGTGCATAACTCAAGAGCTATGAGGAATTTGTTATCTTCGCTACCGTAAAACACATCTCTTCTACTGTCAAAGGATTGTGCCCGTAACCCTTAAAGTGCACATCTTAGAGCTCGTATTTACTAGATATTTTTTCTTGTTTTAGTCCAGAGTATCTCCTCCAAAGGTATGGAAACCATAGTGTTTGCAGTAGAAGAAATGTGTTTCACAGTATCGAAAATGATCAAGCGCTAATAGCTCATAAGGAATGCGTTTTAGAACCCATGTTTAACAGACATTTCTTTCTTGCTTTGGTCCATACCAGCAACATTACCAGTATAAATATTCCACTGTCAGAGGTATTAGAACGATTTTCGCTTTTAACTTTCGATTCGGTCGTTCCCGGACCAACGGCCACTCCCTCAAACTGATATATTTACCCTTCTCCATCGTCCCTGAATCAGTGCAACGTCATGACGGAATCTCCCTGTCTATGTCATGTCCGAAAGAACAGATATCACCTTCATATAGTTAAGGCTAACTGGCCATTGACCTTTTTCTTCTGTGCGGATGCACACGCATTGCCCGAACGCTTACGGGACTCGGTAAGAATGTCTGCCACGAGTAATGAGTGTAATGGGCAGGGGCACTACGAATGTAGTCTGTGGACATTAAGTTGGGAATGTGGGTCTCACGGGGAGCGTGCAAGAGATAAGTCCGTGCAGTCTCTGTATCCGCTGTGCCCTTGGTGGCTCAGCTGGATAGCCGGCACGGTAGCTCAGCGTGTTCAGTCGGAGGGTTATCTGCCCTCTGTAATAAAAAAACTGAGTTAATCGATCAACAACGAGCTTAAACGGATGTCTTATGGCGTCCGCCCCGAGCAGATTCAACGTACAAAAGCGAACAAAATGAGATTTAAAAAAAGAAAAGTATGAAGCGACTGCCATGCAAGCAGGAGATCCCGGGTTCAAGTCCCAGTCGAGGCACACATTTCCAACTTCCCCCGTTGATTTCTATCAACGCCTGTCGACAGCTTGTCTTGATTTAATTATCATTTCATTTTCTCCTTGTCTATTGTGAACAGCAAGAAATCTATAACACTGCCTTGGACCACTTCTCAAATTTCTTTTCGTCTGTCGATTTCGTCCCGTTACGAACAAAGTGTTGACTTCTGTCTGCAGGAATTCCTCAGTCCAGTCACAAACCTGCTCCGATACTCGATGGGTTCATGAAATGTGGAAACATATCGAATACTTCTCGGAACTCAAGGAACACAGCATGAACCAGGGCGCCTTCGTTTATGAATTCTGGATTTCCTGGACCGAACGGAGCGAGCTGTGTCTCGCAGGATCTGTGTTTTTGAATACCTGTTAATTTTTTAGTGGAGATTTCGTTCTCCAGAAACGTCGCAATGCGTGAGCATGAAACATGGTCCATAATTCTAAAACAGACCTGTTATTGGCCACTAGTCAGGTGCATCTCTCCTGCAAACTGTCCTGGAAACTGGAATGGTCTGGTTTTTTTTTTTTTTTTCACTCGCTCGGTTCTCCACGTTACTCCGGCGACCTAAGGTAGACTGCTGCTAGAAAGCGAGACAGTTCTTTCGCATAATCTCTGTAAAACGTCAGACACATCTCATTCAGTCCAGATTCCTTTCCACTGATGAGCGAGCTTAGTTGATTTTCTATTCCGCGACAACTGATCTCAGTACTTGCCGTTTCTTCGTTCGTGAGACGGTTCTAATGGTGAACCGTATAATGATCTTCCCAAGTGAAACAATTACTGTAGAACGAATTCAGTATCTCAGCCTTCTCTCTGTCATCTTCCGTTTTGGTCCAAGAATGGTCAGTGAGCGATTCAGTATATCATATCGATCAGCTTAATGTCTTCACGTACAATCAACTCAGACCATCCTAAGACTGGAAGAAACTTTGGGTATCCAGTAACACGGCTAAGCTACGTATATCGGGGGGAAACTGGTCGATCTTCTGTGTCTCATTGTCATGACCTATAGCAGTTTCCCTAATTTCCTGGCAGACAAGAACAGTGAGAGGCAGACTGAAAGAGACTAGTCGCTATCGTCATAGAGTTCCTATAAAGTAATGTTTGCGTGTCTATCAGAAGATCGATAACGTTGCGTTTGCCGAAGGGTCTATTGAGAAACAAAACTGGAATTCCATAGGTCGGCACTTGGAATACCAGAGCTCTTAATCGGGTAGACAGATTAAAGAATTAAAGCTAGATGCAGTGGGAATTAGTGAAATGCAGTGGCAGAAAGAAAACGACTTCTGGGAAGGTTAGTAGAGGATTATAAACAAAAAATCAAATACGTGTAATGCAGGAGTAGGTCTAACAATGAGTAAGAAAACATTCAACGCATTTTAGTAATAAAGGCAGATACGGATCTGACACCAACACAGTGGTACAAGATTATATGTCAGCTAGTTACGCAGAAACTGTAACGATTGAAACAATGTTTGCTGAAGTATAAGAATCGCCTAGTTAAGGGAGACGAAAGTTTAACTGTGACTGGGGGAGTGAATTTGGTGGTAGGAACGGGAAGAAAAAAGGTGTACATAGACACAAGGAAAATCTTGGAAGAAGTATCCATCTGATGTAATTTTGGACAGTGCATAATATAGAGTGAGATGACAAAAGTAATGGAGTGATGATATGCACATATGCAGAATGGCGGTGTTATGGTGTACACAAGGTAGGGCAGTGCATTGACAGAGCTATCATTCGTACACATGTGATTCACATGAAAAGGTTTCCAACGTGATTATGACTGCACGACGGGGCTTAGCAGACACTGAACGCGGAATGGTAGTTGAGGTAGAAACATTGGATATTGCATTTCGGAAATAGTTACAGAATTATAAATTTCGAGAACCACAGTGTCAATACTGAGCCGAGAATACCAGATTTCAGGCATTACCAACGCAGTGGCATGGTCAATGCAGTTGCTGACAGCCTTCACTTAACGACCTATAGCAGCTGCGACAGCGTAGAGTTGTCAGTGTTGACAGAAAAGCAATAGTGCGTGAAATAGCCACAGAAATCAATGTGGGACGTACGACGAACGTATCCGTTAGGACAATGTCGTGAAATTTGGCGTTAATGGTGTATGGCAGTAGACGACCGTTGCAGCGCCTCTCCTGGGCTGTTGACCATATCGGTTGGAGCCTAGAAGACTGGAAAATCATGGCTTGTTCAGATGACTCCCGATTTCATTTGGTAAGAGCTGATGGTAGTATTCGAGTGTGGTGTAGAACCCACGAAGCCATGAACCCAAGGTGTCAACAAGACACTGTGCAAGCTGGTGATGACTCCATAATGATGTGGGCTGTGTTTACACGGATTGGACAGGGTCCTTTGGTCCAAATAAACCGATCATTTACTGGAAATAGAGGCCATCTGCAGCCATTTATGAACTTCATTTTTATGGATGGCAATACGCCATGTCACTGGCCCACAATTGCTTGCAATTGGTTTTTAGAACATTTTGGACAATTCGAACCAGTGATCTGGCCATCCAGATCGCTCAACATGAATCCCTCCAAACATTTATGGGAAGTAATTGAGAGGTCAGTTCGTACACAAAATCCCGCACCAGCGACACTTTCGCGGTTATGGAAGGCTCTAGAGGCAGCATGACTCTGTATTTGTGCAGAGGACTTCCAACGACTTGTTATGTCTACGCCACCTCGAGTTTGCTGCACAACGTCGGGCAAAAGAAGATCCGACATGAAATTAGAAGGTATCTCACTACTTTTACCAGCACGGTGTAATAATCGTTAACTCTTGATATGTAAGACGGTTGTGTACGAGGAACAGTCCTGGAACCACTGCAAGGTTTCAGACCAATTAGATAATGCTAATACAGAGATTTTAGAACCAGTTTTTAAACTGTGAGACTTCTAGGGGCTGATGTAGACTTGGATCATAATTTATTGATTACAAACTGTAGATGAAACTGAATAAATTACAAAAAGGTAGGAAATTAAGGAGATAGGACACGAATGAACTAGAGGTTGTTGAAAGTTTCAAAGGGAGCGTTAGGCAACGATTTAGTGCATCATGGGAAAGGAATACGGAAGAAGATGAATGACTAGAGTTGAGAGATGAAATTGTGAAGGCACCAGGGGATCAAATAGGTAAAATGTTAAATGCCCAGTAAAAGTCCTTGCATAATACTGGAGCTATGGAAGTGAATTGATGGAAAGAGAATGTATAAAAATGCAGCAAACGGAGCAGGCAGAAGGGCATACAGGAGTACCTGACACTGACTGAAAGTGTATAACAAAGTAGCAGTGGTTAGACGACATATGCAGCACACATGACGCTGACAGAAATAGGTAAAGCATCGAGAAAAATTAAAGATGTCGTATCACGTATCGATACGATCCGATGGGCTTCGTTACATTGGCAAGGGAATAGCATGTTTCCGTTCGAAAGTCACATCAGTCGCACGGGATTGGGCAGATCCAGTGGAGCGCACATGCTAAGTCACACCTGCCGCGTCTCCGTACTACGAGCACCCTTGGTCGTCATGATGTACGGCAGCCGACGGCAGACCGCAGCCCACATGCACTTGGAACCACTACACTACGACACCTTCGTTTGTGCCCAGGACAGCGAGATTCTTCCTGGTAGACAATGTGGTACCTGGTTTCTAGTTCTTGCTGCACTGTTTGTCATGAATCTTTCTACATTTGGAGAAGTACATGCCAAGTAAGTCTTCTGTTTGATGTCTTAACCTGTTTGCTGATCATTTCAGATTAGATTAGATTAGATTAGTACTTGTTCCATAGATCATGAATACGACACTTCGTAATGATCTGGAACGTGTCAGGTTAATAAAAGGTGTCTATACAAGATATTACATTACACAAAATATTACATGACACTTAATATTTTTAATAGTTTTTGTGGGGCTTGGGGAAATTACACACTTACTATATCCAAAAATTCATCTAATGAGTAGAAGGAGTTGCCATTAAGCAATTCTTTTAATTTCCTTTTAAATGCTATATGGCTATCTGTCAGACTTTTGATGCTATTAGGTAAGTGACCAAAGACTATTGTGGCAGCATAATTTACCCCCTTCTGAACCAAAGTTAGATTTAACCTTGAGTAGTGAAGATCATCCTTTCTCCTAGTGTTGTAACCATGTACATTGCTAATACTTTAGAATTCGTTCGGATTGTTAATAACAAATTTCATAAGTGAATATATATATTGTGAGGCTACAGTGAAGATATCTAGCTCATTAAATAAGTGTCTGCAGGATGATCTTGGATGAGCTCCAGCAATTAGTCTGATTACACGCTTTTGCGCAATGAACAGTCTTTTACTCAATGATGAGTTACCCCAGAATATTATGTCATACGAAAGTAGAGGATGAAAATAGGCGTGGTAAGCTAATTTACTGAGATGTATGTCGCCAAAATTTGCAATGACCCTAATAGCATAAGTAGCTGAACTAAAACGTTTCAGCAGATTCTCAGCGTGTTTTTTTCCAGTTCAACCCCTCATCAATGCATATATCTAGAAATTTTGAATATTCTGCCTCAGCTACCGATTTCTGATCGAAGTCCATAATTATTAATGGTGTCATTCCATTTACTGTGTGGAACTGTATATACTGTGTTTTGTCAAAGTTTAATGAGAGCCAATTTGCAGAGAACCACTTAATGATTTTCTGAAAAACATCGTTTACAATTTCACCAGTTAATTCTTGTCTGTTGGGTGTGATAGCTATACTTGTATCATCGGCAAAAAGTACCAGCTTTGCATCTTCGTGAATATAGAATGGCAAGTCATCCATATATATTAAGAACAGCAGAGGACCCAAGACCGAACCTTGCGGCACCCCATTCTTGATTGTTCCCCATTTTGAGAAATAACCAGTTTTTTGCATATTATGCGAACTGCTTATTTCAACTTTCTGCACTCTTCCAGTTAGGTATGATTTAAACCATTTGAGCACTGTCCCATTCATACCACAGAACTTGAGCTTATCTGGAAGTATTCCATGATTTACACAATCAAAAGCCTTTAATAGGTCACAAAAAATCCCAACGGTTACCCAGAGCATTTAATACTTCATTAGTGAAAGTATATATAGAATTTTCCGTTGGAAAAACCCTTCTTGAAACCAAACTGACATTTTGTTAAAACTTTAGTTTTACAAAGGTGTGAAGCTCCTATCCAGCTTTCCGATGACGACTGTTGCCCACCTATCCTTACCATTGTGTACGAAGTCGTGCACAACAAAAGAGACCTTTGGAGAGAATATAATCAGCTGGATGGCCTACACTGAGGGAATGCTAAAAGGTGAAAGAATTACATAAACGGCTGTACAAAGGACATGAACTTCAAAGCAGTAGCACACAAAAGAAAGACGAAGTAAGTGAAGACGAGATGGGGGATATGACATTACAAGAAGAATCTGACGTAAGTGGAAACAAGGCCTGTGGAGTAGACAACATTTCCTCAGATTATTGAGATTCTAATTGAGAGACAGCCGTACCAAAAATTATTCCATCTGGTGTCCAACATATATGAGACCAGTGAAACACTTTCAAACATCAAGAACAATATGACAATTCGTAATATAAAGAACGCAGGTGGTAACATGTGAATATTACCGAAACATCAGTTAAATAATCGATGATTGCAAAATATTCACACGAATTATTTACGGAAGAAGGAAAAGCTTGTAGAATTCGACCTCGAGGAAGATTGGTTTGGGTTCCAGAGAAATGTAGGAACACACGAGGCGTTACAGTCCAGACGACTTATCTTAGTGCAGAAGTTTAAGAACGTCAAGGCCACATTTATAGCACATGTAGATTCAGAGCAGGGCTATGACAGTGTTGACTAGAATAAACTCTTTGAAATTATCACGGTAGCAGCACTAGAACATAGGGAAAGAAACGTTATCCACGACTTGTTGAAAAACCAGACTGCAGTTATAACACCCGAAGGACATGAAAGGAAAATATTATTGGAGAAGGAAATGTGACAATATTGTACGCTGTTGCCAGCGTTATCCAATCTGTAGATTGTGCAAGCAGTATCGGTAACTAAGGAGAAATTAGGAATTACATTTCAGGGAGCAGAAATAAAAAATTGAGGTTTGCAGATGACATTGTAATTTTGTCAGAGAATGCAAAGGACTTGGAAAAGCAGTTGAACGGAATGGATAGTTTCTTGAAAATAGGTTGTAAAAGGAATATCAAGAAAAGTAATGCCAGGGTAGTAGAATTTAGTCAAATTAACTAGGCGATGCTGAGGAAATAAAAGTAGGAAAAGAGACAGTAAAAAGTAATGGATGAGGTTTGCTAGTTGGACAGCAAACTAACTGATGATGGCCGAAGTAGAGACAATATTAAATGCAGACTGTCAATAGCAAGAAAAGCATTTCTGTAAAAGAAGAATATGTTGACATCTAATATTAGTTTAGGCCCAAGTGTTAGGAAGTATTTTCTAAAGATATTGCTCTGGAGTGTCCCCTTACACGGAACTGAAACATGGACGGTAAACAGTTCAGGCAAGAAGAGAATAGTTGCTTTTGAAATGTGGTGCTACAGAAGATTCGACGCGTAGATCGAGTGATTAGTGAGGAATACTGAACCAGACTGGGGAAAAGGAAATGTATTGTGCAACTTAACTAAAAGAAAATATCGTTCGTTAGGTTATATCCCGAGGCATCAAGGAAACATAGATTTGAGGACAGAGTAGACGCTAAAAATTATAGACGGAGCGTAAGGGATGAATATAGCAAGCAGGATTCAGTGGATGGAGGTTGCAGCAATTATTCGGTAACGATTAGACTTGCGAAACATAGAGTAGCTTGGAGAGCTGTATCAGACTCCTCTTCAGACTGAAGACCACAACAATATATTGAATGTGTGTGGAATAGAGTCACCTCTTCGGACAAAGAAGTATATAGTCCGTTGCAGTGTCCAATTCAGGTGATATACGAATAAACTGGCAGTAGATGTTTTGTTGGATTGAGTTGTTTTAGACCACGAGCAGCATTAAGGTGTTTTTCTGCAAAATAATGGTTAGGGAAGGTGAAGTATTTTCATTATAGTATGGGTACAGTCGTCTGATGCTGCCCAAGAGCGTGGGCAGAGAGACTACAAGTAATATGCGAAGAAAGAAGTCTTCGGAGACGCTTACTAGAAGAAGGGACGGTTTAGTGCGACGTTGCTGTGGCATCAAAGAATAGCTGACCTGGTTCAGGAAGGGCCATTAGGGACGGCCAGTAACCATAAAGGATGTCGCGCATACTAGCTACGAGGAATGGAAATACTAGCACAGGATAGGATATGACGGGCGGAATCAAACCCGCCTCTCCGTCCATCCCTCGTGATTTTGACTTTTGCTTCCCTGGACACCTCACTTGGCCATTGCTGTTTACTTTCACTATCGGACTACAGCTGAGCTAGGATCTCTTATAAATGTTGGTCGTGTCTGCTCGATGTAAATTCGTGATCTCTTTTCCAGCCTTCGAACTGGAATGCATCAGCAGTTTGTGTTTATTCTGGCATTATTTTTGCATTACTTGGCAGCTTTGACATTGAGAATTTTTATTAATGGCTGACAGTAAATTCAGGTTAGATTCCAAAGCTTGCGAACGGTTACTCTAGAAAATCCGCCTGAAACTGGGAGCTGTTCCATTGATTGTACCTACTTCCTTCAAGGTACGTTGGTGACGAGACGTGGGGGCGCCTAGCAAACAGCGATATTGCTGCAAGTTTACAAACTGACACTCGATGTGAACAAGAAATATACTTTGCGGACTTCACTCTCTTTATTCTATGTTTAAAAGAAATCAAGGTGAACAGCCTCTACGTTATGATAAAATGGCAATATGTCATAAGTTTTGTGCTTGTGGAAATTGTATTCAAATAAAAGCCAAAGAACAAAACTGCATTCAAGAAGGGTCTCTTTATATGTAAATAATATGAATACCATATCAAGTACTACTGATATTTTGGAAAATTTCAATAGGATGAACCGTGATACTGTATTAACAGCTCACCTGCTGTTCATTAAAAATTATTTAAAAAAATATGCCACAGGTTTTTAATGGCACTGAAAAGAGTGAAAGTACTTTTTAATGTGAGCAGTTAGATGTACACAAGAATCACAACACATATTCTTCAGACTTTACTGTATACTGGAGTAATTTGTTTTCAGTTTCATCACATACCTACAAGTTTAGAAAAAGCTCACAGTGTCTTGTGGTTCCTCAGCATAATATTTATCATAAAATCTGTTCAACCCCCCAAAACAGACCTGCAAAAAAAGCAAAAAGATGACAATTTCCTGCTGTACACAAGGCAAAAATTTAGGTTTCTCAGTGATTTAGATCATGTTTCACTACTGATTGATGAAAATCACTTGAAACGTAACTTATATTTCACAAGTGGTAACATTTTAGGCGTTGCATATAACTGGAAGAATGTGGTCAAAGGGGCTGAGGTATTTATGATGCCGAGTTTATTGTTTTCATACCGAGATATATCCCATATTCCTCCTGTGAGAAATATGAATGGTGAAAACTTCACACTCAATAAGAAAAGAACTTTGTGATCGCATTTAATAGGGTACAGTCCCGTATATGTCGCACACAATAGACGAGCTGTCTCATTCTTTGGATCTCCATCTCAGCTCTCCGATGCTTACACGCACACTTTTCATAATAATGAGCCTCTGACTTATATATTAGACTCTGTTCACACACAAAATTAGGTCATAAACAACCGGATTAATAATTAAGACGGTCCTCATTCATTTATGCACCACGAGTTTGAATCTACTCCACAAAGTACCCTGCTGGGTGTGACCAACTCATCTGCAGTCAAAACAATCCATGATATGGAGTGTGCAGACCAAATGTAAACACCCTCTTTCCAACCGACGATGACTAACAAAATATGAAAGTTGCGCTTAATTTTTCTAAGATATGACTGTCCATAATGACATTTTCAAATTACTGCTGACTTCAGTATCTTAATTTGTACATGGTAGAAAATTATAAATTTCATATTCATTTCAAGGATAACTTCCTGCAGCTATTCTCCAATGAATGTGATGAAAACTTCAAAATTTTTAAATCCTGCTTATACGTTTAGAATCACGTTGTTAATCCTACAGCTACATTTGCCTATATCTCACATGTAGTACTGCACACGAGCTGAAATTTGAATAGGTTTTGGCAGGAAAGATACAGAAAAATGTCCTAGAAACACATTTTTGAAAAATATAGAACATTGGCAGTACTTCAGTATTTGGTATCTGTGCGATAAATATTTCAGACTGAATCCAAGATAAGAGGTTAGCTGTATTGTTGTTGAAAATTTTATCTAGTGCTTTCGGTGAAGTAGCAAAATGTTATAAATTCATTTGCGAGTGACTATGAAGCAGATGTTATCGTACCAACAGCATAAAACCTTGAACGTGCAGTTAACGATAACTTCTATCCATACAGAAATCGTTGCCTGCTTTACAACGCTATCCGAATACTGTGCTAAAGAATTTTTTTAAATGCTGGAATGTGGAAACTGTAAAATATCTATAACGGTAGATAAAAATTATCGTTGACTGAAAATGATGAAAACTATGAAATTGTGAGAATGATTGGCAGGGAAGGATCACAGTGTCCTAATAATGAAGTCGTTAATGCAGTTATTATTACTTATTTGTGGGTTAAAAGCTTGATAAATGAAAGGTGTGGAAAAATTTTATCAGATGTTCGTAACAGGAAATTTTAATAATGAAGTTAGCAGTTACTTCGTTGTTAAAAGAGAAGACTTCTTTCTCCACGACATATTTTGCATTCAAGGTGACCACGCAGACGAAAGGATTCTACATTGTATTCTGAAAATAGCAGCTAAAATTTTTCTAAATAATGATGTTAAGAAAATAAATTACACTGATAACAGCAGTAATGTAAAGAAGAAAAAAGTTTTGAACTATAAAATAAGCTCCAGATAAATTCTTATGGTAGAGCGCACAAACCTTTGTATTTTTGTCCTCAGACAGGAGGAGAACAGAAACTTTTCAAATGTGGTGCTACCGAAGAATGCTGAAAATCGAGTGGGTAGATCGAATAACAAATGGGGACTGAGTGGACTTGGAAAAAAAAAAAAAAACTAAAGGTACAATTTGACTAAAAGGAGAGTCGGTCGAGAGGACATATCCTGAGGCATCAAGGTATTCTCTTATTGTTGTTAATGGAAGTAAGTGTGTGGGGTAAGAATTGTAAAGGGAGGCCAAGGGATGAATACGTAATCGGGTTCAAACGGCTATAGCTTGCGGAAGGTATGCAGAGATGAAGACAGCTGCATCAAATCATCCTTCGGATTGAAGACAAGGACATCACTAACAAAATTCGTATGTTTTTAGCTTTGACATGCGTATGAGTTGTTAAATAATGATAAGGATGTAGTTAATAATGATCCTGTGGTGTTGCAGTTCTTCTTATGTCCGTGCTTGCTACGAAAATAGGACGTGAAATTCCGCCTTATGCAAGACACCTTTTCAGTTTCGTTTTACCCAGACATGTTTCAGCACTCTTTGTGCTATCTTCAGAGGGTTATTTTATTTTCTTACTGTAAAACTGTTGTTACATATTGACATTTAGAGAAACTTTTGGTACCAAATACTTACAATTGTGAATGAATAATTGTTGTAAAGTATTATACATCATTTGTTTACAGTTGACAGTTGAGATATGTATTAATGACCTGATGCAATGTATGTTGTTTATTACATTATGTCTTAAGTTCTAGTTATAGCTTAATTGGCAAGAGAGTGGATGTATACATTAGTTTACATACCTTACATATCTCAACTGTTAACTGTAAACAACTGATGTATAATCTTTTACAACGATTATTCATTCACAATTGTAAATATTTTGTACCAAAAGTTTCTCTAAATGTTAATACGTAACAACAATTTTACAGTAAAAAAATAAAATAACCCCCTGAAGACAGCACAATAAGTGTTGAAACATGCCTTGGTAAAACGAAACTGAAAAGGTGTCTTTCATAAGGCGGAATTTATCGTCCTAGGATGTAATTATTTTGGGGGAAACATTGCAGATTCGTGCAATAATTGTTTAGGATTTTATCCACTAAATTTTTCTAATAACTGTATTGATTAGCATTAATATCCTTTTTAGTTATCCTGTTAACAGTTTCATTACAATAGGAGGTTAATTTTGGCTCAGTCTTGAAACTAAGTTTTGGGATATTGCGGTTGGCAAATACATAGTCAGAAAAAAATCGCAGTACCAAGAAGTATTAATAAATAATGAAATTTTGGGAATATATTTGCCTAGGTAACATATGAAGGGCTTATTTCAATGGTGGTACAAGTCCATTTTTGTTCATATTGAGATACAGAGTTCTAAAGTTAAATGAACGCTGAAAAATATGCAGTTGAGATACTAGAAATATTCAGGCATATGGCTTCTTGCTAGAGATGAACCTTTCTTTCTGTTTGTTTGGCTCATTAATTTAAGAAGCGTTATAGACAGAAAAGTGGAGGTAATGGACTTGTACCACTATTGAAATAAGCGCTTCATATTTAAGAGATTGACATTGCAAGATCGCAGGTTAATGTAAGCACCAGATATGCCGTTGCAAATTTGAAATAATGGTACATTAATAATCGGTGTAAGAGCCAGACTGTTGAATGCAAGCATGCAAACGTACATGCATCGCGTTGTACAGGTGCCGGATGTCAGTTTGTGTGTCTGAGTTCTATACCTGTGGTCTGTCAATACAGCGACGGATAATGCTGTTTGTGGATAAGACTGGAGCTGTCGTCCGATGATGTCCAGTATGTGCTGGACTGGAGACAGGTCTGGTGATGGAGCAGGCCGAGGCAAGATGTCGACACCCTGTAGAGCATGTTGGGCTACAACAGCGGTATGTGGGCGGCCGTTATCCTGTTGGAAAACACTCCTTGGAATGTTGTTAATGAATAGCAGCATAACAGGTCGAATGACGAACTGACGCACAAATTTGAAGTGAGGGCGCTTAGGATAACCACGAGAGTGCTCGTGGTGTCATATGAAATCGCACCCCAGGCCACAACTTTATGTGTTGGTCCTGTGTGTCTAGCACACAGACAGGTTGATTGCAGGCCCTCAACTGGTCTCCTTCTAACCAGCACACAGACATCAGTCGTACCGAGGCAGAACCGGCTTTCATGAGAAAACACAACAGATGTCCAGCTGCCCTCCAGTGAGGTCTCACTTGACACCACTGAAGGCGCAAGTGGCGGTGGTTTGAGGTCAGTGGAATGCACGGTACAGGGCGTCTGGCTCCGAGCTGTCCTTGTCCTTGTGTAACACCCCACCCGTTGCTTGTCCGATTTTTGCGTGTGTTCGCCCCTGACAAACAATTTACAGAGAAACTGGGAGTGGAACTGTACGCAAAAATGGATAACGCTAGATTTAAATGTGGCCCTCTCACACCAAATTAATCAGCCGTGGTAGTGTTGACGATAAATCACACCTATTTTTACTTCCAAACATGAACGATCACGAACACTTAGGGTGTTCAATGACATCAAACACATACATAAAAATAAAATAATGCAAAAGGGTGAATTCAGGATCAACTACTGAAAGTAAAGGCTCTACTGAATCACAATAATTTTTTTACAACCTTCAGATCAATGCTGAATAAAACACAATGAACAATTTACAAATTATCCTCCCAACTGGCATTGGCAGTAACTGTGTTAAAATCGGTCCAAAACGCGATCTCTTATAACACATATACGAAGAAACGCTACACTCCAAAGTACCGTGAAACGTCTGTGGAAACAGAAATTGCAATTGACCCAACTATTTAACGTTACTCCTAACACAGGCCGAAGTGGGAGCGATCTCACCGTAATATTCCTGTTGTAGCGGCGGTCTCCGACGGCGACGGCGCGGCCGTGCGGTCGGCGTGTGGCGTCTCGCAAAGTACAATCCTACAGTATTTGAATACCAGACTGCTGTCCGTAAACTTCTCTAATTGCGACAATGTTTCCGTCAGCAATGAGCTGGCGCGGCTAACGTCCCCTCAGAACGAGAGACCAAAAGGGGAGACGACTTGGCTAACATCCTCTCAGTACGAGAGCCCAGAACGGAAGACTTCTACCGAGAGTCCAACAAAATCGCTCTTCACCATTGTTTTCTCACCTCAACTTTTACAGAGCGAATCACATCACTAGAAGCTCCCAAAATACCCAGTTTGCCAGTGCCGATCAATTTACGGCCAGGGAATAGAACTCTTTTCCAGAATTCTTATATTTCTACAAAATTTGACAAGTAAACTCCGCCCTCGCCGGCTGGGAAGAGCCACAGCTGTGGGAAATAACGCGTTTACTGGAAGTTTTCTCCCAAGAGACCGCTCGAGATTTTCCCGGCAAGATTCCCCGTCGTAGCGAACACAGATTCTTGCATTGAAAGTTTGTTATTTGGAACTGGCCTGCCCCACTTGAGTTACTCGAAGGCGTAAAATTAGTGGGATGAGAGCACGTACAGGAAAACCGGTCCAGCTATCCACTGCTCTGTTTTGGTAAACACTTGAACACCTGCAGCCGCGCGTCCCTCAGAGGTTGGCGGCCGCTGTGGCCTCTCTAAACGGATTACAGAAACCCCCCAGTTCACCATTCATACCATCAGGCTGTGGCCTTCGGCGGCTAGGCGGGGATGTAGCCGAGCTCTGTCTCGTTACTGCCTTTCCGCAAAATCTTATAATTACAAAATCGCGGAAATCTCGCTTGCCGATGCGTTTCCACATAGATGTCCTACACCGTAATTTAGAGTATTACTCCAACAAAATCTAAAGTGTCACGTTAAATGGACTCATGTAAGGTGCAAGGCCGTTGCCACCTTACACTTGAAGTAACCAATTTGTAACAGTTCGTTGTGTGACTGTGGTGGCCAAGTCCTCCTCAAATAGCTGCTGCAGATGCAGTACGATGCAGCAGAGCCATACGCCGAACACGATGGTCTTCCATCTCGGTAGTGCCACGTGGTCGTCCGGAGCCCGGCCTTCTCGCGACCGTACATTCTCGTGACGAACGCTGCCAGCAGTCACGTACACTGACTACGTTACTGCCAAGCCTTTCTGCAGTATCACGGAACATCCAGCTTCTAGTAGCTTTACTACACGACCTCGTTCAAACTCACAAAGGCGTTGGTAATGACGTCTTTGTCGCCTTAAAGCCATTATTGACTAACATCAGATCACCACGTCCAGTCTCAAAGGTAACAAACGCTCACGACAGTTATGGCGTGCACTTAAAACAAATCTGATTTTCATCCCCACAGTGGCGCTACTACTGCCACTCTTATGCGACTGGCGCGAAATTTGAATAGTCGTCATCTTTCAGATGTAGAAACACGCTACCAACTTACGTTCATGTCGCACACCTCGTTCTAGGTGCTGTGTTTTTTTTTTCTGCCAGTGTAATACGATAAAAAACTCAATGATCTTGTAAGTATCGCGTACAGTTACGTGCACCATAACATACAGGGAAAACAAGTGTCTTGTGAGCAACCTCAGCTTATGTTAAGAACAGTCGTGAGGTAAACAGTTTCATTTTGCAAGTGTTTGATGGCCGAAAGATGTGGGTCTGCTTTATGCAACAGTTTCGCAGTCGCGCCCTAGTTATGGTGACATCACCACCGTGCCGTCAGGCCTTCGCTATGAGTAAGTGTTTTTCCACTTTACTTTATACATTTCCTTTATTAGACCATACCAGCTGCACTACTTGTATAAATTCGTTCACGCAAAGCTTGGTACCATAACTACAGAATTTTATCTCAGTGGTTTGAGGGAAGTTTTATAGAGGTGATATGTGCCGGACTATGCAGAGGTTGCATGACCTCCTCTGTGAGTGATTTCGCATTTGGGCAGTGAGGTGTGGGTGACATGGTACATGTCCCAGCACCAACTGACTTACTGTTGTGGGCGACTATATGTCCATTTGATAGTAAAGCTCGTCCCCTACTGTCAATGTGTTGTATCACCTACCCAAATACAGGATTTTGGATGTGAATACAGAGAAATATGATGTCAGAAACGGAGATAGGCTGCAGCATGTTATCGTATTTCCGTACTTATCAACAGAGTTAGAGATGTAATTTCAGTCGAGGTCTTTGAAGCATATAGGGACCGTTACTATCATTGTTGTACACCGATGAGCCCAAACATGATGACCACCTGCTTAATAGCTTGTTTGCCCGTCCTTGGGACGAAATACATAACTGATTGTGCACATCGGTTTGTTGAGGTATGTGGCATTAAGATGTCAACGCAAAGGTCATGTAATTCGCTTAAATAATGTGCCGCTGATTTACGTACGCTTTGCTGGTGCCAGATAGCGACCCATGTGGGTTACATAGTATTTACATCAGGCGAATTTGCTCGCCGAGGCATATAATAGACTATAATGCTCCTCAGTCCACTGTAGTAAGTTTCTGGCGCCGAGACACGGACAATTATACTGCTGAAAGATGACATCGCCGTAGGGGAATACGTCAAGTATGTGGGGAAGACGTCAACTGGAGGTGGTTCGCAGCTGCCAGCGTGTCTTCTATTAGTACCACAGTTCCCATGCAAACACAGGAGAATGTCTTCCATAGCATACTACTGCTGATGCCAGCCTACGTCCGTGGCGAGCTGCACGTTTAGAACTCCCGTTCACTTCGATGACGGTGTTTGTGGAGACGACCATCGACCTAGTGTAGCAAAAATGTGATTCACCCGATGAGCCGACACGTTTCTATTGATCTACGGTCGAATCCCGATGGTCCCGTGACTACTGCAGCCGTAACTGACGACGTCGCTGGGTGAGCATGTGCACAGGTAGGGGTGGTCTGCTGTGGAGCTCCATGTTGTGCAGTGTACAACAAACAGTGTCCTCCGAAACACTTGTGTGTGCGCCAGCATTGTGCTCTTTCGCCAGCGACGCCACGGGTCACCATCAATCCTACTTTACACAGCAGACAAGCCTCCGAACCCCACGTTCCGTGAAGAGTGGTGGACGTCCAACTATTTAGCGCCTAGTGGTAGTTCCACTGTTCTTCTACCTCTTTTCTTAGATGGTCACGACAGTAGCACGTGAACACACGACCAGCTCCGCCGTTCCCAGATACTCATTCAAGGCCCTGTGTAATAATAATCTAATTACTATTAAAAACAGTCTTGATCACGATTTATTTAACAAGGTGACCGGTTTCGACCACTACTGTGGTCATCTTCAGACCATTGAGTAGGAACCTCTCCAACAGAAAGAGGTTCCTACTCAATGGTCTGAAGATGACCACAGTAGTGGTCGAAACCGGTCACCTTGTTAAATAAATCGTGATCAAGACTGTTTTTAATAGTAATTATTTATAAGACATTGATCACTGCTGTTCCCGTAATGCATTCAAAAGTAATAATAATAATCTGCCTTTTGTCTCAATGGATCTCCCCATTTGCAGCCCATATATTCGCTGCTGTGATCTTCTGTCCGTGTCTGCTCCGCCTACATACTTTTGTTACCGCGTCACGTGCCTGCAATGCCACCAGGCGACATCCAACTTCGCGGTGGGCAGTGGTCACGCTTTGGCTTATCACTGTGTATTAATGACCTTGCAGAGACTATTAATAATAACCTCAGAGATTCTGTACATGACGCAGTTATCTTTAATCAAGTACCGTTCAAGAAAATCCTAAAGAGATATCCAGTCAAGTGCTGATAAGATTGCCGGCCCTTGTGACCGTGCGGTTCTAGGCGCTTCAGTCCGGAACCGCGCGACCGCTACGGTCGCAGGTTCGAATCCTGCCTCTGGCATGGATGTGATTAGGTTAGTTAGGTTTAAGTAGTTCTAAGAAAAAAGATTGAATAATCAACGAAAGGATAACGTTCTACGAGTCGGGGCGTGGAATGTCAGAAGCTTGAACGTGGTAGGGAAACTAGAAAATCTGAAAAGGGAAATGCAAAGGCTCAACCTAGATATAGTAGGGGTCAGTGAAGTGAAGTGGAAGGAAGACCAGGATTTCTGGTCAGATGAGTATCGGGTAATATCAACAGCAGCAGAAAATGGTATAACAGGTGTAGGATTCGTTATGAATAGGAAGGTAGGGCAGAGGGTGTGTTACTGTGAACAGTTCAGTGACCGGGTTGTTCTAATCAGAATCGACAGCAGACCAACACCGACAACGATAATTCAGGTATACATGCCGACGTCGCAAGCTGAAGATGAACAGATAGGGAAAGTGTATGAGGATATTGAAAGGGTAATGCAGTATGTAAAGGGGGACGAAAATCTAATAGTCATGGGCGACTGGAATGCAGTTGTAGGGGAAGGAGTAGAAGAAAAGGTTACAGGAGAATATGGGCTTGGGACAAGGAATGAAAGAGGAGAAAGACTAATTGAGTTCTGTAACAAGTTTCGGCTAGTAATAGCGAATACCCTGTTCAAGAATCACAAGAGGAGGAGGTATACTTGGAAAAGGCCGGGAGATACGGAAAGATTTCAATTAGATTACATCATGGTCAGACAGAGATTCCGAAATCAGATACTGGATTGTAAGGCGTACCCAGGAGCAGATATAGACTCAGATCACAATATAGTAGTGATGAAGAGTAGGCTGAAGTTCAAGACATTAGTCAGGAAGAATCAATACGCAAAGAAGTGGGATACGGAAGTACTAAGGCATGACGAGATACGTTTGAAGTTCTCTAAC